>NC_047085.1:287855053-288466303 GCF_902459505.1 Geotrypetes seraphini
AAGTTTCAGTTCAGTTCTGGGAATTCTCCTCAAAAGTTTCACATTTTTGTCTATATCAGAATTTTGTGCAAAGCTCAGACCAACTGAAATTGGTTTCACGGCTAACACTGTCCATAGATCTCTAGTTGTTTAGGACTTCCTCCTCCAAGGCTTACCTATATACTCTATTTAATTCTCTTCAACTCTCCTTAAATTGATCCAAACAAGAGAATATAATTGCTGATTGAGGTTACTAGGATCAAAATATTCTGCTCTGACTACTTTCCCCTTTTCTACTCCATTACACTGTCTTCTCTTGATACTGACTTTCCCCAACCTCATTCCCCATTTCAAACCATTACACTCCTTAAGACCACATTGCCCAACTTCTGAATTCATCGCCATACCTTTCCTTCTGTCTTCCCCTTGCTTAGCACGGCAACTTCAACATTTTCTTCCTGTCATTCAACCATCCCCATTCTGTCTGAGTGTACTTTGTCTGCAGCGCTGTCATTATGCCTCTCCTAGTCTCCTTCAGGTGCTCTTGCTCTTCCTTTTGCTCTCTGCTGAGGACATCAATCCCAATCCTGGTCCTCCTAATCTATCCTCACCCTATTCATGCAGGTCACACCACAATATCTCCAACCTTATCCCTGTTCTTCCCCTTCCTCTCTGCCTTTTCATGCATCCTGTAGAATGTATGTTCTGTCTTCATCAAGCTTGCTTACATCCACATCCTCTTTATCTCTCATTCTCTCCATCTGCTTGCACTAACTTCAGTTTCTGCCCTATGTCATGGAGGTGGTGGTGGTGGTGTTGAGCTCTCTCTCTCTCTCTCTCACCCTCTCTCTCTCTCTCTCTCTCTCACTCTCTCATGTAGATTTCAACCTCTCATCTCACTCCATCCATCTATTTGCTCCCCTACCTCTTCGAGTAGAGGTCATTTGCCAATACCCTGATAAGTCCCTTTCTTCCTTTCTCACTGACTTTTAGGAGCATTTTCAAAACACTAAAACGTCCAAAAAATGGTATAAATCAGCACTTGGATGTCCTAATCACCAGGTCATCAAAGTGCCAATTTTTGAAACCATTTTTCTGGATATCTTGCTAGGTGCCCTAGCCACTGTGCATCCAAAACTAAAGGAGAACATGTTGGAGGTGTGTTCTGGGCAGGCTTTGGGTGTGCTTAGTCTTGAATGTCTTACAGTGATAATTGAACCTTTCCTAAGATGTCTTGGATGGAACTTAGACATTATGGGCTCCTTTTACGAAGGTGCGCTAGGGCCTTAACGCGCGCAATAGCACGTGTTAAATTCCTGAGCGCGCTAGCCGCTACCGCCTCATTTTCAGCAGGCAATAGATTTTTGGCTACCGTGCGCTATAGCGCGCGGTAATTTTGTGCGTGCGCTAGAAACCCTAGCGCACCTTCGTAAAAGGAGCCCTATGAGTTAGACTTGTTTTAAAAGTGTTTAAGTGCCATTTTTGCAGATCCAAGATGGTGGCAGCATAGTGAAGCGCTCCCGATTTGGAAAGTAGAGCTTCTAATTTTCCTCAATATAAAGGGAATGTTTGGGCTGAACCCATGACGGCAAGAACTTCCTCACCTGCTCAACGCTCCATTTGGGAGTTTGTCTTTACTCCTATCCAACAAACTCCCGGGATGCAATCTGTAGTATCCTCAGCGGGAGGAGACACCAAGGAGATAAACTTCGACATCTCACTTTCTCCCCTAGCTTCTGTTCCTCCATCGCCTCCTGCATCTACTATGGCTCAGCTGGTGAATCCCAGCGATGACTCATCAACTGGGGAAACCCCAATTCGAGGGGCTAAAGCTGTGAGATTTGAGAAGGAGCAAGGAGAGCTGGGAGAGGTAATGGATACTATCTCCCAGCCTGTGAGATCAATGGTTATAATGCTGGATATCATTTGGGAAGCTCTCCAGGCACTGAACACTACAGTTTCCAAATCTTCCTGTGATATTTCCGCTTTAGTAAGTATAGAAGAGGCTTTGGGGAATAAAAAGGATGGGACAAAGGAGGAGTTCACCTCAGAGTTTAAAAAAAAACCCAAACGTTCCTGGCAAAACAAAAAAGCTTCAGGATGTAACGTCTGGAATAGTAAGGGAAAAAATTGCCTTAGATAGAAACTAAGTGAACTGGAAAATTTCAACCGCAGATTGAATTTAAGATTTCTAAACTTTCCAAAATCGTTAGAATCACCTCCTATTGATCTTAAGAAATACTTGGTTGAAATTTTGGGTTTTTTCTCAAAGAATATTCCTCCAATAAACCAGATTTATTATTTTCCTGGTAAAAAAGAAATGGGAGTTGACCCGGAGAATTTGCAATTAAATCAGGGCAAACACCATTAAATGTTACCGATATTCTTGAAGCAACTATAACTGAAAATTTTGAAAGAGCAGCTCTTGTTAGTATCTTTAGTGTTCAAATAGGATGTTATCTTTTTTGAATTCTCAGAAATTCTTTTATGGTAAAAATGTGTGGATATTTCCAGATGTGACCATAACATAACATAAAACTCATTTGTATACCTCAAATACCATTAAGTTCTATGCGGTTCACAAAGACTAGTAATACAAACGAATAAACATTCAATATCTAACTTCCAAAAGATTCCCTAAAAAAGATACGTTTTTAAGGCACGTCGAAATTGTTGATACAAATTTGAGAATATGAATATGTGAGTTAAATCCCTAGTCCATAAGGGTCCTGAAAAGATACCAACCGTTACTGAAATTTCTTATATTTACATCCCTTTACAGAAGGGAATGAAAATAATGAATGAGATTTTCTAGAATGTTTAGAATTTGTAATGATAAAAGATTCCATAAGATACTTAGGAATTGAACCTGTTAGTGCCTTAAAACAAATAAGGCCGAGCTTAAATTTAATCCATGCCTCAACTGGAAGCCAGTGAAATCGGCAATAGAAATCAGTGACATGGTCATACTTCTTTAAATTAAAAATTGATCTGACTTGTGTAGTCTATGAAGATTTTTCTGGGTACCAGCAAGATGAACAATGTTACAATAGTTCAACTGACTAAGGACAAGTGATTGAACCAACAATCGAAAGGAGTTAATATTAAAATATGCTTCAATAGTTCTTAGTTTCCATAAAGTATAGAAACCCTTTTGAACTAACGAGTCAACCTGATTTTTAATAGTAATGGTACGATCTAGAATTACACCAAGTATCTTTATGGTTGACTGGATGCTATAGATTTTATCATTTAAAACAATAGATATAACATTTTCATTTAAATTTGGTGATGCAAAGAAAAATTTGTCTTTTTCTATATTAATTTTCTATTTAAATTCTGACATTCAAAATTCAATTATCTGTAGAATTTCAACCACAGTTTGATTGATTTGAGAAAAAGAAGTATGTACAGGAATTAAAATAATGATGTTGTCTGCATAGCTAAATAATTTAATTTTGAACTGGGATAATCTATTGCCTAAAGAGGCCAAATAAATATTAAAAATCAATGGAGACAGAAGAGACCCATGGGGTACTCCACAAGGGTTACTCCAGCTGTTTGAAAGCTCATTATTGAGCTTTACTTGATAAGTTCTAAATTTAAAGAAAACCCTCAAACCATTTCAAAACTTGGCCATATATGCCTATAGCATCCAGACATTCTAATAGTTTATCATGGTCCACAAGGTCGAACACACTGCTTAAGTCCAACTGCAAAATCAGAGCACTAACACCCTTACTGAAAAGACTACATAAATTATCCACTAGTGATGCCAAAACTGTCTCTGTACTATATGATGGTCTAAATCCTGACTGTGATCCATGCAAAATGGAGAAATGTTCCAAATAATTCAACAGTTGGTTATTTACTAAACCTTCCATAATTTTTATAAAGAATGGGATTGAAGAAAATGGGCCTATAATAAGCCATCAAGGATACAGATCTCTTAGGATCCTTGGGAATTGGAGTTACGATGATATGACCTCCAGATGTAGGAAAAATGCCACTATCAAACAGATAAGTTATCCAGATAAACAGATGTAATTTAAACTGTAAAGGCGTAGTTTTATCACTGCCGGGGAGCACAGATCTAATGAACAATATGATTTCATATATTTACTATAAAATTTCCTAAAATCATCCCAATCAGGACTAGCAAAAGTACCCCACTCTAGATTGACATAAGAGTCAGTTAGCGAAGGTAGGAGATCCTGTTTCTTACTTACAACCAATGAGCAAGATGATCGTAGATTATCAATTTTCTTACTGAAATAACTTGCTAGCTCTGCAGAATTTGGGGGACTTACTTGAGCTAATTGTGAGAAAGAGTTAATTTCAAAAATGTTGGTAACAATTTTAAAGAGTTCTTTAGTATTAGTGCTAGTAATACTGATTTTTGAAGAATAAAATGTCTTACGTTTTGCTTTAATTAGTTGTTTATAGGAATAGACCTCTTTCCTCCAAAGAACTTGGTCATTTTGATTCCCTGATATTAACCAAACTCGTTCTAATTTCCTTACTTTGCATTTTAAGGCAAAGAGGTAATCATCAAACCATTGTTTAGATTTACAAGAATGTTTCTTAGTAAGACGTTGTTTTTGTTTAGGAGCTGATTTATCTAAAATGGTTAAACTGGTACTTTCCCAATGTGATTCAAACTCTTTAGGAGAGTTTGGACCTTTGATTTGTTCATAAGTTGTTCAAAAGGAAGACAGATCAAAATGTCTCCTTTAAATTTAAACAATTCCTTTAAACAACATCAACTTAAAGACCCTAGACAAACATTCCACTCCCCATCTAGATCTCCTAGCCTGCCAATTATCCAACGATACACTCATAGGAACTCTAACCTGCATTCTTTGTTACACAACACCAGGAAAATGGAATGCTAACAAAGAAGCTCTCGAAGAATTCATTTATCAGAACTCCCTAACATCACCTCATAACCTACTCCTTGGAGACATAAACCTCCACCTAGAAGACCACACCTCCAAACAAGTAGAAAATATACTCTCATACCTCAAAACACTGAACTACCAGATCCTCAACCCCCAACCAACACACAAAAAAGGTCACCAACTAGATGTCACTGCATACATGTCCCAACACACTCACAATCCCGAAATCCACATCTCAAATGGGGCCTGGCACCCCTCCCTCTGGTCAGATCACTACAAATACACCTTTAACATCAATTGGGCTCAACACAATAACAAGCAACCCCCTCCCAAAACCTCCTTCAAAATACGCCAAAAAATCGAACCCTCCACATTCTGGGACAAAGCAGACCCCGCAATCACCAATATAGCCCCCAACGAATTCATAACACAATGGCGTACTGTAAGCGAAACCATCCTGAATGAGCTAGCTCCTGAAAAATCAGAATCCAGAATCTGCAGACCGTCAGACAAATGGTTCGACACTGAACTTCTCCAACTAAAAAAGCTCTGCAGACAACTAGAAAGAGAATGGAAAAAAAAGAGCCTAGAACACACAAAAACAGCATGGAGAACTCAAATCAGCCAATACAAGAACAAACTCAAGGAAAAACGGAAAGCCTACTACTCCAAAATGATAGGCACGGAAACCCTAGACACAAAAAAGCTATTCAATCTAGTAAAGAATCTCACAGACACCAAACCTCACCTAGCTACACAAGGAAACCACCCACCGACAGCTATCCAACTAGCAGATCATTTCAAAAATAAGATCACCAAGATCAGAACCGCATTGAACAATACTCACACCCACCTCGACAAGATAACAACAAACCCTTCAACAGGAGAAGCCATCGCCGCAGACAGAAGCTGGACAGTCTTCCCCGTATTACATTGGTCGGATATGAATCGACTCTACAAAAAATACAGCCAAGCTTCTTGCGACCTAAATAACTGCCCCACCTACCTGTTATCAAACTCCTCCACCACATTCAGAGCCAACCTCATGCTATGGATTCAAACCACATTAACAGAAGGTCAATTCCCTCAAGACCTTGGAGAGATCATAATCACCCCAATCATGAAAGACCTCAAAGGCCCAATAGATAACCTCTCCAACTACAGACCAATCGCTTCAATACCAAAATACGTTAAAATAATAGGTCTAGTTGCACAATACCTCACCAACTACCTGGAAGACCATAATCTACTTCACCCCTCACAATCAGGATTTCGAACCAACCACAGCACAGAAACACTACTTGTAACACTACTAGACACAGCTCGACAGCAAATTAGCAAAGGTAAAAAGATAATGCTAATCCAACTTGACCTCTCCGCAGCATTTGACCTGGTCGACCACTCCATACTGCTACAGATATTTGACGCCATTGGGATCTCAGGCAAGGTCTACAATTGGTTCCAAGGATTCCTCAAATCAAGAACCTACAGGGTAAAGTCCAATAATATCAAATCAGAACCATGGTCCAACCCATGCGGAGTTCCACAAGGATCACCTCTATCACTTACGCTCTTCAACCTCTTTATTTCCTCCCTTGGAGCCACTTTAGATAATTTAAATGTTACATCCTTCAGCTATGCAGACGACATCACCATACTCCTCCCCTTCGACCCATCAGAGCCCACCACTACAGCAAAACTGGAAATAACCCTAGATGCAGTGGAAAAATGGATGGTAGACCACAAACTGAAACTAAACTCAGATAAAACAAAATTACTTCTGCTCGAAAAGGCCAAAACTCCCACCATTACAGAACTGAAAATTAAAAACACCAAATACCCTATACAGCCCGAACTCAAACTCCTAGGAGTAATGATAGACAGATGCTGCACAGTCCCAAATCAATAAAACATCCCAGAAAGCTTTTTTAATTATGAGAAATCTACGTAAAATAAGAAAATTCTTCGACCCAGCACAATTCAGGCTAATTGTCCAATCCCTAGTCTTAGGTCTACTGGACTATTGCAACTCCCTCTATCTACCTTGTCCTGCCAACATGATAAAACAACTTCAGCCTATACAAAACACTGCCCTCAGACTGATCTACTCCCTGAGAAAATATGATCATATTACAACTGCCTTCCTAGACTCTCACTGGCTACCTATGCAAGCACGAATTCAATTCAAATTCTACTGTCTATTATTCAAAACATTAAACGGCTCCGCCCCCCCCCTATCTAAACAACCGCCTAAACTAGATCCTCACCTCAAGACAAAGAAGAACTTCGAACTAGAAAATGACACGGTGACAAAATTCATCACCGTTCCCGTCCCCGCGGATAACCGCAGGAAATAATTCCATGTCATCTTATAGTGTCTATTTCAACCTCGGTCCTTCTGCACCAACATTCTTCAAAGCAAAGCTTGCGGATCAGTGTTGTGCCCAATTATACTCTGATTCTTCCCTCTCTCCTTAAAGAATGACATGAAGATGGTTTCCTGCGGTTATCCACGGGGACGGGAACGGTGATGAATTTTGTCACCGTGTCATTCTCTACTCCGAACCTTTTTGCCTTTCCTCCACTCAAGGGCACTCAGCGCAAAAAGATGTTTGATAACCTTCTGGCGACGCAAGCAGCAAAACTTAACCACTCCATCTCCAACCTGTTGACGGCAACGGGCGACTTCAAAACTTTTCGAAAAGAAATCAAAACTTTTCAAAAAATTTATCCAGATATCTTAACCCAACCCTTCCCCCTCCTCCTAGATAAATTCTCCCCCAAAACCTCCACTTAAATAATCTCTTCCTCCCCAAAACACCAACCAAGTATTCAGATCCCTGAAATGTAACGTAATCTTATTTGTACTCTAACTGTAATCTATTTGTTATATCACACAGTAATATACAGTCAATTTAATATCCAATTTACAAGTTCTTCCAGAATTAATCCAGGTACCTCTCCTCCCTTGTAACAAAAAAAAAAACCAAAAAAAAAAAACAAAAACTGTTGTAACTTCACTGGAAATGTCCAGTTAGCTCTTTTGTAATCCGCCTTGAACTGCAAGGTATAGGCGGAATAGAAGTCCCTAATGTAATGTAATGTAATGTAAATTATTTCCCTTTTTTGAAGTAGTAATTGCTGAATTGCTTTATTACCCCATCTAGGATTAAAATAAATAAAATGATCTGACCGTATGTTTGAGATCCATAAACCATTGGTTAATGAGATAGATGGATCAAGGATTTCTTTAGTAGAAAAGGTCACCAAATCCAAATGGTGGCCTTTCTCATGAGATTGAGAAAATTCAGGAATAATATAGTCTAGTGAAGATAAAAAAGTGCTTGGATAAGAAAGGGAGAAGGAAGCTAGGGCAATAGTTGGAAGGGCAGGTAGGGTCCAGTGAAAGTTTTTGTAAGGAGTTGTGTTACCGTATATACACAAATATAAACTGGGATTTTGGGGCCAAAAAATTGGCCAGTGTCTTTGGCTGAGCAGAAGCGCGATTTGGCACTACTACTCGGTGCTGAGCGGCTTCCTTACTTGTGCCCGCGAATTCACATGAGAATTCGCAGGAGCCAGTAAGGAAGCAACTCAGCGCCAAGCAGCAGTGCCAAATCGTGCTCCTGCTCGTGCCACTCAGCAGCCAAAGAAACTCGATCTGCAGCAGACGGTTAGCAGCAAGGCAGGAGTTTGGAAAGCTTGCTCCTGGCCGCTGCACCTCCACCAGAGATCGGCAGAGGTACGAGGATAGGGCAGGGAGGAGAGGGGCAGAGCCTTGTGGCAGTGGCAGCCTGAAAAATTCTGGGAGGGGGCTTTGGCTTGAATATAAACTGGGCCCCCCATTTTTGGGCCAATTATATGCCCCAAAAATCCCGGTTTATATTTGAGTATATGGTAACACAACTCCTTAAAAAATCTTTCACTGGACCCTACCTGCTCTTCCAACTATTGTCATATCTCCCTCCTCCTTTTCTTATCCAAGCTACTTGAACATGCTGTTCACTGCCATTGTCTTGGCTTTCTTTCATCTCAAGTTATTTATGACCCATTTTAATTGGACTTTTTTCTCCAATGACCTGCTCATGGCCAGATTCTATCCTCATCCTTCCTGATCTCTCTGCTGTTTTTGGCACAGTTGATCATTACTTATTTGTTGATATGCTGTCCTCACTTGGGTTTCAGCACTGTGTTATTTCTTGATTTTCTTCTTATCGTTCCCATCACACCTATCAAGGATAGGGTATTTGTGTATGCTCTGGTGGATCCTCATCTGCCACTATCCCACTTATTGGTCTGTGTACCCCAAGACCTCTTCTTTTTTTCCATATACGTTTATTCCTTTGCTGCTCTTATCTCATCTTATGACTTTCAGTATCACCTCTATACGGATGACTCACAAATTTACATCTCTACACCTGACATTTCTATAGGAATCGAGGCCTGAGTCTCAGCCTGCCTGTCCAGTATTGCTGCCTGGATGTCTCGATGTCATTTAAAACTAAACATGGCCAAGACTGAGCTTTCCTCCTAGACCTACCTCTCCTCTTCCCCTATTCTCTATTCCTTTGAATAATGCTCATATCCTCCCTGTTTCATCAGCTTGTAACCTTGGAGTCATCTTTGACTCATCTTTCTTCTTTTCTGCGTAAATTCAACAGATCATTAAAGCCTGTCATTTCTTTCTCTATAACAGGGGTGTCAAACTCAAATCACATAAGGGGCCGAAATCTAAAACGCAGGCTAAGTCGTGGGCCAGATTTTTTATTAAGATACTTTCCCCCTCTTTTGCTGACACGCAATGTGGGCCCCAGCACCGGTGGCGGCTCCGATGCTAACAGGACTTCTGTGAGCGTCAGATCAATCACTGGCGCCAAAACCCATGCTGCACGCCAGCAAAAGAGGGGGTTAGTCTTAGTAGAAGTATAGGGATGTAATCACTCCAACCCCTAGTTCATGCTTGCTGTCTAACACCAGCTCTGGCAGGATACATATTTCAAATCTGATATATTGTAATCACAAAATAGAAATAAAATTATTTTTTCTACTTTTTGTTGTCTAGTCGTTTTGCTTTTGGTCCCAGTTTCTCTTTCTGATTTTGTCTATCTTCTAATTCTCTTTCCAGTGCCTGCTGTCCATTTTTTTCTCCTCTTCTCTCTTGCTCCAGTCCCTGTCTCCAACATATTGATTTTTCCCTTTCAACTTTTCTCCTTTTTTCTTTTCTGCCTTTGTCCACTCAAATCTTGTCCTCTTTCTCATCCTTCTCCTTTTTAAATTTTCCATCTTCTCTTATTCTGTAGCTCTCCCATTTCCCATCTCACTCCTTTCCCAGCCTCCTATTTCTTTCTATCTCTCCTCTTGGTCCAACATTTTGCTCTGTCTTTTTTCTGTTGTTGTTCTTCTCTCCCCCCTTGATGCTGAACAATGAGATGAAAGAAAAAAAAAAAGAGAGATGCTGCATCTCTCTCCCTTCCACCCCCAGGCCTAACATTTCTCCATCCCCTTCCATCTTCAGATTCAACTTCTCTCCCTTTCTCTTCCCAACTGCCCCCCATCCTATCTCTCCCCCTATCTGCCTGCCTCCCTCCCCCCAGGTCCACCTTTTCTCCCTTTCTCTTCCCAATGGTTCTCCCTCTTTCTCCACACTACCCCAGGTCCAACCTCTCTCCTTTCATCTTGCTCTCTTCACAGCCCATCGTGCCTTTCCCTCCGGCACCGGTCCAATGTTGCTGCCGGGCCACGGAATCTGCTGGCCTCAGTGATTCGGGGGTGCTGTGCGTGGCTCCTTCTCCTGCTTTTTTCCTGCCGTGGTCTGTCTCCAATGATGCATAATTTCCTGTTTCCGTCCGAGTGGACCACGGCGGACGGAGGGCAGGAGGGGGAGCCATGAACAGCACTCCTGAGTCGCTGCCGAGGCCGGCGGACTTTCTGGCTTTGTGGCAGTGGCGTCGGACCGGTGTTGAGGGGAGAATATGCTGGGCTCAAAGGAGAAGATCGGGAACGTTGCCGTGGGCCATATAAAAAGGCCAGGCAGGCCGTATTCGGTTCACGGGCCTTGTGCTTGACACATGTGCTCTATAATATCGCCAAAATCTGACCTTTCCAATCTGATCATGCTACCAAAACCCTTAGCCACACTCTCATACTCTCATCTAGATTACTGCAACCTGCTTCTCACAGGTCTTCCATTAAACCATCTCTCTTCACCTTCAATCCATTCAAAATTCTACTGCATGCCTTATATTTCACCACTGTCACTATGCTCGTCACTCCTCTCCCCAAGTCACTCCATTGCCTTCCTATACACTTCGGCATATAGTTCAAGCTCCTCTTATTGACTTACAAGTGTGTGCACTCTGAATTTCCTCAGTATCTCTCTTCTCTTATATCTCTTATAATCCTCCCAGGGAACTCCATTCATCAAGTAGACTCTCTTAACTGTACCCTTTTCCTCTACTACTAACTCCAGACTCCATCCCTATGCCTGTGAAATAGAAAACAATAACTTTGATATTTTAAAAAAAACTATTTTGCTTAGTGCACACCATGACTGCACCTCCAGAGTTAGGTCTATCTGAATGCAACTCTCAACCAAATGATCAGACCCTAGTTGATTTATTTTTAAACAAGATAAAAGCTGTAAAAACAGATGTTGAGAAAGCAGCCATTACTGTAGCTCCACTGCTCCTAGTAACAGCTGACTCATGCTGTTGACCAAATCTTGAGCATGTTTATGCATCTAACAACTTCCAACACAGCCAAACTCCTAAAAAAAAAAAAAAAAAACCTGTCCACAGCAACAGCATCCTTGACAAATGCCCTACCATTTGTTAGCAGATGTCCCAGATCACATCATTGCCTGAATCACCAACCTTCTAAACAATGTATTACATGATGGCTACCTACCATCCCAAAGGGGTCAAATTGCTCTCACCACCATTCCCAAAACACTGACCTATCAAATCCTTCGTATTACAGGGCCAGTGCTGACATCTCAATACTCACTAAATTTCTAGAAGTACATGTATGCACACAACTCTCAACATCATCCTTCTCAGTTTCGCTTTTGCCCACAACACAGAACAGAACTCCTCCTGTTAACCTTAACCACAAAAATCAAACAGACCTTAAGCATGGGATATCAAGCTGTCCTACTCCAGTATGATATTTCAACCACCTTTGATTCTGTCAACCACCACCTACTCTTAACCAAACTTAATGAAATAGGCATTGTGAGCACTGTATTTAATTGTTTTAAAGACTTCCTACCAAAAGGAACTACCTGCTATGCAAATATTAAGCATTCTCTAGAAGCTGTCAAGTGTTTTGTGGCATTCCCCAAAGTTCGCCACATGCCTTGATACTTTACAACCTATTCATGAGTTTCCTGGGTCACACTAATTTCAACAACAACGAATGCTTACTATTGTATGCAGACAATATCCTCCTTCTCACCTCAATCAAATGCAACTCTAATGATACCTCCCAGAGAATATTTAATGGCATTGACAAGATACAGGCTACTCTTAATAAAATCACACAGCAAAAACTAAAGCACAGCAAAAACCAAAGTACTATGATTTTACAGCCCCTTATAATCTACCCCTACTTCTATCACCGTTCCCTCAGGAACCACGCTAGATATTGACAAAACTTCTAAAATTCTTGAAGTGCCACTAGACCGTTCCCTTTCTTACAAGTAATCTGTGGGAAAAAACCTATTGCACGATACAACTAAGGCTAATCAAATCCTTCTTCCATGATCACCATTTTGCCATAGTGGCACAAATGCTAGTATTGTCTCAATTAGACTACTGCAACTCTCTTTATGCAGACATAAACTCTACCCTCATCTGCAAACTACAATCAATTCAAAATTCTGCAATAAGACTAATAATAGAAATACAGAAACATGATGGCAAATAAAAGCCAAATGGACCATCCAGTCTGCCCATCTGCAGTAACCATTATCTCTTTCTCTCTCTGAGAGATCCCACATGCCTATCCCAGGCCCTCTTGAATTCAGACAGTCTCTGTTTCCACCACTCCTTCAGGAGATTGTTCCATGCATCTACCATCCTTTCCATAATAAAAGTATTTCTTCAGATTACTCTGGAGCCTATCACATCTTAACTTCATCCTATGCCCTCTCATTGCATGTTTCCTTTCAAATGAGACTCGACTCATGCACATTTATATTATGTAGGTATTTAAATGTCTCTATCATATCTCCCCTCTCCCACCTTTTCCTCCAAAGTATAAAGATGGAGGTCTTTAAGTCTGTCCCCATACGCCTTATCACAAAAACCACATACCATTTTAGTAGCCTTTCTCTAGACCAGGGGTCTCAAAGTCCCTCCTTGAGGACCGCAATCCAGTCAGGTTTTCAGGATTTCCCCAATGAATATGTGCATGCACTGCTTTCAATGCATATTCATTGGGGAAATCCTGAAAAACCGACTGGATTGTGGCCCTTAAGGAGGGACTTTGAGATTCCTGCTCTAGACCAATTCCATCCTTTTTATATCTTTTTGAAGGTGTGGCTTCCAGAATTGTACACAATATTCTAAATGAGGTCTCACCAGAGTCTTATACAGAGGCATCAATACCTCCTTTTTCCTACCTCTCCCTATGCAACCTAGCATCTGTCTAGCTTTTGCCATCATCTTTTCAACCTGTTTGGCCACCTTAAGATCATCACATACAATCACACCCAAGTCCTACTCTTCCATTGTGCACATAATTTCTTCACCCCCCTAAACTATATCGTTCCCTCTGGTTTTTGCAGCCCAAATTTCTTAGTATTAAATTTTAGCTGCCAAATTTCAGACCATTCTTCAAGCTTTGCCTGGTCTTTCTTCATGTTATTCACACCATCCAGTGTGTCTACTCTATTGCAGATTTTGGTATCATCTCCAAAGAGGCAAATCATACCCGACAACCCTTCAGCAATATCATTTATAAAAATGTTAAAAAGAACAGGCCCAAGAACAGAACCTTAAGGCACACCATTGGTGTGCCTTAGAATGATCTTCATTGATCACTACCCTCTGTTGCCTTCCACTCATCCAGTTCCTGACCCAGCCCATCACTTTGGGACCCATCCCAAGGGCACGCAGTTTATTTATTAAACATCTGTGTGGAATACTGCCAAAGGATTTGCTAAAATCTAAATACACCACATCTAGCACACATCCTCTATCCAATTCTCTGGTCACTCAGTCAAAGAAATTGATCAGATTTGTCTGACAAGACCTACCTCTAGTGAATCCATATTGCCTCCGGTCCTGTAATCTCCAGGATTCCAGAAACTTGACCAATCTCTGTTTTAAAAGCGTTTCCATTAATTTGCTTACCACAGAAGTCAGACTTACTGGCCTGTAATTCCCTACTTCTTCCTTACTTCTACTTTTGTGGATGGGGACCACATCCACCCTTTTCCAGTCCTCCGGTACCACTCCCGACTCTAGAGACTCATTTAAAAGTTCAGTCAGCAGAGAAGAGCGGAGTCTACCATACCGTATTTCAGGAGTCTTCACTGGATTACCTTCAAGATATCATGTATAATGTTTCAAGTCCTTTACATAAACTCAGCAGAGCCTCTCATAAACCTTTACATCGATTCTTGATCAACCTTGACCAGAAATTTCAAGAAACTTCTAATCCTTCACCAAGAAAAGTTAAATATAAGTGCATATTTAACACATTACTCACCTACTTTGGCACAAAGATCTGGAATGACCTCCCAAAATTCATCAAGGCAGAACCCAACTACATTAGATTTCAGAAGAAACTAAAGACTCTTCTCTTTGAAGAAATATACACCATTGACAATTATCATTATGCTCAACAATGATCTACACAACTTCATTTGGCTACTTACCATGTGGCCCTCCTTTATTACCAAAAAGCAGATCTTCTCCTTCTACCTTATATATTACTCCTGAAATGTTAATTAATCTACTCTATTGTATATCTGTTGCCATCTCTATAGTTCTCATATAATAGCCTCAACTTCATTGTATTTCAGTAATCTCTTCTTAGTATATTGTTGCCTTACAACTACTGTATTCTCCTAAACATCTCTTGTACATCACCTTGAACCTAGTTAGGCATAGAATGACTCAGAAATTGCTGATTAGATTAGATTTATAATTTTCTTTGCTCTTCTTTGAACATTTTCTAATTTTGCTATTTCTATTTGGAGATAGTGATCAGAACTATGCATTATACTCAAGGTGAGGTCTCACTATGGAGCAAAGGCATTATAATATTCTTGGTCTTGTTTACCATCACTTTCCTAATAATTCCTAGCAACCCATTTGCTTTTTTCTGCAGCCTTTCCTGCCTGCTTAAATTACTTTAAATATTGACCCCCAGAAATCCTAATTATGTGCAAAGAGGTATAAAACAAATGTTCAAACAATTAGATATATCTCATTCATTGGTTCACTAATTTCGGCTATTGTGAAATTTTATTAGTAGATATAGCTATTTGGCTTTATCATCCATGCAGAAAATCATTAAACCTTTGTGCACATAAGATAGGTGTGCATCTTTTTACCAATTATTTAATAATTTCTTTAATCAATTTTGAATGGAAGTGTTCTAGAATTTTCCACAGTTTCTCATTAGGACACATCTAACAATAGTAAAACAGCTATAGTGTGCAGAAAGGATATTGTGGAGTGCAAGTGCTTTTCAGATGTGTTCACTGAGCACATAGGTCCTTCTTTAACTCCAAAAGGACATTTCTGCTGTTTTCTCTAATAAAAAGGGCTCAAGTCACATCTGTACTACTGTATTTCTGAACAAGGTGTGCTTGTTCTGTCAAGGATATAGCAATAATTTAAGGTAATCAGCCCAGTGCATTACAGAGGAAATTTTGAACCAACAAGCAGTACAAACAGAATAGCAATCAGAAGATTTAATGCATTTCTGATGTTCATTTAAGGCACTGACACTGGGCCACAGATGTACATGTGTTGTGTTTTATATTGCTGAGATATGGCTTGTGAGAACCTATTATACAATATCATCACCCCCAACTACTGGGCCTGGGAAAGGAAAAATTCCATCACATATTACTCCTGCAGATGTATTAGAGAAACAAATTGTACTTGGAATTGAAAAGTCAGAGGCTTATTCTGTCTTAATAAATTCCTGCCAAAAGGCTAAGTGCAAGACTAGAGATAGTCCCCAAATGCTGTTACTGTATTATCATCTTTGACATCTCATGGGATGATCAGTGGATCATCAAGATATCTGTTCAGAGTTCTTGAATAAATCAGCTTTTTATAACCTATCCTCAATTCTTGTACAGCTAGCTATTTTAAGTTTGGAAAACTGAAGATCTAATATCTCCTTTTGCAAGACCTTTCATTCCTACCAAATAAAAATATCAAGAATTACTTAAGAATATATAATGTCCAAATTTGAGTTTAGACATTTTGGAAAAATTCATTCCAAAATCTAGGAGAGAAAACAACCATTTTCAAATCAGAAAAATGTCTTTTTTTTTTAATGAACATTTCCTAGATATGTTTGCCCTTAGTGCATCAGTTTTTTTGAACCATTTTCAAAAAAGAAACATCCAAATGAAAAACACACAAAAACCAACCATTGGGATATAGAAGAGGCCAGCATTCTTAGCAGACTGGCCACTTAGACATCCCAGCAAAATACCAACAATGTTCAAAGCAGAAACCAGGAGAATCTAAAGTCTTGGGCAGGGAACTTGGTTTATATTTGTTAGACTTAGGGGGTACTTGGCTTGAAGAAGTTGAGAAGCACTGGCCTATGCTGTCTTCAGGTGCAAAATGGTGGTTACAAACTCTAATGGTAGTCTCATGGTTAGGCTTTCTATATAAGGCCAAAATGGTGACCATGACTACTAGAGGTCATAGCTGCAAATTTGCATCCAGAGCCAGTATGTACAGTCTGCTATCCAACCTATTTCCCTAGACCACTAGAGATACTAAGGTAGGCCTAGAGTGGGGCCTACAAGGGCATGGTAGATCCTAGGAGGGGACTTCTCTCAGGGAGGAGGATGGAAGAGGACTTCTTTTAGGCATATCTGAGAGGGAACAAAGTACTTGTTGGGGGTCAGGAGAAATGTATGATCTTGTTGGGGGGCTTCAAGAAGGGCCAAATGTTCTGAGGGAAAGGACAGACAGATCCTTTATGTGGATCCTGGCTGATATGGGTCCATATCTTATGTGGGTACCTGCTGAATACTGGCCTGGAACCAAATAAGTGTCAACAGCTAGCCAGATATTCAATGATACCCAGATATTCAATGATACCCAGATATTCAATGATAGTGCCTGGACAACATGGCCCAATATTGAATATCTAGGCCTAATTTAGCAAGCAATGACCAGAGCTTAAAAATGCTTACCACTGCTGGCTGAATATAGACTTGAAGATATTGAAGCCAATTGAGGAGCCAAGCTAGAACATTCTAATATTTGAATCTTAGAGGTGATTATACAGATGTGATTACCCTTCATGTGCTTAAATTCACAATTGCCCCCTTAATCATTCCTGCAAATACCAGGAACAAATTTGCAGCTAGCCAATAGTTTCATGTGCCTCAGAGAAGGTGTAAATACAAATGTCTAGATTTTTTCAAGTTTGCTTGTATTGCCATTGAAGCATTGAAAGGACCCACATTCATTTGTGGCCTGCCCAAATTAATCATCAATCCTTCTGTTCACCCAAGTGCGCACAAAATATGCTCACAGTTTTGTTAAACTTGTGCGAGCTGGAAGGCATGTCAGTGAAACATGTCGAGTTCAGCCTCTCCAGACCGCACAGTAGAACAGCTTTAAGATATGTACAGATCTATAAAACTCATGATAAAATTGTGTGGGAAAGTTAAAATTAGAGTTTATTAAAGAAAAGTATAAATAACATAACGTGAATATCTACTATAATAAAACGCTAAGCGTGCATGTGCACTCTTACCTGCGTGTTCCCTGATCCCTGATCTGTATGTCCGTGGCAGGTAAGAGTATGCATGCGAGCTTAGGGTTCTATTCTAACGACCAGCGGCAGGTAACACACCGCGACTCCCCCCCCCCCCGGCGCTGACCCTAACCGGCACACCCGAAACCCCCGTTGACCCTCCCAGCCGAACCTCCCACCGCGAGACGAACACAAACCTCCCAGCTCCAGAAGCGTCCGAGGCACAGTAAACACGCTGCTTCGCGGTCTACTTCGCAGTCTACTAGCCTGATTTCCTCTGCTGCGTCCCTGATGACATCATCAGAGACACGGCAGAGGAAATTAGGGCAGTAGAAGGACGCGAAGCAGCATGTTTACTGTGCCTCAGATGCTGCTAGAGTCGGGAGGTTTGTCAGCCGTCTAGCGGTGGGAGGGTCGGCTGGGAAGGTCAACGGGGGTTTCGGTTGTGCCGAGTAGGGTCAGCGCCGGGGGGGGGGGTAAATGAAAACATGCTGCTCAGGGGGGGTGGGAGGCAGGCAGGCAGGCAGGCTGGCATTGGGGGTGGAGGTGGGACAAAGTCTGGAAGATGGTGATGGGGACATAGGAAGGAGGCACTGAGGGCACTAAGGATATAGGATGCACTGAGGGCGCTAAGCAGGACAGAGGCACTGGGGGCACTAAGGACACGGGAAGGAGGCACTGGGGGCACTAAGGACACAGGAAGGAGGCACTGGGGGCACTAAGGACACAGTATGGAGGCACTGGGGGCACTAAGGACACAGTACATAGGCATTGGGTCACTAAGGACACAGTACGGAGGCACTGGGGGCACTAAGGACATGGGAAGGAGGCACTGGGGGCACTAAGGACAGGGGAAGGAGGCACTGGGGGCATTATGGACACAGGAAGGAGGTACTGGTGGCACTAAGTACATAGGAAGGGGTACTAAGGACATGGGAAGGAGGCACTAGGGGCACTAAGGTCATAGGATGGGGCACTAAGGCATAGGAAGGAGGCACTGAGGGCACTAAGGACATAGGGAGAGACACGGACAAAAAAAATGATAGACAGGCAGCGTCCAAGGAGATAGAAACAAAGAAAAAAAATAGACAGACAGACATCTACTCTAGCACCTGTTAATGTAACGAGCTTAAACACTAGTTATTAAAATAATTCCATGACCAGTGAAGAAACATCCACGTAAATCTACCTGCTGAGGTCCTGGTAATTAAATGTTAAAAACTTTATGAGAATATATTGTGAGCATATACTGTGAGCATATTCTGTGCACACTTGGGTGAACAAAAGGATTAATGATTTGTGAGTGAGTCGCCCAAGTGTATCTAATATAATAAAGCCCTAAGTGCGCATGTGCACTCCCACCTGCGTGCTCCCATTTTCCATGCGTTGTAGGGCACCGCAGGTAGGAGTGCGCATGCGCGAGAATCCCCCGAGGCAGATGTCGGACGTGGCAGCTGTCAGCAGCTGCAGGCCGCAGCAGCTGCTGTCGGCGGCTGCAGGCCGAGCAGAAGATGGCTGAAGCCTGGCTGGAGAAGAACGAGGAGGAGCTGTGAGAGCTCCACAGAGGCAGGAGGTGATGAGAGAGAGACTGAGACAGATGGATGAGAAGGACAGAGGGGCTACTAGGAGGACCAGGAGAGATGGTAGGGGATAGGGAGAGATGGGATGGGAAAGGGAAAGATGGCAAAAGAGGTGAAACAGGGTCAGATAGAGATGATAGAGGGTGTGAAAGGGAGAAAGGGAGATGGAAATGGTAGGACCACTGCTGCTTTAGGGCACTGAGGGAGAAAAGACCCTGGCAGGAGGGCCAAAAGGGTACAAAGGAAATGGTGAAAGATGAAGTGGTGGGACTGGGATCAGTGGGAGGCAGGGTCCGGGCATGATAGAGGCGGTGCATTGGTGGGATCAGAGTCAGGGTCAGGGTATAGGTGGGGCTATTCTAGCACCCGTTACTGTAACGAATGTAACGGGCTAAAACACTAGTTTATATATATTTATAAGAAAGCCCATATTATTAACTGCCCAAATAAATGGCATAGCTAGACCTGATTTTGGGGCAAATTCTAAAGTTAACATGAATGAACATTACACAGAGAGGTTTGAGTCATGTTAGTGATACAGTTATCAATAAATAGTGCCTTGGATTGTGCTCAAGCACTGCAGTCTCTCATCCCCACTCACACCCACACCCACATTCTCATTTGGTATGGACAGGAAGCCTGTAGGAGTAACCTAATGCGCTGAAAATCAAGAGAGCCAGGTGCAAATCCTACTGCTACTCTTTGTGATCTTTGGAAGGTCACTGAGCCACTCTATTACATCAGATACAAACTTAAACTGTAAGCCTTCCATTGACAGGAGAATATTTACTGTACGTGAATGCAATTACCTTGAGTTACTACTGAAAATTGTGTGAGCTAAATCCAACAATCCCTCTTCCCCCCACTGTTCTACATATGTGTGTGTGGGGGGGGGGGGGAGAGGCATGTGGAAGGGCTGCCATTTTCACTGTGTAGATACTATTCTGAAGCAGGTAGACACAGAAATAAGAGGGGGAATGGGTAGTAGGTAGGATATCTGAGAAAGGAACTACTATCTTGCCTTTCTCCTTAGCCATCTCGGAGATAAAGGGCTCCTTTTACAAAGGTGCGCTAGCGTTTTTAGCGCACACAATGGATTAGTGTGCACTATAGCACTCGCTACCCGAAAAACTACCGCCTGCTCAAGAGGAGGCAGTACCGGCTAGCGCGCGCTATTCCGCACATTAAGGCCCTAACGCGCCTTTGTAAAAGGAGCCCAAAGTAAAGCAACAGTCTATGATAGTGTTGGAGCGGATCCAGCAGAAGGGTATCGCTATAACTTCTGCGGATATGATATTTTTATAGAGACTCCAGCACCAGTATCCAGACAATATAATACAGGAAAATAAGTTATTCAGATAATGGTGCTGAATATTGCTATTACTTGGATATTTACAGAGGTCAGTGCCATATCTGTATGCAGTGCCAATATCAGGTCTACCACCCTACATTTATATAAATGCCAATTTTATCAATATTGCCCTGTTAATTGTTAGCATAAAGAGGAATCTCTAGCTAGAAAAATACTGTAGATAGAAAGATAATTCTAGATATGAATATATGTGTGAGTGGGTGTGCATCTGTGAGTGCAGTTTTTCACGACAGCAGCCACACTTTTGCAGATGCTGTGCTTCAGCGCTCTTTGGTTTACCATTTCCTGTCCTCCAAGCCCAAATCCCTGTCTCTGGCAGTGTTCAAGTCCAAGTTAAAAGCCCACCTCTTCGAGACTGCTTTCAACTCCTAACTCCTCTCACCTTGGGTTCTGCATTTCCAACCCTATATGTCATGTCTGTCTGTCCAAGTTAGACTGCAAGCTCTTCCGAGCAGAGACTGTCTATTAAATGTCGAATTGTATAGCGCTGCGTGCGCCTTTCAGTACTATTGAAATGATAAATAGTAGTAGTAATATTAGTATGACATTACTGCGTAAAATGATGCCACATAAATTTATGTAAAAATATTGTTTGGATGATCCAACATTTGTTTTAAAGCAGTAGTTTATTGTAGTTTATCATTTTACATTTTAGCATTTTTTTCTGGCTCTTTCCATAAACAATTGATTTTAATTCCAGCAATTTGTTATATAATTTTAGAACATATATTAAATAAAGAGACTGTAAGACAAATGGTTGAGTATTAATAAGCAAGTGTGGGATTATATTCTTGATTTTAAGAAAATTTAAAATGATGCCTTTAACTTTTATCAGTTTTAATTCCATCTCCTTCCCTGCCCTAACTTGAATTCAGGAAAACATTATCTAAAGCTGGCAATATATTTTGCTAGGAAATGTAGTATATCTATAAAATAATAGACTTTTTTTCTTTTAGTAGCACTAAGGTACAGGACTGATGTCTACACAAACTGAGAAAGCAAAATAGTTCATTGTTTACATGGCTAGATGAGGTTTAAAAGTTATACTAAGCTAATTGATCTGAAAATAGCTTAGTAAACTTTATGAACAAGATAAAAAAAAAACCATGTACTTAGTTTACACCTGCATATCTCAATGCACTGCTTAGCCTGTAGAGTTAACTGTAGGTCAAGGTTATTAATCATCCAAAGGCTTCAGGGCAGTCATACACGGCCTTTATTTATGGGCAAATCAAGAAACTGAAATACTAAACCATGCCTGATTAGCTGCACTAATATGCTACTTGTGGCTAATTTCTGAGTTACTTAACTCACAGGTGTTTGACCCAATCATTAAATCTTGCCTGCTACCTCCCTTTTTTATGTTCATGGACCTGCTGTGCATAGGAAGAGCCTACTTAAGTGACAGGTTGGAAAAGATTTATAGTGCAGTAAATCACTCTGGCATGTATGACAAGTGAACTGACTTTTCCTCTTAAAAAGTCCTGTTGCGTTCCCACTCTCCATCTCCGTTCTAATGTTATCATAACCAAAGCCGTCTGATCCGCTGCATGCAATGCTTCATAGTTACACTGTGTACTTTTCCCAGTTTTATTTGATTTAGTTGTAGAGTACATCCTTTGCATAGGACAGGGGCATTAAATTTTCCACCATAGTCAGATAGCAGTTCAGTGAGTTGGAACAGGCTTTCAGCGATGTAGGAAAAGTAAAGTTGGTTGGGGCTTAAGTTGTTTGCTGATTTCTCAATATTTTTTTTTTTTAAAATAAAATGTAATCTGTTCATTTACTGCCTTAGCTCAGAGGCCTTTGGAGAAACAATTGTGAACTTTGAAAGCAAGGGGCTGAAATGATGGCTGCATATCTCTGAGACTCCCCAATCTAAACTCAGGCTTGCTGCTCCATAGGTTTACCATATGGCTCCAGAAAAAGGAGGACGGATTGAGACATCCGGATTTTACTTTTATTGAAAGCAATCCTTTTTAGTTCTATTGCTTTCAATGGAAGTAAAACCCGGATGTCTCAATCCGTCCTCCTTTTTCTGGAGCCATATGGCAACCCTAGTGGCAGCTCACAAATGCAGACCCTGAATCCCTAGGTCCCATCTCCTTGCCAAATTAAAGTTACATCATAGAAAAATTTAAGATTGTATAATACAGTAGCTATAAAAAAATTTTATGTACCTTCCAAAATGTTCATCTTACTTTACCTAACACTGGTGTTTGCACCACACCATCACCAAACATATTCTCCAATACCTCAACCCATCACCAGAATTAGCAAACTACACTCCCAATTGACAGAACATTGGCTGCAGCTTTATTTCACATCAAATTCATATAACATGTCACACCCCTTTAACTTCCTCATATGATCACAAACTAGATTTCTAGTATATAACATAACAATTACAATGGAAAAAAGCATGGTCTGTGGTGTCACCGAGCCACTCCCCAGCCCAAGGCAATATCGCACACGAGTACAATCCCCTGAAATCATCTCTTCACCCAATAATCAATGCAATTTGCTAAGCAGACTCCACTCTGAATGCCACATATCTGCCACCCCAACCGTCCAACCACCATATAAACACTGCCCCCACTCCCAGCCAACAGAACCAGCCAGTCTCAGCCGGATAGAGGAGCTGTGTCTCGGTTCCTAAGACCAGTGTTCTTCAACCTTTTGACACCTATGGTCCGGAAGAAATAAAGTAATTATTTTGTTGACTGGCACCGGTCCGCAGACCGGCAGTTGAAGAACACTGGGCAAAGTCATGCCCATCTCCACTCAATCTCCACCCCCAGACCCCGCCCCTATAATAGTACTAATTGTAATTGTAACACCATTTTTTCCATTCATTTTTCATATATACACACAATATAATTGTATTAACAACACATAATAGTTAACCACAAAATTAAAATACACAAAGCACACTGTATGCTTTTTAACATTCATTCCTACCAGAAAACAGATAATCCCATGCAAATGCAGGACCAAAAACTAAAAGTACTAATATTTAGAAACAAACCCTAAGATGCAAGACTCTGCAAGCAGTACAACCCCAGAGGAAAATAAACAAATGCATTTCTTCCTGAACAGACAAATCAATCACTAAATTAAAAATACAGACAAATCAATCACTAAATAAAAAAAATAAAAGCATTTCCCCTACCGTTGTTGTCTCTCTCCCTCCATGTGCCTTGTCTTCTGGCCTGCCCCCTGGTGTTATCTTTGGGCCGGTCCACTGTGCGATCAACGCATCTTCGAGCCAGCTACCTGAGTGCTGCATTGCACAAAGCTGTGGGCAGAGGCTCCTCATGCGTGTCCCAAGCCTCATCTGGAAGCTTTCCCTCTGATGTTGCGATGTCAAGAGAGAAGGCTTCCAGTTCAGGCGCAGGCTGTGCGTAGGAGCCTTTTCCAACGGCGGCCCAAAAGACGCCACGTTGATCGCACTGTGGACCGGCAGCTGAAGAACGCTGTCTTGGGCCCAATGGACGTGCTGGCCCTGCAGACTGGCACCGGTCCACAGACCGGCGGTTGAAGAACACTGCCTAAGACCATCGGAAATATGTGTTTTACGATGGTTTTAAGCGACCCCTGTGAGAGGGTCGTTCAACCCCCAAAGGGGTCGCAACCCACAGGTTGAGAACCACTGTCCTAAGGTCACATGGTTAAGCACTTGCAGAAGGAGCTGGGTAACACTTTATGCAGATTATTCTCTGCAAGACAGACACACAGGCAGTTGGGAAGAATTTTATACATTTTAGGGAATTATTTCATGAAAGGAAATAAAGATTGTGGGTCCAGAATAGATGAGGGATCATAAGATAAGGAAGCTTGATCAGAATAAAGGAAGTGGGAATCTACTCCCTATGAGTTCAAAAAAGAGAGACAATGATTGGGGATTCAGAGTGATCCCAGGTAAAAAAAGAAAAAAAAAGAAAAGGGTTTACAAAGTATACTGTGCTTATTGTGGGAGCACAGTCTATTTAATGCTGAGCTATCCCTGATGGTTCTGGCTGAGATAGGAGCCAACCCTCTAGAGAAGAAACCCTGTTACTGATTGCTACGGGACTCATATAAGAGATAGCATGTCTGAGCATCAGCAGGTGAGTACTCCTAGACAGGGCCGCCATCAGGGCAGTACTACCAGTCCCTGCATTCAGGGATCGCAAGCATAATCTCCTCTCCTTCTCCTTACCTGCCCTGCCGCAGCACACAGCCGAACAGAAGTCTTCCCGATGTCAGCGCTGACGTCGGAGGGAGGGCTTAAGCAAAGCCCTCCCTTCCTCTGACATCAGCGCTGACATCGGGAAGACTTTCGGTCGGCTGCTTGCGGCAGGGCAGGTAGGGAAAAGGCAGTCATGTTCTGAAGAGGGGGGGGCGGTCCGCCCTGGGTGCAGCCATGGGGGGCGTGTGCACAGCCGGTCAGGTCCCCTTAGCCTTGTGGCGCTTCCCCCAACCGACCGACAACAGGCCCGGCCGACAAACCTCCCTGCCCTGTAGCAGCGAATCTAAATTATCTTCTTATAGCAGCTTCAATACTCCAGCTGCTGTAAGAAGGTAATTTAGATTTGCGGCTACAGGGCAGGGAGGTTTGTCGGCCGGGCTTGTTCTGTTGTCGATCGGGTGGGGAAGTGCCACAAAGGTAAGGGGCAGGGAGGGAGAAAGGGAGGAAAGGAGGAGTGGAGAAGAAAAGACGCTTAAGGGAAATGGGTAAAACTGAGGGGGGAGAAGGCCGCTGAAAGCACTGGGGAAGACAAAGGGGTGGAGAAGGACGCTGAAAGGACATGGGGAAGACGGGAGGGGGGGAGAAGGACGCTGAAAGCACATGGGGAAGACAGAGGGGGGAGAAGGACCCTGAAAGGACATGGGGAAGACAAAGGGGTGGAGAAGGACGTTGAAAGGACATGGGAAGATGGGGGGGAGAAGGACGCTGAAAGGGCATGGGGAAGACGGGGGGAGAAGGACGCTGAAAGCACATGGGGAAGACAGAGGGGGGAGAAGGACCCTGAAAGGATATGGGGAAGACAAAGGGGTGGAGAAGGACGCTGAAAGCACATGGGGAAGACAGAGGGGGGAGAAGGACGCTGAAAGGACATGGGGAAGACAGAGGGGAGAAGGACACTGAAAGCAAATGGGGAAGATAGAGGGGGGAGAAGGATGCTGAAAGGAAATGGGGAAGATGGGGGGGGAGAAGGACACTGAAAGGAAATGGGGAAGAGAGAGTGGGGAGAAGACACTGGCAGGAAAGAAGACAGAGATACCAGACTATGGGGGGAGCGAAGGGAAGAAGATGGGTGCCAGACCAATTTGGGAGGGGGGAGAAAGGGAGAGGCACAGTAACAGAGCAAATGGAAGACGCAGAAAGAAGAGAGACAGTGGATGGAAGGAATTAAATGAGAACATGAGGAATGCAGAAACCAGGCAACAAAGGTAGGAAAAAAATTCTTTTTTTTTTTTTTTGCTTCAAGATAAAATTGTATATTAGTTGTGTTGATAAAAATTTATAAACATTAGAGGCTCTGGTTGAAACCCGTTTACAAAGTATGTATTCTTCCCAATTAATATTTCCAAATTAATAAAGTCTTTTTGCTTATTTTTAAATGGGTTTCTACTAGAGCCTTTAATTCAGTAGCATAATTAAATGAAATAACTATTTCTGTAGTTTATAGGGACGGGCGGGGACGGAGGGGATTCCTCGCGGGGACAGAGGGATTCCTCACGGGGACGGGCGGGGACGGAGGGATTACTCGCAGGGATGGGTGGGAGTCCTCACGGGGACGGGTGGGACTTTGGCGGGGACGGGTGGGATTTTTGTCCCCGCACAATTTAAACATGCACCTTTCTTCCTCCATCCCATGCACCTTTCTTCCTCCATCCCATAACACACACAGCCTGGTGGTGATGATTATCAGATTGATTCATGAATATATAATGATGTTATGAGTGTGCACCTCTTCCTTCCCATCCTCCTTAGCATGTCACATACAGAATGTTACATTACACAAAAGTCTGTGTAATGTAACATGCTGTATGTGACATGCTGAGGAGGATGGGAAGGAAGAGGTGCACACTCATAACATCATTATATATTCATCCATAGCTGCATGTTAATGATGTGCTCATATGCACTTATTTATCATCATAACATATACATCATCATTAACATGCAGCTGTGGATGTGTAAGGACAGGCTGAGGAGGATGGATGGGTAGGAAGGAAGGTGCACATATCAACATATTGTACATTTTTAACATGCATGATGCAGCTATAGGCAAGCTGAGGAGGATGGGATCATACAGATGTGTATGTTCAGATATGCGCTCAGATGTGTATGTTTAGATATGCGCTCAGATGTGTATGTTTAGATATGCGCTCAGATGTGTAGTTTTTTCTGATATATTTATTAAGCTTACAGTATTTATAAAAACACATTTAATACTTGTTACAAAAAAATATTGTGCAATTGTGATCTACTTCTGGCCTACAAAGGTCAAAAGAAATCCTTAACTGAGATTTTACATTCAAAAGTGAATTATAGCTACTAGCACTATTATTTATTAGTTATTTATTATGCAGATGTTTGTTAGTTTGTTATTAGTTCAGTATTAGACATATGTTAGTTTAGAATAGATAGGTATAGATTAGTTTAGTTTAGATTAAGTTAGGGCCCTGCTGAAAGAGTCTACCTTGACGTGGTTGCAGGCTTACAAATCTTTTGGTCAAAGAGTGCGGCGACAGAGAAAAGTATGTGTGTATTCGGCCCATGGAAGAAGGGGGGTGGGGGGGGAAGGGGTGCGTGGGGGGCCCAATAGGATTGCTCAGTAAGGGGCCCAGAAATTTCTGATGGCGGCCCTGCTCGTAGAAGCTCTCCTGAAGAGAAAAAGCAGCCTTTAGAAACTTGGCTCAAGTCAAGCAGTCTTTGAGAGCAGGCTCAAGGCAAAAATGGGCCTGTGGTGGCACTATCAGTACCTAGGGCTGGGAAGAGCAGAGGGAGACCTGTTTAAGGGGGGCCAGTCCTTCGCCTAAAAGCATGATTCTCTAACTGGCATCTGTCATAAATAACGAACCCGCGTGATCGCGATCTTCACCGGCAGTTGGGATGCCCAGTCCCTCCTGCTGGACACCCCTGCACACATCCCTACCAGACCGCTCAGCCCACCTCCCTTACTCTCTCTCCACCCCCACAGGGACCCCGCTCTAACATTTTTTTAATGGCTGGCCAGATGGGTCCTCCCTCCGTCCAGCCAGCAGGCCCGCCTTCATCCAGGGGGAGATTGGGGAGGGGAGTTGGGGGTCCTGGGGGAGTGGTGGGTCTGGGTAGGGTTAGAGGGGGTCTGGGGGAAGTTGGGGGGTCCAGGAGTGGAGGGGGCCCGGGGGGTAGTCTCAGTGGTCTGGCAGGGAGTGGAGGATATCCAGCAGGAGGATCCAGCAGAAGGAGGATCCATCAGAAGATCGCAATCGTGTGGGTTCAGGGGGTATGTCTGGCAGGAGAGATTAGGCATCTCTCCTGCCACTATCATTATGGGTGTGGGGGGACGGGTTGCCTAGGCCACTGAGCTGATCGCGGCAGCTGTGATCAGCTCAGCAGCCCAATTCTGAACTTATACCTGTTTTCACTTTGTCTAAGTCAAAATGTATAAGTTTCTGTCTAGCAACCTATCAAACTTTTTGATTATGTCTGCCGGACGACTAAGTCTAGGTCAGCCCATCTCACACCCACCTCCCACCCTATCCAGTCCTCCAAAAACGCCCCTTTTCATTCTGGGCGCACAGAGTCAGTGAAAAGACCTAAGCTGGTTTTAGATACATCTAAAACCAGTTTTGATTATCGGTACTTGGACAACCTGTCTTTTTGATCGTCCAAGTACCAACTTAGGCCAGTTTTTAGCCTTTTTTTTATTATGAGCCCCATAACATCCATAAATCAACACTAATTTAAAAAGTAATAGAAACAAAACCCTGCCATACAAAACCTGCAATACAATAAATTTAAACAATTCCTTACATCTGTTGAAATAACAATATCTTCAGCCCTCTTTTAACCTCTTTGAGATTACATATCTTTCTCAGATTACATGGTAATTCATTCCAGAGTTTGGGACCAACAATAAAAAAGATTGCTGAATGGTATTGTTCTAACCTAACAGTCTGCACTTAACTGACATCCAATTTTGCTTGATTGGCTGATCTCAATGCCAGGAATGACCGATATACTTTAAAATTTGTGGCAATGACCACTGAGGTAAAATTATTTTTGCTTTATAAACTTAAAAATAGTACTTTAAAAATTATCCTCTGCTGGATTGGTAGCCAATGTAAGCTTTTAAATGCAGGAGTTATAATCCAGGATTGTCCATCAACCCTCGAAGGCCACAGTCCAGTTGAGTTTTCAGGATTTCGCCAATGAATTTGCATGAGATCTTTATGCATGCACTGCTTCCATTGTATGCAAATAGATTTCATGCATATTCATTTGGTAAATCCTGAGAACCTGACCAGGCAAAGGCCAAGGTTGGATGCCAATGCCCTGTCACAACCTGAGCAGTTGCGTTCTGTGCCTCTTATAAAGCTTTGATCATAATCTGCGATACACAAAGTTGTAATTAATTGCAATAATCAAAATGAGGACTTATCAAACTCTGGATCACATTCCTAAAATTACTATCTGTTAAGAAATCTCTCAATTTTAATAACATCTGCAGTTTTCAACCACTACTGCAGTCACATGTTTGATGTGTTATTTCATTGACAATGTAGACTCAATCATAACATAACATAACATTGTACTTATTAACCGCATAACCATTAGTTCAACACAGTTTACAAAAGATTATTAACAGTAAACATGATCCATGGAATAGAGTGAATTAATTAGTCAGGTATTTAGAAAAAAGATTACATTATATTACATTACATTACATTAGAGATTTCTATACCGCTATTACCTTGCGGTTCAAGGCGGATTACAAAAGAGATAAAAAAACGGAGGGTTACAATGGAAGAACATTTGTCCTTTCTAGAGAGGTAAAGAGTAGGTTATGTAGCTTCTGTGTGGCAGGAAGAGGGAGGGAGGAAGGACGGTAAGTTTGAAGTTAGGGCTGTTTCAGGAATTTCTTGAAGAATGTAGTTTTTATTTCTTTTCTGAAGTTATGGCTGTTTAAGGAATTTCTTGAAGAATGTAGTTTTTATTTCTTTTCTGAAGTTATGGCTGTTTAAGGAATTTCTTGAAGAGTATAGTTTTTATTTCTTTTCTGAACGTCTTGTAGTCTGGTGTCATTATCAGTAGATTGGAGATCTGGTTATCTAGTTTAGCTGCTTGAGTGGCCAGGAGGCCATCGTATAGTTTTTTCCATTTTACTTCTTTGGTCGAGGGGTGTGTGTTTTTCTATGTCTGATTGAGGTGGTTTGGATGAGGCGGTTGTTCAGGTAGGTTGGGCTGTCTCCGTTTAAGGCTTTAAATAACATACAGTAGAATTTAAATAGTATTCTTTCTTGGATTGGTAGCCAATGTGAGTTGATGTATGCTTCTGTAATATGGTCGTGTTTTCTTAATGAGTAGATGAGTCTCAGAACTGTATTTTGGATTGTTTGTAGTTGTTTTAGTCATTGTAGCAGGGCAGGGGAGGTAGAGAATGTTGCAGTAATCTAGTAGACTTAGAATTAGGGATTGTACTATAAGCTGGAATTGTGTTTTTTTCGAAGAATTTCCTGACGTGTCTTAGGTTTCTCATCACTGCGAAGGATTTCTGTATTATTTTATTTATTTGTGGTTGCATGGTGCAGCATGGGTCTATAGTCATTCCTAGTAGTTTTATGGTAGTTTGAATGGGATAGTTGATTGTGTTAATTTCTATATTGGTTATGTAATGTAATGTAATGTAATTTATTTCTTTGGTTGAGACTTTGTCATTTTCGAGGAGGATGAATTTAGTTTTGTCTGTGTTGAGTTTCAGTTTGTGATTTTTCATCCAGGTTGCTACTGTTTATAGTGTTCGGTATAGTGTGTTTGTCATGTGGCTTCAACTGTATTCTGAAGTGTTTGTAAGAATGAGCTGTGAGCAACAACAATTGAAATTCTTTGTCATGGGAAGCTGCCTGAAATGCTAAAATATGATAAAGAAATTTTTTGTTTTTCAGCCCTGTACAGAAGGGAAATTAAACAGAGCATGAGTTTTTCTGCTATGTTTATATGTGGCTATGGAAAATCTCTTAACCAGGTAAATAGGGGAGGTGCCATATAGAGCCTTATAACAGAGACAACCCAGCTTGAATAGTACCAGGCCTCCATAGGCAGCCAATGCAGCTCACAAAAAAATAACGTAACATTATCATATTTCTTCAAACCATAGATCAGAGTAACAGCTGTATTTTGTATAAGTAATAATCTCGCCAGTTCTTTCTTGGTAATTGTCAGATAGACAGTGTTACAATAATCAAGAAGTTTAAAGGCAGAAAAATCAAAATAAGGTCAAATTGTACGTAATTGGTTGACAGCCTAATTAGTAAGTTTCTTTGGAGATCAAAAATGCCACGAATTGCAGGTCATAAGTTAAAATTACTTAAATTAAGAGGAGGCCTAAATCTACCAGACTTTAAGAGATACCATTTATCTTTCATGTTGGCCCAGGGCTTAATGTGGTTCTAGGACTTTGATAAATGGAACACTCCTAGATGGCTATCTTTTGAAAAAATCTTAATATTTCCAATCCCTATATGTTTGCTACCATTTATGGACAAATATTATTTTAAGATTACTTAAACCCACTGCCATTAGCATTTCTACATTCCATAGAACTATTTGAGAGGAGGCGTGTTCCTCTATGGTTCAACAGTTCTACTGATATCCAAATTCTGACCAAATTAAGAAAAATATATCAATCAAAATATATTTGGACTCTCTCACATCTTACCAGCAATGGGGGACTAATTTCTATAGGTGAACTTGAATATATTCTAGATTATCACAATATAGTGTGACCATCAGTCCAACCCAGGATAGGGGTTTGAAGAAATCCTGATGGCTACACTAAATCATATACTTGCGTGTGACCCGGCCTGGAGTCACCCTGCAGGACTGGATTTTTAGTAGTCAAAAAAAAAACACAATAAAGTCTCAGCATTCAAGAAGTTTAAATAAATGGTTCATTTTACTCACTTTCTTCACAACAGGTAAGTAATGCCTTGAACTAGTCAGGAATATCAGCCAGGACTTCTATACAGCATTCAAGAAAAAAAAAACACAAAAACCAAAAAGGCCAAAAAGGGCAAAGCAATTGAAGCATACCACATTAGCTTTAAACTTTTACTGTTCCACTGCTTCTTCAGTCTCACCCAAACTGGAGACCTTAGCTCCTTAGAGAGCTTACTCTAACTGCAGAAAAGCAGTCCTTTTACTCAGTCCTGAGACTGCAGTCCAATATTTGAATTTCCTTAGTTTCTAGTCTTTAGCAGAAAATAGGAAAGCCTCTGACAATCATTAATTATGGTTATCAGGCACAGGAGAGAGTAGCAGGTTTTGCCAAAATTGTAGGCCTTCAGACAGGCTTTCAAATTCCCTCCCGGATGGAAGCAAAACCTCTCCCCATAACTCTCTCTAAGCTTTCACTCAAAACATCAGCATTCCAAAGGAAAAAAAAAACAGCTCACAAACAGTTCAAAAACAAACACTCACTGCTTGTGGCTCAAAGTCCAGTTCACCAGCATTGGCTCTGGCAAGTTATCATCCCCAGTAGTACAGGTGTCTAGGTGTCTTGGCAATCCATGGGTTCATCAGCTTGAAACAATTCTCCTGACTGCTCAAGCTCCTCCAACTCCATAGGCTGAGGCCTGTTGTCCCTGCTTGGCTCAGCAGGGTCCCTAGGGAGGCAAGGCCTAAACTTCCTCCCTAGCTGGCTCTCTTTCCTGTTGTCTGGGACAGGTTTATATACCTTGGGACTCCGCCCTGCTGTGTCAGCCCTGGCAGTGTTCCAAGGGACCCCTTGGGCTCCCCCGGTGGTCAACAGGAATATTCAGCTCAGACCCAACCTGTTCCTTCCCAATTCCTCCCCGGGTTTTCTGTTTCACCTTCTTTCCCTCTGTCCTGACTGGGACCTGCGCTGGGAGAATGCCTGGCTGGTCACAATAGATACCAATTTATGGCAGAGGATCTTGGTTCCACTTAAGTCTTTATTATCTAAGTATAAGGACTCTGGTCTAACTAATTTCTCAAAGACTATAGGCCTTTTATTATCAGGAAACAAAAGAGCATCAAAACTATATAAAATGTTAAGAGAGTGTGAGGGAGAAAAAGATATTTCCTTCGATAGTATGTGGGCAACAGATCTAAATGAAAATCCAAGAGTAATAGATTGGAAATCCTTCTGGGCATTCTCAGCTAGACCTACTATGTCTGCATCCATATGCCAGTCTACATTTTTCATTATGCATAAAGCTTACTGGACCCCTTCTAAAATGGCTAAATGGTTACATGCGACTTCAGAGCTCTGTTTGTCATGCCAACAGCAACCTGGGACTCTAATACACCTCTTATATGAATGCCCTAACTTACAAGTTTACTGGTCAGACATTTGGTCCAAAATCTGCTCAATTTTAAACATGAATATTAATGAGTTGCCCATGTCATATAAATCATTCATATTGGGTTCCTCTAATCCAGATATATCAATACCACCATTATATAAAAAAAATATTTGATTTCATGATTGCCTTAGCTATCCATCATATTGTTTCCAATTGGAAAGACAATTCTAGGCTTAATTTTTACGAATGGTGGAATCACCTTTGTGTCATCAGAAAGTATGAGGAAATAATAGCATTCAAACAAAATAACATAGCCAGATTCACAAATATTTGGACCCCTCTTTGATGAATATGTAAGGACTCATGTAAATCCCAATTATCTTTACTTTGTATATTAACTATACTATGTTTTGCATATTATTATGTATATTTTGGTATTTGCAGCTTATTGTTTTGTTTTATTCTTATTGTTTTGTATTTGTAAAATTTCAATAAAAAAAAATAATAATAATTGTACGTAATCTCCATAAAGTAAAATAACTCAATCATCACGCCCAGATTTTCTAATACAGGAACCAAATTGTCTCCTATCTTGATAATGAGAGAGGAAGGAGGATTCTGGAAGAGCTGAGCCATGTGGGTCAAAAGGGGGATGACAGGATGAGAGAGAGCACTGAGTGAGCTTGTGGTAATGGGGAGTAGATAAAAGGAAATAGGAGGCTGAGAAAAGAGTGAGATGGGAAATGGGAGATCTAGGGGCTGAGAGGAGATGGAGAATTGAGAGGTAGCTCAAAATTTAAAAAGAAGAAGAGTGAGAAAGAGAGCAAGACTTGAGTAGACAGAGGCAGAAAAGAAAAAGGAAAGCTGAAAGGGAAAAATCAATATGTTGGAGACAGGCATAAGAAGGGAATGGAACAAGAGTGAAGAGGAAAAAAAATGGACAGCAGACCTGGAAAGAGAATTAGTAGAAGATAGACAAAATCAGAAAGAGAAACTGGGACCAAGATGATGGAAAAACAAAATGTCCAGACAACAAGGTAGAACAAATTGTTTTATTTTGAATTTATTAACTGGAATATGTTAGCTTTGGGATATGTGCATCACAATTATTTTTGTATTGTATTCAGTGGCATAGTCATACAGCTGATTTGGGAGAGGGAATGGAGCCCAAAAGTAGTGGATGGGTACCAAAGTTTCTCCTGGCCTGAGTGCAATATATAAATACTTGAACTAATGGATATTCCCAAGCCCTGTCAATTAAAGATATCTTCCTCCAGTCTGGCAACTAGAAATCTCCAAGCTTTGCAACTAATGGCAATAACCTCAAGCTGCCACTGCATTCATGCATACATGAAAGTCAAGCGGGGACAGGGAGGAGGGAAGGCAGCAGCAATAGCTCTGCAATATTGCTGCCAGCTGCAGAACTTGGAAAGTTCTGGTTACTGGACCTTAGGCGAGGGGGGGGGGGGAGAGGTGGCCGTCAGTCGATGAGGCTTGGGGATTCCCACCAGCTCAGCAAGGGGATGTCCATTTTGAGGGGGCCTAAGCTCAAAGTGGGAAGTCCAGCCCTCTCTCATGGTTATGCTACTGATTGTGTTCAAAATGAAGTACAGTATTTTGGTATTTCCAATTCAGCTTTGGTATTCATATTTTTATTTCTAATTTGTGATCCATTGTTCTATATTTGTCTGTCTGTTTTGTGTGTGAAGAAGTCATTTAAAGGTGGGTGAGGAAATTGGGAGACAGGAGAGGACAGAAGAGGAGTCCCCTCCTTAATTTCTGCCCTGGGCCCCAGCATGTCTAAAACCGGCCCAAATAGCATTGAATCTTAACTGATACATTTTAGACCAGTCTTTAAAAGCTTGACTAGAGCAACTCTTCTCTGCTCTTCTTCTGAGCACAGAAAGGGAAGGTAATCTTGGGAACAACAAATTGAAACCTAATAATAGGACTGCCATGCAATCAGTATCAAAAATATACACATTTAACAGTACTGCAGAACAACCATATAACAAAAATATGATAAATGTCAGTACAATACAATAACATCATAGACAGCATGGAACATATTCAAATTACATAGATATAATTTCATGCCAGCATAACACCAATGAAACACCTAATAAGCATGCATTAGAACATAGATATGATGCTAATGCTTCACAGCACCTTTATTGCCTTTACACTTAAGAATGACCATCTCTTTCTATTTTCTTCTCAGCCTACCTACCTATAATCTTCCTGGTATATTACCAAACTCAGAATATTGTTGCACTATTTGTAAATCATGTTCAATCCCATCATCATACAAGTCCATTCTAAGTTGGTCTAATTTATGCCTAAGAGCTCGCTCTCAGCAGTACTTATATTCAGCCTCCAGTACCTTAATTTTACCCAACAATTCCTGCCCATTAGCTAATCAGCTGTCTGTTCTCTGAACTAGAAAGTTGCGTGGGGACAAAAATCAAGCCCGTCTCCTCTGGAATCAAATCCATCCCTGCCCAACCCTATAAACTTCAGAGATGAAGCGGGAAACTACAGGCTGGTAAGCCTAACTTCGGTTATTGGAAAAATAATGGAAGCGTTGATGAAAGAAAAGATAGTGAAATTCCTAGAATCAAATGGGTTACAGGATCTGAGGCAACATGGTTTTACTAAAGGTAAATCGTGCCAGACGAATCTGATTGAATTTTTTTATTGGGTGGCTGGAGAATTGGATCAAGAGTATATGCTAGATGCAATTTACTTAGATTTCAGCAAAGTCTTTGACACGGTTCCTCATAGAAGGCTCTTGAATAAACTTGATGTGCTGAAGTTAGGACCCAAAGTGGTGAACTGGATTAGAAACTGATTGACAGACAGACGCCAGAGGGTGGTAGCTAATGGAATTTGCTTGGAGGAGGGAAAGGTGAGTAGTTGAATCCCTCAGGCATCGGTGCTGGGGCTAATCCTATTCAATATGTTTGTGCGTGACATTGCCGAAGGGTTCAGAGGAAAAGTTTGCCTTTTTCCTGATGATACCAAGATTTTTAACAGAGTAGACACTGAAGAAGGAGTGGGAAACATGAAAAAGGATCTGCAAAAGTTAGAAGAATGGTCTAATATCTGGCAAATTCAATGCAAAGAAGTGCAGAGTAATGCATTTGGGTATTAGAAATCGGAAGGAGCTGTATGTGCTGGGAGGTGAGAGGCTGATATGCATGGATGGGGAGAGGGACCTTGAGGTGATAGTGTCTGAAGATCTAAAGGTAATAAAACAGTGTGACAAGGCGGTGGCTGTTGCCAGAAGGATGCTAGGCGTGAACAGTAGAAGAAAGAAGATGTTGAGGCCCCACTTGGAGTATTGTGTTCAATTTTGGAGTCTGTATCTGGCGAAGGACATAAAAAGACTTGAAGTGGTCCAGAGGAAGGCGATGAAAATGGTAGGAGGTTTGGCCAGAAGACGTATGAGGAGAGACTGGAAGCCCTGAATATGTATACCCTAGAGGAAAGGAGGGACAGGAGAGATATGATTCAGACGTTCAAATACTTGTAAGGTATTAACGGGTCTGCTAAGGGCTGGGAGCACTGCACACTGCTTTGTGGAGGGGCGAATGTGGATGGAGGACAGGAAAAGGAGGTGCACTAAGGCAGTGTTTTTCAACCTTTTTTGGGCAAAGGCACACTTGTTTCATGAAAAAAATCACGAGGCACACCACCATTAGAAAATGTTAAAAAATTTAACTCTCTGCTTATATTGACTATATATAAAGTAATTCTCTTGAATAGGAATCAAATAAACACAAAGAAAGTATTTTATAATTACTTTATTACGAAATAAAAATTATAAAATTATAAAATACTTTATTCAGTGCGAAACCTGGGCCTGTTTGGCTGAACACAAAGCTGATATTCTGGCTGGAATCAAAGAAAGACACACACGTAGCTCTTCGTCAACAGCTCTCAGTCTCTCTCTGTATTTGGTTTTTATAGCATACAAAAATAGACAAATATACCCTCCATCCTTTTTATTAAACCACAATAGCAGTTTTTAGTGCAGGGAGCTGCGCTGAATGTCCAGCGCTGCTCTTGACGCTCATAGGCTCCCTGCGCTAAAAACCACTATTGCGGTTTAGTAAAAGGTGACCATATTGTAAAATATAGACAGCAGATATAAATTCAGAACTGTGCATAGTAAGTGAAGGGAAGTTTTCATCTCTGGGAATTTACCCAGTTAACTATTAAGTTATTTGGGCAAATTCCTTTGAAAACTGTGGTAATACTGCCTCCACTTTGCTAAATTTAAAATAAAATCATTTTTCCTACCTTGTCTGGTGATTTCTGGTTGCACTTTCTTCTTCTGACTGTGCATCCAATCTTTCTTCCCTTCTATCAGCCTGTATGCTTCCTCTCCTCCACACCTCATTCCCTCCCCCAACTTTTTCTTCCTCTCTCCCTGACCTTTCTTTCTTTCTGTTTCTCTTCTTTCCTTCTGTTTCCCTGCCTGCTCCCTTTCTTTCTTTCTCCCTGCCGTTCCCCAAGCCACTGCCACTGCCGCTGCCATCGGGGAACAGGACCCACCAATGGATAACAGGCCCCAAAGCCGACGCCGACGCATGCTCTCCCTGACGTCAATTCTGCAATCGGAGAGGAAGTTCCGCCCAGCCAGGCAGCGATTGGCTGGCCCGAACTTCCTCTCTGACTGCAGAATTGACGTCGGGGAGAAGAAGACTTATCGGCTCGATAGATTAGATCGTCAAGACAAAGTGAGTCCTGGGTGATCGACTCACTTTGCCTTGGCGAGCTACTGGCGCCCCTGCCTCGGGCCCCCTGTCAGCTCCGGGCCCGTCGGCCCTGCGGCACACCAGGCAACATCTCGCGGCACACTAGTGTGCCGCGGAACAGCGGTTGAAAAACACTGCACTAAGGTATTCAAGTCCCTCGAGGTGCTTCCAACCTCGCAGGATCTCTGTAACCCTGGGGGATCCCCATGAGATGTCTGTGATGCTAGAGGGGCCCCATGGAATCTCTGTGACCCCAGGGGGTACCCATGGGATCCACACAACCCCAGGGTGGAACGCCTCAGGGTTTTCCAGGATTCCCATCGTCCCTATTCTCATACAGTTCTCTACTCTGAACTGAACAGCCCCAGCCTCCTTAGCTTTACTTCATATGAGAGTCATTCCATCCCCTTTCTTTGTACTTTTTAAATTCTATTATATCTTTCTTGAATTGTGGTGACCAGAATTATGCACACCATTGGGTAGGATTGGTATACATCCCAGCGTACTGACAGAATAAAAAATGAACATGCAGAGCTGTTGTTAGTAATTTGTAATATATCTTTAAAATCCATCATAGTACCAGAAGATTAGAGGGTGGCCAATGTAACACCAATTTTTAAAAAGGGTTCCGGAGGTGATCCAGGAAATTATAGACAAGTGAGTCTGACCTTAGTGCCAGGCAAAATGGTAGAGACTATTATAAAGAACAAAATTACAGAGCATATGCATAAGCATGGATTAATGAGACAGCCAACATGGATTTAGTCGAGGGAAATCATACCTCATCAATTTACTATATTTCTTCAAAGGGGTCAATAAACGTGAATAAACATGATCCAGTCGATATCTGGATTTTTTAAAAAGAAATCGTTATTTTCATTTTATGCTGTTAACATAATTATTAGTCAAAACAAGGAAATAATACAATAGCAGTTTCAACATTGGAATAACACAATAGTGTATAATGTAAAATTTACATAAGAGAAAAGAAAAAACTTCTTTTTCCCATCACTTTAAAGATAAAGAATTAAACCGAAAAATAAAGTATACTGGATTGTAAAATTAGACCTTAATTAAAGGGGAAGAAAGCTATGCATTCGCTGAATTTTCTAATCAAACAGTACAAGGAAAATAAAAAGATGGTAGCTGAGTGGGAACAAGAACCTTATTAAACTGAGCTGACTTTTAACAGAAATTCTCTCAAGAATACTAAGTTTGCTCTTTGGCAGAAATAAACTTTATCAGCTGCTGAATTTTGAAAAAAAACATATCTATTCCCTTGATAGATCATCACACATTTACAGGGGTATCTGAAAACGAACGTGGCACCCAACTGCAAGACCCTTGGGGGTCCTATTATCAAGCCACACTAGTGGGGTTAGCGCGTCGGACATTTAATCACGCGCTAACCCCGCAGCAAGCCAAAAAACTAATGCCTCATCAATGGAGGCGTTAGCGACTAGCGCAGCAGGTGGTTTAACGTGCGGTATCCTGCGCATTAAACCCCTACCGCGCCTTGATAAAAGGACCCCTTGGTCTTAAAATAAGAAATTGTTTTCTTCTCTTTTGGGTTGTTCGTGACATGTCTGGATACATTCTCACTAATTTAGTCATAAATGGTATATCCTTAAACTTAAACAGCTTAAGCATCCATTCTCTGTCAGAGTCAATAGCAAATTGTACAAGCAGCATAGCAGTTGCCGGTATCAGACCTCTCAAGGAAATTTGTCAAATCCAAACTATCAGCAGATAAATTCTGCTGGCTTGGTTTCTGAATAGGTGGTCTAGTTGGTAGATAGTATATTTTAGTGAGAGGCGGATAAGAGGTTTCAGGAACTTTCAAAACTTCTTTCAAATATTTCTTAAATATATCTTGCGCTGGAGTAAGTGGTAGTTTTGGAAAGTTTGTAATACGAAGATTACATCTGGTCATGTTTTCCAACATTTCAATCTTAAAATTAAGGTTTCCACTGTCCCTTACCCACACCGAGGCCAGGGACTCCACGGTTTTTATTCTGGGCTCATGTTCATCCACTTTGATTTCCATGCTAGATAGTCTATTTTTCAATTCCAAATTTTCAAACACAACAGTAGTATAACGTGTTGTAAATTGCTGCATTTGGGTCCCCAAAGAGAATTGCAAACTAGATATTGCTTCCCAGAGTGTCTCCATATTGAAAACCTTGGGCCTCTGCATAGGCGTTAGTTCAAAACCCAGACCCTCTGATGTAATTAAAGTACCTGGGACCTCAGCTGGAGATGGATTCAATGTAAGGAAATCCTGAGGTAATTGCTGTTTCAATTCCTCCATGTTCTCTGATGGCTGAATTCGCTTCACAACTCCTCCTGCCAAGTCGACTCCCTGTACTCAGCTGGTCAGGAGAGGAAACAGCCCAGGACATTCTTTCTTCCATTTGCTGCTCTAACGCCCCAGGGCAACTCGGAGGACTTCGCTCCTCCGGAGATAGTGATGTTGCCTCGAGGGAGAGCACTGACGATTCAGCGGGTGTGTCTCTCCCAGCCAAGAAAATCTGGATTTTTAAAAGGCATTTAATAAAATATCTCATGAAAGACTTCTGAGGAAATTAGAAAGTCATGTGATGGGTTAGAAGATAGACAACAAAGGGTAGGATTAATGGAGAAGGGTAAATAGTAGAACTCCCCAGGGGTCTCTGGGACCCCTGCTTTTTGGAGAGGGGAATAACTAGTGAGATAATTAAATTTACTAATGACACAAGTTGTTCAAAGCTGAAAAATTGCAATATGATCTTGCACGACTGGGCATCAAAATGGCAGATTATATTTAATGTGAGCTAGTAGAAAGTGATATATGTGAGAAAGAGGAACCCAAACTATAGTTCCACATTAGAAGTCATCACCCAGGAAAAGGATCTGGGTGTCATCATTAAAGTTACGTTGAAACCCTCAACTCAGTGTGTAGTAGTGGCTAAGAAAGTAAACAGAATGTTATGAATGATCAGGAAAGTACTAGAAAGCAAAGATGAGAATGTTATTATCTATCACTCCATGTTATGGCTGCATCTCGAACACTGTGTGCAATTCTGGTCGCCATATTTCGAAAAAGATATAATGGAATTAAAAAAGGTACAGAAAAGGACAACAAAAATTATAAAAGGGATGAGATAAAAGACTAAAGCAACTAAGATTGTTCAGCCTGGAAAAGAGACAGCTCAGGGGAGATATTGTAGAGGTCTATACAATACTGAATGGAGTAGAATAGGTAGATGGAAATCGCTTGTTTACTCTTTTCAAAATACTATGCAATGAAGATACTAAGGGCTCCTTTTACTAAGGTGCGCTAGCGGTTTTAGTGCGCGCTACAATGCTAAGCGCGCTAAACGCTAATGCCTCCATAGAGCTTGCGTTAGTATTTTTCATTTAGCGCATGGTTTGCGCATGCTAATCTTTAGCGTGCGCTAAAAACGCTAGCACACCTTAGTAAAAGCAGCCCTAAGTGGTAGATTTAATACAAAATGGGAAAAATATTTCTCCACTCAGGCCTGGATTTTCTAAACGATGCTGTTAATTTAGGTGCCAGTAGGCACCCAAGCTCACTGAAAAATGCTGATTAAATGAAGTTTTGATCTGATTTTCAACATGCCTACTGGTGCTCAAAAAATTGGCACCAGACTCGCACCTCCATAGGCGTTTTATGGCACTTAACACCACTGTAGGCTTGGCTAAGGTGCCTATGGAGGTGTAATTCACATCAAAGGTAAGCACTGGAAATGTAGGCCTGGACAACCCTGGCTTACATTTCCAGCGCCGCCTTTGCAGGAGGTGTGATTCTTCAACCGGTACTGGTGCGTGACTGGTATATAATTGGAGGCCACTGACAATGGCACTGGTTAGAGAATCCGGGCTTTAATGTGTAATTAAACTATGGAATTCATTACTAGAGAATAAAATAAAAGCTGTTAGCTTAGCAGAGTTTATAAAGGATGGATAACTTTCTAAAAAAAATGTTCATAAACCATTATTAAGTTGGACTTGAGGAAATCCATTGCTTATTGCTAGGATAAGCAGCATAAAATCTATTTTACACTTTAGAATCTTGCAAGTGGCCAAGCTGAGTTGGCCACTGTTGAAAACAGGATTCTGGGCTTGATGGACCTTCGGTCTGTCCCATTATGTCAACTCTTATTTTCTTATGTTTAGTACACATATTATATTTTTTGTTGTATTCTCTTTTCATATCCTAATTAAGAGTTAAGTAATTTTCCAAAGGTCAGAAGGCGCATCAGCAAGAATTCAACCCTGGCTTCATTGATTTGATACTGCACTTATAACTTTGGTTGTTTAGTGAATACAATGGCCAAAGTTGTATGTAGAACTGACATGTACTTTTATGTAGTTGGTGTCACCACTGACCAGATAACTATTTGGCCTGACTGTGCCCGCACTTGAGGCACAAAAGTTTTGCCTTGAGAAAAACAGATTAATCTAATACCTTAAACACCCCTCCCCCCCACCCCCGGTACTAGACTGCAGTAGAAGTTTCTAACGCGGCCCGGAGTACTATATGCTCACACGCTGCTTCAATGCTCATAGGAATTCTATGATAAGCACTGTAAAAACGCTAGAGCAAGCTTGGTCTCTTTTTAAGGACACAGTCACCGAGGTGCAAAATCTATATATACCACGTATCAACAAGGGATCCAAGAGGAAAAAGAACAAAGAACTGGCGTGGCTCACTGTAGAGGTGAAGGAAGCGATCAGAGACAAGAAAACTTCATTTAAGGAATGGAAAAGGTCAAAAATGGATGAAAACTGGAACAAGCACAAACAACATCAATGCAGGTGCCATAAGACGGTAAAAGGGGCCAAAAGAGACTAAGAGGAAAAAATAGCCAAGGAGGCGAAGAACTTCAAGCCGTTCTTTCGATATATTAAGGGGAAACGACACGCAAAGGAAGTGGTGGGACCGTTGGATGACCATGGAATAAAGAGAGCGCTAAAGGAGGACAAAGCAATCGTTGACAAACTGAACACATTTTTTGCATCTGTATTTACCAAAGAAGATGTACACAGCATACCGGAACCCATCAGGCTATATGCTGGAAACGAAGACGGAAAGCTGACAGGATTAATGGTCAGTCTAGAGGAGGTATGTAGGCAGATTGATAGGCTTAAGAGCGATAAATCCCCGGGACTGGATGGCATCCATCTGAGGGTCATCAAGGAACTGAAAGGGACCATAGCTGAACTGTAATATCCAATCTGTCGATCAAATCGGGAAAGATTCCGTGAGACTGGAAGGTGGCGAATGTTACACCAATCTTCAAGAAAGGTTCGAGGGGAGATCCGGGGAACTACAGACCGGTGAGTCTGACCTTGGTACTGGGAAAGATGGTAGAGTCACTGATAAAGGACAGCATCATTGATCACCTTGACGGACACAGGCTGATGAGGACCAGTCAGCACGGTTTTAGCAAAGGCAGATCGTGTTTGACGAACTTGCTGCATTTCTTTGAGGGAGTAAACAGACAGATAGACAAGGGCGATCCAGTCGACATTGTATAACTGGATTTTCAGAAGGCGTTCGACAAGGTTCCGCATGAATGACTACTTCGGAAAATTGCAAGCCATGGAATTGAGGGTGAAATACTCACGTGGATTAAAAACTGGCTGGAGCATAGGAAACAGAGAGTGGGGGTAAATGGACAATACTCGGACTAGAAGAGCGTCACCAGTGAGGTGCCGCAGGGCTTGGTGCTTGGACCCATGCTCTTTAACATCTTTATAAATGATCTGGACATAGGTACTACGAGCGAGGTGATTAAATTTGCGGATGATACGAAGCTATTCAGAGTAGTAAAGACGCAGGGGGATTGCGAAGATCTGCAACGTGACATAATCAAGCTCGAGGAATGGGCATCGACATGGCAGATGAGGTTCAACGTGGATAAGTGTAAAGTGATGCATGTCGGTAACAAAAATCTCATGTACGAATACAGGATGTCCGGGGCGGTACTTGGAGAGACCTCCCAGGAAAGGGACTTGGGAGTTCTGATCGACAAGTCGATGAAGCCACACAATGTGCGGTGGCAGCAAAAAGGGCAAAGAGAATGCTAGGAATGATAAAGAAGGAGTTCATGAACAGATCAGAGAAGGTTATCATGCCGCTGTACCAGGCCATGGTACGCCCTCACCTGGAGTACTTCCAGCACTGGTCGCCGTACATGAAGAAGGACACGGTACTACTCGAAAGGGTCCAGAGAAGAGCGACTAAGATGGTTAAGGGGCTGGAGGAGCTGCCATACAGCGAAAGATTAGAGAAACTGGGCCTCTTCTCCCTCAAACAGAGGAGATTGAGAGGGGACATGATTGAAACATTCAAGGTACTGAAGGGAATAGACTTAGTAGATAAGGACAGGTTGTTCACCCTCTCCAAGGTAGGGAGAACAAGAGGGCACTCTCTAAAGTTGAAAGGGGATAGATTCTGTACAAACGTAAGGAAGTTCTTCTTCACCCAGAGAGTGGTAGAAAGCTGGAACGCTCTTCCAGAGGCTGTTATAGGGGAAAACACTCTCCAAGGATTCAAGACAAAGTTAGACAAGTTTCTGCTGAACAAGAACATGCGCTGGTAGGGCTAGTCTCAGTTAGGGTGCTGGTCTTAGACCAGAGGGCGTGAGCGGACTGCTGGGCATGATGGACCACTGGTCTGACTCAGCAGTGACAATTCTTATGTTCTTATGAGCATCAGAGCAGTGTCGGAGCATTTAGCGCTCTGGGTTGCAGTAGAAACCTCTACCGCAGCTTAGTAAAAGGTAGAGGGGGCAATATATTATGATTTATCTGATTTAAATATCTAGATTTCTGCTAGGCCAGTGCATTGTATACTGTATGTATAAAATAAAACTTATAAGATGCATAAATGGTTAATATTTTTAAAGGAATGTCTTTGGCTTGTAGTACCGATGCTTTCCAATGGTATTTTCCTTAGTATTGGCAAATTTTCTGGATATAAAATAAATTGGAGTAAATTGGAGGTTCTTCCGCTAAATGTACACTGTTCAAAAGGATTATTTGACTCATTCCCTTTTCTTTGGAAAGAAGATGGTATAAAATATTTAGACATTTGGATTCAAAAAACATTGGAAGACACGATGAAAGTAAATGAAAAATCTTTATTGCTAAAGGTCTCAGAAATGTGTGAGCAATGGAATCCCTTACATCTGTCTTGGTAGGGGAGAGTTCAAACAGTTAAAATGATGATTTTGCCTGTGGTTTGCTACCAAATGGGTATGCTGCCAGTTTATTTTCAGGGGTCCTTTTATAAGAAATTGAACAGTATTTTCACTAAATTTATTTGGCTGGGTAAAACTACTCGAGTTGCTTTAGTATCTTTACAAAAACCAATTGTGGCAGGTGGGGTAAATTTTCCAAATTTTTATAAGTACCATCAGGCCTATATACCGCGTCAGGGTATGTATTGGATCCTTCCTGAGCTCATGGAACATCTCCCTGATTGCCTTTACTTAGAATGGCAACTCCTGTCTCCATTGAGATTATGTCATATTTTAAGTATCAAGTTACCTAAGATTTATAAGGACAATAGAATTTTACTTTCCACATAGCAAACATTAAGGGCCTGTTTTACGATGCCGCGCTGCGGTAATGGCCCTGAAGCCCATATAGAGATTTAAAGGGCTTCAGGGCCATTGCTGTGCGGCTTCGTAAAACAAGGGGTAAAATTTATTAATAACCTAACCCCTATTCTGATTCATCAATCCACATGTCAGTCCTTATGGTTGAACTCCAAGATTCAAATTGGCAGGTTTAAGATCATCTGGAAGCATTGGATGCAGGCAGGTATACGTACACTGGATGATGTGTTATCAAATGGGAGACTGCTTGAATTTTCACAACTGCAACTATCATATGGCACTGCAAAGTCTCAAAAATATAAGTGGTTGCAGTTAAAGCAGGCCATTCAAAAGGGGTTCCCTGATTGGCGAAACTTGAAAACTCAGTATCTTGCCAGGCCTTTACTTCCAGACAGATTTCCTAGGGCATCAAGCTGCCAAGTGGTACAAATTAAGCAGCAGATTTCTGTGTCTCAATGGTCACGAATTTGGACTTGGAGGATGAGATGCACAGCATCAGCATCTATGAGACAAACATGTTTTTTTGTTGTTGCATAGAAGTTTTTGGACCCCTGTTAGATTACAAAAATTAGATAGTTCTAAGTCAAATAGATGTTGGCACTGTCATCTTGATATAGGGACACTGGATCATCTGCTTTTCTTTTGTCCCTTGATACTTAAATTTTGGCAATCCATTTGGAGTCAAATCAAAATCCAGTGGCATTGACATATGATACAGTGCTGTTTGGCACGTTAATGAGGACCAAGAGTCCAATAACTTCCCATAACAACAAATTACTTTTCATCATGACGGGAGTCGCTATACAACTTGTTCTGAAAAACTGGAAAAATTGGGATAGATTAAACTACAGTTTTTGGTGGGAATCCTTGTGTCAAACATAAATTTGAACATATGAGAGCAATACAATTGGGATATTATAAAAAATTTAAGGATGTTTGGGACCCATTGACAAAATTTTATAAAGATTGATTATTGGATTTAGCCCTTTGATTATATACATCCAGGATGGGTGGGTATGTAATTAATTTATTATTGGCTGCAAGGTTGTTTATCTTGTTCATTTGCATTATATTAAATGTTTTTACACTTTTAGGAAGGATGGGTGGAGATGGGGAGGGGGGTTATGCATTTATTGTATCATTAGAAGGAATTGAGTGCTGTCTATTGAGTTAATTGATTGATAATATATTGCACTTTATGCTGGTTTTAAAATGAATAAAGATTTTTTTTTTAAACTTACAAGATACATAAATGGTTAATATTTTTTAAGGAATGTCTTTGGCTTGTAGTACCGATGCTTTCCAATGGTTTTTTCCTATAATTTAGAATATTTTCCTTAGGGCTCCTTTTACTAAGGTGCGCTTGCATTTGTAGTGCGCGCTGAAGATTAGCACGTGCAAACCACGCGCTAAATAAAAAAAAAAAACTAACGCAAGCTCTATGGAGGCATTAGCGTCTAGCATGCACGACATTGTAGCGCGTGGTTAGCGTGCGCTAAAACCGCAAGTGCACCTTAGTAAAAGGAGCCCTTAGTATTGATTACAGCCTACAATCATATAACATTTAAAAAAAAAGAAAAAGTTAAAATACAGTACAGTAATTTCAGAAATATTTTTGTATTTGTCTTTTAAAAGTAAAGAAACACTTCTATCAAACTGCACTTGCAGTTTGTAGCACAGGTGAGCTGCTCTGAATGGCCCGCGCTGTTCTCGATGCACAGGCCATTCAGCGTGGCTGTCTGCTCTAAAAATTGCTAGCGTAGTTTGATAGAAGAGGCCCTAAATGCCAAACTGCCCATTCTATTCCTATGGGCAGGTCGGCATTTTGCTCACGCTGCTTGGCAGCGCAGCTTGATATGGAGGGGGGGGCTAATGAGTTGCTGTTCCCAATTTAATGAATTGTGGTATTTCATCATGATATCATTTTAAACAACATTGGCATGTAGAACTATCTAGTGTCAATTTTAAGCTTCCATTATGGCAATGGAATACACTGCTAATGGGACAGCTTCCTTTTCTATGCCTCTAACTGCAGAGGCAATTGCCAATTGTTACTGAGAGCATAAGAAGGTGAGTGATAGTAATGAAGAGGTGGTTGCACTTGCAAATACCTATTTTGGGGGAGATAGTCTGAATTATTTAATCTGCTATGACTGGAAGCATTCCTCAATAATTAAAGCAAGAAGTCAAACATGAGAAAAAATATGCTGTGTGAAAGGTGAAGAAGGAAAGTAAAGGTTAATTGGGCTGTAGTTGAAAATAAGCTAACTGTTCTGCATGCAGTATTGTAATAATAGAGTTCTTTGAATTTATCTTTCACAGGGTTAATTTTGTATTATGGATTTGCTCATGTTCTCTGATTTGGTCTGAATGCCAGCGCCACAAACCTAATTATTTTCACATAGGGCATTGAGAAAAAAATACAATAAACTCAAGGCTCCTTTCACAAAACTGCGGTAGATTTTTCTACCGTAGACTGGCAAGGTAAATGTTTGACGCTCATAGGAATTCTGTGAAGGTCATAGCATTTACCTCACCGGCCTGCGATTGAAACCTCTACTGTGGCTTTGTAAAAGTCAATGTTAATTATTTCATTTATGGAATTAGAGAGGGGGAAACAAACAGTTTTGTACTAGTTTTCCTCCCTTTTATCAAGCTGTTACTAGAGGTTTTTAGTGCAGGTCGGCGAGGTAAGTGCTCTGACGCTCATATGAATTCTACGAGTGTCAGAGCATGTACCGTGCTGGCTGACACTAAAAACCTCTAGCGCAGCTTGATAAAAGGGGCCCTTTGTTTTTTGCCTTAGTGATAACTTAGAAGAGATCATAGCTTTTGTGTGTCTATTCTGTCGTCTTTAAGAGCAAATAACTGCGCTGCCCAAAGCCATACATTATTTTAATTCAACTGAAATAAGAGTTTAATAAATTATACTAAATAAAAAGGAATATTTACTAAAAATTAACCACACACACACTTTTATAAAATCGCACATGAGGTTTTAGCGCCAGCCAGTGCGGTGAATACTCTGCGCTGCTCCAACAGTCATAGAGTGTCCTATGAGTATCGGAGCAGCACAGAACATTCAGCGCACTGACTGGCACTAAAAACCTCTTGTGCAGTTTTGTAAAAGGGGAGTTAGGCCCCCTTTTATCAAGCAGCATTAGGGTTTTTTGTTGCAGGCTGTGGTAGTAAAAGCTTCAATGCTCACATATTCCTATGAGCGTAAGAGCTTTTACCACAGCAGCCGGCGATAAAAACCCTAACGTAGCTTGATAAAAGGGGGCCTAAATATTTCTACATTTAAAACCATTTTTTTTTTTCTTAATAGTTTTCCCTGAGTAACTTACTTTTTTCTAAAATCTATGAAGGTGAATTTTAACCTCTGCATTTCATACCTTTTATAATTAAATGAAGGAGCCGTGGGAATGAGAACCAGCTCTGCTAAATGCAACTGAAGAATTCAGGTTGTGTCACGTAGCAAAAACAAGAAGCGGAACATATAATTCAGGCAAGTCAACTGAGAACTGGAAATCTCTAATTACCTGACCCAGTCACAGGCAACAGTGCAGGATGAACAGGCTACTAACACCTAATGCCACTCAACAAGGGTGACAAATTTATGAAAGGTCAAAACACCTTCCATATGCAAAACTTCCAGAGGGAATGATATGTCTTTGTCACCTGGCTAAAAAGACTTTAGGCCTTTGGCAATAGTGCCACCTACTGATATTTTGCATTTAATTGAACATTATGAAAAGGCAGCATTTGAGCTTTCTGTTTAAATAATAGTGCTTTTATTCAGTAGTTGGCTAGAAGCAGGGGATTTTTTTTTTTTCCTGTTTGTCTGGAAATCCATTTATTAGAAAAGGCATTGCAAAATTTATTGCAACATTTTCCAGATCTTCTGGAGACATATTTTGATTATATGCTTTTACGAAGCAGTTTTTAAAATTATACTGGCTTACATCATTCTGAACGGCATTGAAAGAAGCACAATATAAATTATACAAGAATTTCTCTTTCTTGTGCTAAAACCATGCTTTCCATAGAATGCACGGGGAACTTTAAATCAAATCTAAAATTCTATATCATAGGCAATGCATTGAAAGTATTTCTTAGAGAATAAGAGGTCAGTTTAGAAACCTTATGTGTTATCTTCTTTTTAAATAGCTGCACTTTCACATGTAAATTGTTTATATGTGTACATGCTAGTTTTAGAATACAGCTATTTATATGTATAGATGCTTCAGGGTTCAGAGATATGAAGGGGACATTTTTAAATACAGTAAATGTATATTTTTAGAATCTCCACAATGACATTCATTCTTGTATGCATAAGTGACAGCTTCCTACTCATATGGACCTTCAAATGAGGGTACAAATCATGGTTTCATAACGATTCCCTGTTGCTCTTGTCCCTTCTTCCTCTCTTTTCTTTTCTTTTATTGTAGATCCTTTTTCAGATTTTCTAGTTGTTTCATTGCTGTAAACCTGTGTTTCTCAACCTGCAGTACGTGTACCTCAGGGGAAACGTGGGCCGCCTGTTGGAGGTACGCGGGCTGGCCACCTCTTGGGATCTCTCCCCGCCTGCCAATCGCTGCCTGGCTGGCTCGGAACTGTCTCTCCAACATCAGAATTGATGTCGGGGGAAGGCCTGTGGGCTGGCTGCGTGCAGTCACTGCACGTGCCTGGCCCATCCCTGTTGTTGCGGCAGCGGTGCAGGGGTGAGAATAGAGCGTGTTGGTGGCAGGGTCAGCTTCAGGGGTGGGGCAGGGAGGAATTGGCAGCAGTGGCATCAGCAGGGGGGACAGGCAGGGAGAGAGGAAGAAAAAGTCGGGGGCAGAATTGGCTTTGGGGTGGGGTGGGGAAGCATGGAGAGAAGAAGAAAAAGTTGGACTCGTGGAGGGACAGAGAGAGATGTTGGTTGGGGAATGGAATGAGGTCTGGAGGAGAGGAATCATACAGGAGGCAGATAGAAAGAGAGAAATATTTGATGCAAATTCAGAAGGAAATGCAACCAGAGACTCATGAAATCACAAGACAACAAAGGTAGGAAAAATTATTTTATTTTCAATTTAATGATCAAAATGTGTCAGTCGTGAGAATTTATATTTGCTGTCTATATTTTTCACTGTATTTGTCTATTTTTCTATAGTTGTGACTGAGGTGACATTGCATATTTTAGTCATCTGCCTTGACCTCTTTGAAAAAACCCTGAATATAAATAATAATTAACATTTTCTCTGCATTTAGTGTGCTTTGTGGGTTTTTTTAAATTTTATGTTTACCATTATGCATGAATCTAATATAATAAAGCCCTAAGCGCACATGCGCACTCCCACCTGCGTGCTCCCATTTTCTGTGCACTGTAGGGCACCGCAGGTAGGAGTGCGCATGCGCGAGAATCCCCCGAGGCAGGATGTCGGCCGCTGCGGCTGTCGGCGGCTGCAGGCCGCAGAAAACAAGGTGACCACCGTGATTGTGTGTGCAGGTCTGCTGCCAAACTAAAAAAACTGCTTCAAAGTAAAAGCGGAATTCGATCTATGCTACTGGCAGATGGGTGCACACACACCCTTAGCCCGTTGGCTCCGGTCCTCTCCTAAAGGCATGTCTGGGGAGCCATTCCAGGAGGCCAGACCCACGTGGAGAGAGGCAGGACAGACCTGTGGGGGTGGTGGACTAGGCGTGTGTGGAGGTCCATCAGGGTGAAGGGCTGGGGAGGGGCAGCCTGCCCAAAGATTCAGTGCAGTGGTCAGAGAGGGGATAGGTGGCCGAATTGTGGGCGCTCTACATGGTTTCTATGGCAATTGTTTCAGCTCTGCCGTGTGCGACACCTGAATCTGTCCCCATCCCACGCTGCGCACTCCCACTGATGGCGGCGGCAGAGTGAGAGGAGCGGAGGCCGCTCGAGACGCCGCAATGGCCGGACTCAAGCATCAGTCCAGGTGAGGGAGGGGGAGGGGATAGGAAACTGCCCCCCTGTTCAGAAATACAGCCGAGCGCGATACGATCCCCTCCCCCCGAGGGGGGCCATGAAAGAGAGTGGCAGGGCCTGGATTGAGAACTGTTGCTTTAGATATCCCAAATGAATATGGCAGTGGCAGGTATGCAAATCTCTCTCCTGCATATTCATTCGGGATATCTTGAGAGAGAAATTGGTCCTGGGGTGGGGTACAAGAGAAAGGGTAAAAATGGAAGAGAAGCTGGGTGGGGGTGGAATATAGGGACAGGAAGAATGGCCTTGGAGGCAATGGAAGGAAGGAGAGATAGGAATGGAGCTGGCACTGAAAGGATGATAAATGCAGTGAAGGATCGATGAAGGCCAAAAGGGTACACAGGACTAAGAAAATGGTGATGGCCGGGGGCCAATAGAAGAAAGAAAGAAAGACATAAAGATAGACAGGGGTCAGGGAGAGAAACAGAAAGAAAGACAGGGCAGGGAGAGAAACAGAAAGAAAGATAGACAGTGGGAGGGAGAGAGACAGAAAGAAAGAAAGATACACAACGGGAGGAAGAGAGACTGAAAAAAAGAAAGATAGACAGCGGGAGAGAGAGGGACAGAAAAAAAGAAAGAAAGACAGTGGGAGGGAGAGAGACAGAAAGAAAGAAAGACAGAGAGCGGGAGGGAGAGAGACAGAAAGAAAGAGAAATTCTACACATCTATTCTAGCACTCGTTAATGTAACGGGCTTAAACTCTAGTAAGATTATATTGTGTGTATATGAAAATGGATGGAAGAAATTGCATTACACTTAGTACTATTATTATATGGTTGGAATCAGGGGCGGAGTTTGAGCAGGTCTGGGACGGAGCTATTCGGATGGTATTTGTTAGGCTTAGGAGATTCTTGGCTTGAAAATGTTGATAAACACTGCTGTAACCTGCCTTGAAAGGTTTCTCCATCAAGTACAAGGGGGCACTCAGAGAAACTGAAAGGGGACAGGTTTAGAACCAATGCCAGGAAGTTCTTCTTCACCCAGAGAGTGGTGGACACGTGGGACGCACTCCCGGAGGTTGTGATAGGGCAGAAGACACTACAGGGATTCAAAGAAGGTTTGGATAAATTCCTGAAGGATAAGGGGATTGAGGGGTACGGACAGAAGTAGTGATAGGTTATAGGATGAGGCAGGGACCACTTGACAGGTCATGGACCTGATGGGCTACCGCGGGTGCGGACTGCTGGGCGCGATGGACCTCTGGTCTGACCCAGTGGAGGCAACTTCTTATGTTCTTATGTTCCATCAAAGGAAAGGCCCTGCCACAGCTGGCCACGAGCAGCCTGTTTTGAGGCTGCCTTCTGCTGACCAGCTACGTTCAGGTAAGGAAGGGAGGGAGGGAGCGCGGGTGTTTACAGCTCAGGATGTTGCCTGCTTCTGCCACTAAGGGGCTTGAGGGAGAGAGGGAAGAGAGCTTTGCGGCTCAGGACCATTGCTGGTGCTTCGAGGTGGGAGAGGGGGAATTGAGACTGTGTTAGACAAGGTTTCTGATAAATTCTCAATTAATCACTGGTATCCACCAATCCCCATGGATGCCAGATAACTGAGATTCTATCCCCAATGCCACTATTTATATAGCAGCCTTTAAATTATTTCCCACCATTTCATAAAATCACCCCTTATATTTCTTGATTTACTACTACTACTATTTATCATTTCTATAGCGCTGAAAAGCATATGCAGTGTTGTATATTCAACATATGACAGACAGTCCCTTGTCAGAAGAGCTTACAATCTAATTTGGACCGACAGACAGGACATGTGGGTGGGGAGGAAGTTTCTTGCAGAGAATGATAAGATGGACATAGGTAATTTTATGGTATATAGAAGTTAGGCGTTGAAAGCATTAAAAAAGTGGGCTTTCAGCTTGAATTTGAATACTGCTAGAGACAGCCCCTGACAAAGTCTCAAGCAGTTTGTTCCATACATACGGTGCAGCAAGATAGAAGTAATGAAGGTTGGAGTAGGCATTGGAGGGAGGGACTTGCCCAATGAACAGAGTTCACGGGTGGGAGCACAGGGGGAGAGAAGTGTGGAGAGATATTGAAGGGCTGCAGAGTGAGCCCACTTGTAGGTCAGTAAGAGGAGTGTTCAGAAAGGAGAGGTCAGATTTTGTTAATGTGGTCCCCTGGTGGTGGAGTGGTGCAATTACTATTAAATATAAATATGAATTTGGTGGAAATGTCATGGTATCAGGAAAGGTTCTCAAATAACTCCACACAATCAAGGGATTCAACAAGAAAAGAATTGTACATTTTATTAAATAGAAATAGATGAAGGTAAGCTCTTCAGGTAGGTACCAATTTGTATGGCTAGATCAGGGGGTCTCAAAGTCCGTCCTTGAGGGCCACAATCCAGTCAGGTTTTCAGAATTTCCCCAATGAATTTGCATGAGATCTATGTGCATACACTGCTTTCAATGCATATTCATTGGGAGAAATCCAGAAAACCCGACTGGATTGCGGCCCTCAAGGAGGGACTTTGAGATCCCTGGGCTAGATGGTATTTAGCAGGTGGTAAATTTACAAAGGTAACAGGATGTTAAAGCTACCACTTAAAGTTGGTAGAAGTTCAAGTTAAATGCTATAAAATCAAAATCATTTCACACATTTACACATAAACATAATTTCTTCATTCCCCTCAGTGGTTCGACTACTAAAACTAAATTCTGTGGCCATCAACCTTGAAGGGCTATAACCTCAGATAAGTACACCATGTTCTTCTTCACTTATACAATCTAGATCAGCGGTCACAAACATGCGGCCCGCGGGCCACATGTGGCTCTCCAAGTTTTATTTGCGGCCCGCGGTCTGAACTGGATAATTCCTTCCTTTTGGAGCAGCAGCGGGTCTGGCCGGTTCGTTCCGTTCAAAGCCACGGGTTGGCGGCTCCTTGCGCTATTCGCTCCTGCATCGGAAGCCTCTCTGACATCACAACATCAGAGAGGCTTCAGATGCAGGCGCGGATCTCACAAAAACTGGCTTTACAACAATAAACTTTCATTAAATATTAAAAAAACACAAACTATGTTATTTACATGGAAAAATGATATTACATCTATCGCACCATTTATGCTTGAAAACAATCCAATAGAATCTGTATCATCTATAAAAATTTTAGGTGTAATCATTGACACGAATCTATCCTTCCATGATCATATAAGTCAAACGGTAAAATCCTGTTTCTATAAATTACGCCTAATACGATCTATTTCATCTTTTCTAGAACCAAAATCTATTAATATTCTGGTCCACTCTATGATAATTTCCAAATTAGATTATTGTAATTCTTTACTGTATAACATATCTCAAAAAGAAAAGAAAAGACTCCAAATAATCCAAAATACTGCCATAAAACTTATACACAAAGGAAAAAAATACGATCACGTTACTCCTCTTCTTATCAAATCGCACTGGCTACCTATCAATCATCGGATAACATTTAAAATAGCTTTCTTAGTTTTCAAGGTACTATTGTTCAATACGCCATTATTCATATCTAGAATGATAACCCCTTATTGTACAACTCGACTCCTTCGATCTTCCCAGCAAGACTTATTATTGGTCCCTTCACTAAAAATTGTTGGAACAAGGAGAAATGATATGTTCTCTGTACTAGCTCCCCAACTCTGGAACACCCTGCCACTTTTTATCAGAAAGGAAAAAGATCTTATTTCCTTTAAAAAATTGTTGAAAACTTTTTTATTTAACGATACTTTTAACGATTAATTTCCTTTCTTTTATTTTTTTTTTTCCTTTATATTGTCCTTCCCTTCCATATGTCCTTACCCTCTATTAAGAGAAATATTGTAACCACTTCCCTCCTTTCCTCCCTGTTATGTTTTGTTAATTTTTAGGTAAAGAGAAATCTTCTCTACTTTATTTAATTAATTAATAATTACTTGTGCTGATGTTTTGGATGTTTTGTAATATTAATATGATATTATGTTTTTTATAATCTGTATTTTATTGTACATTGCCTAGAAAGTCTTATATAGGCGATTAATCAAAATAAACCTGAACTTGAACTTGAACTTGAGCCGCCACCCGCGGCTTTGAATGGAATGAGCCGGCCAGACACACTGCTGCTCCAGTGGCGTATCAAGGGGGAAGGCGGTCCGCACAACTGGTCATCCTCCACTGTTCTTCATAGAGTGTGGCTCGCGGCTCGTCTAGAGCAGGGGTGCCCAACTGCTTCCCTTCCCTTCTCACCGCCGGCACCATGCTCTATGATCTCCCTGCTTCTCTCACCGCCCGACCTCAATTCTGACGTCGAGAGGACGTTCTGGCTAGCCAATCACTGCCTGGCTGCCCGGAACGTCCTTTCCGACGTTAGAATTGACGTCGGGCAACGAGAGTTGGTCGGCCCCGTGGAGATCTCGGCCTGTTCCTGATGGCGCCAGCAGCAGCAGCAGCCTATTCCCCGGCGGCGGTGGCATGGGGGAGGGCAGGAAGGAAAAAAGAAAGAAGGGGGGGCAGGGAGCCAGAAGGAAAAAAGAAAGAAGGGGGGGACAGGGAGCCAGAAGGAAAAAAGAAAGAAGGGGGGGACAAGGAGCCAGAAACAAAGCAAAAAATGGGGCACGGAATCAGAGAAAGACAGACAGAGAAAGAAAGAAAAAGTTGGGGGAGGGAATGAGGTTTGGAAGAGAGGAAGCATACAGGAGGCTGAAAGAAGAGAAGAAATATTGGATGCACAGTCAGAAGAATAAAGTGCAACCAGAGACTGATGAAATTATCAAACAAAGGTAGGAAAATGATTTTATTTTCAATTTAGTAAAAGAAATGTGCCAGTTTTGAGAAAGAAAAGATATTAAACTTTAATGTGAGTGCTGCAGAAAAAATAGAGTACTTGGAGGGCCGCAGAAAAAATAGTTAATGTCTTATTAATGACAATTTTGCATAAGGTAAAACTGTTAAAGGAAAGTTTTATAAACTATAAAGAGTTTAACCTCATGCAAAATTGTCATTTCTTTAATAAGAAATTAACTATTTTTTTCTGCGGCCCTCCAAGTACCTACAAATCCAAAATGTGGCCCCGCAAAGGGTTTGAGTTTGAGACCACTGATCTAGATCCTTTGCATTAAGTCTATGATTCTTTGTCCTCAATTTATTTTTCTCTTCCCCTATAGGTGTCAACAGTGAAAAGGTTCTGGTCCCAATACTGCCTCACATACTCTGTCATCTTTATCACAGATGCATCTGGAGACAATCTCTTTAGAAAGAACACACACGCTCATGCAAACCATTGCATATCCAAAGAGATGTCTGTTTATTCAGTGTACAAGAACATATATTTATAGTCCCTTGTGCATGCGCACTTACAAACTAGTTATATAGGTCAGTTTCCGTGTATAGCCATATGTGGAAGAAAGATAAGTTTTGTTTCTTTATACATGGCATCAGCTTACAAGAAATAGCAAGCATAAATGGTTTCACACTGACAGGGGGTTGGGGGAAATTCCATGGCCAACGCAAGCAACTGTAACACAGAGCTCATAGTTACAAATAACAAAGAGAAGAAAGGTTTTGTGGTTTCCGTGCAATAGTGTCTCAGCAAAATAAGCTTGCAAAGAATATACTCCTACAAACAGGTTCACATTCAGGTAAGTATCATACAAAGAATGTCTACAGGTAACTTGAGTACTCAAATCTGAGTGTGTTGTGTTGGAATGAATCTGGCCTAGTACCCCAAATCTGTGTATACACAGTGTTACCGGTCTAGGAAAATCTCTGGAAATGTTGCAGCTGTCACACATTGGGTACTATGATCCTTCAGGGTCCACATCTCTGTAGATAGAAAGGTGATTAGACAACTGGATGAAAGGGGGAAAAATAACAGACAAGCTGGAATGCCTGGAGAGAAAGATAAAGACAGATGATGGATGTAAAGAAAAGGAGAGGGGAAGAAGACATTGAATAGAAGGGAGGAGAGGGGGAGGATGCAGATGGAAGGAAAGAAAGAGAAAGATGGGGCAGACATTGAATAGAAGGGAGGGAAAGAGAAATGAAGTAGATGCGGTGCTGAAAGGGGAGAGAGAAAGATGGGCAGATGCTGGATGGAAGGGGAGAGAGAAGGGTGGATGATGGATGGGGTGACAGAGGGGGCAAAAAGGAGGAAGAGAGGAGACAGATCAGATGCTGGGCAGAAGCAGGAGAGAGCGAACAGATGCTGGATGGAAATGGAGGAGAGGGAAGATGCTAGAGAGAAAAGGACCTCAGGACAGCATCAGAATGGCCGTGCAAGTCTACATGGGTCCAAATGCAGCTAGATCCCAACCCCCCCAGTCCATTGTGTCTTCTAGAAGCCAATATTGTGGAGCAGCCAGGTCCCTGCTAGGTTTTCTCCCCTTAGAATGGGACAGACTCCGTGATTTTGCCGGCAAAGTAGTAAGCCAGCATGATGGTGCAATCAAGCCCCCCTTCCCCAAGTGTCCTCCACCCAGAACAAGACCTAATCTGGGTTTCCAGTGGCTGAGCGGTGAGCCGGTGCCGTGATGCAGTCCGGCCTACCAAGGCATCCCCTACTGAGAACGGAACCAACTCTGCATTCCCGGCCTTTGAGTGAGGGAGGTCTGATGCCCCAGAGAAAGGGCCCAGGTGGCATCAAGGATCGGCAACATGAAAAAGTAGTCCTGGTTGCAGTCGGCATTGCTGAGGCCTCCATACTGTTTGGTGTAAGAAGCTTTTGTCTGTGCATGAGGGCGAGGAGACCTGCAGCCATAGAGCAAACAGGCAGCACATAGCTGAGAGCCTTGCTTGCTGATCCCGCTCCGCCGTGCCGCCGGACCAATCAGCAAGCAAGGTTTTCAGCTGTGTATGTGCTGAGCTCACTGCTCAGCATGGCTGTTTCCGCTGCGGCGCTGGATTTGTCTCTCAGTTGCATCGCCGAATTTAGGTAAATCGAATCCTGTTTCCATCCCCGTGGGAGTCCTGTGAGCCAGGGGGGCGTCCCCGCGGGACCCACGGGATTCCCATGATCCCCGTTCCTGTGCAGACCTCTAGGTTGGAGCAGACCGCGAATGAGCGAGTCCTCGATTCACAAACCGCGAATTTGCGGGGGAACACTGTATACCCATTATTTTCTTATTAGAGATTCTCTGTGTTCATCGAATGATTGTTTGAATTTTTTCACCATTTTCCTCTCTACCACCTCCCTCAGGAGCGCATTCCAGGCATCAACCACCCTTTCCGTAAAGAAGAAATTCCTAACATTACTCTTGAGTCTACCACCCCTCAACCTCAAATTATGCCCTCTGGTTTTACCATTTTCCTTTCTCTGGAAAAGATTTTGTTCTATGTTAATACCTTTCATGTATTTTGAATGTCATATCTTTCCTCTCCCTTCTTTCCTCTAGGGCAGGGATCCTCAAACTACGACCCGCAGGCCAGATACAGCCCTCCAAGGTCATTTTACGGCCCCCGCTCAAGAGTTAACTGCTTATGTTCCTAATACTGCTGTCCAATTCACCGATTTAAATCGATTCACTGATTCACTTTGGTGAATTGATTCATTTCCTTAAAAATTCGGACTCACACACAATCCAGATTTTCTACCGGGAAGGGGTGGTGGAGTGTTTGCTGATTGGGAAACTAGGGGCTTAGTGTATGTGGGTCAATTGTGGGATCCGGTTCTGGGCCGTATTCGACCCTTTACGGAGCTCCGGGGTAGGTTTGGTTTTGGGGTGAGAGATTTGTTTCCTTACATGCAAGTGGTTCATTATATCAGGGCCTCGGGTCTTTTGAGGGATCTGAGGGGGGGTAAGACTCCCTTTGAGCTGTTGTTAGGACCGGTGCTCAGGAAGGGAGCTCTCTCTGCTATATATAGATGCCTCAATTGTCGGGGGACCCCACATTCCTACATGAGGGCTTGGGAGGGTGATTGGGGCTCTGCTATATCCTGGGACACTTGGGGGGATATCTGGTCAGAGATTTCTTCGGCGGGTATAGCGGCCTTGTTGATTGAAAATGGATACAAGGTTCTTTTTCGTTGGTATTATACCCCTCAGGTGGTGGCTCGTTGGCAGGGAGGTGCGAGTGCTCTTTGTTGGAGGGGCTGTGGGGAGGTGGGTACCTATTTTCATATGTGGTGGCAGTGTGGGCGGGTGTCTGGGTTCTGGATTGAGATTTTTTCTCGGGTGTCTCGGATCCTGGATATCCCCATTCCGGTGGATTGGCGACATGCCTTGTTGTTCTGGCATCAATTGGATTTAGCTTGGGGTGATTCTATGTTCTGTAAGCTGGCCTTTACTGCTGCTAGATTAGCTATTGCCTCCCTTTGGAATCAGGTGCTCCCTCCCACGTGGGCCATGGTGGAGCATCGTTTGCTTACTTGGCAACTTCTTTACCATTTAACAGCTCTACGTCATGGCAAACTTCATGGCTATGCTCATATTTGGCGCAGATTTCGGGCATCTGTGGGGATTAGCGGCAGGGGTGGACTGGGGCACTGAGTCGACTATGCGGCTGGACTGGGATAGCAGAGACTGGGGGGAATCTTTATTTATATCCCTATTCCATTCTTTGGTTTTTTCTCTCTGATATTAGATGCTTCTCGACCTAATTGGGTGATGTGGGAACTGTGTTTTGTCCCTGGGGGGTGGGGGGGAGGGGGGATTTTAACTGTATTTTGGTGGGTTTTGTAGTTTGTTATTGTTGAATTGGGGGGATGATATTTGTATTTGTTCTTGGCTACACTTCGGGTGTTTTTCTTTTTTGGAGTGTGGTTAATTGCACTTTATTTTCTTGCTGCTGTATGCTATATGTTTATGTAATGCTTGAGGTGTATTTCAATAAAAGCTGTTATTCAAAAAAAAAAAATAATTCAGACTCACCAATTCAGTGAGCCTTCCTGAGTATTCTCTGGGTCTCGTAAAGCAGCAGCAGTGAACAGGCTACTCTTAGCCTACCCACTGGAGCCTTTCCTCTGTCACATCACTGGTGATATCACTGAAGACATGGCAGAGGGAAACCCTGGCGAGCAGGCCATGAGCAGCTTGTTTACCACTGCTTTAGGAGGCCCCAAAGTTGTGGTCTCAAGTTGGGGGGGGGAGGGTTGATCGGGAAGTGCTGCACAGAGGAATTGGAGGGAGGAATGGAATTCCCTTTTCACGCGCCAAATCTCACCATGCCGGCCATGTCAGCATCGAATCTCATCGCAGCATCAGCAGCAATTCCCACACACTGCCTGCTGCTAACCTGGAAGTTAGCAAAGGGAAAACTTCCTGATTAGCAGCAGGTATAGCTGTGAGAGTCACTACTGATACCGCAACCCGAAGAAGCAAACCTTGGAGTACAGGGGAGGAGAGGAAGGAAAGTTGGTGGCATGGGGGGGAGGGGGGAGAGGAAGCAAAGTTGGTGGCACAGGGGAAGGGAAGAGGTGAAATGAACTTCAGGAAGGAAAGATGGTGGCACAGGTTGAGGAGAGGGAGACATGCATGGTAAGGGGAGAAGATGAAGTTGCAAATAATGGAGTGGGAGGGAGAAATGGTGTATGTAGAGAGATAGAGAGATTTGACACAGGGCACAAGGAAGGAAGGGAGAGAGAGGTGTTGGACATGGGGTAGATAAGAGGGAGAGAGAGATTCAAGTTTCAAGTTTCAGGTTTATTGTGTATTTGATTAATCGCTTACTCAAATTTCTAAGCGATGAACATATCTTTAAAATTACAAATAATACAGGGGATAGCAAAAACATATAGACACTAAGCAAACATAACAAATTAATGACTAACAATATAAACAGTAAAAACATAGGGAAAGAATGGGTAAAGAAATACAAAATTGTTAATAGAAAAGAAGACAATTATGTTAAAAAACAATAGGGGGGAATAAACAGTAGCCTTGAAAGAGGTTATAGAGATAAAATGGAACTCCTAAGTATCAAAAGCATCTTTAAAAAGAAAGCTTTTTAGTTTGCTTTTAAATTTATCTAAGTTGTTTTCTTCTCTAAGATAAATAGAGAGGGAGTTCCATGTTTGAGGAGCTGTAACAGAAAAAATAAAATGTCGCCGTGTGTTAATAACTTTGAGTGAGGGCATAACTAATAAATGTTGATCGATAGACCTCAGTGATCTGGTTGGGGTATAAGGAATCAATAATTTATAAATGAAAGCTGGAGTTTTATATATCAGGGACTTGAAGGTAAGCAGACTTAATTTATATTGTGTTCGATGCGCAACTGGGAGCCAGTGCGCTTTCTTAAGAAGAGGGGTGACGTGATCAAATTTCTTTGCTTTCATTATAAGTTTATTTGAGGCATTTTGAATGATCTGCAAACGTCTAATTTCATTTTGAGCTATTCCCTTGAGTAAAGAATTGCAATAATCAATTTTTGAGATAACCAGGGAATTAATTAGAATGTTAAGAGACTTTGGACATAGAAATTTAGATAGTGAACGGATTTGACGAAGTCTGTAAAAGGTAGATTTGACAATATTACTAATGTGATTATGGTAAGTTAGTTTATTATCAAAGACAACCCCTAAGATTTTGATATTACTTATTAATTTTAAAGTTGTACCCTTAATAGAAATTGGAAAAGAAACTTTGGCACTGTCTTTCCAAGGAAAAAACATGACGTTTGATTTATTAACATTAAGGGCTAATCTGTTTGCATCGAGCCTCTGGTGAATCTCCTCAAGTTTCCTATTAATTGCTATTGTTTCCTAGGAGTTGGTGGGTCAAGTGGATGTAAAAGCTGAATGTCATCTGCATAAGCAAATGCGGTAAAGCCAATGGTTTGGCAGAGGGTCATAAGCGGTGCAAGAAAAATATTAAACAAAAGTGGTGAAAGAATGGACCCCTGTGGTATACCATATGTTACTGAAAAACTTTCGGAAGTTGTATTGTTGAAAGACACAGTTGAAGTGCGATTTTCGAAATAAGATTTAAACCAAAGGAGAACCTGATCTGTAATACCTATCGACTATAATCTATCTATAAGAAGGTTGTGGTCAATCGTATCAAACGCAAGAGGTCAAGGGAGATCAAAAGAACAGATGTATGATGATATAGAAAGTAATAATAATAATAATAACTTTATTTTTATATACCGCAGTACCACAAACAGTTCAGAGCGGTTTACAGTGTAAGAGACTGTACATTTACAGCGAAGATACAATGCGAACTGTACATATTCAGTATAGGTATTTTATACAGCAAAGAAACAGTGTAGGTTTATCATACAGGAGACAGTACATATACAGCAGAGATATGTATATAGTGGAGAGGCAGTGCAAGAGGCATTATAAAGAACAAAGCAGTGTACAAAACCAGTGCAGGGTGGAGAATGTCAGGAAGACAACTAGTATCAATTATTGGATGGTAAAGTATGGACGTGGACAAGCCAATCAGCGAATGTTCAGTAGAATGATACTGTCTAAAGCCCATTTGGTTTGGATGCAAAATGTTCGTTTTTTCTATGAACTGAGATACTTGATTAAATACCACCTTCTCAGTCAACTTTGCCAAGAAGGGGAGAAGGAGGGAGATGTTGAATTCAGGAGCAGAATGAAGTAATGGAGAGATGCCTGGAAGTGGGAGTGAGGGATGAGAGTGGGAGAAATGCTGGACCATGGGGGAGACTGCAGCAGGGAAGTGATAGGGAGATGTCATGCTACGAGGGTGGGGAGGAAATGTTGAGCTATAAGGGTGGAGGGAAGGATGGTGCTGAGAATGATAGATCCCTGAGGAGGAGGAGAGGGTGGCAAGGGGACAGATAAGAGGATAGATATAACAGAAGGTAGAAATATGATAATGGAGGCACATTGAAGATGAAAGGGAATGGAGGGTTGAGAAAGGAATGAGATGGGAAATGGGAGAGAAGATGGAAATTTTATAGGTAGCTGAAAAGTAAAAAAGAGGAGAAGGGTAAGAAAGAAGCAGAAAAGAGCTACAAAGGAATGATCAATATGTCTGAGGGAATAGACAAAAGAGAGTAGGAAAGACAAATGGATAGCAGCCACTTGAAGGAGAATTAGCAGACGACAGGAAAGCAGAAAAAAGAAACTGGAACCAACATGATGGAAAAATAAAATATCCAGACAACATAGGTAGAAGAGAAACATTTTAACTGTTTACATTTTGACAAATAAACTTGCATTTTTTTCTAATTTTGTGCGCAGAATTTTGAATTTTTTTTACCAGAAGTAAGAGAAAGGATGAGAGGGAGAAATATTGCATATGGTGGAGGGGAAGGAGATAAGAGAGAGAGAGAGAAATGTTGAACATAGGGTGGAGGGCAGAGAGAGGTGGTGCATGGGGGAGTGAAATAAATATTGCACATGACAATGGAGGGGAGGAAGGGAGAGATGCTGCATGAAGGAGAATAGAGAAGTTTGACCCAGGGCACAAGGCAGGGAGAGCAAGAGAGAGAGAGATGGTAGACAGTGGGAAAGAAAAATATTTTTTTTAAAAATTTAATTATAACAGTACTTAATACATACAGTATTCAAAAGTAATTAAAGTCCACATTAAGGAAGAAAGAGGAACAATATTTAAATATATTCACATCATATAAGAAATATTGCCTGTAATACAAAAAATTTAGATCTTAGTTTGAACATCCACCTCTTTATCTAGCAGGAATCTTTCTAACTGATCAGGTTCGAAAAAAGCATCTGAAATATTTAAATACGTAATCATACATTTGACCGGAAATTTTTTTTTTTTAAATTCTTTATTCATTTTTAAAACTGAAAAAGTGCCAAGTATACATACATATAATATCATAAAAACACAGCACTTATGTTTGTACATTAGAAAATCACTTAATCCCACTCCACCCCTCCCATTTCCCACCCTCCTCCCTGGATGTGTGTAGGAATCAGAAACCTTAAATAAAGAACAATCTGTTGTTTAACATAAACCAATAATGGACTCCAAATGGTTTTAAATCTTTTACTAATCCCCAATTGCTCTAACATCCTTTCATACCTGTCACTGTGACAAAGGATTTTCCACCAAAACACAAGGTTTAGTCTGTCTCGATTCTTCCAGTTTTTCAATATTCGCTGCAAGGCCACTCCCGTCATGACAAGAAAAAGTCTATTTTTATTTATATCGATTGGATCACGTCATATGATAATGGTATGGAAACGCCCATTACCATACTAATTTTCCCCCATGTAGATTTCCAAAAATTGAGTATTAAGGGACAATAGAACAACAGATGATCTAGTGTCCCTATTTCAAGATGACAGTGCCAGCATCTATTGGACTTTGAACTATCTAACTTTTGCAAACGAACAGGGGTCCAAAAACTTCTATACAACAGAAAAAACTAAATGTGTCTCATAGATGCTGATGCTGTACATCTCATCCTCCAAGTCCAAATCCGTGGCCATTGAGAAGCAGAAATCTGTTGTTTTGTCTCAGTGCTCTAAAGTTGCACCCAATAACTTGGGATTTATATTGTAGAAATTGTTTTTGCCCATGTTGGGTGACTCTACAAACATCAGGAAACATTTGCAATTTCTGACCACAAAACAAGAAATCTTTTTTCAGGAAATCTTTTTTCAAAACAACATTTTTATCATTCTCCGAAGAGAGAGAGAGAGAGAAAAAAGAAATGTTGGATATGGCAGTGGAAGGGAAGGAAAAACAAGGAGAACAACTGTGGAACTGATGATCTTGATAGAGTCTTTATTAACCAATTGTAGTATACATGATGCAATACATAGGCAACACAGTAAAAGAATTGTGGTATGGACCCAACACGGCCCGTGTTTCAGTCACAAAAGACCTTCTTCCGGGGTCCGTTGTTGCTGTAAACCACAAAAAATGGATTGCTAATAAGCAAAACAATATACCATGTGCCAGAGTGGTTGCCACAATTCTTTTACTGTGTTGCCTATGTATTGCATCATGTACTACAATTGGTTAATAAAGACTCTATCAAGATCATCAGTTCCACAATTGCTCTCCTTGAATTTGCTCTCCTGCTTTCCTTGTGGAACTCTTCTGTGGATTGTTGTTTATTCTCTGCAGTGGAAGGGAAGATACAGAGATAAAAGATGAATGGCGAGCACGGAGAAAGAAGAAAACATTACATGGACAGGAGACCCTGCTGAGTGAGTTAACAGAAGACAAACAAAAACCAGAACCCGGGACCAACATGATTTGAATAATAAAATGACCAGACAACAAAGGGTAGAAAAAATAATTTTATTTTCTATTTGTGCATCCCTAGTAGTGCTGCCCGATTCAGGAAAAAAAAATTTGATTCGATTCAGCCCATTGAATCGATTTTTAAATTCGATTCGATTTTCCTGCCCAATTGGGTGCTTTTTTCAAACATCATGGTGGGTTTATTTTATAGCTTCTTCACCCCCTTTGCCTTCTCCTACCCACTCTGGCGCTGTGGTCTAAACAAAATAAAAAACCAAAAAGGACTTTTCCTCTCTCTGTTAAATCCTAGCCCACGTTTGCGGTCTAACACCAGCTCTGGCAGGATACACGTTTCAAATATAATAATAATAATAATAATTTATTTCTTATATACCGCTATACCCTAAGTTCGAAGCGGTTTACAGTAAAGTCGTGTCTAGAGGGAGTACAGTGTTAACAGAAGGATACAGGATAATACAAAGTGAGCAGGTACTGGGTGGTTACAATAAGGTACGAAATGAACACGAAAAAAACAGTTACAGTGTGTTTACAATGAGGTACAGGGTACTGGGGTGTTTACAGAAAGGTTAACACGAAAAAACAGTTACAGTGTGTTTACATTGAGGTACTGGGGTGTTTACAGAAAGGTACAAGATATTAACAAGAGACCGGTTACAGGATGTTTACAATAAGATGCAGGAAAATACAAGGTGAGCGGGTACTGGGGTGATTACATTAAGGTTCAAGATATTGACAAGAGAATAGTTATAGGATGTTTACAATCAGATACAGGATGTTATACTAAGTTATAGGATGATACAATATGAACAGTTACTATGGATCAGTGCTGTTTACAGCTATATATATATGATAAGCGTAAGAGAGGTACAGCATAGGACATTGGGGGAGGGGAAAAGGACTTTCGATGTGGTTTATAATTGGTAGGGGGAGAGTTTAGGTGGTGTTGAAGAGGCGGGTCTTCAGAGATTTTCTGAAGTCCACGTATGATGTGGCTGCAAGTATTGGTTTTGCTAGCCATGTGTTCAGTTGAGCTGCCTGGAAGGAAAGCATTCTGTTTAGGTACTTCTTGTAGTGGCATGATTTCAGGGATGGGTAGGTAAAGAGGTTTGTTCTGTGGGAGGTCTTTTTTGGGCAGTAGGTGAGGAATTGGGAGGCTAGGTAGGTTGGTAGCATTCCGAAGATCGCTTTGAAGCTGATGCAGGCAAACTTGAAGAGTATTCTGGATTCTACTGGTAGCCAGTGGAGTTTGTGGAGGTATGGAGAGATATGTTCCCATTTCTTGAGTCCGAAGATGAGACGGACGGCAGTGTTTTGGATTAATCTTAGCTTTTGGAGGGACTTTTTGTATGCTCCCAAGAATATGATGTTGCAGTAGTCCAGAGTACTCAAGATGGAGGCTTGTACTAGTAGACGAAAGGATGATTCATCGAAGAATTTTTTGATGGTGCGAAGTTTCCATAGGGTAGAGATACATTTTTTGAACATTAGGTCAGTGTGTTTTTCTAGTGTTAGGTGTCTGTCAAGGGTAACCCCTAGTATTTTAATAGATTGATCAATTTCGTAATCTTTGCCATTCATGTGGATCTTGTTATCTTTTATCTGCTCGTTGGGAGAGGCTAAGAAAAATTTGGTTTTTTCTGTGTTCAGTTTGAGTTTGTAGGCCTTCATCCAGAGTTCAATTTGGTTTAGGATATTGGATAGGTAAGTGATGAAACTCGGAGAAATATCGGATAATGGAAGTACGACGGTGATATCGTCAGCATAGATGTGGAAGGTGAGATTTAAGCTCATAGGTGTCCCAATGAGATGAGGTAGATATTAAAAAGGGTCGGTGAGAGCGGGGAGCCTTGGGGGAGTCCACAGTTGTTGTTCCAGCTGAAGGAGAGATTATCATCTTTGAGTACTTGATAAGACCTGAGCTTGAGAAATCCCCGGAACCAGGTAAGGGTGTTTCCTGAGATGCCTATTGACTCTAGACAGTGCAGCATGATAGAGTGGTCAACTAGGTCAAAGGCGCTGCTTAGATCCAGTTGGAGGATCAAAGCGTTGGAGCCTTGACTGAGAAGGGAGTGTAGGAAGTTTAGAAGGGAGGCCATTATAGTTTCAGTGCTGAAGCTAGGTCTGAAACCAGATTGGTTGGTATGTAGTAGGTTGAATTTGTCTAAGTATTTGTTTAGGTCAGCATTTACCAGGCCTTCCATTAATTTGGCAGCCAGAGGTATATTAGCGACGGGTCTGTAGTTGGCGATGTTGTTGGTCGCTTCTTTTTTGTTCTTTTTTATAGGGTTAATAATAATTTGGCCTAGGTCTTCTGGGAATTTCCCAACGGATAGTTGTAGATTGATCCAGCTTAGAAGGTCAGTTTTGAAGCTAATGGGGGCAGATTTCATCATGTTGGGGGGGCAGGGGTCTAATTTGCAGTAAGATTTTGTATATTTGTTGTAGTACTTGATGAACGATAGCCAGTCTGTTTCCTTGAAGTTGGACCAGCTCATGTCGGCTTTAGAAGAGGAGTCAGGGTCCTGGAGGATGGTGTAGTTCCAGTGGGAGTCTTGTGAGTTTGGGAGGGCAAGTCTTGATTTAGCTATTTTTGAGTTGAAGAAATCGGCCAGGTCGTGTGCTGTGATCGTGGAATCTTCTACTGGGTTTGTGTAGGGGTGGGTGTCTGACAGGTCGTTGACAAGTTTGAATAATTTGCTACTGTTTAAGGAGGTGTTGCCTATAATGTTGTCGTAGAAGGTTTTTTTCTTTTTAGCGATGGTATTTTTGTAGTTAGCTAGCATTTGATGTCTGGTCATTATTCAAATCTTGTTGGTCCCAGGCTCTGGTTGTCTTCTGATAACTTGCTTGTAAGGGCCTCCCACCACTGAAGGCCTGCCTGTCCCCCCCCCCCCCCCCTCCCGAAGGCCTGTGCCACCATCCCTGAAGGCCTGTCCGCCCCTTGAAGGCCTGCACCCCCTGCCCAGGATACCCCACCGTGCCCTGCCCACATGTACCCATGTTATTACTTAATTATTTTCCCCTTCTTGCTTCTCTACTTCTCCTCGTCACTGTTCTCTTTATTTCCCTTTCTCCCACCAGACCTTTTTCTCTGCTCACTCCATCCCTCTCTCCAAATACTGTTTATCCTCTTTCCAACCCTACATTTCTCTTCCTGTCTCCTTTCTCATTCCCATCCCTCATTCAGTACTTTTTCACTCCTTTATAGCCTAGTCCTATTGGCTCTTCGACCCTTGCCTTTTTCCCATCAGCTCTCCTCTCAGGCTACCTACACTTGATCTCTCTCTTTTTTTTTTTTTTTAATCGTGCAGCAGTCTGATGGCAGATCCTCTCTTCTCTCCCCGAAGCCTGCCTGACTTCCCCTAAGCTGACCTGCCACCAATTCCACCTTCCGCCACTCACCCTCTGCCCGCCGCCACTAGCCGACTCCATTTAAACCCCCCCCCCCCTGCTGCTGCAACTCTAAAAGGGCCAGGTGCATGCAGCGATTGTACCCGCCGGTCCATAAGCCTTCCCCCAACTTCAATTCTGACGGAGAGAAGGCTTATGGGCCGGTGGCGTACAATCGCTGCACATGCCTGGCTCTTTTGGAGTTGGGGCAGCGAGTGGAATTAAATGGAGCCAGCGGGCGGGTCGCAAGCAGGCAAGGACCAACAGCAGCATTATCTATCGAGGCCTGCAGTCATCGTAGCAGCGCATCGAGCCTACCCTTTAATCCGGCCCTGGATGCGTGGGAGGCTAGGGGGGAAGCCGGACACCAGCACTTCCGACTGACCCTCCCCCCTTGCCCTCTAAAGCAGGAGTGGCAGCGGCCAGCCAGCAAGAGGCAGCGCTAAAGCCAAAAAATTCGATCACGTCTCTCCATTACTCAAAAAGGCACATTGGCTCACAGTTGCACACCGTATCTTATTTAAAATATGCCTGCTTACTTTTAAATCATTATTATTTAAAACCCCTGCTTTTATTTTTAGAGTTTTAATTCCTCATCTTACTTCAAGACAGTTAAGATCACAAGATCAACATTTATTGGCCATTCCCTCACTGAAAGTTATCAATACGAGGCGTCACACCATTTTCTCCATAACAGCTCCCCAATCTTGGAATGACCTCCCACTATTTATTAGAGAGGAAAAGCACTTAGATAAATTCAAGTCCAAACTTAAGAGTTTCCTTTTTATAGATGCTTTTAGTGAATAAATCTCAAAGATTCGGTCTCTTTTTACTTTCTACTTTATATATCATTATAAATTTTATCTGTTGCCCTTCCTATTGTTTTTTCCTTAAACGTTATTAAATTAATATTGATTGTAACCCATTAATAATTTTCCCTCTGCTTTGAGTTTATATGTATAAGTTAAACTATGTATAGAAATGTTTGTATTTGTTATTTTTAATTCGATATGATTATTGTTTGTCTGATTTGTTCCCCATATTTGATTATTTATGAAATTGTACATCGCCTAGAAACTGTGATAGGCGATTAATCAAATTATATAATAAACTTGGATAAACTTGCTTTAGGGGGCGAGGGGGGAGGGTCAGTAAGCAAATCGGGAGGCCGATTTTGTTTTGTTTTGAATCAATTCGAATTGATTCACCCAAAGTAAATTGGTGAATCGATGTGAATCGGGCAGCACTAATCCCTAGGAAACAATTATGTCAAGGAAAAGAAAAATTGACTCCAAGTGCAGGATATTCAAAGAACAATGGACTTACGATTATTTTTCATGCAGTACAAGGAGAGAGTTGTTTCTCTGGTATGCTAGGATTGAGTGGCTGTGTTCAAGGAATACAATTTACGTTGACACTACGAAACTCGACATAAAAACAAATATGATTCTTTGGTTGGAAAAGTGAGAAAACACAAAGGGCTCCTTTTACTAAGCTGCGTTAGGGCATTAATGCTTGGAATAGTGTACGCTAAATTGCCCCGTGCGCTAGACCTTAATGCCAGCATTGAGCTGGCATTAGTTCTAGGCACATAGCGTGCGGTGTAGTGTGCGGTAATATCCTGCATGTGCTAAAAATGCTAGTGCTTAGTAAAAGGAGCCCTAAATATTAAAACTGAAAATTGGATTGACAACTCAGCAAAATGTTTTTGTGAAGCGGAAGCAGCTAAATATTTCATCACTGTGAGCAAGTTTTCAAGTTGCCAAGCTAATAGCACCAACTGGCAGACCATTCGTAGAGGGAGAATTTGTTAAAGAATGTCTTCTTTCTGTTACCGAAGAGATGTGTCCAGAGAAGGCTGATTTATTTAGTACAGTGAGTCTTTCAGGACCTACAATTACACGAAGGATTGAAAAAATGAAGGACAATTTGCATCAGCATTTGTAAAACTCCTCAAAAAAACTTTGCTATTTTTCGTTGGCATTCGACAAAAGCAATGATGTTCGTGATTCTGCACATCTTCTAATTTTCAGTCATGGGACAAATGATCATTTTGCAGTTACAGAGGAGCTTGATGCACTGCAAAGCATCCAAGGAACAACAACAGGAGAGGATATCTATAAAAAGATTTGCCAAATTGTGAATGATTTGGAGCTGGACTGGGCTAAACTAGCCAGTATGACAACTGATGGTGCTATGAACGTAGTGGTTGTATGCATTAACCAAGAGATGGATTAAATTTGCAGATAACACTGAACTGTTCAAAGTTGTTAAAACGTATGCTGACTGTGAAAAACTGCAGGAAGATCTTAGGAAATTGGAAGACTGGGCATCCAAATGGCAGATGAAATTTAATGTGGACAAATGCAAAGTGACGCACATTGAGAAGAATAATCCTAATCATACCATGTTTCCCCAAAAATAAGACAGTGTCTTATATTCATTTGGGGCTCAAAAAAGGCACTAAGTCCTATTTTCGGGGTATGCACATGATCATCTCTCCCTTCCTCTCCTTCACCCCAATTCTTCCTCTTTCCTTTCTCTCCCCCACATGTGCAGCATATTTCCTCCCCTCCCTCCAATCCCCTGTTCAGCAGAAGTTTGCCCAGCTTTTATCCTTCCCTCCCTCCCATCCCTTATTCAGCATAACCCTTGAGCACTCCCCCCCCCCGCCCCCACTGTGCAGTTGAACCCCTGCTGACCCTCCATCCTTCCCTCCCCGCCAACCACAAGTGAGTCCTACCTTCAACTGAAACAGTGTCGGGCCAGAAGCACTCTAAACAGGCTGCTTCGGCCTTGTCCATCAGGGAATTCAATCTGCTGCATTATTGATGACATCATCAATAACAAGGTAGATTGAATTCCCCGACAGACAAGGCCGAAACAGCCTGTTTAGAGTGCTGCCGGCCCGACGCTGCTTCGGTTGAAGGTAGGGATCGCTTGCGGTTGGCAGGGAGGGAAGGATGGAGAGTCAGCAGAGGTTCGGCTGCATGGTGGGGGGGGGGGTTGCGGGGGAGGGGGCCAGGTTGAAGAGTTGCTGGCGAAGGTCTTATTTTTGAGGAAACACAGTAGTTACCAGATACTAGGGTCCATAGTTACCAGATACTAGGGTCATCACTCAAGAAAAAGATCTGGGTATCATCATAGACAATACGCTGAAACCTTCCACCCAGTTTTGCGGTGGTGGCCAAAAAAGCAAACAAGATACTAGAAATTATTAAAAAAGGGATGGTAAAGAAGACTAAGAATGTTATAATGCCTCTGTATCACTAAATGATGCAACCTCACCTTGAGTATTGTGTTCATTTCTGGTCTCATTGTCTCAAAAAAGATATAGCAACACTAGAAAAGGTTCAAAGAAGAGCAACCAAGATGATAAAGAGATAGAACTCCTCTCATATGAGAAAAGACTAAAGAGGTTAGGGCTCATCAGCTTGGAAAAGAGACAACTGAGGGCAGATATGACTGAAGTCTACAAAATCCTGAGTGGTGTAGAATGTGTCCAAGTAGATCGATTTTTTTTTTTACTGCATTAAGGTTTACAAAGACTGGGAGACACTCGATGAAGTTATAGACTATAGAGTAATACTTTTAAAACCAATAGGAGGAAATATTTTTTCATTCAGAGAATAGTAAAGCTCTGGAACGCGTTGCTACAGGATGTGGTATGAGTGGTTAATGTAGCTAGTTTTAAAAAAGGTTTGGACAAGTTCCTAGAGGAAAAGTCCATTGTCTGCTGGGGGAAGCCACTGCTTGCCCTGGATCGGTAGCATGGAATACTGCTACTATTTGGGATTTTGCCAAGTATTTCTGACATGGATTTGTCTCCATAAAGACAGGATACTGGGCTAGATGGACCATTGGTCTGATCCAGTAAGGCTATTCTTATGTAATTTAAATAGTATATTCATTTGGATGGAAAAATATATGAGTACAACCAGCATTGTAATGTGAGATATATTCTTGAAGAAAGATTCAATTCAACATTGCTAACATTAGATTTGATAGAAAAATATTAGAATTAAAGCATGAACAGGTAGTTGGGTTTTTTTTTTTAAATTTCTTAGTATTTATTACAATAAATATAATGGTTTAAGAAACTAGGTGGGATGAATAGCACACTTGATGTCAAAAGTAAAACTGTTAATGCATTGAGGACGTTATTTGAGAGCAGAGCAAACTTGCATTAAATAATTATCATACTGCCAAGGTTTGAGGCATTTTCTCCGAGTAACATACAAAATGTCAATAAAATAGTGTTTAGGCTTACTAAGTAGTTTGTAGCCTCCAAACCATAAAAATCAGAATTGAAATGCCCCATAGCATAGGAAAGAAATTAAAATAATAGGTTAGAAAGTCGAAAGAATGCAAAATTTGCAAGTGGTTCTAGACTTTTGCTCACCACTGTAAATCTTTTTCCTGGGCAGTAACTCCTAATGTGGGCTTTTGCATCATATAGCTATCGTTTGGGTGTCTTTTTCCTATATGTATCTTTTTGCTCACATTAACACCCCGCCCCCCCCCTTTTTTTTTTTTGTTTAACTAAGCCACAGTAGAGGTTTCTACTGCAGCCCAGAGCGCTAAATGCTCTGACGCTCATAGAATTTCTATGAGCATCAGAGCAGTATCAGAGCATTTAGCACCCTGGGCTGCAGTAGAAACTCTACCACTGCTTAGTAAAAGAGGAACTAAGACAATAATCCAAAATACAGATAAAATTTAATGGAATGAAGTCTGATTTATTAAACCAATCACCTGATGTGGCCACATTTCGCCCAGAGACTGCATTAGGGGTAAAAACTATAATATAAAAAATATAATAAAATCATGATTTTTTTAAACAGACTGCAGCTCATTAAAACGATTGAAGTAGATTTTTTCATAGGCATATTGCATTTTTTATATAAGTGGAGGGGCAAAATCAAAAAAAGCGTCTAAGTCCCCTTTTGGCCTAATTCCCTAAACGTTCAACCCAGAAGCAGGGAAAGTGTCCATAACCAAAATAAACGTTCATGTTTTGATTATGGCCTTCCTCTGCCTAAACGCCCAATCTCCACTAAGTCTAAAAGTACCTCCACAGCACGTCTACACTTTTTAGCCATAATGAAACAAAAACACGCATAGGCCACAAACGTCCAACAGAAGGGCTTTTAGGCGAAGGAGGAGCCAGTCCTTCGCCTAAAAGCTGGATTCTGTAACCGGTGTCTGTCAAAAACAACGCCGGTTACAGAATCCCCCCCCCCCCACAACGATCCAGGCAGGAGGGTGCCCAAGCCCTCCTGCCATGTTAAACCGCGACCCCCCCCCCCCCCGACAACATCAGGGCAAGAGGGAGCTCAAGCCCTCTTGCCCCAGCCAACCGCAGCACCCCCGACATATCGGGGCAAGAGGGAGCCCAAGCCCTCTTGCCTCCCTGACTCCCCGACTCCATCGGGGCAAGAGGGAGCCCAAGCCCTCCTGGTCCAGCCGATCCTCTATCCCCACCCCCTACTACATTATGGGCAGGAGGGATCCCAGGCCCTCCTGCCCTTGACGAACCCCCCCTCCCCCCAACGTCCGCCACCCCAGAACCCCCGATCGGCCCCCCTCCCAGCCGATCCGCGACCCCCCGGCCGACCCCACGACCCCCCCACCCCCACCCCCACCCCCCTTCCCTGTACCTTTAGGTAAGTTGGCCGGACAGACGGGTGCCAAACCTGTCCGGCAGGCAGTCCTCCAACGAATGGGGCCGGATTGGCCCAGCCTAACCAAAGCCCCGCCTACTGGTGGGGCCTAAGGCGCCTGGGCCAATCAGAATGGGCCCAACCTGGCTTGATGTTGTGGGGGGGGTAGTGATGCATCGCGGCAGTTCGGGTAGAAGAGTGATGACATCGCGGTAGGGGAGATGAGGCATCTCTCCTGTCGCGATGGTTAGGTTGCCGGGCTGCTGAACTGATGGCGCCAACGGCCATCAGCTCAGCAGCCCGTTTTTCAGCACTTAGACCTGGTTTTATTTTGTCTACGTGAAAAAGGTCTAAGTGCCGACTAAACTGTATTGGTTATACCTGTTGTACGCCTAGGTGTAGGTCGGCCCACCTCCCGCCCACTGCCCGCCCTTTCCCCTCCTCTAAACACACCTCTTTTCTCTCTGTGCATTTAGAGGCAGGGGAAAGGCCTAAGTTGGTTTTAGATACGTCTAAAAACCAGCTTTGGTTATGGGTACTTGGACGATCAGGCTTTTTGATCGTCCAAGTAGCCACTTAGAATACTTTTTAGACGTGTTTTTGTTTTTTGTTTTTAAATTATTACCCCATAGTCTTTTTACTCTTTTTTTGCTTTAAATTATGTTTATAAATTTGAATTAAGCTGTTTTGACCCTTGACCTATGTAGAGATGAAATAAGCAAGGCAGATTCACTGCTCTCTGTCTATGAGGATAAAATACTGTCATTTCTTTGTTAAATCTGGTAGCCCTGCTGTTTCTGGCTGAATGCAGCCTCTTAACTGTATATGTTTCTTATCCCTCACGCTATGTGGATATAAGTGCTGACTAGCAGAGGTTTGCTTGTTTTATTCCCCTGCAGTTATGTGTTTTTAGATGAGATTAAGAATACTTAGAAAGGCACAGTAAAGGCACAGTTTTGTAAAATATCACATTCATATCAAATGTTGTGTTGCACTGTATGTACTATTTGGCAACTTCTATATAGTCCGCCTACATCGGCACACCAAGACAATGTAGGTGCCTAACTTAATTTGTTAATATGCTTAATCAACTCCAATAATTGGTGCTTAACACCTCATAATTGCCATTAATTGGACTTAATTGAAAGTTAGGTGCCTAACTTGAAAAATAAGATTCTATGGTTCAAAGGGTTAGATTCACCAACCTGACTTCCGTGGCCGATTCCAGCAGGCCTGACCAATTCACAACAGCATAAAACTTCAAATGAGGGCGATCGGAGGAACGCCCCCCTCCAACCACACAGATCGCTAGTGTGCGATCCTGACGCAGATGGCCTGCGCATGTGTTTTGTGTCCGTTTTTTTTTTTTTTTGCTGGTTTGTTGTTTTTTTATACGGGCCCCGACTCTCCTGCTCTCCCAGGGTATTCAGCTGTGGAGACATCATGGAAATGCATCCAGAGTGCACCGGGGCTGAAAAAGAAGACTTGAGAGATTTCATAGTAAGCGTTGCATAGGCTTCCAGAATCTGTGTGCATACAAGACAGTGTTTGTATTGGAAGACATTTTGAAATGGCATGCCTATAAGTCTGTGCCAGGACCTCATTTTGTCAAGACTGAAGTGGAACATGACAAGGCCAGTGTAGCTTTGACTTCCTGTGCACTAAAATCCTCAGCTTATCCTGCCTCCTCTTAAACTCTGTTACTACCCCCATTTCCTTGGAAAAAAAAAAATTTCTAATGCTTCTCCCCAGCCTGTCACCAACACTGCCAGTCACTGCCCCGTTCACTGTAAGCAAGATATAGGAAGAACCATCGCTGCAGAAACATCCTGAATTCATCTGCTCTCTGACCCTTCCAGCCAAGCCCTGCTCTTGCTGCCCCGACTCTCCTGCTCTCTGCCGCCCTTCCCCGCCATGCAGCCCCGCTTTAAAACCACGGGCTCGCACTGCGGGGAAGGGCGGCAGAGAGCAGGAGAGTCGGGCAGCATCTGCATTATCGTAGTGGTCTCCTATCTTGCTTCCACTGGTGCTGCTTTGGACTGTTTTAAGGACATCTGCCCAAACTGAAGACCACTGTTCTTGCTTTTCTTTAGCGTTGTCTGCTGGTTTTTTGCAAGTTCCATGGAAGGGGCAGAGAGCAAAGTAAAGCAGAGAGCTGGGATTTCAGGCTGTGGACAGTGGGAAAGGATGTTTGCGACTGGTCCCTAGCAGTCGCTTCTTGTGTTGATTGGCCAGCCCAGTCAGTTTCAAAATTTTCTTTGGTGAATCGCATCCCTGCCTACTTTGCATGCTGTTCCCCTCATTTGAATGCACGGATCAGAATTGGATCGGCACAAAGGTAAGTGAATAGGGCCGGAGTAAAATTGGGTCAACAAAGGGGGTCGCAAACCAATCGGTACATGATCGGTTTGCTTTGTGAATCTAGCCCAAAGTGTCTACCTAAAAGTGGTGTGGTTAGGAAGTAGATCATGGGTGTGTTTTTGAGTTAGGTGTTTCTTTATGAATTAGGGGCCTTAGGTGCTTTTCACTCCTAGCCTCTACTCGCTTGTGCCTAAGAAACCCCCTAACCCCCTACTTATCCTGTTCATCAGTTAGTTAGATTGTAAGTTCTACTGAGCAGGGACTGTCTCTTGTATGTTTTAATGCACAACGCTACATAAGTCTAGCAGTAGTAATAGTAGCATTTAGGTGAAGAAAACTGGCATAAATAAGGGATGCCTAACGTCACTTAGTTGGCGCTGAACGTGATTCTATACAGTATGCCTAACTTTTATAGAACATGCTTAGCATTGTACTATAGAATCGAGTCCAATATAAATATAAATATAAATACCTGATTGTTTGTGGTTAAGTATTACACTGATTTAAATGGTTTGAAATATTAATTGCTTATATAGATCACTGGAGCATGCATGTAGCTATGAGAATTAATCAAATATTTTAACTTTTTATAAGCACATGCTTTCATATAAAGAATTTCAATCTGGATTAAATGAGTTTATCGAATGGCATTGTGCCATTTGAATGACATTCCCATCATTGTTACGGTACGTTGTAGTTTTCCGGGCTTTCAAACTTCCCCGGTATTATTTTACGTCTTACTGACGTCGTTACTTCAGAAACTTTGCAGTTAAATACATAGCGGCATTCTCCTCTAGTCAGCACCATCTTCATTCCAGACTTTTCATCCTTTGGCTGGTACTGAGAGCACAGCATAACTTCACAGCTGGTTCCTGAGGAAGGAGGGTTTTTCCCTTCGAAACGGAGCCCCGTTAGATGGGTCAATTTTAAGCTCGTTATTCCACATTTTGGACTCACGGAGAAGCTAAGTATTCTTTTTTTTGCTTCTGTTTATTTTTGAACCAGCCCGGTTGATTTTGGATGCCATTTACCCCCGAATGGGGGATAGAGACATGCAAACCATTCCACTGTAGTTTAGTGATTTTTTTTGGTTTATTTCTCACATTTTTTCACTTAGCACTTTTGTGCACTAGTTTAATTTAGCTGGGTAACCCAGGGATGTTTCACAAGTAAATTCTCTTGTGGGTTTTGATTGTGACAGCTGGTGCTTTAAGGACTTGTTCCTATATGCAGGCTGTGAGACTGAGGGTATCCCACTTACACTCATTGATTAGTAGTGGTCGGTTTGGTTGTCTTGCTTGTCTCTATCCTCCATTTTGTTCTTTTGGGTCAGGGGAAACTTTTTGGTTTTGACTGTTGTTGCAGTTTTCCCTATTCTGGGTTTTTGCATTGTTTTTTCATATAAAGAAAAGCATATGGTTTCCATATATGAAAGTATCTTGGGGAGAGGGGGCACTAGAGAGCACCACAGGAGATGGCTGCCTAGATCAGGGGTGTACACACTCTTTGGGCTTGCAAGCTACTTTTAAAATGACCAAGTCAAAATGATCTACCAATAATAAAAATTTTTTAAAAACACAAAGCACACTGAAAGGCAGAGAAAATGTTAATTATCATTCATATTCTGGGGGATTTTCAAAGAGGTCAAGGCAGATGACCCTATGCAATATCACCTCAGTAACAACCATACAAAAACAGACAAATATACCCCCTCCATTTTTACTAAACCACGATAGCAGTTTTTAGCACAGGGAGCTGCGCTGAATGCCCCATGCTGTTCAAAGGCTCCCTGCTCTAAAAACCACTATTGTGGTTTAGTAAAAGGGAGCCATAGTGCAAAATATAGACAGCAGATATAAATTCTCAAAACGGACACATTTTGATCACTAAATTGAAAATAAAACCATTATTTCTACCTTTGTTTTCTGGTGATTTCATGAGTCTTAGGTTGCACTTTCTTCTTCTGACTGTGCATCCAATATTTCTTCCCTTCTTTCAAACTCCTGTATGCTTCCTCTCCTCCAGACCTCATTCTTTCCCCCAACTTTTTCTTTCTTTCTATCTCCCTGCCTCCCTTTGTTTCTCTCTCTCTCCATGCCCCCCTTTCTTTCTGTCTCCCTGTTCCCCCTTCTTTCTGTCTCCCTGCCCGCCCCCTTTCTTTCTTTCTCCCTGCCCACCCCCAAGCCACTAGGTTTGCTGGCGCAATCGCCATCAGGTAACAGGTCCCCAAGCCACTCGGTTTGCTGCCGCCACCAATAGGGAACAGCCCCCAAGCCACCACCGCCCCAAGCTCTCCCTGCAGAAGCATCACGCTGACCAGCATTCCGCTCCCCGACGTCAATTCTGACGTAGGAGAGGAAGTTCCGGGCCAGCCAGGCATTTCTCCCCATTCCATCCAGCCTGAGTCCCATCTCTCCTTGATCCAGCATTTCCCTTCTGTGTCTGTCAGAATTACCATTCCACCTCTTTTCCAGCATCACCTTTCTTTGTGTCCATCTCACCTATATCCCTTTCTCACCATTTTTTCAGAATCTTCATTTGTCTCTGTCCTTGTCTTTACCCCATGTTCTCCATTTGCCCTTTCAATGTCTTTATCTCCCCCCCATCTTTTAGCATTACTTCTGTGTCCCTATTTCCTCTCCCCTTTTCAGAATTGCTCCCTCTCTGTGTCCCTATCTTCTTTCCCCCTTTTCAGCATTGCTCCATCTGTATCCCCATCAACCCTCCATTTCAGTATTATTCCCTCTGTGTGCCAATCTAGCCTCTTTCAGCACTGCCTCCCTCTAACTCATGTAACCCCTTTTTAGGATTTCTCTCTCTGTGTTAAGCCACCACCACCACCCCTGCTTTCAGCATGTCCCCTCTGTATCTCTATCCTTATTCAGTAGGTCCTGCTTACCCTTTCTCTTCTTTGGGTCACTATCTCCATTTTCAGATTTTCCCCCTTTCCTTTGTTATTGCACCCTGTAGCCAGAATTTTTCCACCCTCCCTCCACTCCGGCCCAGCTCGGTATGACATATTTCCTTTTGTTTCCCTCCCCTCTCTCTTTCTCTCTCTCGTTCTCCTCCCTCAACCACAAGTCCTGCATCTGGCCCTCTCCCTTCTACCTGCACCCGGCCAAACCCCCTGCTCCGCGGCAACTTGTCAGCAGCAGTGATGAAGACAGGCTGCCGACATTGAGGCCTTCCCTCTGCGAGTCCCACCTTTGTGGAAAAAGGAAGTTGAAACAAATTAAGCAGGACTCGCAGAGGGTAGGCCCCGACGTCAGAAGCTTGTCTTGATCACTGCTGCTGACGAGTTGCTAAAGAAAGCCATGGAGCAGGGGGTGTGGCCGGATGCAGGTGGAAGGCTGCTGGAAGAAGTAGAAGCTCCGGAGCATGACACCGACCCTGGCCAGGATGATATCTTTTTCAGGCTCTGACACAAATCCATATGCAAGTCTCAATTTCAAAATATTTACTTTGTTTTTATTTGCTAACTAATATAACCTAATAGTTATCAGCTATGGAATGGGAAAATCAAGGAAGCGCTGTAGTTTGGAGCCTGTTTCACCCTCCAAAACAACATCGAAGGTGGATGACAACTGTAAGCCTGCCGGTGCCGGGTTTTGCAAATGGCCACCGACCAGGGCTCAACAAATACCGAACTCGACGTGCCTTCAAAAGAAGTTGAAGGTCCTGCTGGTTCTTAAGAGTAAAATAAAGCAAAAGGTCAGGAACAATAAAGCTTTTCAATAAACTTGAGTCCAACTTTATTTCCCAAGTAGCAACTGCTACAGTTTAGTCTTTGAATTCAAACACAAACAGAAAATACGGGCTTACAAAAACATAGCCCACACCTTTCTTGCAGGTAAGTGTCCAAATGGTTCTATTGTAGCATTGCCCTATCAGTCCCACAGTCAAAAGGGCAAAATAAGGCTTCAAAAACTACCCAGCCTTTATACTGGTTCTTCACTAAGTTTTTAAACAGTTTAGAACATGTTGCCTAAGCCCGGTTTTTAACAGGCCTTCCCCAGCCAACTTAACAAGCTGGTGGGGGAGGGGAGTAGCTGAATCCACTATATTTAAACTTGCCAAAATTGGCCCCACAATCCCAACCCGAGGATCTTCAGTGGATTCTCCCCACTACTATCCCTACACACAACCAGCAATACAGTCCCAAACCAACAGCAAAAAGGCAAAAGTAAAAATGCAGAAAAGCACACTTCTTTCAATGTCCCAAAATATGGTGTCAAATCCAGCCGTGAGCTTAGCACTGCTCACACTTATGCTTTCAGACAGTCCAAAAGAAAACTTCACCATTCAAAAGCACACAGTCAGGAAATTCACTTAGCTCTCGTCCATGTGGATTTCTTCAGGTTCCATGGAAGTATCCATAAGCTCTATGGTGTCCTGGCTGGCTGTTTGGTTCGTCTCAGGGACAGAAGTTGCATCCAGCATTTCAATGTCCTGGTTCTGTGGGGATTCAGGAGCCCAGTCCCTTGAGCCTCCTTCCTGGGCTGACCCAGGGTAGACTGAATTGTTCTTTCTCAGCTCAGCTTCTAAAGCCCTGAGCTGGACACGCCCTAACCTGGACACGCTGCTTCTGCTGAGTTTTCCTTTGGGCCTTAATTGGACCCAGCAGTTGTGCATTACCTGAGTTCTGAGTCTGCCTCTTAGGCTGTCCTTTTTTGTAAGGCACCTCCTGCTGCTCCAGGCTGTTCTCCCACTCATCTTCCCCTCCCCAGGGTTCTGTAACATGGTGGTTCAATTGGAACTCAGATCCTATCTGTCTGTCTGAGTTTAACCTGTCACACAGGGTAAGGGTTGGATTATGAGGAGATTTACCTGGCACAAGCTTAGCCTTAAGGCTGGGGTTGTGACACAACACAGCGGCTCCCTCTTGGAGGAAATGCATGTTCTGCACTCCCTCATGACTGACAACAAGAGCGTTACTGATGAAATCAAGGCAGAGATATCAACATTTATTGCAAAAACTGTTTATTGGTCAAAAGCACAAATGAAAACCAGAAATAAGAATACAGCATAGACCAAATTTTCAGAACCATAAAAACCTCCCCCTCCCCCACCCATAAGAAATGAAAAGAAAGAAAGAAATATAAAGACAGAAAGAAAAAAATAAAATAAAAGGCATGGAGCAGCAGAAGAGCAAATGTCACAGACAATACCAGAAAATAACTACCCAGTCAAATATTCAATACATGGCTACGAGCATACTCGGTCAAAGAGGCCCAAAAAGGCTCCCAAGTAAGTTGAAATTGATGGCCCTTAATGGAGTCCATCTCAGGAATGTAACAACGTTCCATCTTCAATTGATAAATCATCAAGGATCGCCATTGTGACAAGGTAGGAGGATGCGCATCTAGCCAATGTATCAAAATAGATTTCTTTCCAAACAATAAGGCACGCTTCAAAAAAGTACGTAGGCCTCTCGGAACAGGATGAGCCACGGCTAAAGTAGTAAAGAGCATCTTTGGATGAGGCGAACAATGAGTTTTCCAAAGCTGAGCAATGTGATGATGAAGAATCTTCCAAAATCATAAAACAACTGGACAAGAATAAAACATATGCCCCACACACACACACATCCACACACACATTTAGGACTTAAAGAATTGAATCCTCAGCCTCTTCTCTTGGAGAAGTATTAGCCCCTACTCCTTAGTTGAGACTTGAACCCTCAGCCTCCTGTTACTAACCCAGCACTCAACCCTTGAGCCAGACAGGATTTTACTATATCAACATTTAAGACAGAAATTGCTGACCTTAATAGCCAAATGGAATTGGTGAATGCTGAAAACGTCAAAACACTGCAGCATCAAGTCAAAAAGATCACACAAGCAACTGTATTCTACGGACCTCGATTCCAAATATGATGTAGATGGGTTTCTGAAACTCTTACCATATTGTTTGGTTGAGGATGCTGACAACCTGCTACTAGCTGACTCTCTGTCTACCTCAGAGATAGCTGATGCGATTGGTAGCATGACTAAATCAAAAGCTCTGGCCCGGACAGACTAACAATTGAGTTCTACTTAACTTTCCAGGAACGGTTATTACCACACTTGCTGGAGTTCTTTGAATATCTGATTACATCCGGTGATGTCTCAGGATCCTTTACCGATGTGACCATTATTGTGCTACTGATGCCTAATAAGGATCCCCTTAAAATCCAGAATTACAGGCCCCTTTCATTAATCAACACCGATGCTAAAATCTTTGCCAAGTTATTGGCATCCCGGCTCCAATTAATGCTTCCAAACGTCATCAAGTCTGAACAGAACGGCTTTATGCCTGGCAGACTATCTTGCGACAATACTCGTATATTTACCAACGTGATAGACCAAGCTGGTTCTCTGGATGTCCCTTTTGTCGCTATGGGCCTAGACGCAGAAAAGGCCTTCGACAGGATTGAATGGCCTTTTCTATTTTGCATTCTACAGTGAAATGGATTCCACCAGAATTTCATCAAGATGAGCCTCTGCTCACTTAGAGCCACTGCTTCCCTTCAGCCCACTGGGGGCCGCCGAAAAGCTTCCTGCCTGTGCAGGATTGATCGGGCTGACTCTGCCCACTTCAGTGATTCCTCTTCAGCCCATTGAGGGCCACCGAAAGTTTCTCCCCTGCGACTCTCCAAGGCAGAGGAAGGAGGAAGCTCTCCTCCATCTTGTTCCCTCCTTTCTCCGCCTCACACCTCTTATGCATGAAAGATTGCTTTTGTCTTACCTCGACAGGACCTAATGCTAAGCTTTACCTTGTCTAAAGTTCTTACACAATACTATCCAGTTGCTAAGTTGTGCTCATTGTTAAGGATCGAGCTCAGTGCTAAGTTTTCTCCTTACCTATTTGCTAAGTTCCACCCTGGTTTTGCTAAGTTTGTCTAAGTTTTCTCCTTACCTAGATGCCAAGTTCCACCCTGGCTTTGCTCTTTCACGAAACTAACAGATATTAGTTGGGCATAGTTCTAAGTTTCACCCTGATTAGACGCCCAGTCCAGGTTCCCACACGAAAACAGTTTAGATACTAAATTGTATTTATTGCTAAGGAACGGGCTCTGTGTTAAGTTTCTACCTGTTTAGATGCCAAATTGCCTAGCTCTTTCTCCGATTAAGCTCTCCCAAAAAAAAAAAACAACTGACGCTTAATTCACACCTCTTATCTTACTAGCCTCAATTAGATGCCAAGTTGCCCTCCTGTTTTAAACCATCTCTCAAAGATTAAATAAGTCCCTAGCTCTCTCCCTGTGTTGACACTAAGCCTTTCCTCTGCTCCGAAACTACTTACTCGCGAAACAAACAGGTCCCGCCTCCTACCCCCCAAAGGCTCCTCTAATTCTCATCATGTAGCCACTTTAGTGGCTCTTTCTTCTCCTACTTTGTGCATCTCTCAACACCACCCTCTGCTTGAAACCTCCTTCTCCCAACCTTCTCGACTCCACAAATGTCAGTAATATCTGCCCTGGCCTCAGAATCCCCCGCTGATACACACTAGAAATCATCCCTTTAAAAAAAAAAACCTTGAAGAGTCAACCACGCCTCTTTAAACCCTGTTCCCCCTGCCAATCCTCCCAACCATGCCTCTGACTCTCTCACCCCAGTCCCGACACTTTATTGCAACGCCAGTTCCACATCCAACAAGAATCAAATTTTGAAGGACCTACTCGAGGATTTTGACACTGGATTCCTATGCATCACGTAATCATGGATTACAAAAGATGACATATTTACACAAAATGAACTCTGCTCCCACAGCTACCAAGGCCTCTTCTCACCCAGAACTAACCGAAAAGGAGGTGGCCTAGCACTTCTCTATATATCATTCTTCGATGTCTAGCTCCTCGAAAAGGGTAGCCATACCTCACTAGAATATATGCTAGCCTTAGTCAATGATGAACTCTACCTTCACCCACTGGGTATCCTGCTTCTATAGCGCCCACCTACCCCTTGGACAAATCCTCCGAACTCATCTTCGAGACCATAACAAACGCCTTCCTCAAATTTCAAAGATTACTGATCATTGGGGATATCAGTTTCCACCTAGACGACATCACCAGCAAGGATGCGACTGAATTTAATAACTTCCTCACCTCTCTGTTTCCCCCCACACACCCTCTCCAATCCATGAAAAGGGGCACACATTAGACTTCATTAATTTCCTTGATCTTACCGCTTACAAAACCTTAGCCGATGACACTCGCTGGGAACAAGTCCCCTGGTCTGACCACTTCTTAGGGGCTTTCTGTCTCCCCATTTTCATGTTGCTTCTTGGGTCCCCACCCCGCACCTCAAATTCCATTACTTTCTGCAAAAAAATTACAAGCGATCTGTTCTGGACTAAATTTCTCAACCAATTCTCCTCCACTCCTAAGCCTGCAGATTCAGAAATCAACTGGCATAACTGGGTCGCCCTCTCTGAGTCCACCTACCACTCCCTCGCCCCACTATCCACTAAAATCATCTCCTACTCCCGTAAGGCCCCTTGGTACCTCCCATATCACAGAGAACTGAAGCAGAAAAGTCGAGCTCTGGAGCACAAATGGAAAAAATCTAAATCTCCTACAGATAGACAGTCCTGGAGGGTCAATATTAAGTTTTACAATACAGTACTAAAAAAAGCAAGGAAGAACTTCTATGGTGATAAAATCTCCAGATCCAACAACCATTGTTCAACATCTGGCGGTCCTTAACTTTCAAAAATGACTCCACCTTGCTCCCCTCCTCTCCTTCAGCCGATGTTCTAGCCATCTCGTCGCCCATTCCCCTAGTTTGTTTAAGTCCCTCTGCAATTCTTCGCAGTCCTCCTTAGTCTGAGCTCCACTAAATAGTTTGGTGTCGTCCGCAAATTTTATTATCTCACACTTCGTCCCTGTTTCTAGATCATTTATGAATATATTAAATAGCAGCGGCCCGAGCACCAAGCCCTGCGGGACCCCACTCGTGACCCTCCTCCAGGACAAGTAGTGGCCCTTCACTCCTACCCTCTGTTTCCTACCCGCCAACCAGTTTCTGATCCATCTATGTATGTCTCCTTCCACCCCATGGTTCTTCAGTTTCCGGAGTAGGCGTTCATGGGGCACCTTGTCAAAGGCTTTTTGGAAATCTAGATATATGATGTCTATGGGGTCTCCTTTGTCCATCCGTTTGTTAATTCCTTCGAAGAAGTGCAATAAGTTCGTTAGGCACGATCTCCCCTTGCAGAAACCATGTTGGCTGGTTATCAGAAGTTCGTTTCTTTCAAAATGTTCATCGATGTTTTCTTTTATCAGTGCTTCTGCCATTTTCCCCGGAATCGAGGTCAGACTCACCAGTCTGTAGTTTCCCGAATCACCTCTTGATCCCTTTTTAAAGATGGGCATAATGTTGGCTATCTTCCAGTCCTCCAGGATCATGCCTGTTTTCAGGGATAGATTGCAAATTTGCTGCAGTAGTTCCGCTATCTCCTCCTTTAATTCCTTCAGAACCCTTGGATGGATTCCGTCCGGACCCGGGGATTTGTCAGTTTTTAGTTTTTCTATCTGCCTGCATAGATCTTCAAGGCTCACTTCCATGGATGTTAATTTTTCTGCTTGATTTCCATTGAAGAATTGCTCAGGTTCCGGTATGTTGGATGTGTCTTCGTTTGTAAATACAGACGAAAAGAACATGTTAAGTCTTTCTGCCACTTCTTTCTCCTCCTTCACCACTCCCTTCCTGTCTCCTGTGCTTAAGTCGGTTAGGAAGAGCATATTAGACTCCATATCCCAAATTGGGATATAACATGTATTAAGTATGAATGAAATATGCTGTGTTGTGTGTGAATGGGGCCCCGAATGAATGATGGATGCTATGAATGAAATGTGAGAAAATGATTTGTACTTATACTTAAATGTTTTATATATATACAAGATGTAAGAAACTCTAAGAAGAAATCCTTAGGCAACATCTGGAAATGGTTAGGTTAAAGCCAGGAACACTGTTACATGGAAACCCTCTGACCTCTAGTATAGCAAGGGGTCTGGGTCTTCTGTATGTGTGTCAGTGAAACTTGAAACTGTCAGTTTTTGCACAGCTCAGAACAGGGGGAAATAGCCCTCCTCCTTTCTATGGTACTGAAAGACATGAACTTTTCAGCAGGTTTAGATTTAAAGTTTTCTTTGGCTATGTTATAATAATGGGTTTATGCATATTCAGAAATTAATGTAAACAAAAATATGACTTTAAAAACTATTCTTTGAATTGAAAAACTATGTAAAGGAATTTTTTTTGTCCAAATCTAAGGACATGGCCAATGGATTATCAGATTGAGATCTTTGTCAGGAAGGCCAGCGTTTGGCATCTGTAAAGATCTCCCAATGATGTAATAAATCTTTTGAGAATTAATATGAATAATTAATAAAAAATAATGTTTTGGAACCTTTTACGTCATGTGCCATTTTTCATATTCTTATTACCCACATATGAGCAAACCTGGCTGCTCACTAAGCAACCTAATGCTGGATAAAACTACTGCTGGCCCTGCAACTCGTATATCGGCACATTGGACCACATGATCTTCAATTGCCCACTGATCAAAATCTTTTGGATGAAAATATGGAAAACCATATCTGAGATTATTGGAGGAGTTAACACTGGCTATTGTTGTTTATGGTCAATATGGTCTAAAGTCCGTCATTGATGATACTTCTGCCAAATTATTGAAATGTCTGTTACTGATAGCTAAAGCTTATACTGTCCAATTGGAAAAATGCTGAAAACTTATCTTATAATTTGTGGTGGCATAATTTATGTATGATCATGCATCATGAAAGATGTTTTGCTAAAAAGCATGGTTGTATACACATACATGAAAAGAGATGGAAGCCATTGACCTCCCTATGTGAAGTGCTGTATCAGGGTTGATTCACTTTTATCACTGCTGAATTCTTGCATGTCTTGACCGGAAATATGTTCATTGCATATATTGGTTTAGGACTGTCATCTGACTGCTACTGACTGTTCTTTACTCATTATTACTATGCACAACTCTGTCATGTGTTCAATTTTATATTGTATGGTTTTATAAACAATAAACATATTGAACTAAAGAAAGTATCTTATTGGTTGATTTCATGTTATTTTAATTTTAAACTTTCTCTATTATTTTATTTATAGAAACAAGATAGCAGATAAAGGCCAAGTGGCCCACCAGTCCACTATCTACTCTTCTCCCTAAGAGATCCTACATGCCTATCCCACATTATCTTGAATTCAGATACAGTCTTATCTCCACCACACCATCCCTGGGAGACTAGTCCACGCATCTACCATCCTTTTTATAAAGTATTTTCTTACATTACCCTTGAGACTATCACCTCTTAACTTCATCCCATGCCCTCTTCTTTCAGAGTTTTCCTTCATTTGAAGAAGATTAACCTCTTGTACATTAGCGCCACAGAGATATTTAAAATCTTCTATCATATCCCCTTTCTCCTGTTTTTCTTCCAGAATATACATATTAAGTTCGCTAAATAAGTCCCCATATGATTTATGACAAAGGCCACTAACCAATTTTGTAGCAGCCCTCTGGACCGACTCCATCCTCTATATATCTTTTTGAAGGTGGGATCTCCAAAATTGCACACAGTACTCCAGATTGGGCCTCACCAGAGACAAACAAGTATGACCCCCCCCCCCCCCCTTTTCCTATTGGCCATTCCTCTCCTTATGTACCCAAGCATCTTGGGGGCTTTGACTGTCACCTTTTCTACCTTTTTGCCACCCTGAGATCATCAGACACAATCACCCCCAAATCCCACTCTTTTTCCACACACAGAAGTACTTTGCCTCCTATACTATACTGTTCTCTTTGATTTTGGCCAATTGCATGATCCTGCATTTTTTAGCATTAAATCTTTGTTACCAATTACTAGACCATTCTTCAAGTTTTGCCAGATCCTACCTCATGTTATCTACACCCTTCGGAGTGTCTACCCTATTACAGAGCTTAGTATTATCTCAAAAAGACAAACTTTGCCAGACAGTCCTTCCACAATATCACTCTCAAAGATGTTAAACAGATCCAGCCCAAGGACAGATCCCTGCGGCACTCCACCAACAACATCCTTATCCTCTGAGCAAACTCTGTTTACCACTACCCTTTGTCTCCTTCCACTTACCCAGCTTTTAATCCAGTTTGTCACTTTAGGGTCCATACTACATACATTCAGTTTATTTAACAATGTGGCATTGTGTCAAAAGCTTTGCTAAAGTCCAAGTATACTATAACTAGCGCCCCTCCGATATCCAACTGTTTGGTCACTCAGTCAAAGAAATCAATCAGATTTGTCTGACAAGACCTGCCTCTCGTAAAGCCATGCTGCCATGCAGTCCATTCAATTCTAGAAATCTCACTATCTTCTGCTTTTCCATTAGTTTACTCACTACCAAAGTCAGACTAACTGGCCTATAATTCACAAGCTCCTCCTTACTTCTACTCTTGTGCAGAGGGACCACATCTGCCCTTCTCCAGTCCTCCAAGACCACACCAGACTCTAAGGAAGTATTGAAAAGATGAGATAATGGAGACACCAGAATCTCTCCGAGTTCCTTGAGTACCCTCGGGTGTATCCCATCAGACCCCATTGCTTTGTCTATTTTTAATTTAGCTAGCTCCTCGCAAACACAGTCTAATTAGAATCTTTCCAGATCTACTACAAATCTATTCCCATTTACATTCATTTTCTGCAGTCCTACCCCCAGTCATTCATTCGTGAACAAGGAACAGAAATCATTGTTAAGCAGTTCAATTTATGTTTATGACATTGTTTTATTGTGATGTTTTATGTTATAATTTTTACCCCTGATGAAGCCTGTGGGCAAAATGTGGCCACATTGGGTAATTTGTTTAATATATCAGTCTTTTCTCCATTAATTTGATCTGATTTATGGATTATCATTTGACTTGTAGCAGATCTTTGCCTCTTACTCTTGTGTACAGTATCTTACTCACGTTAAGTCATTTTTCTGAATGGAATCTGCATCTCTCTTTACTATTTTCCAGCCCTCCGACCTTTCTGCTTCTCACTAAGAACATAAGAAGCGCCATCTCCGGATCAGACCTTTGGTCCATCTAGTCCGGCGATCCGCACACGTGGAGGCCCTGCCAAGTGTACACCTGGAGTAATTTTTAGTCACCCATATCCTTCTATGCCTCATAAGAACATAAGACATAAGAAGTTGCCTCTGCTGGGTCATACCAGAGGTCCATCGCACCCAGCAGTCCGCACCCGCGGCGGCCCAGCAGGTCTATGACCTGTCAAGTGTTCCTTGACTTAGCCCTATGATCCCCCTTTTTCTTCTATCTATACTCTTCCTAACCTATCTCTATTTTTATCTGTACTGAGGTACTGAGGTCATTCAGGAATTTATCCAATCCTTCTTTGAATCCCACAGGGTCCTAGCAATCACAAGGCATGGAGGGCTATGTATGTCAATGCACACAGTTTAGGCAATAAAATTCTGGATCTGGAGACCAAAATAATAAATTCTGACCTAGATGTGGTGGCGATTTCTGAAAGTTGGTTCATGGACTCTCATGGGTGGGATATGGCTATACCGGGTTACAACTTACTTCGTCAAGACAGAGAGGGCAAGTTAGGAGGAGGGGTAGCGCTATACACTAGGGAGGATATTAAAACTACGAGAATCACGGAGGTCAAGTACACCAGGGAATCCCTCTGGGTAAACCTAGCCAGAGGCAAAGAAAAGTGTCTGTATCTTGGTGTAATATACAGGCCACCAAGACAGCTGGAAAACAAAGACTTAGAATTAATCAAAGACATAGAGAATATCACTTTAAGGGGGGACACTGTACTGCTAGGGGACTTCAACATGCCTGATGCAGATTGGAACACGCTTACAACGACAACCAGCGCCAAACTATGTAACATTGTGAGTAACGGCAGTCTGTCCGACAGCATGACGCAAGACCTGCTTTTATTGGAACATTGGTCCTCGACCTGGCAGTTTAGCTTCAATGCTAACAAATGCAAGGTCATGCACCTTGGTAACAATAATCCGTGCAGAACGTACACATTGAATGGTGAAACCTTAGCAAGGACTGCAGCAGAATGGGATTTGGGGGTGATCATCAGTGAAAACATGAAAACGGCCAATCAAGTGGAGAAGGCTTCATCCAGGGCTAGGCAAATGCTGGGTTGTATCCGGAGAAGCTTTGTTAGTCGGAAGCCCGACATCCTAATGCCTTTGTACAGAACCATGGTGAGGCCAGTAGTATAATGGGTACACCTCATGTCAAAATGATTGACAGCTGTCAGAGATAAGGATCGACCAATCAGCGTTCACTTCTGGGTTAAGCCCTGCCCATTGTCCCGCCTTAGTCTCCGCCCATGCTCCGCCCCTCCCATAGGAATGAATGGTGGTAGCCCCACCCATGGCCCCCCCCCCGCCCATGGCCCCGCCCCACTCATCACCTAAGCCCCGCCCCTCCCATAGGAATGAATGGTGGTAGCCCCGCCCATGGCCCCACCCCCACCCATGACCCCCGCCCCTCAAGCACCGCCCCTCCCATTGCCCCGCCCCCTCATGTCCCGCCCCGGAAATGCACTTTTTGATGGCATCGCCGGAAATGGGGGCGTGTTTAACCCCAGAAATACGCTTTCTGATGACATCACCGGAAATGGGAGTGCCTGCCCCTACCGGAAATGCGCTTTTCTGATGACATAGGCGGAAATAGGGTAAATGAAGCGACGGAAATGCGCTTTTCTGGCCACGTAGGCGGAAATAGGGTAAATGACGCGGCGGAAATGCGCTTTACTGATCACGTAGGCGGAAATAGGGGAAACAGACTTAGTCAAAACCCCCCACCTGGAAATGATGTGGCCAGAAAAGAAGCGTCTTTATTTTAACAGTTTTTAGTTAAAAGACAGGGTTTAAGAGCTCACGGATAGAGCAGATCACAAAACAAAAGGCATTCACAAAATCTTTCCTGCTTTTAAAACAGATCAGGGGCAGAAACAAACGAGAAAAGGTTGCATTTGCTTTTAACACACTTTTCAGTAGGAATTCTGAGCTAATGGTTAATGGGCCAGCTCCCCTATTGTCATGGTAACAGCTGATAAGCCCCTTGCAGCACCCCTCCCCTGATAAAGCCAAGGGGGAGAGAGGTGGAGGTGTGTTTAAACATGTCTGAACTTGTCCCGGCCCCCTACTGTTGTCTTAACAATCTGAAAAAAACAAAAAAAACAAAAGCAGCTGTCACCTAACAGGGTTCTGTTAAAAAGGCAGAGCTATGAAGGAATCTTTATTGAAGCAAATTTATTATGATCCATACACGGCAGGAAGCTATGGAGGCATTAACCCTCTACTTCAAGCGGCTAAAAAGAGTGATATAACAGTCCGGAGAAAAGATGTGGTGGATTGGATCACCGGTCAAAACGCATACAATTTACACAGACCGGCTAGAATCCATTTTAAAAGAAATAAAACAATTGTGTCGGAAGTTGACAGACAGTGGCAAAGTGACTTAGTCCAACATGTCTGTTGCTTCGGCTTCAGCAGCGGCTTCATAAAATTCAATATCTGAAGTATTATCCTCTGGTTGTTCATAGCCTACATCTTCATTTTCTGTGTCTGAATCATATAGCTTTTGAGCATCTGGAAACTCTTGTATTTCAGAATCTGTTAATTCGTGCGTATGCTCCCCGGTATCTGCCGTCACGTCAATCGGTTTTTCAGCCGGTGAGTAACCCTCTTTCTCCGCATTACAGTCTTTAAGAAAGTTACGAGGCCTCTTGGTAGGCCTTTTTTCAGTTACTTGCGTGTTAAAGGGATCCATATTTTCTTTGTCTGATTCGTACAGTTTTTCGGTCTTTGGGTAACCCTCTTTTTCTACATCACGATCTTTAAGAAAGTAACTCAATCTACGAGCCTTCGTGACAGTCATTTTGCTTGATGGCTTGAGAACCTTTATTTCTGTTGCTAACAGCTGTGAGAACTTTTTATTTCTGATGTTAACAGCTGTTAAAGATCTAAGACATACGTCATTATGACAACACCATTATGGGTCACAAAATGGCTAACACCTTTTTGTTTTAATAAATTCTTCAGAGACTTATTTAAAAATTCTTTACCCTTGTCTGTTTGAAGTTTTTCAGGTGTACGTCCTAAATTAAATATTGTTTCAAAGGCTTCGGTGACTTCATGACCGGTTTTTGTTTTTAAAGAAACGACCCATGCATATTTACGACAGGATATCTATTACCGTTAAGATGTATTTGTAACTGTTGTTATAACGGGCAAAGGCTGACATGTCGACTAAGTCACTTTGCCACTATCTGTCAACTTCCGACACAATTGTTTTATTTCTTTTAAAATGGATTCTAGCCGGTCTGTGTAAATTGTATGCGTTTTGACCGGTGATCCAATCCACCACATCTTTTCTCCGGACTGTTATATCACTCTTTTTAGCCGCTTGAAGTAGAGGGTTAATGCCTCCATAGCTTCCTGCCGTGTATGGATCATAATAAATTTGCTTCAATAAAGATTCCTTCATAGCTCTGCCTTTTTAACAGAGCCCTGTTAGGTGACAGCTGCTTTTGTTTTTTGTTTTTTTTTTTCAGATTGTTAAGACAACAGTAGGGGGCCGGGACAAGTTCAGACATGTTTAAACACACCTCCACCTCTCTCCCCCTTGGCTTTATCAGGGGAGGGGTGCTGCAAGGGGCTTATCAGCTGTTACCATGACAATAGGGGAGCTGGCCCATTAACCATTAGCTCAGAATTCCTACTGAAAAGTGTGTTAAAAGCAAATGCAACCTTTTCTTGTTTGTTTCTGCCCCTGCTCTGTTTTAAAAGCAGGAAAGATTTTGTGAATGCCTTTTGTTTTGTGATCTGCTCTATCCGTGAGCTCTTAAACTAAAGTCTTTTAACTAAAAACTGTTAAAATAAAGACGCTTCTTTTCTGGCCACATCATTTCCAGGTGGGGGGTTTTGACTAAGTCTGTTTCCCCTATTTCCGCCTACGTGGTCACAAAAGCGCATTTCCGCCGCGTCATTTACCCTATTTCCGCCTACGTGGCCAGAAAAGCGCATTTCCGTCGCTTCATTTACCCTATTTCCGCCTATGTCATCAGAAAAGTGCATTTCCGGTAGGGGCAGGCACTCCCATTTCCGGTGATGTCATCAGAAAGCGTATTTCCGGGGTTAAACACGCCCCCATTTCCGGCGAAGCCATCAAAAAGTGCATTTCCAGGGCGGGACATGAGGGGGCGGGGCAATGGGAGGGGCGGGGCTACCACCATTCATTCCTATGGGAGGGGTGGGGCATGGGTGGAGACTAAGGCGGGACAATGGGTGGGGCTTAACCCGGAAGTGAACGCTGATTGGTCGATCCTTATCTCTGACAGCTGTCAATCATTTTGACATGAGGTGTACCCATTATACTACTGAGGCCTCATCTGGAGTACTGCGTACAATTTTGGAGGCCACATTACCATAAAGATGTGCTGAGAGTTGAGTCGGTACAGGGAATGGCCACCAGGATGGTCTCAGGGCTCAAAGATCTATCATACAAAGAAAGGCTGAACGAATTGCGGCTATACTCTCTCAAAAAACGTAGGGAGAGAGGAGACATGATTGAGACGTTTAAGTATGCCACTGGTCGTATCAAGGTAGAAGATGATATTTTCCTTCTTAGAGGACCCTCGGCCATAAGAGGACACCCACTGAAAATAAAGGGCGGGAAGTTTCATGGTGACACCAGGAAATACTTCTTCACCGAAAGAGTGGTTGACAGCTGGAATAAGCTCCCAGTACAGATAATCGAGGCCAGCAGCGTGCCAGATTTTAAGAACAGGTGGGATGCTCATGTCGGATCTCTATGAGGGAAAAGGTCATCAGAGAGCGATTAACTAGGGGGGTGGGTCAATGGAGTGGGCAGACTCGATGGGCCTCGGCCTTTTTCTGCCGTCACTTTCTATGTTTCTATGTTTCTAACCTCCGGGAGCGCGTTCCATGTGTCCACCACTCTCTGGGTGAAGAAGAACTTCCTGGCATTGGTTCTAAACTTGTCCCCTTTCAGTTTCACCGGGTGCCCCCTTGTACTTGTGATTCCCCGTAGTCTGAAGAATCTGTCCCTGTCTACCTTCTCTATGCCTTTCATGATTTTGAAGGTTTCTATCATGTCTCCTCTAAGTCTCCGCTTTTCCAGGGAGAAGAGACCCAGCCTTTCTAACCTATCAGTGTATGAAAGATTTTCCATACCTCTTATCATTTTCGTTGCTCTTCTCTGGACCCTCTCAAGTATCGCCATGTCCTTCTTGAAGTACGGCGACCAATATTGGACACAGTACTCCAGGTGCGGACGCACCATTGCACGATACAGTGGCATGATGACTTCCTCCGTCCTGGTCGTGATACCCTTCTTAATGATACCCAACATTCTGTTTGCTTTCTTAGAGGCTGTTGCACACTGTGCCGATGATTTCATTGTTGTATCCACCAGCACACCCAAGTCCTTCTCAAGGTTACTTTCCCTAGCAATGATCCCCCCATTGTGTAGCTGAACATTGGGTTCTTTTTCCCTATATAATGACCTTGCATTTCTCTATATTAAAGCACATTTGCCACTTTTTTGCCCACTCTTCCAGTTTCTTTAGGTCCCTTTGCAGGTCTTCACATTCTTCCATGGTTCTGACTCTGCTGCAGAGTTTGGTATCATCCGCAAATTTAATAACTTCACACTTCGTCCCCGTTTCCAGGTCGTTTATGAATATATTGAATAGCAGCGGTCCCAGCACCGACCCCTGCGGAACACCACTCGTGACCCACTGCCAGTCCGCGTATTGGCCTTTTACTCCAACCCTTTGCTTTCTTTCTGCCAACCAGTGTTTAATCCATCGATGAACATCCCCTTCCACCCCGTGGTTCCACTGTTGCCCTTGAATCTGCAGGCCTCTACTTTCCAGCCACTTTGCAGCCCTCCATCCTTTTCTGCTTCTCACTACCACCCTGGAATCTGCAGCTCTCCACTTTCCAGCCCTCCAACCTGAATTGCACAGAGATCAGAAGGAACTCATGCACCTGTTAGGATTTCAGCATGTGTCACAACAAGGAAATTGACTATTTCCTGTTTGCGTCAAATTTCAGTTTTTGGAGCTTTTCAGTTTTCAGAATTTTGGATAAAGGATCTTATACCTATATTATGTTTCAATTTACTAATTTTAACTCTACCTCATTCATTGTATTTATGTTTATATTTGATCCTTTTACTACTGTTATGCTGTTAACAAAATTGTAAGTTTCATTATGAATTATATTTGCTGTACACCGCTTTGGGTGAATCTCTTCATAAAGGTAGTTAATAAATCACAACATGTATATCAGAAATAAAATATATTATTGGGTATAGAAGAAATTTGACACGTGACTCAGGGATTGATTTAATCAAAATAATAACTGAGGAAAATATATCATTTAATAGCATTAATTCTTTACAGTCAGGGAACTCTGGAAGCCTTCTATGATGATAGGAAAGCTCTAATCTCTCTAGATATAAGTTTAACTAATACAGCCGACAGAGATTTTTTGGGTATCTCAACCCCTAAATATGTAAAGCGAGAAACTATCTGAACTCCCTGTATGAAATATCTTACATAGGCCATTGAGAGTCCAGGTTGCTAAGCCATAAGAAGGAAATACTGTACCTAAGCACTATTCTATAATTATGTGTTCTAATGGCTTAGCAAAACAACAGAACAAATCCTTCACAGTTCAAATCCAGCAGCAAAGAACCAACAGCTATGAATGTACCCATTGTTCAAATACAAGAGTCATGAGGAAAAGATGTCACCAAACAAGATATGAGATCACCAAACACAAGTGTGGAAGGATCATATAATACACAAACTACTCCCTTCTACTCAAAAAAACACACTCCAAAGAAAACAGAGAATAAAGTGGAAGCAAATAATCAACTCTCTGTCAATGCAAAGGCTTTACAGACATCTAAGCCAACCAATGTGAGAGGTTACAAAGGAAAAAGCCTCAGAGCCCCTCCCACAAACACCGTAATGAGTGAAACATAAGTGGGAAAATATTTCAGGGATAAAACTCGTCATAGGCATAAAAAACCTTATACATTGGGAGATGTAATAAGCCTTAGGCAATGCAGGAAGAACAAGAGAAAATTACTTCAAGCGCTTTCAGCTGCTAATTACTTCATTTCAAATAATCATGAAGAGAAAAAATGAACTGGTACTTATCCCACATGAAGGTAGGTATGTAGAGCAAGTATCACATTGACGCAGTGCCCAGCGTTTCGTCGGAAACGGCTGCTTCAGGATGTGCTGGCTCCTATGAGCAATGCAAAAATCCAGCTCAAAGAAACATAATGGCAGAAAAACTGGAATAAAACCATAATGCTTTCCTGCAGGCTTACCCAACCACTTGTAACTCCTCTGCTTCTCAGTGGCCTTCCAAACATGGCCGTGGAAAACCACACCTCTTAAATCCCTGAAATCCATGAGAACCAGCCAATAGCAGTGAATGTCAAATAAGTTTCGCCCCATTTGAGACGGCGGGGAGGGGAAACCAAAACAAAAATGTGTTTGGTGATCTAATATTAGGTATTTGAGTTTATTTACACACTCATGGCCTCCCATACATAGAACAGCGGATATAGCTTCAGCACTGACTCTGTGACAGATGTTTTACAGAGACTGTCTGTCTTGCAATTGGATGATTTGGCTGGTTGTACTACCTCTACATGGACCGATTATTTTTAATGTTTCTAAAAAGTTCACTAGAGCATCTTTACATGGAGCTATGCTCCTTGAATATTGCAAGAAATAATTCATTCCCAGGGGCCTTCGCATTAATAAACTGCCTACATTGTTCACAGAGGATAAGGATTTTTTGACCAAATAGGCAGGCATATTGAACAAATGCTCTGAGAGGACGAGAGTCACCACAGAAACTATCCAGTTTGAGTTGGATACCAAGCTGAGTGAGTTGAAGAGCACCTTAGAAACGCCAGAGTTTGATAAACAGCATCAGGATATCACTAAGAAAATCGAGGCGTTTAAAACAAATTTACAAAAATACAAGATAAAAAAATATAGACGTGACGAGTCAGATTATGCGAAAGGATTAGTTTACCCCTTGCTTGTGAACCCGAAAAAGACATCCACTGTAAAATTCAATGATACTGACAGGTTAGATCCGGGCTCTACCTCCACACCAGAAGACGATCGTTTTTTACGTCAAGGCAACCAACAGACTCATCAAGGTCGGGGGAGGCAGAAGAGCCGCGGTTGACAACAACAACACCCCAACACCAGATCCCAGAAGGGCTGGGGGATGTCCAACAGGAAGAGCTAGTGATCAATTTTTCAGATTACCAACTTTCTAATGTTGAAATGTCAGTTCTATCTAAAGGCCTCACCTTCGTTCCAATTCAACCCTTTCAACCCTTTTGTGTCAGAAAGGATTTAGAAAAATTATTCCGTAAATATTTTTTCATCATCCCATGGAGTATAATGATGTTTCTGTTCTTCGGAAGCCATCTCATTGGATACTCCTGTTCCCCCTAGTTCCCATTTGTCTACCTTTAGAGACATGGTTGTGAAGGAGACTGAAAGAATATTTAGAAAAAAGAAACCATTCCAGCCATATAATCTAACCAAGGAGGAATATTTGGCTTTAAATAAATTGAAGTCTCTTCCTCAGATACTTATCTGTAAGGCTGACAAGGAAGGAGCTGTAGGTCTGAATATGTCCGATTACACAGCGGAAATTGTGAGACAACTTTCTATTACATCTGATTATTTAGAACTAATTGCTGATCCTACAGACAGCATCATGACAACAATCAGAGAGATTACATCAGTGGGGATGTCTGAGGGGTTTCTCCTTTTTAGGACTAAATCAACTACAGCCTCTAATCTTACTTGTTGTTTCTTCCCTAAGTGTGCCTTTTCTCAAATATTGTAGTTCCATCCTTCTTTCCCAATTGTGTGCAGTTCGTATATATGTTTTTGTACGTGTCTACTAACCCAACATGGTTTTGTATAATATTTTAACTCTAATTGTTTTGTTCCTTTAAAGATATTTCTTGTTATTATTGTTGTACACCGCCTAGAAATTTGAATAAGCGGTATAAAAAATTTCTTAATAAACTTGAAACTTGAAACTAGACATGAATACCAGTTTTTGAATATGGAAAATCCTAAGATCCCTGTATTTTACATCCTTCCAAAGGTCTATAAGTCCCTTCATTCTCCCCCAGGTCACCCTATTATATCCAGTAGAGGATCTGTGTTAGAACCCCTGTCTCATCTCCAGCCCCTGATTATTAAGGGATTTTCATATTTGAGAGCCAGCCCATTTTTTAAGTAGGCTTAATGAAAATGAAGATATCACAGTCATCACGTTCTTGATAACACTGGACTTGAAGTCCCTAAATACTGTGATTCCACAGTGTGTAGCAATCTTCATCATGAGAGAATTTTTGGATCTGCCAGAAGACTCACGTAGAATTCCCACTGACTTTTTAGTTACTCTTTTAGCCTTAGCAATGCAACAAAACTATTTCCATTTTGGGAATAGATTTTTTCAACAGATTACGGGCATGGCCATGGGGGCCACTATGGCTCCCTCGGTGGCCAATTTGTTTATGCAGAAATTTGAAGATCTCTGGATTAAAAGTAATCCCTTTTCTCAATAAATTACCTCGTGGCTTAGGTTCATTGACAATATTTTCGTGGCTTGGACAAGCACAGTAGAACTTTTGGGCAATTTCCGCAGGTGGTTGAATAGTAGACACGAGAGCCTTTAATTTGCTTTTACCTATCATGATCGACCTCCCGGGGACCTGCCAAGAGTCCCCTTGAATAGCAAAGGGGCACCATTGGCATCGACCACATATACCATGGTCTCCCACCTCCCCCTCCTCAAGACGGGCTCCATACTTTTGGAAATTACATCGTTGCCCTAATGTAATCCCTCGTGTGTATGCTATCCTGGGAAAAACTTCTAGGGATTTGTGGGGTTGTACTATAAACCAGTACTTCCTGAACATATCTACTACTGCTTTCGCTGCTCTTGAAAAAGGAAGGACACAAGTGAGTTTATCATTCTCATCTTGTTCACCAGATGGTTCCTGCAACAAAAGGTTTCTTTGTGCAAATTTTGCCCTATAAAAAGCCTGTTTTATAGATCTCTCTGGATAGCCCCTGTTACGGAGGCGTTCCCTCAATTTAGCGGCTTGTTCCTTGTATTCATCCAGAGTAGAGCAGACCCTACTCCTCGCCTTGAAGCATCAAAATACACCTGAACTGACAGACATGTAATGAAGATTATCCCTGTATGTGAACTGCTTGATTTAACCTTTTCAGGCATAAACAAGCAATATCTGACAATGTGGAGGATATGTGGTCGTCTCTGAAGTCCATCCTACACGAAGCAACAGACCGATACATAAAGACAGTAAGTAAACGCAGGAGAAACAAAAGACCCCAATGGTTCAGTAAAGAAATTTCAGACCTAGTTAAACAGAAAAAAGACGCATTTATCACCTACAACATTTAGGCAGAGATGGGGCGAAAGAGGACTATCTAGACAGATCTAAAGCTGTCAAAACAGCAGTCAGAGAAGCCAAACTCCGAATGGAGGAAGAGCTAGCACGGAAAATTAAGAAAGGGGATAAATCTTTCTTCAGCTATATTAGTGACAGGAAAAGAAACAAAGATGGGATAGTACGCCTGAAGCAATCGGACGGTAACTTTGCAGAATCAGATTCTGAGAAGGCAGAACTACTAAACAAATACTTCTGTTCAGTGTTCACCCGCGAAGCGCCGGGAGCTGGTCCACAGCTGCAGACGGGAGATAACCAGAAAGACCCGTTTCAAGATTTTGAATTTACGCCCAGTAGCGTCTATGACGAACTATCAAGACTCAAGGTAAACAAAGCCATGGGACCGGATAACCTACACCCCAGAATGCTCAGGGAGTTAAGGGAAGTCCTGGCAGAACCATTATCTGTTCTTTTCAATCTTTCCCTAAGCACAGGAAGGGTCCCCTTGGACTGGAAAACTGCCAACATAATCCCACTCCACAAAAAGGGCTGCAGGACAGAGACAGCAAACTACAGACCAGTGAGTCTCACATCTATAGTGTGTAAACTCATGGAAACACTGATCAAACAGAATCTTGACACAATCCTAGACGAAGAAAAACTGTGTGATCCACACCAACACGGGTTCACCCAGGGCAGATCCTGCCAATCTAATCTGATTAGCTTTTTTGACTGGGTTACTAGACAACTGGACACCGGAGAGTCACTGGACGTGGTATATTTGGACTTCAGTAAAGCATTTGATAGCGTCCCTCATCGAAGATTACTGAACAAGCTGAAATCGATAGGATTAGGAGACACTCTAACTACATGGGTTGGGGATTGGCTGAGCGGTAGACTTCAGAAGGTGGTGGTGAACGGTACCCCATCCGAAGCATCGGACGTGATCAGTGGAGTGCCGCAGGGCTCGGTCCTGGGCCCGATTCTATTTAACTTATTCATAAGAGATATGACGCAAGGACTTAGAGGAAGGGTATCGCTGTTCGCCGACGACGCCAAACTTTGCAACATAGTAGGCAAAAGCTTATTACCTGATAATATGACACACGACCTACTGTTGCTGGAACAATGGTCAACTACTTGGCAGCTAGGCTTCAATGCTAAAAAATGCAAGATAATGCATCTGGGTAAGAGAAACCCGCGTAGAACTTATGTACTAAATGGTGAGACCTTGGTTAGGACCACGGCGGAACGCGACCTAGGGGTGATCATTAGTGAGGACATGAAGGTTGCCAATCAAGTGGAGAAGGCTTCCTCCAGGGCAAGACAAATGATGGGGTGTATCCGCAGAGGTTTCGTCAGCAGGAGACCTGAAGTTATGATGCCGTTGTACAGAGCTATGGTGAGGCCTCACTTGGAGTACTGTGTTCAGTTTTGGAGACCACACTACCGAAAGGACGTGCTGAGGATCGAGTCGGTTCAGCGAACGGCCACCAGGATGGTCTTGGGGCTCAAGGATCTCACGCAGTGGCGTACTAAGGGGGGGGCGGGAGGGGCGGTCCGCCCCGGGTACCAAGCCCTGAGGGGGTGCTCCCGGTCCGGTCCAGTTCCCCCCCCCCCTGCGCCGGGTGTCGCGTCTGGAAACAGCCGGCAGCAAGATCGCGATGCCAGAGATCTTTGCCTGCTTCGACTGTTTCCTCCGCCACGGTCCTGCCCCTCCTCTGATGTCAGAGGAGGGGCGGGACCGCGGCGGAGGAAACAGCCGAAGCAGGCAAAGATCTCTGGCATCGCGCGATCTTGTTGCAGGCTGTTTCCCCAGGGCAGTAGCGTACCAAGGGGGGGGAGGGGGAGGTCCATCGCGGGTGCCGCCTTAGGGGGGGGGGGTGCACAGCTGGCCCGGTCCCTATCGCGCTCCTACCCTCCCAGCGAAAGCAGCATCGGCGCCATTATCGAAAAAGGTAATGGCGCCAGGCCTTGGAGCACCAAGGCAGACCGCTTCTCCCCCCTCCCAGCCGAAACCCCGCTGACCATCCTATCTCTCCTCCCCCAAGTGAACCTTTCCGACCCTCCCAGCGAAAGCAGCAAACCTCCCTCCAGTAGCGTCGGCTTTATCCTCCCTCTGCCGCATCACTGATGACGTCATCAGTAACGCGGCAGAGGGAGGAGAAAGCCGCGAAGGAGGTTTGCTGCTCTCGCTGGGAAGGTCGGAAAGGTTCACGGGGGGGGAGATAGGAGGGTCAGCGGGGGTTCGGCTGGGAGGGGGGAGAAGCGGACTGCCTCGGTGCTCCATTACCTTCTTCGGGCAGCAGCAGCGTTTACAATTCGCTGCTGTTGCCGGCTTCAGGCCTTGTTCTCTGCCTGGTCCTGCCTACTTCCAGTTTTCATGAAGACAGGACCCGACAGAGAGGAAGGCCTGAAGCGGGCAACAGCAGTGAATTGTGAATGCTGCTGCTGCCCGATGAAGTTCAGGACATCAGGACATCGGGGAAGGAGCAGGAAGAAATCGGCTGCTGGCTTTGTGCGGGCTAGGGGGAGAGAGAAAGAAAGGAAAAAATAAAGAGGGGGGGGCCAGGGGGAGAGAGAAAGAAAGGCAGAAAGAAAGAGGGGGACCAAGGGGAGAGAAAGAAAGGCAGAAATAAAGAGGGGGTCAAGGGGGAGAGAAAGAAAGGCAGAAAGAAAGAGGAGGGCCAGGGGGAGAGAGAAAGAAAGGCAGAAAGAAAGAGGGGGACCAAGGGGAGAGAAAGAAAGGCAGAAATAAAGAGGGGGGCCAGGAGGAGAGAGAAAGAAAGGCAGAAATAAAGAGGGGAGCCAGGGGGAGAGAGAAAGAAGAAGAACCAGAAGAAGGACCAGAGACTCATGAAATCACCAGACAAAAAAGTAGGAAAAATGATTTTATTTTCAACTTAGTGATCAAAATGTGTCCGTTTTGAAAATTTATATCTGCTGTCTATATTTTGCACTATGGCCCCCTTTTACTAAACCGCAATAGAGTTTTTTAGCGCAGGGAGCCTATGAGCGTCGAGAGCAGCGTGGGGCATTCAGCGCAGCTCCCTACGCTAAAAACCGCTATCGCAGTTTAGTAAAAAGGGAGGGGGAATATTTGTCTATTTTTGTATAGTTGTTACTGAGGTGACATTGCATAAAGTCATCTGCCTTGACCTCTTTGAAAACCCGCGGAATATAAATGATAATTAACATTTTCTCTGCGTACAGTGTGCTTTGTGTTTTTAAAATTTTATTGTTGGTAGATCATTTTGACTTGGCCACAAAGGTAAGGGGGAGGGAGGGAGGGGAACTGCTGAAAGACATCTAGTAATCCTTGTAGGCTTGACTGCAGGGAATTATTTTTGTAAAATCATGTTTTGTTATGTGACTGGCATTATCTAGACTTTAATTTCTATGAATGAATAGAATGAAAATGATATAAAATTACTTGCTTGTTTTTATGTGCGTGCGCTGAAGGAAAGTGGAGAGAGAGTGGGCTGAGGATGCTGAAGGGAAATGGGGAAGAGAGTGGGGAGAAGACGCTGATTTATAAATTGACAATTGTACAGAATATTGTTTCTTTTTATACTTTAATATAAACAATTCAAGGCTTGTGTGGATGGAATCAGGTGGTTTGCGGGGATGGGGACCGAGCTTACGGGGATTAGTCCAATAAAATGGTATTTTTTTATTTCTCATTATTTGTTTTATTTTTATTTGTTAATTTATAAAGTGGTGATTGTTATGTATCAGGTTTTTCAAATTTACATCTACTGTCTTTATATTTTGCACTGTATTAGAGGACATGTGTTACTGTTTTTTGTGGTGTTGCATTGTATCCAGGGTCTGGTTTCTTGGCGGATCAGTTTAACTTTTGTCTACATATTTCTATTTTTAGTTTGTGATTATTCCATTTTGGGCGAGGGTGTATCTCTGTTCTGTGTGTTCTGAAAAAGACATAGTTTTCAGTTGGCATTGACTACAGGACCAATTGACTGTGCGGGATCTGGCTTGTTTAGTTTTACAATGTATGTGTTGGTGTTCTAGTGCTCACTGCAATGTTTAAGATGCAGCCTTTTCCTAGGTACACTCTTGTGGTGCGATATGTAGATTGGTACTAAAAATCATATTTTTCATATAGATGGGGGGGGGGGTGTCAAAAAATGATGGGCCCCGGGTGCCACATACCCTAGGTACGCCACTGATCTCACGTATGAAGAAAGATTTAAAAAATTGCGGCTGTACTCACTTGAGGAAAGAAGAGAACGGGGAGATATGATTGAAACATATAAGTACATCACGGGACACATCGAGTCAGAAGATATCATCTTCTGGCTCATGGGACCCTCGACCACCAGAGGGCATCCGCTGAAAATCAGGGGAGGGAAGTTTCATGGCGACTCCAGGAAGTACTTCTTCACTGAGAGTAGTGGATCATTGGAACAGACTCCCACTCCAGGTGATAAAGGCCAGCAGCGTGACGGATTTTAAGAGAAAATGGGATACTCACGTGGGATCTTTAAGGGAGTAAATTCAGGGGAGGGGATACTTGGAATGGGCAGACTTGGTGGGCTATAGCCCTTTTCTGCTGCTTTTTTCTATGTTTCTATGTTTCTATCCATCAAGCATCTGTAAAATACACCCGAAAGTATTGAAGAAACAAAAACTTTATTGTCCAATGATATTATAGTTATGTGTGCTGAGCCATTATAGAAAAAAAAAAATCAATAGTGAAGTAGACAGAGCGCTAACTTCAATCAGTATGTGACTGATTTTTCGGCCATGAGTCCTGCTCCAGGAATTTAAATACATAAAAGACATGTGGAGGGGCCTTTTTGATATGACATCTAAATCCAAGTTTAGACATTTCACAGAAAACACACAAAAATCCATTACCAATGAAACCCATTTTCAAAACTGCAAAAGGTCTTAATATCATCATATACTATTACACCAAAGTCCTGCCAAACAGGTTGAAAAGGCAATGGTGAAAGGTAGGACGCTTGGGTGCATAAGAAGAAAAATGTCTAGTAGGAAAAAGGAGGTATTGATATCCCCGTAAAGAACTCTGATGAGACCTCATTTAGAATATTGAGTATAATTCTTTAGACCGTTCCCTTCAGATACATAACCTTATATTTCTTAGCATTATAGCTTAGCTGCCAAATTTCAGACCATTCCTCAAGCTTCACTAGGTCCTTCCTCATGTTTTCCAAACCTTTAGGGATGTCTACTCTATTGCAGATTTTGGTATCATCCATAAAGAGGCAAATCTTACCAGTCAGCCTTCAACAAAATTGCCTTCAAAAATATTAAAAAGAACAGGCCCAAGAACTGAACCTTGAGGCATACCACTGCTAATATCCCTTTCCTCAGAGCAATTTACATTGACTACTACCCTCTGTTGTTTTCCACTCAACCAGTTCCTGGCCCAGTCCATCACTTTGGGGCCCATACCGAGGGCATTCAATTTATTTATTAGACGTCTGTGTGGAACACTGTCAAAGGCTTTGTTAAAATCTAATTGCACCACATCTTCTAATAATAATAATAGTAATAATAATCAGTTTATATACAGCAGGACCATGAAGTTCTATGCGGTTTACAATGGTTAAAAGATGTTATAAATTAATTAGAATTAACAAGGTTAAAAGCTTGTTATTAACAGTGCTAGAGATCAGTTATTGTGGAGTAGGATTGTACAGGTTAGTTGCCTAAATACTTCAGGAACAGGTATGTTTTTAGGTGTTTCCTAAATTCCCCATAAGTAGTATGCGTGAGCAATTGTTCCAGATCTTTACCTCATAATGCCGCTGTCCCTTTATCCAATTATCTGGTCATCCAGTCAAACCTTATTTACACTAGAGAATGACACGGTGGTGGTTATCCGCGTTTAGCCGTGGGTAACCCGCCGAAACGGGGAAAGAAAAATAGCAGCTGCTGCGGGGATGGGGACAAGGCCATTCACCGCCCCGTGGAGTGGTGAATGGTCTTGTCTCCGCAGTGAGGCATCAAGGATCGCGCGGTCCCCGCAGCCCCTGCCCGCCCGATCGATCGTAGCGTTTAGCCAGCTCCCTCCCTTCACCTCACCTTAGTTTGCAGGCTTTCTTTTTCAGTGACTTGCATGCGCAGCTGCTCAGTGTTCAATCTTCTGCTCTGACGCAACCGGAAACAGGAAGTTGCAGCAGAGCAGAAGATTGAACACTGAGCAGTCGCGCGTGTGCAGCTCTTTGAAAGCGTGCAGGTCGCCGAAAAAGAAAGCCTGCAAACTAAGGTGAGGTGAAGGGAGAGAGCTGGCTAAACGCTATGATAGATCGATCGATCGGGCGGGTGGGTGGGTGGGTGAGGACTGCGGAGACCGCGCGATCGCGCGTGTTCCCGACTCACACTGGAAGGAGGGAGTGAAAGGGAAAAGGATTCTGGGCCAAGAGGATGAAGAGGGAAAGAAAAACCCACAGCAGGAAAGAAAGGGGAGAACAGGCAGGTGAGCCCAGATGCTGGAAGCAGAGGGTGGGGAAGAAAGAGGGAAAGAAGCTAGATGGGGTTGAAAAGAAGAGACACACTGGTAAGGAAGAGGAAGATAGGGGAAATCTGGAAACAGGAAGGTAACAGAAAGAGGGGAAATTATGTGCATGGGGCATAGGGACAGAGACATAAAGGGGACATGCCATGGGGATGGTATATGGACACAGGGGGGGCAATGGCAGATACATAGGGGAGATATTAGAAATGGGGAAAATAGGAGCACAGAAGCAAGATGGTTTGTGGGGATGGAACAGGGACCGAGCTCTCAGGCTCCAGTGGCTTGCACAAATTACATTGTAACGTGCCACGAAAATAAGAGGGAGGAAGGTAGATAGATAGGCCATGCAAGAGGAGCTGAAGGATGGTAGATGGTAAAGGAGGGAGGGAAAGGTGGTGGTGGAAAGGAATAGAACAGACATTGAAGGAGGGTGGAGAGGAACAGACCCTGAAGGGAAATGTGGAAGGCAGAGTGGGGAGAAGATGCTGGAAGGGAAGAAAACAGATGCCAGACTATGGGAGAGCGGAGGGAAGAAGATGGGTGCTAGACCAATTGGGGGGGGAAGGGGTGAAGGGAGAGGCACAGTAACAGCAAATGGAAGATGCAGAGAGAAGACACACAGTGGATGGAAGGAATTGAATTAGAAGATGTGGAAACCAGAAACCAGACAACAAAGGTAGAAAAAAAAAATTCTATTTACAGTGGTGCCTCACACAACGAACTTAATTGGTTCCAGGAGCAAGTTTGTTATGTGAAACGTTCGTTATGTGAAACGCGTTTTCCCATAGGAATACATGTAAAAAAAAATAATTCGTTCTGCAGCATAAAATATGCTAAGATGACATAAAAAAGATAAATTTTTTGTTATTATTTTTATTTAGATACATCTAAAAACATACATCTCCCTGTCCTTTTACTTCCACTATCTTCCTATCCCATCTCTATTCCCTTTTGTCCCTCTCCCCATGATCAATCATCTCACCACCTCTCTCTGCCCTCACCCTCAGGGTTCAAGATTGCTTCCACTCTTTTTCCTGTTGTTCTCTCTGCCTGTCACCCTATGATTTAGCATCCCTTCTGCCCTTGTCCAATATTTCCCCTTCTCTCCCTCCCTCTCATCCCCTGCTCCAACATGTGCTTTCAGCGGCCTTCTCCCCCCCTTAAGCGTCTTTTCTTCTCCACTCCACCTTTCCTCCCTCCCTGCCTCCACCTTTGTGGCGCTTTTGCACCCGACCGACAACAGAACAGGCCCGGTCGGACAAATCTCCCTGTCCTGTAGCCGCGAATCTAAATTACCTTCTTACAGCAGCTGGATTATTGAAGCTGCTGTAAGAGGTAATTTAGATTCGCGGCTACAGGGCAGGGAGGTTTGTCGGCCGGGCCTGTTGTCGGTCGATCGGGGGACCTGACCAGCTGTGCACATTCTTCGGGGCGGACCGCCCCCTCCCCCCTCTTTCGTTCGCCATTGCCTTCTTCCTACCTGCCCTGCCGCAGCCGCACACAGCCGACCGGAAGTCTTCCTGATGTCAGCGCTGACGTCGGAGGAAGGGAGGGCTTTGCTTAAGCCCTCCCTCCGACGTCAGCGCTGACATCGGGAAGATTTCCGTTCGGCTGTGTGCTGCGACAGGGCAGGTAAGGAGAAGGAGACTACCCTCGACCAACCCCGCTGCGATCCAACCCCGCAGGAACCCCGGAAGGATGCAGCTCGGGCGACTTCGTTGTGTGAAACGAAGTACGTTATACGGATCACGACATAAAGTTCGTTGTGCGCAGCGTCCGCTGTGCGAGGCGGCCGTTATGCGAGGCACCACTGTATTTATTTAGTTTTTGCTTTAGGATAAAGTAGTGTATTAGTTGTGTTGATAAAAATTTATAAACAAAGTCTTGCCAGCTGAACATCTCTTTCTCTAGTTCAGCAGCCAGAACTTTGATTTATAAGAAAGGAATAAGCTAAATATTGCAGTACTAAGGCTTATATGGATGCTGCGGGGACGGTGACAGGGCGGTGAATGGGATGACAGTGGTGGTGACCGGGCGGTGAAAGGGATGGCGGTGACGGGGCGGTGCAGAGGATGGTGGGCCGGGGATGGGGCAGTAACGGCGACAGATTTTTTCCCCATTTCATTCTCTAATTTACACCCATCCCAAAAGGAACAGATTTAGACCTATCTCAAACTGCCAGTTATAGACAGTATCCTATAGGGGATTTCATAAGCATAAGTATTACAAGCATATCTTTTTTGACAAAAATGATAGAGTTTATAGTTGCAGCCCAACTAAAAGATTGCTTTATGTTTTAGAATCTGCTTTTACCCTCTCAACATGGGTTCAGAAACTCATATAAAACAGAGACTTGGTCAGTCGATCTAGTGTCCAGTTTACGATCAGCTTTAAGTAGGGTGGGCAAATGCACTATTTGACACAGTAAATTACACATTATTACTAAATAAATGATCCAAGCTAGGAATCTTAGGACTTGGTCTACAATGTTTTCAAGATTTCCTCACAAATAGATAATATAGAGTACTGAAGAATGGAGTCGACCCCTACCATGCGGTTTACCACAAGGATCTCCTATTTCATCAACATCTTTATGACCGCTCTAAAAAACTCAATTACCCTAAGCCTAAGGGAATGGCTACTCCCATATGCAGATAATATTTTTATCTTATTTTCTGTGGACCTGAATTTAGCAAATCTATCAAGCTGACAAGAGCTTTAACTAAAGTGCACGAATGATCAGCTAAATAATATCTTAAACTAAACATTGAAAAAACTAAATTACTATGGTTTGGGCTACAGACACACTCAATTCCCAAGACCTTGGATGATTTAGAAAATGAAGTCACTTTAGACAGCTCACTGAGATTTGAAAATCATGTCAACAGCTTAGACCAAATGTTGTTTTTCACACTGCAACAGCTTAGAAGTAATAGATTATATTTTTTCCATCGACACTACAGGATACAGGATGAGTGTGTGGCGCAGTGGTTGAAGCTACAGCCTCAGCACCCTGGGGTTGTGGGTTCAAACCCCGCACTGCTCCTTGTGACCCTGGGCAAGTCGCTTAATCCTTCATAGCCCCAGGTACGTTAGATAAATTGTGAGCCCACCGGGACAGATAGGGAAAATACTTGAGTACCTGATTGTAAAACCGCTTAGATAACCTTGATAGGCGGTATATAAAAATCCTAATAAACTTGAAACTTGATACTGATCCAAGCAACAGTGGCGTACCAAAGGGGGGGGGGAAGCGGTCCGCCCCGGGTACAAGCCCTGAGGGGGTGCTCCCAGTCCGGTTCCCCCCTGCATCCGGGTGTCACGTCTGGATTCCCTCCCCCCCCATCGGCTGTTTCCTCCGCTGCGGTCCCGCCCCTCCTCTGATGTCAGAGGAGGGGCGGGACCGCAGCGGAGGAAACAGAGCCGAAGCAGTACAAAGATCGCTGGCATCGCGATCTTGTGCAGGCTGTTTCCCCAGGTAACAGCTCCGCCCCCCCGATCCCGCAGGAGGACAATTTAAACAAAAAGACACAGCGCCAGCACCGCCATCTTCCAGCACGACCGGGCCGGCGTGGGAGCCCTGCTCCGCCCCCCCGATCCCGCAGGAGGACAATTTAAACAAAAAGACACAGCGCCAGCACCGCCATCTTCCAGCACGACCGGGCCGGCGTGGGAGCCCTGCTCCGCCCCCCCGATCCCGCAGGAGGACAATTTAAACAAAAAGACACAGCGCCAGCACCGCCATCTTCCAGCACGACCGGGCCGGCGTGGGAGCCCTGCTCCGCCCCCCCGATCCCGCAGGAGGACAATTTAAACAAAAAGACACAGCGCCAGCACCGCCATCTTCCAGCACGACCGGGCCGGCGTGGGAGCCCTGCTCCGCCCCCCCGATCCCGCAGGAGGACAATTTAAACAAAAAGACACAGCGCCAGCACCGCCATCTTCCAGCACGACCGGGCCGGCGTGGGAGCCCTGCTCCACCCCCCTGATCCCGCAGGAGGACAATTTAAACAAAAAGACACAGCGCCAGCACCGCCATCTTCCAGCACGACCGGGCCGGCGTGGGAGCCCTGCTCCGCCCCCCCGATCCCACAGGAGGACAATTTAAACAAAAAGACACAGCGCCAGCACCGCCATCTTCCAGCACGACCGGGCCGGCGTGGGAGCCCTGCTCCGCCCCCCCAATCCCGCAGGAGGACAATTTAAACAAAAAGACACAGCGCCAGCACCGCCATCTTCCAGCACGACCGGGCCGGCGTGGGAGCCCTGCTCCGCCCCCCCGATCCCGCAGGAGGACAATTTAAACAAAAAGACACAGCGCCAACGGCGCGCCGCCGTTCGGCGTGCCGACAAAGGCGCCTGCGCCTTAGTGAGCGCCTTCGTGGAGCACCTGAGAGGAGCACCAGCGGACCTTGGAACCGGGAACACCAGCGCCCCAGAGACCACTCCACCGGACCTCCTGCCGACTTCCATTATAAGGTAAGGAGCGAGAGATCCCCGCTCCTCCCCCTCCTCCCAGCACGTAAAAAAAACAAAAAAAAAAAACAAAAAACAGCCACCCCCGATCCAACCAGGACTCTAAGGGAGAACCATTCCCTCTACCTAACACTCCGAACCAGACATCAAACATGAAGCTCTCCCTGCATACACACACACTAGCCACCCTTTTGATAATCCTCCTCATCTCTAGTTGGAAAACAGCAGCAAACAACTTACCCACCACAACCACATCCTCCAGTACAACCAACTTCCAAATTCCCAACAGAAGAATACTCACATCAAGAAACCCGAACCATCACACCAGCACTCAACACCCCATCACTGTTACCTGGAGAAGAAGATCAACACTTCCGAAAACAAAATCTCATCCAACTCCCACAACACTCATATACCCGGAAACAACTTACATCCCCCAGACCGACACGACCTCCCTTACATGTGCCTATGTTAACATCAGAGCACTAGGACCCAAAACAGAAAACATAAAAAATTGGATAAAAACAGACAAACTTGACTGCCTATTCCTCACTGAAACCTGGTTAACCTCAGACACAGACCCTAGAATAAAAGAAGTATGCCCGCCAGGATACAAAATAACAGTAACCTGCAGAGAGAAAAAAAGAGGAGGAGGACTAGCAATAATAATCAAGAACTCCCTAACTCTAAACATACTTGAAAAAACATCCACTCCGCAAATGGATTTCCTAGCATGTCAACTCACAAACCCAACACTAAAAAACTCACTAAACTGCTTGCTCTGCTACATAATACCAGGAAACTGGACCACAGTGAGACCTGAATTTGAAAACTTCATCTACCAAAACTCACTAACAGCTGAATATAACCTCATCCTAGGAGACCTAAACCTACACCTAGAAGACACAACCTCCACACCAGCAAATAACTGTCTATCCTTCCTCAATGCCTTATCCTTCCAGATCCTAAACCCACAAACCACCCATGAAAAAGGTCATCAACTGGACATTGCTGCATTCATGTCTCACCAACCATCCAATCCAGCAATCCAAACTCCTAACGGAACATGGTCCCCATCCCTATGGTCAGACCACTACATTTATAACTTCAACATCAATTGGACCAAGACCAAACACACACCTCAATCAAAAAAAACCACATATACCTCACGCAAACATATCGACCCAACCATTTTCTGGTCAAATGTAGACGAAACTATCCAAGACTGCGATCCAAAAAACTTCATCTCCCACTGGAAAAATGTATCCACCAACATCCTTGATGATCTGGCACCCCTACAAACCAAAACCAGAACCAGCAGGAAATCAGACCAATGGTTTGATAATGAATTACTCCAACTCAAAAGACAGTGTAGAAGATTAGAAAGAAAATGGAGAAAAAAGAACCAAGATCAAACAAAAACCGACTGGAAAAAAATCAACAAACAATACAAAAATCTACTAAAAGATAAGAGGAAAAGCTACTATACTAATCTCATAGGCACGGAAACCCAAGATTCCAAAAAAATATTCCAAATCCTGAAAGAATTAACAGACACCAAACCATACACTACCACCACGAACACCCCTCCACCATCACCCACCCTCTTAGCAGAACACTTCAAGAACAAAATTACCAACACCAGAGCCACACTCATCCTTAACCCATCCCATCAAAACCCAATCACAATCCACCCTACAGGAAAAGAGGCAACCGCAGCAGACAGAATTTGGACTCAATTCCCTAACATACAATGGTCAGAATTCAACAAATTCTACAAAAAATACAGCCATGCCTCCTGTGACCTCAACCATTGCCCCTCATATCTCCTTACCACCTCTAGTGTAAAATTCCGCACCATAACTCTACAATGGATCCAATTCACGCTCACAGAAGGCACATTCCCTGCTGACCTCAGCGAAATTGTCATCACCCCAATCCAAAAAGACCCAAAAGCACCACAAAACCTCCCATCTAACTTTAGACCTATAGCCTCAATTCCGCTATATGTCAAAATTATAGAAGGCCTAGTAGCCAAACTCCTCACCAATTACATAGAGGACCACAACCTACTCCACCCCATGCAATCAGGCTTCAGAACAAACTTCAGTACAGAGACACTACTAGGCTCCCTTATGGATACCGTCAGACAACAACTTAGTACAGGGAAAAAAATGCTACTCATACAACTGGACCTAACAGCGGCATTCGACTTAGTAGACCACAATATCCTTCTACAGATCTTAGATGCAATAGGCATCTCAGATAAAGTATACTCCTGGTTTGAAGGATTCCTAAAACTCAGAACCTACAGTGTAAAATCAAACAAAGAAAAATCAGAATCCTGGACAAACCCCTGCGGCGTACCACAAGGATCTCCACTATCCCCTACCCTCTTCAATCTCTACACTGCCTCTCTAGGAACGCATCTGGACAATCTGGGCATAACCACCTATAGTTATGCGGATGACATCACCATCCTCATCCCATACGATCATTCTAAACCTACCATGACAGACAAACTTCACCAAACACTTGAAACAGTCACAACCTGGATGAAAAATCACAAACTTAAACTCAACCAAGACAAAACCAAATTCATCCTCCTAGAAAATGACAAGATCCAAACCACAACCAACCTAGATATAAACGCAATCAAATATCCCATCCAAACCACCATAAAACTACTTGGCATGACCATAGACAGATGCTGCACTATGCAACCGCAAATAAATAAAACAATTCAAAAATCATTCGCAGTCATGAGAAATCTGAGACAAGTCCGAAAATTCTTTGAAAGAACACAATTCCAACTTATAGTACAATCCCTAATACTAGGTATATTGGACTACTGTAACATACTCTTCCTTCCATGCCCTGCAACTACGATAAGACAACTCCAAACAATCCAAAATACAGCTTTGAGACTCATCTACTCATTGAAAAAACATGACCACATCACTGAAGCCTTCATCAACTCACATTGGCTCCCAATCCAAGAAAGAATCCAATTCAAATTCTACTGCATATTATTTAAAACCCTACACGGAGACAGCCCATCATACCTGAACAATCGCCTCATCCAAGCACCCACTACCAGACACAGAAAAACGCACTCCCCATTCATACCCCCCCCCCCAATCAAGGAAGTAAAAAGAACAAAACTACACGACAGCCTCCTAGCCACTCAAGCCGCAAGGCTGGACAACCAGATCTCCAACCTTCTGATGACCACCCCAGACTATAGGACGTTCAGAAAAGAAATAAAAACCACACTTTTCAAGAAATTCCTGAAGCAGCAATAACAACACGACCTCTTAGTAACTTTAAAACTGACATTTGATCTACCCATTACTGCACTAATAATAACAAAAGAATCTCCAATATGACCACCTATTAACTCTCTTACAAACCACCCCACCCTCAACAACCCGCTAAATGTTCATAAGACCTACAACTTACCTCTCTAGCTAATCATTGTAACTCTGTTTTTAAATTAACCTTTTGTAATCCGCCTTGAACCGCAAGGTAATGGCGGAATAGAAATCCCTAATGTAATGTAATGTAATGTAATGTAAATGGTGCAGGGAGGCCGGGGGAATGAGCAGACCTTCATCGTGGTGGTGGTGGGGGCGAGCGGTCCTTCGAGGAGGTGGGGGGGCGAGTGGGCCTTCAGGGTGGGGCGGGCAGGCAGGCCTTGTGGGGGGGAGAGACAGACCTTCAAGGGGGACAAACAGGCAGGCCTTGAAAGGGGGGACAGGCCTTGAAGGGGGCAGGCAGGCAGGCCTTCAAGGAGGGGGAAAGGCCTTCAAGGGGAACAGGCAGGCAGGCCTTCAAGGGGGGAGACAGGCAGACCTTCAAGGGGGGAGACAGGCCTTCAAGGGGGGGGGACAGGCCTTCAGGGGGGGTGCAGGCCTTCAAGGGGGGGCAGGTCTTCAGGGGTGGGATGCAGATCTTTAAGGGGGGGCAGGCCTTCAGGGGAGGGGGGCCCTGGTGTAGAAGTACATGGAGGGAAGGGGGAGGGTTCAAAGAGACGTGCATATGCCGGACTTTGGGTGGGAAGAAATAATGGGTCTCAAAATAGAGGAGAGGGAGAGAGATGATGGACCATGGGTTTTAGGGAGGGAAGGAACAGAAAGGGAGAGAAGTTGGACACAAGGGATGGTGTGGAGGGGGGATAGAGATACTGGTTAGGAGGGTAGTTGGGAAAAGAAAGGGAGAGATGGTGGACCCAGGGGTGGTGGGGAAGGAGGGAGAGCTGCTGGATGAAAGGGTAGTTAAGAAAAGGTGGATCTGTGGAGGGAGATGAAAAAAAGGAAAGATGCCAGACATCCGGGGAAGGGAAGGGAAACGGAAGGGGAGGACAGAGATGGCAAATGAATGGTTAGCATGGAGAAAGAAGGAGACCCTGGCAAGCAAGTTATCAGAAGACAACAAGAGCCTTGGACCAACAAGATTTGAATAATAACCAGACAACAAAAGGTAGAAAAATTAATTTTATTTTCTGTTTTGTGTTTACAATATGTTAGATTTGAAATGTGTACCCTGCCAGAGCTGGTGTTAGACCACAAACGTGAGCTAGGATTTAACAGAGAGGAAAAGTCCTTTTTGTTTCTTTATTTTATTTACACCACAGCGCCAGTGTGGTTAGGAGAAGCCAAAGGGGGGGTGAAAAAGCTATAAAATAAACCCACTAGGATGTTTGAAAAAAACACTCAATTGGGCAGGAAAATTGAATCGATAAACCAATTCAATAGGCTGAATCGAATCAAAATTTTTTTTCCTGAATCTGGCAGCACTAGTTTGTGCTACTGTCTTAGACTTTAGGACCTGGGATTGGGGAGAGATGGCATCCTCAGTACTTTATAATGCAAGTGAAATGAGGATTTGGTCAGACTTTTGAAGGGTCTGCAGAAGAAAAATATTGTATAGGCCGGGGACATGAGACAGCAGGAAATGGGAACTTTTCTTCCTTCTATTTTTGTGAATGGAAAGGCTGAGGATGTCAGAGAGTTCAGTTAAAATATGTGCTTTATAAGAAAATATAATAATGTGTTTTATAAAGTTTATAGCAATGCTGGCCTACCCGGTGAGGTGTTCCTAGTGGTGGTGGTGGCAGCGTGTCAATGTGTTGAGAGGAAGAGGTGGTCTGGGAAATTCTGCTGAGCAAACTCCGGGCCCATTTCCACCCCCCAGTTAGTCCACTCCACTCAACTGGTTCACACAATGAGTGGGTCTTTGGGTGTTTTTCCTGGGTAGCTGTTTTGGGATCTCTTCCAGTGTTTTGTCAATATCTCCTTCTGGTCCAAGGAAGGAAACTTTGTTAACCTTAGCATTGACCTACAGAATATGTTTGTAACAGCGCTGCTTGTGTGGCATTAGGCTATGTAGTGATCGAAAGAAAAAAAACAGACCTTTGCACATTTTTGCACTATATGGTGGGTGTATGAGGAGATTCACATTTCCTGCACAGCTAAGTCCGTGTGAAGTTCCCTTGTGCTGTATTTGACATCTAGCAAGGTCTCTGTTTAGAAGGAAAGATCTAAACTTAAAAATGAAGTGGCCAGAAGTTATGGTAAAAGCAGATAGTGTAGCTGGTTTTAAGAAAGATTTGGACAAATTCCTGGAGGAAAAGTCCATAGTCTGTTATTAAGACATGGGGGATGTGTCTACTTGCCCTGGATCGGTAGCATGGAATGTTGCTACTCTTTGGGTTTTGACCAGGTATTAGTGACCTAGATTGGCTACCATGAGAATGGGCTACTGGGCATGATGGACCATTGGTCTGACCCAGTTAGGCTATTCTTATGTTATGTTCTCATCTGTAGGGGCCTTTGTTTTCACTTATTTTAATGTATTTTTTTTCTGGGAACTTATCAGTGTTTTTTATAATGGGAACAAAAATGGAAGAAAATTAATGTGTGTGGAATGGGGGGGGGGGGTAACTAATTTCTTCAGCTAAATAATTAAATCCACCTCACCAGACATAGGAGAACTCACGCACCATTCACACACCCTCCAACCAAAAACATCAAAAGAAAAAATCTGTTCGACAACCTCCTAGCCATTCGAGCTGCAACACTCGACCCTCAACTCTACAACCTATTGACCTCAACCACAGACTAAAAAACCTTCAAAAAGAAATAAAAACCCTTCTAATCAAAAAACACATAAAACCGAACTAACACAATCAGAACTGTCCCAAGCATTACCTGCAACTACTCCATATGTACTTCTGATGTCATGACAATTCAGATATAATTTATGTTATGTTAGGTTAGGTTATGTTTGGAATAATGGTTACATATATGAGGTTCAATAAAAGAAAATTTTCATTGCCTGTTTCTATTCTGACCATTTATTCCGTTTCATGGTCATTACAAAAAATATTTTTTTACATGGGGGGGATCAAAAAATGATGGGCCCCGGGTGCCACATACCCTAGGTATGCCACTGCCAAGCAACTATTTTCTCACTACTGGACTACTGTAATATACTACAATCAGGAATTTTGGTGAAGTTAATGAAAAAATTCCAGCTGATACAGAACACTGCAGTGAGATTCATTCTACAAATTAAGATTTGATCGCATTACTTCACTGATGCAGTTACATTGTCTCCCAGTAGACAAGTGGTTCAAGTTATGCTGTGTAACATTTAAGATCTTGTATGAAAAGGCTCCTGATAGTTTTCCTAGATTCACTGAATTACTAGGCAGATCTGTTAAACATCATAACTCTAATCACTTGATATTATTCTTTCCATCTCTGAAAGGTATAAAATATAAGACGATTTACTGTGATACATTCAACTATCAAACTGCAAAACTATCTTCTATCCACAGAGATTCATACTACTACTATATACACTGTATTTTGAAAAAACTAAAGGCTTTTCCAGAAATCCTGGTTAGGAGTTTAGTCAGACCATGATTTTGCACTGTATGACCCAGTGTTCCCTCTAAGCGGGCGGGTGTTGTGAGCAAACTTTTTTCACTGTGAGCTAAAAATATCGGGCGCCAGCAAGTTATGAGCCAAATAAATATGTTGCTTTCTACCACAGAACTTCCTTACGTTTGTATGGAATCTATCCCCTTTCAACTTTAGAGAGTGCCCTCTCGTTCTCCCTGCCTTAGCTACTAAGTCTATTCCCTTCAGTACCTTGAATGTTTCTATCATGTCCCCTCTCAATCTCCTCTGCTCAAGGGAGAAGAGGCCCAGTTTCTCTAATCTTTCGCTGTACGGCAACTCCTCCAGCCCCTTAACCATTTTAGTTGCCCTTCTCTGGATCCTTTCGAGTAGTACCATGTCCTTCTTAAAGTACCAGTGCTGGACGCAGTACTCCAGGTGAGGGCGTACCATGGCCCGGTACAGCAGCATGATAACCTTCTCTGTCTCTTCAGTCCAGCATCTGCCCCTTCCATTCACTGTCTGTCTTTCCCTGCCATCTCTCCTCCTGCCCCCCCCCACCCCCCAATTTGGTCTAGCATCCATCATCTTCCTTCTGTTCCCCTCATGGTCTGGCATCTCTATCCTTCCCTCCCCCCTGTGGTTTTTAGCATATCTCACTCAGATCTGATCATTCTCTGCTCTCTCTTCCCTTTTCTTCTCTGGTCTTCCTTCTCTATTTTCTGCCTCCATCTAAATTAAATTCTTTCTTACTATTTAGTCCCGTTTCCCTCTTTTCACTGTGTCTACACACAGCTTGTCACCCCTTTCCCTCACCCCTCCATTATCTTACTATTTTCTTCCCCCTTTATTTATCTCCTCCTTCCATCCAGTATGTGTTCTTTCCCCACTTCCATTCAGCATCTGCTCTCCCTTCTCAACTGACATCCATCTGCCTTCTGCTCTCTCTCCCTTCTTCTCACTTCCATCATCTGTCCCCTTCTCTCTCTCTCTCATCTCCTCCATTCCATCATCTGCCCCTTCTCTCTCTCTCTCTCTCTCCCCCCCCAACTTCCATCATCTGCCCCCCTTCCCCTCACCTTTGTGGGTCACTTTCTTTCCCCTGAGGGTGGCTCATGTCACAGGGGAAGCTTTGGCCGAGCAGAACCGCTTGATTGACAGTGGAACTTACTTGATTGATGTCGATGCTGGGGCCCGTTGCCGTTTGAAGGAAAAAAAAAAAGGTGGAAAAAAGGAACCTGTAAAGGCGAGAGGAAGGGAAACCTCCAGGACAGCTGCTCTTTGCCCTCCTTCAGCGGCCCAAGAGTTCAGACCAGCAGCGGCAGCTCTGTATGCTTTTAACTTCGGCACAGAGCTGCCCCTAATCAATAGTTTAGCGCGGTTTCATGAGGCAGCCTCGGGGCCTTTGATAGCCGGCCCGCTTCGATGATGCGATGTGGGCCGGCCTAGCAAAGGCCCCGAGGCTGCCTTATGAAACCGCGCTAAACTATTGATTAGGGGCAGCTCTGTGCCGAAGTTAAAAGCATACACAGCTGCCGCTGCTGGTCTGGAGGTGCGGAGACAAGGCAGGAGGCAAACGCGGTGGAAGGCAGGAGTCCCGGCGAAGGCAGGAGTCCCGGCACAGCGACTGCAACAGGAAGTTGCAAGTCAGCTGACGCCGGCCTTTCGTTGCGGCGGGGACCGAATCCTTCGCGGACCGGCAAGATTTTGTTTGCGGACCGGCGGTTGAAGAACTGTGCTCTACACTGTGTGCGCTGTGACGAGAAACTTGTGCGCTGCGAGGTAATATTTTGAGCGCCAGCGCACCCCAGCGCAGCTTAGCGGGAACACTGATATTTTCTACCTCTGTGACGTGAAAATGCTAATTGTAACCTGACGAACTTGCTGCACTTCTTTGAGGGAGTAAACAGGCAGATAGACAAGGGTGACCTGGTTGACATTATATATCTGGATTTTCAGAAGGCGTTCGACAAAGTTCCACATGAACGACTACTTCGGAAAATTTCATGCCATGGAATCGAGGATGAAATACTCACATGGATTAAAAACTGGCTGGAGCATAGGAAACAGAGAGTGGAGGTAAATGGACAATTCTCAGACTGGAAGAGCGTCACCAGCGGGGTGCCGCAGGGCTTAGTGCTTGGACCTGTGCTCTTCAAGTTTCAAGTTTCAAGTTTTATTTATATTTGATTAATCGCTTAATTAAATTATTTCTAAGCGAGTTACAGTTTGTAAATAAACGTGATATTAAAACAGTAAATAACATAAAATATTAAAAATTTAACAATTTATACATTAAGTTTAAAAAAAAAAAAAAGAGAATAAAACATGTTTGTAAAATATAAAATTACAAATTATATATTATAAGGTACAAAGATCATAAAATTACAGAAATTTTAACTTAACAATTATATACTAAAATAATAATTCAATAATATAACGGATCTTGACATTTAAAAAGAGCACATGATTAATTTTAAATGTTAAAAGCGTCTTTAAATAAAAAACATTTTAAATTCTTTTTGAAATCGTTTAAGTTATTTATTTCTCTTAAGTGTAAAGGTAAAGAGTTCCAGAGTTGAGGTGCTACTACAGAAAACATATCCTGACGGCGGGTTCCAATGATTTTTAAAGAAGGAATAGTTAGAAGCTTGTGGTTGTTTGAACGCAAAGAACGTGAGGAATTATAGGGGATAAGTAATTTGTTTATGAATTGGGGTTCATTGGTGTCTAAGGTTTTGAAAGTTAACAATAGAATTTTATAGGTAATCCGATGATTGACAGGAAGCCAGTGTGATTTAATCAAGAAAGGAGTCACATGGTCATATTTTTTTCCTCTATAGATGAGCTTAATGGCGATATTTTGTATGATTTGTAAGCGTTTTTTTTCTTTTTGGGTAATGTTTAAGAAAAGAGAGTTACAATAGTCAAGTTTAGAAATAATCAAAGAATGAAGTAGAATGTTTAGCGATTTAGGTTCTAAAAATTTTGAGATTGATCGAATCAATCGAAGTCCATAAAAACATGATTTAACAATGTTATTTAAATGTTCATGGTAGGAAAAATTGTTATCAATAGTGATACCAAGTATTTTTAACGAGGATACAATTTCTATAGAGACATTGTTAAGAGTAAAGGGCATTTGCAAATTAATTCCTTGTTTCCATGTGAATATCATAGCTTTAGTTTTTTGGATATTGAGGGCCAACATATTTGTAGTGAGCCATTGTTGGACTTTTTCAAGTTTTAAATTAATTTGTTGTATTTCTTCTTTGTTTTCAGGATCTATAGGGTGTATAATTTGTATGTCATCGGCATAACTAAAAGTGGTAAATCCTATTGATTGGCATAGTGTTAGCAGTGGAGATAAGAAAATATTGAATAATAATGGTGATAAGATGGATCCTTGTGGGATTCCATAATTAAGAGAGTATGATTTAGAATTAGAGTTATGGAAAGTAACTGTCGAAGAGCGATTGGATAAGAATGATTTAAACCAGTCAAATATTTGATCACAGATTCCGATGGATTTCAGTCTATTAAGGAGTAATTCGTGATCAATAGTATCAAACGCAGCGGACAGGTCTAAAGAGAAAAGAATAATGGATCTGTGATGGTCAAGATAGTAATGTATATTAGTGGTGAGTCCGATTAATGAATATTCTGTTGAATGATTTCTCCTAAACCCTGTTTGGTTTGGGTGAAGGATGTTGGTTGCTTCTATAAAATCTGATAATTGTTCAAATACTATCCGTTCCATTAGTTTAGCTAGAAATGGCAGAGTAGCTATTGGACGATAGTTTGATGGGTCGGCCAAATTGGATGTATGATCTTTTATTATAGGCAAGATGATTGCGGTTTTCCATGAAGAAGGCACAAAGCTAGATTCGAGGCTGTTTGTGATGACAGAATGTATAAAAGGACCAAAACATGAAAAAAAAATTTTTAAGATGAAAGGCGGGATAAAGTCTGAGCAAGATCCCTTTAGGTTAACTCTCTGAAAGAGGTGCTCTATCTCCTTAATTGATGGAAGTTTGAAAGTGGAACATTTGGCTGTAGTAAGCATTCCTTCTATGGAGGGATTGGAACTATTATTCGCTGATGTACTGTCTAATTTGTTTCGAATTTTATTAATTTTAGTACAAAAGAAGTCCGCAAGTTCTTGAGCTGATGGAGTATTCACAATTTTATTTTTTTTTTGTTTTTGTGAGATTGGAGAGATAGATTTTAGAATGGAGAAAAGAATTGATGTATTTTTTGTTTCTGAGATTTTTGAGGAATAATATTTACATTTGGCAGAATTAATTTTGGATTTATAATAATTTGCATGGTCCTTAAATTTTATTAAGTTATTGATAGATTTGTTTTTGCACCATTTTCTTTTGAGAGAACGTAATTGTTTTTTAAGTAATAAGAGTTCGTTAGAAAACCAAGGGTTATTTTTTTTGCGGAGTGAAATAGTTTTAGTGATTAGTGGTGCATACTTGTCTAATATGGATTGTATAGTCAGTTTCCAAGAATTGAGTTTTTCATCTAATGTATTAGTGTTTGAGTATGAAATTTCAACATCCATAGGTGAGGAAAAATTTGATAATTCAAGTTTATTGTAATCTCGGTATGAAATTTGTTTATATTGCGGATGTGTAGTTTGTTGATTGAGATATATTTTGAAAGAAATGAAATGGTGATCCGACCAAGGAACCTGTTGAATTTGAAGATTAGATTGATTTGATTGTTCAGCTTTAGGTATTCAACATCTATATAAATGATCTGGACATTGGTATGACGAGAGAGGTGATTAAATTTGCGGACGATACAAAATTATACAGAGTAGTAAAGACACAGGGGGATTGTGAAGATCTGCAATGAGACATAATCAAGCTCAAGAAATGGGCATCGACATGGCAAATGACGTTCAATGTGGATAAGTGCAAAGTGATGCATGTCGAGAACAAAAATCTCATGCACGAATACAGGATGTCCAGGGCGATACTTGGAGAGATCTCCCAGGAAAGGGACTTGGGAGTTCTGATTGACAAGTCCATGAAGCCATCTGCACAATGTGCTTTGGCGGCGAAAAGGGCAAACAGAATGCTAGGAATGATCAAGAAGGGTATCACGAACAGATCTGACAAGGTTATCATGCCGCTGTGCCAGGCCTCACTTGGAGTACTGTGTCCAGCACTGGTCGCACGATACTACTCGAAAGGGTCCAGAGAAGAGCGACTAAAATGGTTAAGGGGCTGGAGGAGTTGCCATACAGCAAGAGATTAGAGAAACTTGGCCTCTTTTCCCTTGAAAAGAAGAGACTGTGAGGGTACATGATCAAAACATTCAAAATACTGAAGGGAATAGATTTAATAGAGATAGACAGACTGTTCACCCACTCCAAGGTAGGGAGAACGAGAGGACACTCTCTAAAGTTGAAAGGGGATAGATTCCGTACAAATGTAAGGAAATTCTTCTTCACCCAGAAAGTGGTAGAAAACTGGAACGCTCTTCTAGAGTATTATAGGGGAAAACACCCTCCAGGATTTCAAGACAAAGTTGGACAAGTTCATGCTAAACTGGTGAGACTGGACTCATTTGAAGCACTGGTCTTGACCTTGGGGCCGCCGCGTGAGTGGACTTCTGGGCAGGATGGACCATTGGTCTGACCTAGTGTAAGGATAGTTAGTGGCCCCCACAATATTAGGTTGGTGGTAGGGGTTACGTGAGAGGCGCCTTTACAAACGCCAGGTCCCAGGTTCAGTTCCCTCACTGAAGATTCACCAGGAAGTAGAATCAAAAAGGCACAGCCAGAGGTGATTGCATAAAGAATATATTATAAAAATAGGCTTACAGAAGCATTACAATTAATGAGAGAGCAATGCAGTTTCCCTGCCTTACAGAGTTCAGAGGAAAAGAGAGACATAGAAGCCTGAAGTTCCAGGGAAAGACAGAGAGAGAGAAAAGGGGGATGGGGTGATGGTCCAAGCTTCGTGTTCCATAGATAAAGAGAAGGATAGACAGAGAAAGAGAGAGCTCCTTGTGTGTTGCAGAGAGGAGGCTTTTATAGCTTGGAATCTTATTCTGAATATAGAAAACTATTGAGCTTCAATAGAAGTTAAATCTCCCCCTCCTTAGTAAACTTGTGCTAGACAGCCGAAGAATAGGCTATGGTCAAATGTAATTTCCAGTATGCCTCTGACAATAGTTTCTGATTAACTTTAGTTATCTGTGCACCTGGACCCATGTCCTAAGCACCCTCTTAATCAGACATTAACACATTAACACCTTTTAACTAATCATGATTCAATCAGGGCTATTTAACACCGTTTTTTCGGGCCATATGAAACAGTCTACCTACACTCAGGGTCCATCTGCATTCACATGCCAAAGTCAGATTGATATAATTTCCCATAGGCCTTTGCTGACATTAATTATGCCAACTGAAAATGCTGAATGCTAGCAATAGCTATGCTGACACCTAGCAGCAGCAATTCTTATGTTCTTATGTCAGAACACTATGTAAGGAGCTTAACCTGATTTTAACTTTGCATTGTATGTATATTTTTATCTAATGAAATGTGGTTGTAATCCACCTGAAACTTCAATCTGGAGGATTTGGCAAGATCACATATAACATAACATGACTGTTATTTGCATGGCTCAATTTGATTACTAAACTTACTGACTCTTTTACAAAGCCGCGCGGCAACGGCCCCGAAGTCCTTTAAATCTCTATGGGCTTCGGGGCCCTTAGTGCAGCACAGCTGCTACTGCGGCTTTGTAAAAGAAGCCGTTAGTCTGTCATTGCTGAAAATTGCTGATTATCGTGCAATACAGCTTGTTAACTTATAGCTGCCAACTGGAATATTCAGCGGAGATAACCAGTTATCTCAAGCTGAATATTCATATTTAGCCAGTTAAGTAATATTTAACTGCGCAGCGCCATTTCTGGCCAGATGGACTTGGAAAGCCACTACAACAAGGATATGAATAACAAGGAATTAATTTAATCTGTTGGGTCCTGCTAGGAGCAGTGGAACAACATTTTGGTTGGAGGGGACAAACAAACCAATCTGTGGCCCTTTATCCAAGGTTTCTATTTGCTGAAGCTGTGTTGGGCAAATAATAGAACTGCCATGGCTTTAGTGACCTGTCCCTTTCTGCTGCCTTTGCCTGAATAGACTACCATCAAAGAAAAGATGCTGGGCTCACTAACCTTACTAAAACATTCCGATCCATGGCTGATCCAATCCCGGGCGACCGATTCACAAAAGACTGCACATGCAAATGCTCTAATTGCAAACACACGCACAAGCGATCCCACGGATTGCTGCAGAGCAATCCTGACACATGCGCAGACCATCTTCTTTGCCTGTAGATGGCCTGCGCATGCGCTGCCTCTTCTAACTTCCCTCTCGCTCCCTGAGTGCAAACTGACTAATTAACTGCCACCTCTGCAGCCCAGAAGTAAAGAGCTGAGCTCAGCTTCCATCCCAAAGCCTGACATTTGCAAACAGACTTTCAGAGCACCAGGGGGAGGAATGGGGGGGGGGGGAGCGCATGCAGGGCAGCAGAGAGGCAGATCCTTTTTTAAAAAACCTTTATTGTTGTGAGCTCATGATTTTAACCCGCGGGTTTAAAACGGGTTAGACCCATGGGCTTGCAACAATGAAGCTTTTTATAAAAGGGAACTGTTAACTTGCTTTCCTCCATCCTTCCTCACAGCATGTTCTGTTAAAACCACGGGCTCGCGAGTATGGCTGCATACAAGTGCAAGTCGACAGAGAGGTAGGGTGGCAGAGAACAGGGCAGTTGGAAAGGACGTCAGTGACTGGTCCCCAGCAGTCGCTTCTTTATTGATTGGCCAACCCAGTTGGTGTTCCACAGTTTGGTTAGTGAATCGCTGCCTTCCTATTTTGCATGCCATTTCCCCTCATTTGCATGCGCAGATTGGATCAGTTCAGAGGATGATCAGTACACAGGTTAGTGAATCGGGTCGGTACATGATCACAAACACAATCGGTGGGCTTAGTGAATCCAGTCCCTTTAGTCTGACCCAGTATGGCACTTCCAACAGTTTTTAATTTGCATAGAATATTGATACTGGTTATTCAGACATCCAGTTCAGGACATGTTCACTTTAATCTGTATTTTACAAAGGCTCTGCTGAATGCTAAGCTTTTATAAAATACATATAAGGATATGCGAGAGTGCACATGTTTTTCCAGCACACAAAATGGGAGCAGTTTTTGTTTTGGAAATGCCAGTCCTTCACATGGAAACAGTGATTTTGCTTATTTCATATCCACATATTACTCCGTCAATGTGTACCCAGTCCATTTTACAAACTTATACATATAAGTGGCACCAAGTAAATAAAGAGGCTTCAATTTATATTGTTTTTAATTTTAGAGGCAGAAATAAACATAACCAACCCTTATGTAAATTGTAGACTAAATTAAACACTTTTTCAAAATCTATACATGCCTCTGAGAATGATGTTTTTCCCAGAAAAATATACTCTCCTTTTAAAATGGAGAATACACCAATCACTTTTGGCCCACTCAAGCCATAACCAGATCACATCTCTGCATGACCCCTTGAAATCTCTGTTTGATGGGATCTTCATGTGTAAATAACCTTTTAAAAATTATTATTTACATGGGTATATGTTTGTAAAATAAAAGCTATGATGTCCTATCCACACTAAATATATAGGACATATCTAGATGGAGAATAGGGGATATGAGGATTTTGAAGGGATGTTTTAATTCATGCCTATTCCAAGATATCCTTTATCTGAAATTCTAAAAAACAAAAAGCTCCAAAAACCAAAACTTTCTTTGGAACATTGTTGCATTACTAATTTGTACAAAAAAAGCTTACTTTTAGCATCAAAAGTAAAACCTGGTCCCAGAGTCACTTTAAAGACTTCACTCTATATCAGGGATCTCAAAGTCCTTCCTTGAGGGCCGCAATCCAGTCGGGTTTTCAGGATTTCCTCAATGAATTTGCATTGAAAGCAGTGCATGCACATAGATCTCATGCATATTCATTGGGGAAATCCTGAAAACCCGACTGGATTGCGGCCCTCAAGGAGGGACTTTGAGACCCCTGCTCTATATTGATAGTAGTCAGTGACGTACCAAGTGGGGGGGCAATCCGCCCCAGTAGCACGCCCTAAGGGGGTGCACAGCCAGCCATCCTCCCTATTCTGCTGCTGCTTAACCAGCAGCAGCGGCAGTAAACTTTCCTTAACCAGTAGCAGCAGTAGTAAACTTTAAGCAGGGGTGTCCGTGGCCCAGCTTGTGCTCCCTCCGGCGGTTGTTTAGCTTCTGGCCGGCTCCCCTGCAGAAGTGGTTTTTCTGCTCAAAGCCGCAGGTATCGGCTCCTCGCACGATCCACAGCTGCATCAGAAGCATTCCCTCTGACGTAACGACATCAGAGAGAAGGCTTCTGACACAGCTGCAGATCATACAAGGAGCCGATGTCCGCAGCTTTCAGACGGGTGTCAGCTCCTCGCGCATACTGCAACTGCATCGGAAGCGTTCCTTCTAACGTCATGATGTCAGAGAGAAGGCTTTTGATGCAGCCACGGATTGCATGAAGTGTCGACGCCCACGGCTTTGATTAGAAAACTGGCTGCAACAAGGAACCGGCCAGAAATGCTGTTGCTGCACAGGGCAGGGAAGAGAAATGTTGCTGCTGCACAGGGAAGGAGGGAGAGAAATGCTGCACAGGCAAAGGGGAGAGAAATGCTGCTGCTGAACAGGGAAGGGGAGAGAAATACTGCTGCTGCAGCACCCAATTGGGGAGAGAGAGGGAAGGAGGGAGAAGGAAGACAAGGGAGAGGAACCAGAGATGCCAAGTCCATGGGAGGGAGGAAAAGGAAAGAAGGAAAGGAGATACCAGACCATGGAGGTGGAGGGAGAGGTACCAGGGCATGAGGGGAGGGAAGGAGAGAGATGCAAGACCAGGGGAAAGGAAGGAAGGAGGGAGGGATAGAAAGGAAGAAGAGAAGATGGCAGATAATGGAGGGGGAGGGTAGAAATGCCAGGGCATGGGGGAGGGAAGGGAAACTAAGGAGACAAATGCCAGACCAGAGGGAGAGGAGGTGCCAGAGCATGGAGGGAGAGAGATGCCAGGGCATGGGGGAGGGAAGGGAAGGGAAGGAGATAGAGGTGCCAGACCATGATGTGGAGTGGGAAGGAAGGAAGGAAAGGAGATGAGAGAGATGCCAAAGCATAGGGGAGGGGCTGGAGACAGAAAAATGGAGAGGGGTTAAAGCTGAAATGAATCATGTGCAAAGGAGAGAAGGGGCACAGGATATACAGTTTAATGAAGGGACATATAAAGAGAGAAGATGCCATATGGAAGAGAGAGAATGTAGACAGTGGATGGAAGGGGCAGAGAGAATATGGGCAGTAGATGGAAAGGGTAGAGAGAGAGGGCAGAAGCTGGGTGGAAGGGACAAAGAGAGGGCAGATGTTGCATGGAAGGGAGAGAGGACAAACGCTGTATAGAAAGAAGAGACTGAAGAGAAGATGATTAAAGCAGAAACGACAAAGGATAGAAAGATTTTTTTGTTGCTTTACATAGAATCAAGTAGTAGTATAACTGTATTGATAAAAGTTTAAAAATAGGAAATAGAAATAAGGCAATTTTTTGGACTAAACCCCTTTCTTCAGGTCAGGACAGGATACCATAACAACAGTATACTGTACTGTACTGTTGGCCTCTAAAAGCTAATTGAAAAATGGATTAGTCCAATAAAATTGTGTTTTCTTATTTCTCATTTTTTTTTTATTTCTATTTGTTAATTTGTAAAGTGGTGATTGTTATGTATCAGTTTTTTCAAATTTACATCTACTGTCTTTATATTTTGCACAGTACTAGGGGACATGTGTTACTGTTTCTTTGGTGTTGTGCTGTTGCATTGTATGCAGAGTCTAGTTTCTTGGTGGTTCAGTTTAACTTTTGTCTACATATGTCTATTTTTAGTTTGTGATTATTTCATATTGGGCAAGGGTGTATCTCTGTTCTGTGTGTATGAAAAGGACATGGTTTTCTGTTGGCATTGACTATGCAGGATCAATTGACTGTGCGGGATCTGGCTTTTTTAGCTTGTTTAGTTTTACAATGTATGTGTTGGTGTTCTAATGCTCACTGCAGTGTTTAAGATGCTGCCTTTTCCTAGGTACACCCTTTTGTTGTGCGATATGTGGATTGTTACTAAAAATCATATTTCTCATATAGATGAGGGGGGTGTCAAAAAATGATGGGCCCCGGGTGTCACATATGCTAGGTATGCCACTGATAATAGTTTAGTTTTTTCATCTTACTTCACACTAGTGTACCTCTGAGGTATGCTGGTGGCCACAGCAATTCATATTCATGTCCAGCCAGGAAGGAAAGAGGAAGTGATGGCAGCAAGGCAGGAAGCAGCAGAGAGAAGACGGGAAGGCTGCAGCAGGCAATGAATATGAATCGCTATAGCAATTAGTGACACATCATTCCAATAACCGAAAAATTCTAAAATCTGAAATGTCTCATGTCCTGAGCATTTTGGATAAAGGATCTTGCACCTGTACCATAATTATCATCTTCACATCACTAAGTACTGCTTTAAGATGGACTTGGGAAAATTCTCTGCTTATTTCTAGGATAAACAGCATAAAATCTGTTTTACTATTTGGGAATCTTGCTGGATACTTGTAACAACTGTTGGAATCAGGATACTGGGCAAGATGAATCTTCTGTCTGTCCCAGTATGGCAATTTTTATGTTCTTACATAATTTGAACAGCTGTGACATGTGGTAACATACTGTTTCATTCTATCTCTTTTTCCTAAAGTAAAGTTCACAATAAAGACCATCCCAACTTCAAACAACATGTGCTTCATTAGAAAGAGCTTTAAGCATTCAAATTTGACATCAGATCAAAAGCAAAAGGTTAAACTTAATAATGTATCCTTTGAATCTGGCAACAAAAGCTCATTCTTAGCTCTTTATTACTTAAGCTCACCTGAAGGAAATGTTACACCTTTTTGTTAAGCAAAAGAATTGTATTTGCTATACACTCTGACATTCTTTATGGGCTTAAAGTCATTAACACCTCTGTGGAATGTTCAGCAGTTTCTGTAACACAATCCCATGTCTCTACATGTTTGGGAAACTGGAGTTATTAAATCAAGGGCTTACTTTCCTCTTCATACTTATGTTACAGATTTACGGAATTGAGTAGAAACCTGGTATATTGATGGAAATTTCTATGAAAGATGTGAACAATAAAGCAGTCTCGATGTCTTTAAATAATGAGCCTTTGTTTTAAATTAGAAAACCTGTTGGATTAGTGTGACAGGTTTTGCAAAACAATCATCAGTTGGCCATTGTCAAAATACATCTCTACGATTCTTGTTGATTTCTAGCCAAGAATATCAAAAAGAAAGAAAGAACGGAAAGTTAACATCAGTTAAATGGTGCTTCATTCATGACTTTCATTTAACAGCCCAGTATAAGAAAAGCCCTTTGCTGGAACTACATCAAACCACACTTAGCACAACTGAAGAATGAATATATTGAGGTCTCAAAAACTCAAGTGAAATAACATCTTTAGATAATTTGTAAGTAGCCCCAATAAAAGACATCACAGTTTGTAAAGAAACTATTGTACAAAGAAAAGCAACTCTTTAACATGAGGAGAAACCATGGACTGCTTACCTGGTTGGAGTCATTAACATGCCATCTGGAAGCCTCATAATGTTTATTCCTTCTTGGCCAGCCAAAATCTTAACCAGTGTTATGAAAAGTTTAAGCTGACATATGATGTGGGCACAGAAGTGAAGGGAGTTTGTCGGGGCTTTCCAAAACCCAGATAAACTTTCGGGTTTTGGAAAGTCCATCTGGGACCCCAGAGAGTCCTCTAAAAAGAGGACATCTGGGTTTTCCCAGACATCTGGTAGCCCTACACACATCTCACCTCAAGTAGAGAAGTAGACTAATGGTTAGTGCAGCAGCCTGGGCAAGTGGGTTCAATTCCCATTGCAGTGCCTTGTGCCTCTAGGCAAATCACTTAACCTGTCATGGCCCAGGTATAAGCTATAAAATAAGTACCATAAAATAGAAAACACTTTAATTGAAACCAAGAAAAGGTAGTACATCATATAGAAATCAGCTTTCCAAAATGTTTGGGGGTGCAAAGCTCAGTGGGAATCTTCCCTCCTTGAATGCAAAGAATTTCTCAATATTGGGGGTTGCTCAATATTTTTCTAATTTTTGTATGTCAAATTATGATTATATTTGTATTTTTTAAGCCACTTAGGATGAGGAAGGTTAGAAATTTTTTAAATAAAATAATAAATAAATATCCCCTTTAGGCTATTGTCATCTGCCTTGAACCAATTAGTATTTGACTAAGCAGAATATAAATGTATTGTTAAATTATAAATTTAATTTACCCCCCCCCCCTTTTTTTTTTTTACAAAACTGTAGCTCAAGTGCAATGCTCCTTTTTGACAAAGGATATTTTTCTCTACTATATAGTGTATAAGTGTCTGTCTTTGTCTTTTCTCCAGTAGAAGAGAGTGGATTTGTTTTTTGGTTTGTGATTTCAATTACCCCAATATTGACTGGATAAATTGTACATTAGGGAGCACTAGGGAGGTAAAATTCCTAGATGTTTGAAGAACTGACAAGAGAGGGAGCTATTTTAGATCTAGTTCTTAGTGGAATAAAGGGCATATTATGAGAAGTAACAGTGTTGGGTCCGCTGCGAAACAGTGCTGTGTCATACTAAGCTCACTATAATAGGTTAAGAAAAAACTCCATGGGGCAACATCTATTTTTTATTTATTCAGCCCATCCTCCCAAAAGAGCATGAACATGAGGTACTCTCTCCTTGTCGGCACTTCAAACAGTAGCATTTATTTCAGCTATATTTTATAATTTTCTTATTAAAAATTTGTCTCTGATACATATGTAGCCCCTGGCCAGCTGCTTAGAGAAATTTTATCCCAGCTCCAATAAAACTATTAACCAGAGAGAGACAAACTGTTTCTCCTTACTCCTTTCCCCTTCTGACTCCAACTGCCTCTCTGTTTATCAGGCAGAAAAATTTTTTAGTAGCTCTCTGCAGTGAGGAGTCCACACAGTGAGCATGATAGCTTCACTGTTGCCATGACATCAGAGACCTGCCTGCTGAATCTCTGCACTTACATTCAGGGAATACAGGAATTCCTCTCCACACATTCTCCCCCTGCCACAATTAGATGGGTCTCCGTGTCCACCTGTAAAGCCAATATGGTAAGGACAAGTGCTACCTAGTATAGCAGAGTCATCCTGACTAGCCAGTTGAACATATTTACTCATGCATTCAAGAGCTGTCAAGCAAATCAGCAATGACAGTCTTTGAAGAAATTTGTATAGACTGATTAGAAGGGGTACCTATTTTATCATAAACAAGTTTTGTGACAGGCTTATGGGTCCTGTCCGACCTGCAGTATCATCAGTATGGTGACTACATGAGTCATCTGAAATAGCTGGCATACTTTCACCATCAGCTGCATTTTCCACAGTTACACCAATTAAAAGTACAAGAACATTAATGTCTGCTAATATTTCCTTGTAAGAACTATTAAGCCCAGGTAGAGGTTCAGATTCACTTGCTGAATCAGATAAATTTGGCATTGCTTCTAGCCTATGTATAAGAGGTACATGAAATGTGTTGTGTATGTTGTGTGATAGAGGGGTCACTAAGATCCTCTGCACTTCTAGCATTTATTTCAATTACTGTCTTAGTGACCCATTTGTGAAGTGTCTCACTAACTTAATTAGATCTAGGCCTTGTGATGCTGGTGGATCCATACAGTATTCCATCAGAAATGTAGAATCCTCAGACTCCGAAAGTTCTGCAGAGTGGTCAGAGTCACAGCTTTCTTGTTTATTCTGTGAGCAAGTTTGATGTCTTAACTTTCATTTGTATTTTGCTATTGGCCTGAATGTTGTAGAATTTTCAATTTGTGGCAATTGGACTGATTGATCTATGAGGAGTAGGTGATTTCTGTGTAGAATTTTCTCAGGAACTTTTCCACTTTCCGGTGTCAGCTTGTATTCTGGCAGGTTTGGCAACTGAGTCAGTACCATGCTGGAACCCCCTCAGCCTCCCTGTACATCGCACAGCAGGAGGGATGCCCAGTCCCTCCTGCTGGATAGAAAACCCCATACATCTCTGGAATCCCTCCTGCCTCTGATCATTAAGGGTGGTTTCGGGGGTGCCGAGCAGGAGGGACTGGGCATCCATCCTGCAGCAATCGTTCAGGGGTGGAGGGTTCTGGCAGGAGAGATTGGGCAACCCTCCTGCCAGCGATGTACTGGGGGGGATAGTTGGCTGCAGCCACTAAACTTATAGCAACAGGGAGATCCCTTGCCGCAATAAGCTCAGCGACTATGTCTGCTTACAATGGAGGCCAACATTTTGCTGGCCTACATTTTATGCATCTACTGCTAGCCTAGGGATATGTGCATGGCCACCTAAGTCTGCCTAAGGCTACTTCTGGGCTAAGCCACACCCATACCTAGCCTTAGATGAGCTTAGGAGGGTTTGCGCGCCTCCCTAGGCTCCTGGAGGTGCCTCCAATGTAGGCAGCCTGCCTTGGGAGGTTTGTTTTAGAAAATGTGCATCCCAATTGACTGGTTAGGCAGCAGTTGGACGCCTACAATCGGGATGTCGTTTATAGAATCTGGGCCAATGTGTCCCACATACTTCACTTGAGGCAGGCAGAACTGGCATTTGTCTAATGACAGCTTGAGCCCCTGTGCCTCCAGCCTATCAAAGGTCTTCATCAATCTCACCTCATGTTCTTCTAGTGTTCTTCCAAACACAATGAGGTGATCGAGGTAAACCAACACGTCCAAGACATTCATGTCTCCAACTGCCTTCTCCATAAATCTTTGGAAGGATCTTAGAGCTCCTGTACCTTGGGGTATCCGTTCAAACTGGTAAAACACCAGTGAACAGATGAAAGCTGTCTTATCTTTAGTTTCAAGTTTCAAGTTTATTTATTCATTTGATGAATCGCCTATTAAAATTGCTAGGCGATGTACAAAATCCAAGTAGAGAATAATACAAAGAAACTAACATTTTAACAATATAATTACATAACATACAGATATGAAGCGGAAGGGAAAAGATTAAAAGTTACAATCTTAAATTTGGTAGAAAAAGGAAAAAACAAAAGGTAAGGGGTTATTAATCCAAAGCACAGTTAGAGGCATCCCTAAAGCATGTAAAAATTTCAGATATTAAAAGCGTCATTAAATAGATAAGTTTTAAAAAAAAATTTAAATGTTGCGATATCGTTTTCAGTTCTAATATATTGAGGGAGGGCATTCCACCATTGTGGTCCCATCACTGTGAACATATCTGATCTCCTTGTACCTATGATTTTCAAAGAGGGTACTGCAAGCAGATTTTGACCAGATGATCGAAGTGGATGTTGAGTACTGTGTGGGATTAGAGATCTAGAAATAAATTGTGGTTCATTAGATGCTAATGTTTTGAAAATAAGTAACATTATTTTGAAGATAATCCTATGGCCGATTGGCAGCCAGTGGGCGTCTTTTAGTAACGGAGAAACATGGTCATATTTTTTCGTGTTATATATTAATTTAATGGCCGTATTTTGTATTAATTGCAGTCTCCTTTTTTCTTTCTGGGTGATATTGAGGAGAAGAGCATTGCAGTAGTCTATTTTTGATATTACTAAGGAGTGAATGAGTATCTTTATCGAAGTTAGACTGAGAAATTTGGCAATTGAGCGGATCTGTCGTAATTTGAAGAAACAGTTTTTAACAGTGAGAGAGATGTGTTCGTGAAAGATCAGTTTATCATCTATTATTACGCCGAGAATTTTAACAGAGGAGACCAGGTTGAGTGGAATATTATTAAGAATGAACAGTTTTGACAAAATTATGTCTTTTTTCCAATTAAATAACATTGATTTAGTCTTATTAATATTTAACGCTAATTTGTTTGTGTTAAGCCAGTTTTGAATTTTTTCCAATTTATGGTTGATGGATGTGATTTCAATGTTATTTTCCGGGTCCAAGGGATGAATGAGTTGAATGTCGTCAGCATAGGAGAAAGGAATGAAGCCTATGGACTGACAGATACCTAGTAATGGTGAAAGAAAAATGTTAAACAATAGAGTGGACAGAATAGATCCTTGAGGGATTCCAAAAGAGGAAGAATAAGATATAGATTCTTCATTATTAAACCTTACGGAAGAAGTGCGGTTAGCAAGGTACGAGGTGAACCAAGAAAGAACTTTCTCATTTATTCCTATTTCTTCAAGTCTGGTTAGGAGCAGATCATGATCTATAGTGTCGAAGGCAGCAGAAATATCTAAGGATAAAAGAATAACAGATTTGTTATTCAAGTCTAAAACTGAGAATCACTTACTATCCGTCAGACAGTCCAACATATTATCTATTCTTGGTAATGTGTACTGGTCTGGTATGGTTCTTTTGTTCAATGTTCAGTAGTCTATATGCATATGTATGGACCCATTCTTCTTTCTAGCCACCACTGTAGGTGAAGCATATGGATTTCAAGACTCCTTGATGATTCCAGCATCCAATAGCTCTCGCAAGTGCTTTGTAACATCTTCTATGCCTTCCTAGTGCCAAACGTCTCAATCTTTCCCAGAAGGGGCATGGATCATGCAGAGGTATAGGATGTTCTACTTCTTTGGCCAAACCTACATCCCACTCAAGTGTTGAAAATACATTTCTTCTTTTTAAAAGCTGCTGTATCAATCTATCCTTCCAATAAGGAGGAAGAGGTGAGTCTCCAAAATTGAACAAGAATGGATCAATTTTTGATGTTATAGTAACATAATAAATGACAGCAGATAAATACCTGAACAGTCCATCCAGTCTGCCCATTAGTTATACACATTACAAATATATGATTAAATTAACTTATCTCTTCTTTGATATTTCAGGGTCATAGACTGTAAAGTCCACCTGGTATTGTCTTAGGTTCCAAATGATGAAGTTACCATCCAAGCTCACTCTAGCCTATCCAACCATTCTGTTTGCAGGCTAAATACCATAAAGTCTAGCCAGTAATATCATGTTCCAAGTAACTGGAGTTCCCATTCATACCCTCCCCAGCCCATCCTACACCAAATCATCACACATGGGGCACAGATCGTGCAAGTCTGTCCAATATTAGCCTTAGTTCTTTAATTTACATCCTTCATTTTCTAATTAGCGATCCTCTATGTTTATCTCATACTTTTTTGAATCCCATTACCGTTTTCCTCTCCACCACTTCTCTCAGGCATCCAGGCATCTAAAACCCTTTCCATGAAAAATAATTTCCTAACATTGCTCCTGAGTCTTCCTCCCTGGAACCTAAAATTATGCCCTCTAGTTTTATCATTTTCTCTTCTCTGGAATAGATTTGGTTCTATATTAATACCTTTGAAATATTTAAATGTATGTATCATATCTCCCCTGTCTCTCCTCTCCTCCAGAGTATAATAATAATAATAATTTTATTTTTATATACTGCCCTACCACTTAGTTCTAGGCAGTTCACATACATTAAAAATATACAATCAATGAATAAAATACAATTTGCTAAATACATTAAGATCAATAAAATGTGCTGTCTATAAAATCAATGTACATTTACCTATCAATTCTGAAATATCAGTTTATAAATTTGTCAAATAAATCCGTTTTTAGTAGTTTCCTAAAAGACATATATGAGTGTGCTTGAAAAATAATAGTACTTAACCATATATTCATTTTACCTGCCTGAAAACCAAGCAAACTATCAAAAAATCTCTTGTAATGATACGGCTTAATAGTTGGAAGGACAAATAAATATTGCCCTCGGGTAATCCTGTTAGGTGTATATCGTTCAAAGCATGAAAACAAATAAAAAGGCGCCATACCAAACACTTCAAAACAGATACAACCAAACTTGAACAATATCCTTGCCTCGAACGACAACCAATGCAACTGTCGATAAAATGGAGTAACATGGTCATATTTTTTCAGCCCAAAAATCAGGCGAACCGCTGTGTTCTATATAAGCCTCAGTCTCTTATAAAGCTTTTTATGAGATCCCACATATATTATATTACAATAATCCAGAACGGATAAAATGGATGATTGTACCAATAATCTAAATGATGCACTATCAAAAAAAATTATCGTCCGAAGTTTCCACAAAATTGTGTAACTTTTTTTGTAAGTAAATTAGTGTGATCGTCCAGAGTTAGATGGTCCAATATAACACCCAGAATTTTAATTGAAGCAGAAAGTTAGAAAGTTTGACCATTCAGATATAGTTCCTTTTCTATTATACTATCTGAAGGACTAGCTAGGAAAATTTAGATTTTTCCGGATTCAATTTGAGTTTTGCCCTCATTGTTCATTGCTCGATATGGATTAATAATTGAGAAATTTGGTTTATTATTTCCCCTGTAAAGGACATAAGTGGGATTACTATGGTTATGTTATCAGATAAAAAATTTGGCTCTCAAACTATGTAATAATCTTCCCAATGGAGCTAAATAAATGTTAAACAGAGTATATCTTCCAGTCTCTTCTCATACTTCTTTTGGTTCAAACCCCTTACCATTTTTGTCACCTTCCTCTGGACCGCTTCAAGTCTTTTTATATCCTTCACCAGATACAGCCTCCAAAACTGAACACAATACTCCAAGTGCGGCCTCACCAATGACCTATATAGGCATATCAACACCTCCTTTCTTCTTCTGGTTATTCCTCTTTCAATAAAGCCTAGCATCCTTCTGGCTACAACCACCGCCCAATCACACTATTTAGATGCCTTTAGATCCTCAGTCACAATCACCCCAAAGCCCCTATCTCTGTCAGTGCTTAGCAGCCTCTCACCTCCCAGCACATACGGTTCCCTCATATTTCTACCCCCCAAATGCATCACTCTGCACTTCTTCACATTGAATTTTAGTTGCCAGATGTTAGACCATTCTTCTAACTTTTGCAGGTCCTTTTTCATGTTTTTCACTCCCTCCAGGGTGTCCACTCTGTTACAAATCTTGGTATCATCCGCAAAAAGGTTACCCGTATCTTCTAACCCTTCAGCAATGTTGCTCACAAATATATTGAACAGAATCGGTCTAAGCTTCGATCCCTGAGGCACTCCACTACTCACCTTTCCCTCATCCGAGTGAATTCCATTAACCACCACCCTCTGGAGTCTGTCCGTCAACCAACTTCTAATCCAGTTCATGACTTTGGGCCCTAATTTCAGCCCATGGAGTTTAGGAGCCTCCTATGAGGAACCGTGTCAAAGGCTTTGATGAAATCTAAGTAAATTATATCTAGCGCACGTCCTTGATCTAGTTCTCTGGTCACCCAGTCAAAGAATTCAATCAGATTCATTTGCCATGATTTACCTTTAGTAAACCCATGTTGCCTCAGATCTTGTAAACCTTTAGATTCTAAGAATTTTCTCTATCCTTTCCTTCAGCAACATTTCCATTATTTTTCCAATAACCGCAGTGAGGATTACTGGCCTGTAGTTTCTCTCTTCATCTCTACAACCACTTTTGTGAAGAGAGACCACATCCACTCTTCTCCAGTCCTGCAGAACCACTGCTGTCTCTAAAGATTTATTGAACAAATATTTAAGAGGACCCACCAGAACCTCTCAGAGCTTCCTCAATATCCTGGGATGGATCCCGTCTGGTCCCATAGTTTTGTCCACCTTCAGTTTTTCAAGTTGTTTATAAGCACTTTCTTCCGTGAACAGTGTGGTATCCACTCCATTTTCAGATGTAACTTTGCTAACCAATCACGGTCCTTCTTCATGGTTTTCTTCTGTGAATATCGAACAGAAGTATTTGTTTAGCTTGTTTGCTTTGTCCTCATCACTCTCCACAAAGGGGTTCATACCTTCTTTCACTCTCGTAATTCTATTTTTCTGTCTTTCTCTTTTCACTAATATACCTGAAAAAAAATTTTGTCTCCCTTTTTTATATTTATAGGCATTTGCTCTTCTGCTTGCACTTTCATTAGACTTATCTCTCTTGTCTTCTTTCAGTTTCATCTGTTATTCCTTTCTGTACTCCTCTTCTTGAGTTTTTTTACATTTCACGAACGCCAATTCTCTTGCCTTTATTTTTTCTGTCACTAGTTTGGAGAACCATATCGGTTTCCTTATTCTCTTATTTTTATTTATTTTCATCCCATAACAGTCAGTAGCTCTTTTTATTGCACCTTTCAACTTGGGTCACTGTTTTTTCACTTCTCTTATGTCTTCCCATCCAATAAGCTCTTTCTTCAGGTACTCTCCCATGCTACTAAAGTTCGTATATTCGAAATCCAGGACGTTGAGTTTTGTCTGGCCATCCTCCACTTTGGCTGCTATATCAAACCAAACCGTATGATGATCGCTACTTCCCAGGTGGGCCCCCCCTTGGCCATTAGAGACACTTTCTCCATTTGTGAGCACCACAACCTTATGGGTTCCATCACCATTTGTCTATTCTTGCTAATGTGTATTGGTAATGTGTACTGGTCTGGTCTGGTTCTTTTTTTCAATGTTCAGTAGTCTATACACATGTGTATGGTCCCATTCTTCTTTCTAGCCACCACTGTAGGTGAGGCATATGGATTTCAAGACTCTTTGATGATTCCAGCAACCAATAGCTCTCGCAAGTGCTTTGTAACATCTTCTATGTCTCCTTGAAAGACATCTACAATCTCCCTACTTCTTTCCAATTCCACAGACAGAACTTTCCATTCCACATCAAGCAGGTTGAAATCACCCAGCAACAGCACCTCCCTTTTTTTCCCCAAATTTTTTATATCCATAATCAGATCTTTGTCAATTTGCTATGATTGAGTTGGAGGTCTATAGACAGCACCCAGTAGATAGAAGTTCCATCTTCTCTTTTCAAAACAATCCATATTGCTTCTTCCATGTACCAGGCCCCCTGCATTTCATTTGCTTAGATACTCCTTCACTTTTTCGACCATCTCTGTCCTTCCTAAAAAGATTATAGCCCAGTATGTTGACGTCCCATCCACGGAATCACTGAACCATGTCTCTGTGATTGCAACAATACCCGACTGCCCCTAATATCAGGGCTTGCAGATCCTGATTTTTGTTGCTTTGACTGTGGTCATTTGTGGTCTTTGCTTTCTAGCTACTATTCCTCAACAATCTCATTTTATGTATAGTTTTTAATTTCATCTCATTTCCTGTTGCATCGCTAAGAAGTGAATTGCTAATATTGTTGATTTCATTACTATAAACTTAACATAAAATCATATTTCTAGACCACATAACCTTGAAGTTCAATGCTGTTTACAAAAAATTAAATTAATAACAAACATGGAGCTCTAATTAGCTATAAACTTTTAGAAAAGATAAGTTTTTAGTTGCTTTCTGAAATGTAAATAGAATGAGACTTGAATAGCGGGTGTCAAAAGTCCTTGTCATAGAAAGCTGCCTGAAAAGAGAGAGAGTATGATCATGATATTTCTTACTTTTATAGCTCTTAACGTGGGGGGCGAGGAATATAAAAAAGGCATGAGATCTTCTGCTATTTCTTTGAGAAACCATGGAAAATTTATTGACTAAGTAAAGAGGAGCCTCACCGAAGGCAGCTTTATAATATATACAGCCACAGGAAGCCAATGCAACTCCTAATAGAAGGGGGTTATATGGTCAAACCTCTTTAATCCATAGATGAGTCTTACCACAGTGTTCTGAATGAATCTCAATCTGGCAATATTTTTCTTGGCGCTAGCAAGATAAATGATGTTACAATTGTCCAGTTGGCTTAATAATAGTGACTGGACCAAGATTTAGAATGCAGGAATATCGAAATATGGTCTTATTGTACGTAACTTTCGGACCACAACATCAATCTGATTCTTCATGGTTAAATTTTGATCAAAGTCAACTCTTAAGATTTTCATCAAGGAATGAATCGTATATTGAATAGTATTTAAAGTAATGGATGGTTCGAAAGGAGTCTTTTGAGGAGAAGGAAAGAAAAATGTAGTCTTTTCATGATTTAATTTCAGTTTAAATTCAGACATCCAATAATCCATTAAATTCAAAACAGTTTCTATAATGTGAATTATGTTACAACTGTTGTACTATAAGGAATAATAATCATAATATCATCTGCATAACTAAATAGCTTTATATCTAAATTGCTTAATCTGGAACCAAGAGAGGAAAGATACACATTAAACAGTAGTAGGATAGAATGGTGAATTCTGGGGAACCCCACAAGGATTCTTCCAGGAGGCAGAATTGTCATTATTTAACCTAATCTGATATAAATGGGATTCGAAGAATCCTTGGAACCAGGAATGTACTCTGTTGTGGATCCCAAAGGCATCCAAGCATTCTAATAGTTTAACATGGTCTACTAGGTCAAATGTGCTACATAAGTCGAATTGAGAACAAGAGCATTATTGTCTTTACTCAGTAAATTATTTAGGTAGTCTAGCAATGTGGTTAATATGGTTTCTGTACTGAATTGAGACCTAAAACCTGATTGAGAATCATGTACCAGTTTGTGTTGCTCCAAGAATTTTGATAGCTGAATTTGGACCAGGCCCTCCATTATCATTATAATAAGTAGGATAGATGTAATCAGTCTATAAATAGATGGCAGAGAAGATGATGCCTTAAGATTTTTCAAGTTTATTTAGTGTTGATATACCACTTTAAATGCCAAAGTAGTTTACAGCTGTACAAAATTTTTTTTAAAATTTAAAATATAATATATATTAAGAAAGGGAAAGAAAAGACTGTTACACAGACAATACAAACAAAATATGCTACAAAAGGGGAATGGGTGGGATACATTGCATAAAAATAAAAGAAAGGGAAATGGGAAAAACGAGAGGGAAACAGGAAATATCTGATGTCTGGCCATTGTCTAAGTCTCTTGAACAATTAATCCTAGGGATAGATCTCATAGGCATCTTTGAAGAGAAAGGTTTTGAGGATAGATAAGAAACTGTTGAGGTTAGTTTCATGTCTCAGGGTTAAAGGGAGAGCATTCCACATTGTGGAGATAACTACTGAGTAAATAATCCTACGCATTGTATCGTGGCATAATGATGACACCAGGCTTTGAGCCACCTGTTGAAGTTCTCAGTATTTTGTACTTTCCTCTCCCTTTCCATAAATAGGCAGTACTTTTGAAAAACTACAATCTATTCAAAAAGTTTTATCTTCTCCCCCAGCTCCTGAAAAGCTTTCTGTGCTGTAAGTCAGTTATTGTTGGCTAGGTCATTTATCGCATGGTGGATAATAATATCAGGGTTTAAATTCTTTTCTTCTTCCCTAATTACAGTTGGTATTTGTCTGACATTCCTGGTAGCTGAGGATCCTGGAAAGCATTTTACTATTTTGAGTTCCTTGTCCTGTGTTCCAAGGTTAATCCCTCTGATGATGGAATCCCCTAGCAGCAATACTTTCCTGGTTTGAGCTTTTTTATATGTGCTTTGGGGATGTTTTGCTTCACACGTTTTCTTCACTGGTTCTAGTTCTTCCTCAGTTCTTTTATCTTGAGCATCACAATGCTCTAATGGAGGAAAGGGATTCTTTAGGGGAAACAATTGTGAAGGTGGATGTTTCTGTATCACATGCCATAGCCTACCTGAGCCTACTGTGATCCATTTATTCCTAGGATGTTTTATTCTTTGGGGGAGTTGTGGTAAATTGGTATATTTGTGTGTGGGTGATTGTAGCTGCTTCTAATCAGTGGCATACCAAGGGGGGGAGCGGTCCACCCCGAATGCAGCCTTGGGGGGGGGGTGCACAGCCGGCCAGGTCCAGAAAATTCCTGGGCTGCAATGGTGACGGCACTCAGCGGCATCAGCATCCTCCCCCCTGGCGATGGCACTCAGCGGCATCAGCGCTCCCTTCCCCGACGGCACTCAGTGACATCGGCGCCCCCCCTCTGCGACAGCATTCAAGTTCGGCCTCCTTCTCCTGGCATCAACAGAACTTCAGATCGGCAACAGGTGCTCAGTCAAAAGCTTCCTCTGACTCAGCTTCTTGTTTCCACCCAGGATGTTCAGTCAGAGGGAAACTTTTGACTGAGCACCTGTTGCCGATCTGAAGTTCTGTTGATGCCGGGAGAAGGAGGCCGAACTTGAGTGCTGTCGCGGGGGGGGGGGGGGGGGGCGCCGATGCCGCCGAGTGCCATTGCGGAGGAGGGGGCCTTGCCGATCTTGATGCCAAAATCGGAAAGGTGAGGAAGGAAGAAAGATGGGCCTGTGGTGGATGGAGAGATTGAGAGAAGGGGACAGATGATGGAAGTGGGGATAGAGAAGAGGGCAGATGATAGAAGTGGAGGGAAAGAGATAGAAGGGGCAGATGATCGAAGTGAAGAGAAGGGGGAGACTGAACAGGGCAGATGATGGAAATGGGGGAAAAAGAGAGAAGGGGCAGATGATGGAAGTGGAGAGAAAGGGAGAGAAAAGAGGGCATTTGATGGAAGTGGGGGGAAGAGAGAGAAGGGGCAGATGATGGAAGTGGGGAGAAGGGAGAGCAAATGCTGAATGAAGTGGAGAAAGAGAACACATACTGGATGGAAGGAGGGAAAAAGAAAAAGGACATATGCTGGATGGGGGAAGAAGATAGAGTTAGTGAGATAGTAGAGGGGTGAAGGAAAGGGGTGGCATGGGTAGACATAGTGAAAAGAGGGAATTTGAGGACTGCATAGTAAGAATTAATTTAATTTAGACGGACGCAAAAAACAAAGAAGGAAGACCAGAGAAGGAAAGGGAAGAGAGAGAGGAGAGAGAGATGCCAGAGAACGGGGAAGGAGACAGAGATAAGATCTGAGTGGAGGAAATGAGAAGAGAGAGATACTAAAAACCACAGGGGGGAGGGAAAGAGATTTGAAAGGAGAAAGATGCCAGACCATGAGGGAACAGAGAGAAGATGATAGATGCCAGACCAAAGGGGGGATCTAGAGGAGAGATTGCAGGGGGAGACAGACAGTTTCTGGAAGGGGCAGACAGTGGATGGAACAGGCAGATGCTAGATTGAAGAGAGGGCAGACGCTGGAGGGAAAAGAGTAAAAAGAAGATAAAAGCAGAAACCAGAGACAACAAAAGGTAGAAAAAATCATTTTATTTCTATTTTGTCAGTAGAATATATCAGATTTGAAATATGTATCCTGCTAGAGACATAACTGGGGACTGCAAAGCCCAGGCACTCTTTAGCTTCCAGCTGGCTTAGGGCTCTCTCGGACCAGGGAGCATTTCCCTAACACTATTCCTGTCATGTGTGACTGCAGTATTCTGTTAGCATGATATTTCTGTGTGGCATTCTGTAATAATTTGGCTTTTTCAGTTTTCTTGATAGTAGGGGGGATATATGTGAAGGGGAGGGGAGACACGGGTTTTGTTGATCCTTGCTCTGAATTATTTGTATTTATAAAATGACAATTGTACAGAATATTGTTTCTTTTTATACTTTAATAAAATATGTTCAATATAAAATCATAATTGAGACTTATACGGATGGGATCAGATGGTTTGCGGGGACTGAGCTTGCGGAGACGGGGCGGAAATGTGTTTTTTTAAAATTTCAGTCTTAGTAGTTTGCCGGTCCACAAAATAATTATTTTATTTCTGCCGGTCCACGGGTGTAAAAAGGTTGAAAAACACTGCTCTAGAGCAGAGTCAGCAGCTGCGCTAAGGTGCAGTAAGGTCCCCCGATGACTCGTCTGCCAGCTTTGCTCCAGAAGAAGTAAGTTATGTCGGAGGGGGTGGACCCGACAGACACAGTCATCGTGGGTCCTTGCCGTAACTCCTTGCGTCTGCTGGGTCAACCCCCTCTGACGTAACTTACTTCTTCCGGAGCAAAGCATGGAGTCATCGCGGGACCTTCCAGCATGCGGCTGCCGACTCTGCTCCAGAGCTAGTACGTCAGAGTGGGGTGGACCGGCAGCCGGCAGCTACAGTCATCGCGAGAAAGGAGCAGGACTGCTGGAATGAAAGAGTGGTGCAGGTAGAGAAAGGGGCAGGGTGGAATGGAATGGAATTGATGTACAGGGAAAGGGGAGAGACATAAGGGGGAAGGATACTGGATGGAATTGGATTGGAGGGAAAGAAAGGGGGCTGATGCTGATTGAAGAGGGGTGGATGGAGAGAGAAAGGGCAGACATTGGATGGTAGTGTGGCGGGTAGAGGGGGAGCTTCCTTCCATCATGTACCCTCTTTCTCCAACCCTTCCATCTAGTACCTTCTCCTCTCTCTGTCCACTTCCATCCGTCTGCTTCCCTCTTTCCCTCCTCCAATTTCCTTCCTGCATTTGATCCCTTATCTCTCCCATCTGCACTTCCATCCAGCATAGGCTCCCCACTACCATCCAATGTCTGCCCTTTCTCTCGCCATCCACCCCTCTTCAATCAGCATCTGCCCCCTTTCTTTCCCTCCAATATCCTTCCCCCTTATGTCTCTCTCCTTTCTCTGTACATCAATTCCATCAGCACCACCCTTTCATACCACCCTGCCCCCTTTCTTTCCCTCCACCACTCTTCCATTACAGCAATCCTGCTCCTTTCTCTCCCTTCATGCAGCAAGGTCCCACGATGACTGTAGCTGCCAGCTGCCAGTCCGCCCAACTCCGACGTACTTGCTCTGGAGTGGACTCAGCAGCCGCATGCTGGAAGATCCCGCAAAGACTCGTCTGCTGGCTCTGTTCTGGAAGAAGTAAGTTACATCAAAGGGGGTTGACCCGGCAGATGCAGGGAGTTATGGCAAAGTCCCACAATGACTGCGTCTGACGGTTCCACCCCCTCTAATGTAACATCTTCCGGAGCAGAGCCGGCAGAGGAGTCTTCGCGGGACCTTCCTGCACCTCAGCACGGCTGCCGACTCTGCTGCAGAGAAAGTAAGTCAGAGGTAACGTGACCATTTATTTTTTTCATCAAAAGGGGACATCTATTTATTGACTGTGTATCCTTTCTTTCATTTCTTTCTTTCTGCACTCAGGCTCAACAATTGTCCCTTTCTATTCCCTCCCTCCTTCCTCCCCATGTCCTTAGTGCCCCCAGTGCCTCCTTCTCATGTCCTTAGTGCCCCCAGTGCCTCCTTCCTATGTCCATAGTGCCCCCAGTGCCTCCTTCCCGTGTCTATAGTGCCCCCAGTGCCCCATCCTGCATCCTTAGTGCCCCCAGTGCCTCCGTCCTGTGTCCTTAGTGCCCCCAGAGCCTCTGTCCTGTGTCCATAGTGCCCCCAGTGCCCCCATCCTGTGTCCTTAGTGCCCCCCAGTGCCTGCATCCAGTGTCCTTAGTGCCCCCCAGTGCCTCCGTCCCGTGTCCATAGTGCCCCCAGTGCCTCCGTCCCGTGTCCATAGTGCCCCCAGTGCCTCCGTCCCATGTCCATGGTGCCCCCAGTGCCTCCTTCCTGTGTTCATAGTGCCCCCAGTGCCCCTTTCCATGTCCTTAGTGCCCCCAGTGCCTCCTTCTTATGTCCCCCCACTACCTTCCAGATTTTTTCCACCCCCAAAGCCGCCTGCATGCCTGCCTACATCCTTCCCAATCTGCCGCGGAAAAAAAAAGCGCCTCTCTCCTTCCTTTCCCCCGGTCCATGCTGCTGCAATCTTACCTCCCCGCTGCTGCTGCTAATCGCCGACAAGAAGTCTTCTTTCCGGCGTCAATTCTGACATCGGAGAGGACATTCCAGGCCAGCTAATCACTGCCTGGCTGGCCCGGAACGTCCTCTCCGACATCAGAATTGACGCCGGAAAAAAGACTTCTTGTCGGCGATTAGCAGCAGCAGCGGGGAGGTAAGAAAAAAGCCGATCTCGATCCTTCCTTACCATCAATATACTGCCCCATAGCAAATATCCCTCTCCTAACTAAACTGCTTGAGGTCATAGTCGCCGACTCGCTACCTAGCTCTCTTCTTACCTAGAGAGATTCTCCATTCTCCTCCCCTATCATCACGGCTTCCGTCCCAGCTTCAGCACCGAGTCCTTCCTAGTTTCCCTAATTTCAAAGATGCAACAACTGCATTCTCATAACAAATTCGCTGTCCATTTGCAATTCGATCTCTCTGCTGCTTTCGATGTCGTCCATCACGACATACTACTTTATCAACTTTGTGTCCTAAATTGGTTCTCAAACTTCCTTCGCTCTCGCTCCTACATTGTCAACACAAATGGCACCATGTCCATTCCTTGGACTCCTTCTTGCGGTGTCCCTCAGGGATCACCCCTATCCCCTATATGTCCTCACTGAAGCTCCTCCAACTTTCCCCCCTTGAAACAATCTACACATACGCTGATGACATCCTTGTCCTTCTTGAAACAGACCAGAACCTCACCAACCTCCACGAAAACATTACTTCTTGCATAATGAGACTCCACTCCTGGTCCCTCTCAGTACAGATGAAACTGAATTTAATCTAAAACAAAACTACTCTGGCTCGGCCCAAAGTCATAACACCTGCCTACCCTCTTCGCACTACCCACAACAAGGTCCTTGGCATCATTATTGATTCTTCTCTCTCCCTCAACAACCACCGCAACTCCTTGGCAAAATCATGCACTCGCGCCACGTGTTTCCTGAGATCTGATCTATCGAGATGTGGCGGCACAAGTGCGCATGCACGCTTCCAGGACGCGCAGAGTGGCGGCTGCCGGGAGGAGGGCTGTCGGCGGAGGGCAGACGCTGAATTTTGCCGCCCCCCCTTCCCGCAGTCCTGACTAGGAACCTGGTGATTCCAGCAGCGTGTGCAGCAGTCTTCACACGCTGCTTTGGGCCCTTCTACTGCCCTGATTTGCTCTGCCGCGTCTCTGATGATGTCATCAGGGACATGCCAGAGTAAATCAGGGCAGTAGAAGGGCCCGAAGCAGCTTGTGAAGACTTTCTGCACACGCTGCTGGAATTGCCAGGTTCGTAGTCGGGACCGCGGGAAGGGAAGGGAAGGGAAGGGGGGGGGCGGTAAGGGACTAAGGGAGCCGGACAGACCACGGGAAGGGAAAGGGGGATAGAAGAAATGCTACTGCTGCTGCACAGGGAAGTGGTGTGGGAGGAGGGAATGCTGCTTTGGTTGCTGCACAGGGAAGTGGTGGGAGAGAAATGCTGCTGCATAGGAGGCAGGGAGAGAGACAGATAGATAGAAAGACAGACAGACAGTAGGAGGAAGGGAGACAGAAAGAAAAGAAGAAAGACACAGGGGCAGGGAGATACATAGAAAGACAGACAGACAAAGGGGGCCAGGGACAGAGACAGACAGAAAGAAAGACAGCGGGAGGGAGAGAGAGACAGAAATAAAGACAGACAGACAGACATATATTCTAGCACCCGTTAATGTAACAGGCTAAAATAGTAGTTCTATATTGTCACAACCCTAGCCTTAAAGCTAAGCTTGTTCCAGGGAAGTCTCCTCCTAACCCTAGCATTACCCTTCAAAGGGCTAACCAGTGTGACCAGGCAAACTCTAGTTCCCAGCTAGGATCAGAGTTCCAGTTGAAGCACCAAGTCACTAAGCCCTGGGGAGGGGAGGAAGAAGGGGAGAATAGCCTAGAGCGGCAGGAGGTGTGTCCTAGAAAGCAACAGCCTAAGAAACAAGTTCCTAGGGCAGGTAATACTCAGCTGCAAGGAATTAAAGCACAGAGGAAAACCCAGTGTAAGCAGCAAGTTTCCCTGCCCCCTTTCAGGTTAGGGCATGGTCAGCTGCACGCTTTAGAGGCTGCACTAAGGAAGACTAGGTCAGTCTATCCTGGGTCAGCCCAGGAAGGAGGATCTCAGGACCGGACTCCTGAAGCTGCCCAAAGCCAGGACATTGAGATGTCAGAGGCAGCTCCTGTCCCTGAGGCCAGCCAAACAGCCAACCCTGAACCCATGGAGTTTCTGGATAATGCCATGGAGTTGGAAGACACATTAATGGATGAAAGTTAAGTGCAATAACTTTACTTTTTCTTTTGTGTTTGAAATTTTGGTGATTTTTGTTGGGGAATTCCTCTACAAACACCAATGAGAAGTTAAGTGAGCTGTGCTGAGCTCACAGCCACGAGGGTGCTTAGTTTCTGGACTTTAAAGCAAGGTGTATTTTTGTTTGGGCAAGTTTTTTAGTTTTGCCTTGTTTACAGAATGTTTGGGACTTATTGTGGGCTGGTTGTGTGAAGGAACAGTGGCGGGGAGAATCCACCAACCATCCTCGGGTTGGGTTTGTGGGGCCAATTTTTGGCAAGCTGTTTAAAAGCTGATTTTAGGTGGATTCGTCTACTCCCTTCCCTCACCAGTGAGTTTAGCTGGTTGGGCAGGCCGGATACAAACCAGACCCCTGCAACATTGCTCTCAAGCCTAGGAGCAACCTTTTGAAAACCTCTGTTAAATCTGGACAATTATGATAGCTGTATGTTGTTTTTCTTTACCTGCTCAGATATTGGGACTATTGGAGCTGAGCCATTACGTATTGCTTGGGACACTTACCTGTTTGTACCTGTCGAGAAGGTGAGGGCTATATTTTTGAAAGCCCTAGTTTATTTTGCATATTTCTTTGAACTGGAAAATTTACCATGGATGAAGTGTTTCATTGCCAATAAAGTGAGACACCATTTGAGGAAAGAACTTTATTAATCCTGACCCAATGATTCTTTTCTTATTTATAGCCAGCAGGACCTCCAACTTATTTTGAAGGCATGTGTAGGTCGGCCGTGGCTGAGCAGTGAACGGGGCCTAAGTCTAAACCCAGCACCGGCAACACCACAATATATAAGCTCATGTAAACCTTTTCCTTTCCCTTCTTATATTTAAGTTCTTGTAAACCGTGCCGAGCTCTACTTCCATGGAGAGGATAAGGTATATAAACTTAAGGTTTAGTTTAGATAAATTTGGAAATGTAGATGCCAACATTGGGAATTTAGACAAACGTACACTCTCTTTGGGAAAGCGGATAAAGAATTTACAGACATCTTTGGTGGCATCTACATAAGATTCTTTGAATATTCATTATAAGTTAGAAATGATTGAAAATCAGGCTAGAGCAAGGAATCTAAGATTGGTAAATTTTCCATTGACCCATTTGTTATCCCCTGAGATACTTCTGAGAAGGTATCTCAAGGAGATACTTGGGATAACTAACTCAGATACTATGATGTTCTCTAACTTCTTTTATATACCTCAAAAGAAAAAATTTCCGGTAGAAGGGGGAATGGATCAATTGAGTGCTGTAGATGTAGATTTAACAAAATTTCTAGAAGATTCTCAAGAATTGATCCAAACAAGTGCTACTTTGTTAATTTCTTGTGCAAATGAATTAGATAAAACTTTAATCTTGAAATTATATTTCCAAAATGGAGAGGCAAAATTCTGTGGAGATAAGGTCTTAATGTTTCCTGATGTGGCAAAGGCTACTCAACATAGGAGAAAAGCTTTTTGGCTTTGCGACCTAAAGTTCTTGAAATTGGTGCAATGTTCTTTCTTAAATTTCCCTGTAAATGTTTGTTGCATATTCAAATCTTAATAATCCTCAAAAATATATGTGAAACACACTAAATCCTTGTGAACTTGGCTACAATACAAGACCAAGTGTCCAAACTGGAACTATTGGAGAATTATCATAAGGATCTCAAGCGCTCACAGCTAAAAGCTTGATTTATTTTTCAAGCTAATAACTAAAAGGTGAGCTATCATTGGTCCCATAAATTCTCCTATTTTAATTTCTTCTTTTTTTATCAAAAACTTTTTTATATAAATATATGTTTTTCTATTTTGCTTCATACAAGTTGCATTGCAATACTTTCTTTGATTAATATACTGGTTTTCAATTAATAAATAGTACTCTCTCAATCAAGATTGTAACTTAAAGAGTACTTAGCTTCATGACGACGGAAGATCTCCGTTTCGCTCATTATTTTTTATATAAGCGCTTCATCAGGAAAAGCACCAGCATTACCGCTGTAAATGAAACAAAACAGCGTTCAAACTCCAGATACATAAAATATTTTACTATAAATATTAATGTTAAATGCTTGCATTAAAGAAAGCTATATGGTGAACCTTCCGGTTACACTTTTAATATGCTACTCTTTTCCAAACTTTCTAAAGAACTCTTTATCGTTTTGAAGCACCTTTAAAGCTTTTTTTGTCACTATTCATAGTCAACTACTACCAAAACACTAACCTTATGTCTTTTCTGTCGTTTTTATCTCTTTTACACCATCTATAGTTTTACTCCGGTGCTTATTTCAAAAACATAAAGCATGGGTATACTATAATCGAAAGTTAAGCCTACTCACCATCTTTGCTTAAGTCAACCGGATTATAAAGTTAACCTACCAAAAAACTGCAAATCGCCAAGGCACAAAGTGCCTATCAATATTTCTCGCCGTCTTCAAAAACCCAGCTCAACTTTAGTTTTTAAGTGATGTGAGGGCGTCTGATGTCACATCCGGTTCCACCTACTCTATGGCTACACTATGTCATTCAAGCAAATGTGTCAATCAGCATTTTCAAATGAAAAACTTATAAGATGGAAGTTTTTTAGAACAACATAGATCACCAACCATAGAAGTTGACAAAGGATTTTACTGAAGTAAACTCAAAGATTTTTAGCGAAGTTTATTTTTTAATGATGTTTATATTTATCTTTAAGCACAGCCCAAAAGTTCTTAAATAGGCTTCCCAAAGCAGTTTTAAATATTTTCTCAGTTAATTTAAAACTAAGCCCTCGTCACATTATTACTCAAAAAAGACCTCATCAATATATTACTCAAAAAAAGACCTGCCAATTAATAGCTACATTTAAACCTTGTGGTACTCTCCAGAACTTTCACTGATTAAAAGACAACTTAGATCCTGTGAGAGAAAATGGCGTAAAAATAAAACAATGGAAAATTTGGCATCATTCAAAGAGCAATCTCTATTCTATAAAGGTAAAATCAATGATGCAAAAAGAACCTACTACAGCAAAAAAATCAAAACGGCAAAAAATTCATCAATTCTATTCTCTATTGTAAAATCTTTCAATTCAAATACACACAAACAAGCTCGTTCCTCAATACTCTCAGCTCAAAACTTAGCAGACACTTTTTGCACTAAAATCGAAAATATACGAAAGAAATTTGCAACTATCAGTGATAATAATTCCCCTACATACCAAACTTCTAAACACTATAAACTTCCTTGTGCAAAATGCTCTAACTTCAACATTCCTTCCCTATCACAAATTAAATTAATGTTACAAAATATAAACTTAAAAAATTCCCCCTCTGAGATTATTCCTCCTGTCGTTTTAAAGAAATACTTCTCCTGTTTTGGACCACATATACTGTCCTTTGTAAAAAAGAGCCTCAGCTCCGGTATTGTACCGAAATCATGGAAAACAGCAACAATAATTCCCATAATAAAAGACCATAAAATAAGTACAGAAGATCCTCTGAATTACCGCCCTATCGCAAATATTCCTTTCCTAGCAAAAATCACAGAAAAAGTAATTTTTAAGCAAATATCAGAATTTGTCGAATCCACAAATGTTCTACACCCCAACCAAACTGGCTTTAGGAAAAATCACAGCACAGAATACTCACTAATAGGTCTCACTACCAACATTATACATAATCTAGATCACCACAAATCCGTCATCTTATTTTCTCTTGATCTCTCCGCTGCATTTGACACCATTGATCATTCTCTTTTACTAGACAGACTTCAATCAATTGGTATTAATGACATAGCCTTACAATGGTTCAATTCTTTCTTATCAGAACGGACTTCCAGTGTCCAATTCAATGACACTAAATCTACTCCATACTCACCTAGCTTCGGAATTCCTCAGGGTTCAATTCTTTCCCCCTTACTCTTCAACATCTTTCTCTCACCTTTATTCAGTCTTAGCCAATCTATAGGCTTCTCCGCATACGCATATGCGGACGACATACAATTATTACATCCATGTAACCTAGAAAACCCTATTGAAATAGCTCAAGTCAACCAAAAATTAGTCAAAATTAAAGAATGGCTCACCTACAATAAACTTGCTCTTAATATACCAAAAACAAAGGTCCTCCTTTTTCCTTCAAAACAGGGAATACAATTATCTTCTCCTTTCGTGATAGATGATTTAATAATTGAAACAGTGACTTCACTCAAAATTTTAGGTGTAATCATAGATGACAAGTTTACTTATCAAGAACATGTCAATAACATTGTTAAATGCTGTCTTTATCGTCTTCGTTTAATCCGTTCAATGACAAAATATTTAGAACCACAATCCTTAAATATTCTAATGCACTCTCTTGTTATTACAAAACTAGATTACTGTAACTCTCTGTTACAAAATATTACCCAAAAAGAAAAAAAACGTTTACAAATTATACAGAATATATCAATTAAAATAATTCATAATGGTAAAAAATATGACCACGTAACACCTCTGCTAATCAAATCACATTGGCTGCCCATAAATAACCGAATAATTTATAAAATAGCTCTACTTACTTTCAAAACACTAAATACTAATGAACCACAATTCATAGATCGTTTATTAATTCCCCATTCTTCAAATCGCTCTTTACGTTCTGAATCCCAAGAACTATTAATGGTTCCCTCTCTAAAAATAGTTGGGACAAAACGCCACGATATTTTCTCTGTAGTGGCTCCTCTTACCTGGAATTCTCTTCCCTTATACATCAGAAAAAATAAGAATTTAAACCAATTCAAAACTAATTTAAAATCATTTCTTTTTAAAATTTCTTTTGACCTCTAAACTCACTACATTGCCAATTTCTATCTGAGAACTTTAATCCCTCCCTAATGTTTTCTCCCTCTCCTTTCTGACCTCTCTTTCTCCCTTTTTAGGGAAAATATTTTTGTAACTTTACGTCCTCATGTTCATTCCATATGTGTCATAGTTTGTCAATATTGTTTTGTGTGTCTAATTCCTTTTAGTTAAAGAAATATTATAATACTGTTATTTTACCCCTTTAGTGTTCAATAATATATAATTTAATGATGTTTGTTATATTTTGTTAATCGCTTAGTTTGTAATAAGCGATACATCAAATAAAATTAAACTTGAAACTTGAAACTTGATGTAAACAATGTAGGCGGTCAATCCATCTTTGTTCAGATTGTAGCAGTTTTTTCCCCCTATCCCCTCCTCTTACAGACACCGGTATTCTGTCGATAATCATACATTTTAATTCCTCAAAAGTACGATGGTATTCTAAACAATGAGCTACAAGTGGAGCTTCTTTTCTTTTAAGTTTTAGACAAGATTTGTGCTCTGCCATTCGTATGTTCAATTGCCTGGTGGTTTTGCCAATATAAATTTTTTGGCAAGGGCATATAATTGAATAAACCACATAATCTGATTTACAAGTAGTGGTATATTTTAACTTGTATTGTCTCTGATCTAGAGGATTCACAAAAACAGCGCCCTGGATATTTAAAGGGCAAACTTGACATTTGCCACAACTTGAATGAAACCCAGTCTTATTACCAGTATCTATTTTTACTAAATCTGGTTGCAGTCTCAAATATTCTTTTAAGTTACGTGACCTGGAGTATGCTAGACGTAATTTTGAATTTTCGAAGCAAAGATTATTTTGAACTATCCTCCAATGGTTATGAACAATCTCTGCTATATGTTCAGATTCCGCATTGTATCTCAGCACAAACGTTTGACAATCTTCAATATGCTCCAAGTTGCTATCTTCCCCTATAGGATGCCTTTTTTGAAAACTGTCATTAGTAGAAGGTTGTAATAACCATTCTTGGTGATTACACTTAGCTCTACGATATGATTTCTTTAAAGTCTTTTCGGGATACCCTTTATATCTTAAGTTTTTTGCTAACTTATTAGCTGAAGACTTAAAGTCAGTTGTATGGGTATAGATGCGTCTAAATCGCAGAAATTGGGCTAACGGTAAACTATTCTTAAGAGGAATAGGATGACAACTGTCATAATGAAGCAGGCTGGAGGTATCTGTAGGTTTAATATACAGTTTAGTTTCTAAACAATCATCCCTGACACTGACCCATGTATCTAAAAAGTTGATTTTTAGTAAATTGAATATTGATATCGTTAGTATTCAGCCACTCGGTAAACTCAGATAATTGGGTAGTTGAACCTTGCCAGATCATAAAGACATCGTCTATGTATCTCTTCCAGCCTGCAATATATTGACTCCACTGGTGACTTATCAAAAAATTTTCTTCATAATGTTTCATGTACAGACAGGCGATGGATGGGGCGCACGTAGCGCCCATCGCTACCCCTTTTATCTGCAGATATAGATCTTTGCCGTCTGTAAAAAAAATTTTTGTTAACGCCAATTCTAACAATGCCATAATAAATGCAGTCGGACTTTGATGAGATCGACATCGAGAATGAAGTGCCTCATATGCAATTTCTAGGCATTTGTTCTGAGGTAATGACGTATAAAGTGATATTATATCTAAAGTCACAAGCGTAATAGGTTTGTCAGCTAGCTCAATAGTTTGTAGCCATAACAAAAACTGACTCGTATCTTTAATGTAAGAGCTACCTGTCATAACTATAGGTTTCAGAAAGTGATCCGCATATGTAGAGAGAGGCTCTAGAATAGAATTAATGGAAGAAATAATTGGCCTCCCAGGAGGTTGGTGCAATCTCTTATGTATTTTTGGAATTAGATATATCCATGGGATAGTACTATGATCTTTGTTAAAAAATTGGAATTCTTTTTTTGTAACATACCCTTCGTCAAAGCCCTCTTGTGTCAGAGTCAATATTTGAGCTTTCAACTGTACAGTTGGATCTATATCAAGTAAAGTATATGTGGTACTATCAGATAGTTGTTTCTTTAGTTCACTTTGATAATCTGCCGTATTCCATATCACAGTACCTCCACCTTTGTCAGCTCTACAGATAACAATGGACTTGTCTTGCTGTAACTGAAGGAGGGCATGATGTTCCTCTTTAGTCAGGTTATGAGTCTCTACTTTCTTATATCGCAATTTTGCGACATCTTGTAGTACTAATTGCTTAAAGGTATATAAGAGGGGGTCCAGAGGCCCTGGAGGACACCAAGTAGATTTTCTTGTTACTATCGATCTGTCACATTGAGATTCTTTATCATGAAAATTTTTTTTTAAAGATAAGGATCTTATAAATCTTTCTAAATCGACTTGAAATTGAAAATAATCTAATGGGGCTGTAGGAACAAAGGCTAAACCTTTAGACAGAACCTTCTTCTCTTTCTGAGTCAAAACTCGATCAGAGATATTAATAATAGTCGAGGCCAACTCTTCCTGAGTATTTTTTAATAATTGTTGCGATTGTTTCTGCGACCTCTGCTTCTGCCTCTGGGTCTTCCTCTTCCTCTGCCTCTTTGGAAGTTTTTTTGTTGTTCAGAGTAATTGTTAACTGATCCATTACTGCTTAGAGAGCTAGATGAAGCCTCAGTATTATGGTCAGAAGATCTTTCATTAGTTTTTTGTTGAGTGATATACATCCACCTATATACCCTATTATTAGTATAGTCATTAGCGTCTCAATAAGCTTTTCTCTGTTTTTGTTTCTTAATATTATCACGGTATGAATTAATTACTTCATTGATTTCTTTCATTTTTTGATCGAATTGTTCAGGTGTCATGGCTGTGCGTTTATTCTATAATAACTCATCTAGAAGGCCTTTCTGATGTAACAATTCTTATTTGCTCCTTTCAATGATAAGGAGCATTAAATCACAGGAACATCTGTTAAGGATTTTATTCCACTTATCGATGAAAGTCTCATCCGTCTTAAAGATCTGTGGAGCAGTCGCCATTCGTAGGCCTCTAGGGATACGCTCAGCTTTACAGTATTCGATCAATGCTGATCCATTCAATTCAAGTCTAGTAATATATTTCAAGCTGGTCACAATAGCTGAAAATTCAAGCTGTGCATTGCTATCTATTGTAGTGTCCAAGATCGCATGTCCGCCGAACACTGCCGTGTCTTGTAGTAGTTGATTAGTAGTCAATGAAGTGAAGCTGAAAGATGAGCGCCATATGCCTTCTGCCATATTGAAATCTTAATAATCCTCAAAAAGAAGAAATTAAAATAGGAGAATTTATGGGACCAATGATAGCTCACCTTTTGGTTATTAGCTTGAAAAATAAATCGAGCTTTTAGCTGTGAGCGCTTGAGATCCTTATGATAATTCTCCAATAGTTCCAGTTTGGACACTTGGTCTTGTATTGTAGCCAAGTTCACAAGGATTTAGTGTGTTGCATATTCAAGACAAGGATTATGTTTTTTGGGACCCATTTCAATTAGAATTATTTCTTAAGGGAAAGAAACAAGACTAGTTATTAGCAATTCTCAGTGGGGTTATATATAAGTGTAGCGCCTTATGAAGGTATATAGGTTGTGAAAGAGGGAAAGTTTGTTATTTTCCTCCTTCTATTCCTATTTTTTGATTTCTTTCTTTATGTTATCTGAATTGTAAGAGTTGTCTTCCTTCAATTGTGGGCTAGATGGATATTCACCTTAAGTGGTTAATTTGATTTTGGATGATGTATAAATTACTTTGAAAAATCCATATCTTATTATGTTTAAATGGATGTAATATGTTGAAAATACTTAATTTAAAAAAAATAAAATGGTTGAGAGAAGCATACCAAACAGGGCCCAAATCTTCTTCATGGGTCTAAGAGCGGTGCTGCCCTGCTTTAACATAAGCCTCTTGGAGTAATGGATGGATAGTTAACACACTGACATAGTCAGGACCTACTATCTCTTGGCACTTTTGGGCCAAACTCCCGAACAGACTAGCATTAGTATTGATGATGATTGGAGTGCTATCCCTTCCTCAAGCTTCAAGACACACTAGTTCCATCACAGATACGGTTTCTTGAACCCCTGTGATTTTTCAGGAAATTCAATTTCTACTATCACATAACCTCGGGATGGGTTATGCTTAAGGTGACCATACGTCCCGTTTTCAACGGGCAGTCCCGTTTTTGGGCCGACCATCCCGTTGTCCCGACCACCGCTTCGAGACACCAAAAATGTCCTGTTTTCAGGAAGCTGTGCGCGGGGACACCAGGACGGCCAATAACTTTCCCTCCCTGCCGCGCAGATTGAAAACCTGGGCCGCCGTCGCTGCTTCTTGTTCTTCCTGATATCAATTTTGACGTCGGAGAGGAAGTTCGGGGCCAGCCAATCGCTGCCTGACTAGCCCGAACTTCCTCTCTGACGTCAAAATTGATGTCGGGAAGAAGCCAAGAAGCAGTGGCGGTGGCCCAGCGTTTCAATCGGCCAGGCAGGGAGGCAGACAGGCAAGCAGTGGTGGTACACAGGCCGGCGGGTGGGCAGGGGGGTTGAATCGCAAGGGGGGGGGGTTAATCTGCGGGTGGGGGTGGTGAATCAAGCACTGGAGAAAGGTTAAGGAGGCAGGCAGGCAGGCTGGCTTCGGGGGAGGGACAAAGGCAAGAGGCACTGGGGGCACTAGGGACTCAGGACAGAGACACTGGGGCACTATGGACATGGGAAGGAGGCACTGGGGGGTACTATGGACTCAGGACAGAGGCACTGGGAGGCACTATGGACATGGGAAGGAGGCATTGGGGGCACTATGCACATGGGAAGGAGGCACTGGGGGCACTAGGGACACAGGACAGAGGTACTGGGGGGCACTATGGACATGGGAACGAGGCACTGGGGGCACTAAGGACACAGGACAGGCACTGGTGGCACTAAGGACACAGGACAGGCACTGGGGGCACTATGGACATGGGAAGGAGGCATTGGGGGCACTATGGACATGGGAAGGAGGCACTGGGGGCACTAGGGACACAGGACAGAGACACTGGGGGGCACTAAGGACATAGGAAGGAAGGAGGGAGGGAATAGAAAGGGACAATTGTTGGACCTGAGTAAAGAAATAAAGAAAAAAAATGAAAGAAAGGATACACAGTAAGAAGGAAATACAACCAGAGACTCATGAAATCACCAGACAGCAAAGGTAGGAAAAATGATTTTATTTTTAATTTAGTGATCAAAACGTGTCAGTTTTGAGAATTTATATCTGCTGTCTATATTTTGCATTATATTTGTCTATTTTTCTATAGTTACTGAGGTGACATTGCATATTTTAAAGTCATTTGCCTTGATATCTTTGAAACCCCCCCAAATATAAATGATAATTAACATTTTCTCTGCGTATAGTTTGCTTTGTAGTTTTTTTTAATTTTAAGGTTACCATTATGAATTAATATGAAGATATTATGTGTACATGAAAAATGAATGGAAGAAATTGGGGGCGGGGCTAGGGCAGGGTTGAGGCGGGGCTAGGTTGGGATTGGGGCGGGGCTAGGGCGGGATTGACAATTAATAGATGTCTCCTTTTGATGAAAAAAAATAAATGGTCACTTAGTTATGCTTTCACTGAGGCCCCATATGGCCAAGCCCTTTACAGGATATAGAGGCAGATGCCTCAGATAGGCATTGTACCAGTAGTCAAAGATGATGATGATCTGTGTCTTCACTGGTTTCCCTTCTACTTTCACAGAGATTACTGGTGTGGGTCCAATCAATCCTTTCGGTATAGTGGAGGCAGAACCTTGGGTGGACACTGGTTTAGTATTGGAGCTGTTTGTTTTGTAGATCCCCCTGAAGTTTCCCTGTGGTTTGGTGGGCTTAGTTTCATGTGGAGCTCTACATTGCCCTATCTGGCTTGTAGGGTTACTGTTTTGCCAGTGACTTCCTTCTGTATACGTGTAGTCAGAAGTAAGCATAACCCTTTCCTTATGGTTTGGAAAGTGTGTATTGGAAGATGTTTGAGTCTCCTTGTACTTCTTGTTATTTCCAGAGGGTTTTTTTTCTGGTTTTAGCTCTCTTTAGTGAAATTTTGCTTCCATCAGGGCTGCAACTTCCTAGCACAGGTCGGCCACTAAGGTCTACAAGTCCTTCTCTCAGTCCTTAGTTACCACAGTATCCACTACTTCTCTCTCAACCTTTGGAATAGGCATAGCACTATCTCGTGTTATCAAGGAGGCTATTTCTTTTTCTAATTGCCTGATACACTCTGTTAAGCAAGCCATGTCATTCATCTGGGCAAGAGAGCCGGCAAGCAGTTCAGTGATTTTCTTTGCCCCTACCAAAGCTAGACTTAGTGCCTCTTGCTCCTCTTCCTCCCTGACCTCTTTTAGCAACTGTAAAAACCCAGGAGGTTTTGTTTTCCTCTCATGGAGCCTCAGGTGCATGATCATTCTGTCTGCATGGAAAGCACCCCTTATTAGTTGTTCTATCATGGCAGTCTTTTCTTGAGGGTGCTAAGCTTTCCTTCCTAACTACTCTCCTAAGCAGAGTTTCTAGCCTCCAGAGATAATCAGAAAATTTTTCTCCTTCTTTTTGACCTGTGTTTCTAAATCTAAAATACAGGATAGGCCCACTTTCTGTAGTGTCAAATGTGCTTTCTAATGCTTCTAGGCACTCCTCAGATGAGGCTTGGGGGTTTTCAGCTTTTACAGCCCCAAAAACATGTAGAGCTGGGCCCCTTAGGCTTTTGACTATTTGCCTTCTTTTTTTTTCTTAGCAGGGCACTCCCATTCCTCTACAATCTGGGAAGCTTGCTCTGTCTAATTTTCATAATCATCTTCCCCTCCAGGGGTGAAAGATATGCTGGTTGGGGGACAGGTGTGAGAGAGATGATGGCTAAGAGGCAGGAGTGAGAGAGATGCTGGCTGGGGGGGCAGGGGTGAGAGAGATGCTGGTTGTTTTCTCTACTATAATTTAAATGAAAATACTGAATTATACTTAAATTCTATATTATGAGCAAAAACTAAAACCCTGAAGCCTACTATGGTCAGCATAACTTCCACAGGCTGGTCAGATATGAATCACTTTTGGCATAGAGAAACCTAATTGTATATTGAATAGCACTTCAAATATTTTTAATCTTAGGGGCAGTTAATGGTTTCCATGGGACCAGTTCTTTGAGAGAACATAAGAACATAAGCAGTGCCTCCGCCGGGTCAGACCACAGGTCCATCCAGCCCGGCAGTCCGCCCCCGTGGTGGCCCAACAGGTCGCGACCTGTCTGAATCACCAGAAGGGGCCCCCTTGGTTTCTCATTGAAGTCCTATTTTCCCATCGAAGTCCTAACCCTCTGGTCTTGCACATGCACGACCTGGTTGGCTTTCTATACTATACTTATTACCTGTTTAGCTTTCTATACTTGTGTTACATCCCAGCACTTCTCTCAGTAACCCACGATCCCTTTATCCCTCAGGATTGCTCTTGTCCCCCTGCTACCAGCCGTCTGACTAGATGAACCTGATTGTCTAAGAAGTTTCCAAAAGTTGTCTAAAATGCATTTCTTCCAATCTTTGGTTGAAAATTACCCAAAAGTGTTGATATTTGACCTGCTTTGTAGAATGCTGACCATAAAAGTTATCGGGGAGGTTTTATGGTTCACAATGCAGCCTAGCCTTCAGTTGTATAGATGTCTCCAACTCCAGAGATGCAGAGAATTTTACACTGTTCAGTTTGATACCTTCTGCTAGAAGAAAGTCACCATCTCCCTATTTTACAAATCCATGATAGCAGTCTTTAGCGCAGGCCGGCACGCTGAATGCTCTGCATTGCTCCCGTTCCTGCGCTAAAAACCGCTATTGCGGTTTTGTAAAAAGTAGAGTATGTGAAAAAAATTTGAAGACTCTTTGTTTTCTCTAATATAATTTAATAAAAATACTGAATTGAACTGAAATTCTGGACAATAATCAGCAAAAATATTGTTTAAATATTGTCAAATATATTTACAGAATTTTGCAGAATTTGTAAATTATGTGGACAGAATTTGGATTTTTTAATGAAGAATTTTGAATTTTTTTGCACAGTATTCCACCAAAATTAAGCTCTACATCTGGAAGATTTCAGCTCTGATGTCTGGCCACTGCTGTAAATAATATTGCAGGTGCTCTATGGCCTTGACTTGCTCTTGCTCCTTAATCTCTATTTCAAATGGAAGACTGCATTCAGTTTCTAGTATATTACCACCCACTCCTGCTGCTAGGTATATGCCATAAATCAATGGCTTGTTCCTCAGTCATGATCAGCAAATTTTGGGGCACTGCTGTCTGGCTACTGACCTCCCTGGTGCCAGATGTGGAGAGGGAGGGACCTGCTGGTTAGGTGTCTGGTACTCGGAGTTAGCCTGCATGTCCCTCCAGAGGCCAACAAACTACAGCAACATGCTGTTCCAAGCCTTCCTGGAGACCTGCTACATGTCCTGCAGCACTTGCAGGCAGTTCTCCTGTGCTTCTGTTGTCCCTGCTGTGGGTAATCTAGAACCTGACATTTCTTTCCCCTACCTTCCATCGATCTGTGGGACTCTTCTCTGTAGACTCCCTCTGCTGCACTATTCCCCTGCCTCATGATATCCAGCATACTGACTGGTTTGCACCAGACTTGTAGAAGGTCCTTGATTTCTTTTTCTTTTCATTGCTCTCTCTTTTAACTTATCCCTTTACTTATATAGTAGTAGAAACGTTATATATAGGTATATGTATAAGAATATATCTGAATGTGCCTGTGATAAAACTGCCAGAGTGGGAGTGGGAGAAGCAGGCTGCAGAGCAGAGAGCAAATTCTAGTCTTGGCACTGACACTGAACCCATGTTGGTTTTGTGTCTTCTATGTGGTTAGTGCTAGACAACACACTTTGAAAGACATCTGCTGTTGTGCTGGCTAAAATATGTATGTGGCACAACAGGGAGGGTGGGATACGTTTAGTGGCTGTTGTGTCTGAGAGATAAGGGCTAGAAGTCATGCAGAGCCTACCTTAAGGGTGTGGGGTATTCTGGACCTTTGGTCTGCCAATCAACCAGGGGGGTAGCCAAACACCTAATTTTGGGTAGGCCTGAGCACAAAGTCGGTGGGCAGGATAGCCTTGTCCCTTGCACGGCATCTCTCCTTCCTGCCCAGGTGATTGAAGGATCACTTCACTCCTATCCCCCTCCTTTAAATCTTTGAAGTCTTCACTGACAGTGAGCAGTTACTCATTGTCATTTTTCACACCAACCTCTGAGCCTTTCCTCTGATGCACTTTGTTCCTTTGAACAGGAACTTGCATCAGAGAGAAGGCTCAGGTCAATGCATGCAGGTGGGATGTGTTGCTGCTTGCTGCTAGTTAAGAACTAAAAGATTTAAAGGTATAGGGCATTAAGGGACTGGAGTTAAATTACCCACTGATCTCCTGGAGGGAGAGATGCCAGGAGTCTTTAGCTAGCAGGGCATGAGGATTTCTACCAGCCACGTAACTGCTGGGTTGCTGCTGGGTAGGCCTGTGCCCACCTATGGCTATGCCACTGCAAACTATCTGTTGCTCAGAATAGCTCCACTATGAAGATTATTGCTTCTGATTCTGAGAGTCATTGGCTCAAGGCTGGCTGGTGGATCAATGGATGAAATAATAAAGAGCAATGGTATTGATGGTGAATTGTTAAAGGGTGGAGATGAAGTTATGGTCAACCAGCCAAAAAAAAAAAAAAAAGGTGCCAGCTGCCAAAAAAGGCATGGTATTTAGCATGTGCCTCTCACTGCCTGCTACCAGACAAAGAAATTAATTCAGGTAGCAGTATTTGCCCTGCATCAAGAGTTTCTGTCATCCTCCTGAGATACCCAAAACCTAACTCGGGGAATTAAATCTAATACTAGGTAGATCCAATGGTGGCTAGTTTAGTGTTCATTGAAATTGATTGAAGTTACAAGAATGAATGGACATTAAGCACTTTTTATAAAAACAATCACAACAAAAAAATAAAAAGATAAATTAAACAGTTTTATTAGTGTAGGAGGAGGTGCAATGATAGACCAAGGGGGTCAGCATTTTGGGGAGTGTCCCCGTTTGCAGGTTCTCTACCTGCGGGTTCTGAGCACTTCCAAGTTAGTTTACATATAATATATTTAGTTTAAACAACACAGGGAGGGGGATCGGTAGTATCCTCCTGAGATGGCCATTGCAAAGCTTTCTGGCTATCATAGGGGACACTATAAGGGAACTGTTTCATGATCCTTGCCTAATCCAAGTGTTGACATGTTTATGTGACAGTATATTTAGCCCCACTCACACTACCTGTGCTACAGACCAGATATCTTTAGGCAGCATAGGCCTAGCATACACACAAATGAGAGTCCCCATGGGACAGAGAGCTACAGATTATATAGATGACCAGTCAAGCCTTTTTTGTGACTCACAATGGTGCCCATCTCAAATGAAATGTCTGAGCATATCTAGGCAGGTGTACTAACAGAATGGGTTTGTGGCATTGCTCATTGTAGCTGGACACCCTCCCCCACCCACTAGAGGAACAATGCCTGTGCTCTAGCTATAGGCCAACTGGGAGTGGGGCATTTCCCCAGGCTACAATAAAGGCCAGTGCTATTCCTATTTGTTTCCAGGAACATCCTGGCCACTCAGGTGTTCAGAATATCCACAGGGAACCATCATGAAAGCTCTGTACATGCACCAGAGCCAGTGCCTGCAGATCTAAAATACTGTGTGCAATTTTGGAGGCCACATTACCGTAAAGATGTGCTCAGAATTGAGTCGGTTCAGCGGATGGCCACCAGGATGGTCTCGGGGCTAAAGGGTCTCTCGTACGAAGAGAGACTGAAAAAATTGCAGCTCTATACTCTCGAGGAGAGTAGGGAGAGGGGAGACATGATTGAGACATTTAAGTACATCACGGGACGGGTCGAGGTGGAAGATGATATCTTTCTTCTCAAAGGACCCTCGAACACAAGAGGACATCCACTCAAACTCAGGGGAGGGAAGTTTCGTGGAGACGTCAGGAAGTACTTCTTCACGGAATGAGTGATAGAGCATTGGAACAAGCTTCCAGTACAGGTGATCGAGGCCCGCAGTATCCCAGACTTTAAGAATAAATGGGATACCTATGTGGGATCACTGCGAGAGTCATACCAATGAATAGGGTCGCTAGGATATAGACTTAATAGAGCAGGTCAGTAGAGTTAAGGGGGCCAGTAGACTTAAAAGGGGGTCAATGGTATGGGCAGACTTGATGGGCTGTAGCCGTTATCTGCCGTCATCTTTCTATGTTTCTATCTCTTTCAGCAAGATTCCTTGTGCAACTCCTGATTGCCTGAGTGGCTGGGGTGTCCCCAGAAGAAGACATGGAAGAAGTGATGCTTTGGCACTGCTAAATCAGAGGGTGAGCAGTCCGCTTGATGCTGAATACCTGGAATTCTCAGTACCATGCTTCAGGGAGGACCAATGCCGATGCCTCTTTACCTCTGCTTGATGCACGGCATCAGGATCCCTCAGTACTGTAGATGAGGATCTAAGTTTCAAGTTTCTTTATTTTTCATATACCATCTATAAAAATACATATCTAGACGGTGTACATTATAAAAAGTTATAGAAAACAATTAAAATAAGTAAATAAAAACAATAATTTATCAGATATTTAAAATATATATATATATATTGGACAAATTCAAATTAACGTACATGAAATGGAAGGAAAGTAAGGGAAGGAGAGGTTGTTTAAAATACTTAGAAGTAAAATTAATAAAAAAGGACGGTAAATGAGGAGTGGTAAAAACATTAGGAAGGAGGATCACTTCAGAAGAAGTGTTAGCTGTTTCAAAGCTACATATGAATCAGGGAGTTAAAAGGTGGAAGCTGATGCTAAAGAGTGAAAGCATCTTTAAAGAGGAAGGTTTTAAGTTTGGTTTTAAATTTTCCGAGGGTGCAGTAACTGAACATGTCCTTGGTATCAGGTCTAATCTGGACTGGTCCCAGGGCTCCCTAAAAACACGTGATATCAAGATAAGAGGCAGCCTCCTCCAGTATCAGACAAAGTTCTTGCAGCCATAGGGGTGAATGCCTCCAATACTGATAATGATAAATCAGACTTAGAAGTGCCAAAATGTTTATCCTGCTGGGCCAGCCTGAATTTCTGGGTTCTTTTCTGCATTAAAAAAAAAAAAAAAAAGACAGAGGTCACATGGTATGGACCTAGATATGAGAAACACCACTGTTTGAAACCACTGGAGAGTTTCTTAGACATAAAGGGAATAACAGCAAAATCAAATGGCTCAATTGTGAGAAAAGTTAAAAACAAAGCCTCACTGAGAAGTAAAGCAACTCAACTGGAGCTTAGGCCTAAACAGGCCTCAGGAGTTACCGTATTTTTTGCTACCTGATGCACCTGATCATAAGACGCACCTACCTGTAAAGGAGGAAAAAACCAAGAAAAAAAAAATTCTGAACCAAATTGTGTGCCCTGTCCCCCCCTGATGGTCTAGTGGTAGGCTGGGAAAGGGTACAGGGCACGTCTAATGGTGGGCATATCTAATGGTAGGCATGTGTAGTAGCAGCCAGCCAGCCCTGACAGGCAGCCATTAGGAGTGCAGTGTGGGACCAAGCAGGCATGCAAAAAGTGCGCGCCTACCTCATGCACTGCTGTGCCACTGACGCTGCCAATAGAGAGCAGGGGAACTGAGGCATAAGCGCAGAAAGTGCACTGGACTGCCGGGATGGCAAAAAAAGGTACTTTAAAAAAAACAAAAACCCCAACATTCGCTCCTTAAGACGCACCCTTATTTCCACCCCCTTTTTGGGGGCTGGAAAAAGTGCATCTAATGGAGAAAAAAATGCAATAAATGTTCCAAAAACTCTGTGAAAATTAAAAAGGGCAAGGAAAACCATGAAGAAGAAAAAATATAAAGAAAAAAAGGTACCGCAGGTGATGTGCTGAGAAGAGCTCACAAAAATTACCTTTTTGCTCTGCAGAAAACTAGACTGTTGATCCCGCACACTCACACTGAGTGGGAAGGCACAATCATGTGTGATGGAATGCTCTAAAGGCTTCTTAAAGAAATAGAACATTGGATAGCATCTGCATCAGAGCTCCATCAGATGACATCATCTATATATATGTGTTTTATTAAAACTTGTTATACCTCTTGTTCATACAACAGCTCCAAGTGGTTTACAAATATATAACCAGTGAAAAAGAACTCCATCTTAAAAAAGGACAGAGTTAAATAACTCAAAACCAAAGATACATAGCAACATTCACTCATATAAATAATACACAAATATATCTTGTACCAATGTCATATTACAGGAAACAAACTGAAAACCCAAAATTCCATTAGAAAATATGGATTTGTTCAGATTCAATTGTATCTTTCCCAAAAGCTTCACGGAAGAAGAAGAAGGTCTTTAACATAATTTTAAAAGCCTTATTTTTTTTTCTTCCAGCCTCAAATGATGTGACAGACCATTTCATAAATTTGGTGCAATGAAATAAAATGCTTTATTTCTTGTAAATTCCCACCTGCTTGTCCTCAAAGAAAACAGTTTTTCATGTTAAATTTGAATAAATACTCAGCTATGAGAATATGATATTGATGCAGGTGGTCTTTTTCTCAAAGAAAAGCAATAATCATATACAGTTAATTATCCAAATTATGGTGCTATCATTTTCCCTTCTGTTTTTTTGTATGCTCTTATAATATGATTTGGCCACATGGGAATCTCACATCTATTGTGTCTTTTTGTGCCTCTATGTTACAGTTTAATCGCTTAGACTTGTGGAGCGCCTAGGTCAGAGGGTTGTGCAAAGGTCAGAGGGTTGTGCATGATTTGCAGGCTCTCACTTGCAAGACAAGTCAGTGTGTTAGCTGCAAATCTACTCAAATACCACATTTCCCATTGATGGCCTTCCAAAGCAATTCTTCATCCAGACCCAGAAGAAGATTGATGGTTTGTAATTTCTATGTAAGATGCCACTGCTGTAGCCTGTCTTTAACTTTAGCTCATATATCTCACTTCTCCGTAGTAGCACAATGTAATTGATGTTCATTGTGCCTCAAGGGGTTAAAAGATTAATGTACCACAAAGGTATCATACTAGTTATAGTATATAGGACTTAAATTGAGATCTGTTGTATTACATTTCACTAAGAGTTTAAAGAGGAAAATCACACCACATAATCCAGCAATGATCTGTACTGAAGGGACAGATGGCAGTTATCTTTTTTCAGGAATTTCTTCCTGGCAGTCAGCCTGAATAATAGTTTTTGTATACTCTATAGCTATTCCCTTATTTGACCTTTTTTTCATTAAAACATTTCTAAAAGGGCAATTTTCAAAGAGATTTCTAAAGGTAAATATAAAAATCCCCCCCCCCCCCCTCCCATATAGCACATAATGTATCTGGTCATGAATGCTTGTGATGGAGGCAAGTTGGCAGAACTGGCAAATTCTTTGCAGTACTTATGTTTCACCTGCAAAGTATATATGATAGAAACATAGAAATGATAGCAGATAAAGGCCAAATGGCTCATCTGTAGCATCTACTATCTTCTCTTCTTTCACCATCACCTTTTCAACCTGTTTGGCCACCTTAAGATCTTCACATCCTATCACACCCAAGTCCTGCTCATCTTTTGTACACAAAAGTTCTTCACCCCCTAAATTGTACCGTTCCCTCGGGTTATTGCAGCCCAAATACATGACCTTGCATTTCTTAGCATTAAATCTTACCTGCCAAATTTCAGACCTTTCCTCAAGCTTCACTAGCTCCTTCCTTATGTTATCCAAACCATCAAGGGTGTTTACTCTATTGCAGATTTTGGTATCAAACCACAAAGAGGCAAATCTTACCTGATGTCCCTTCAGCAATATCACCTACAAAAATGTTAAAAAGAACAGGCCCAAGAACCAAACCTTTAGGCACACTGTAGGTAACATCCCTTTACTCAGAGCGATTTCCACTGACTATTACCCTCTGTTGCCTTCCACTCAACCAGTTTCTAACCCAATCTGTCATTTTGGGGCCATGCCAAGGGTACTCAATTCATTAGACCTTGGAAATCAAAGATAGAACTTTAAATCCCATAAGATAGTGGTAGCCAGTAAGTACAGTTTTTGCATTGATTCCTTAATGATATTATTTTCAAGGAGTTAGCCATTTACTCTGATATCTAGGGGATTGATATTCAAAGCAATTTAAGCAACCTGAAACAGCTCCTGGCTGGTTAAATTGATAGTTCAGGGCTAACTGGTCATTTTCTCCTTCACTTAACTGATTAGTGCCACTGAAAATGACTGGTTAGTGCCTAATATAAAACTAGCTATTTGAGTCATTTCAGGGGTGGCAGTCAGCTGAATGTCAACTGCTAAATTTATTGAATCTTCCAGATGTACTTCACATATACTGTACATATTCCCTGAACCCAGCAAACTTTGGCCCATTTTTATTTTCCTGTAACAGTAGGTGGATATTATTAACAGTTACAACCCAATCATACAAAAACTAAAAATATATACCTGTTTCAAGTTTTATTTTAATTTGATGAGTTGCTTATTTAGATTTACTAAAGCGAACAGTAATAAAAATATAAACATATATTTAGACATACCATTTAAAATTTTTAAATGATGGGTTAGACCAACAGACTTACAGACTAATCAGTACACAAGGTGCCAAAGAGCTAATGTACAAGAACCTCAAATAGACACTATGGGGTTATTTTTAAAACACAAAGACATCCACAAAAACAACATAAACTGGCACTTGGACGTTTTCCTTGCCAAAATATCCGAGTGCTAATTTTCAAAACCAACTTCCCAGATTTCCTGTTAGGCTTTTTGTCTGCTGTACTGTACATTCAAAGGTCTAGGTGGCGTGTTGGAGGCATGTTATGGGCAAACTAAGGGTGTGCTTAGCACTTGGACGTCTTGTGGCATTTAGACATCAGGAGCTAGACCTGTTTTAGAAGTGTTTAAGTGCCAAAAAGGTACCCAAACTGAGCAGATGTCCACTGAAAGGATTCAGTAATGACTCCCCACACTCCCCCAGTAGTTACTTACTCTATCCTATCCCCCAAAGTAGGGTTACCAGATTTTCCATCTGGAAAATCCGGACCCCCCTAGACCTGCCCCCAGGCATGCCCAGTCCCACCCATCCATGCCCCATCATGCCCCTGGCACTCCTCCAAGCCTGCCCCAGCCCCGCACCCCACTGCCTACCCTCATTGGGCAGAACATCCGTGCATGTGTGGATGCCCTCCTACCCGAAGGAAAGCTTTTCAAAACCCAAAGTGCCGGGTTTTGAAAAGCCGTCCAGACCTCCGGAATGTCCTTGTGCTTTAACCCTAATTGCCTCCTTATCCTATCTTGCGATGTTTTTCCCTTTTCTCCTTTTGTTTCTTGTACTTCCGCGTGTCTCTGTCCATGTATCCCACATTTTTTTTAGTAATTTATGTTGCTTAGAAATATGTTGAAGAGCACAGGCCCAAATACCAAACCCTGCGGAGTTTCTTTTCTTTTTAGGAGTTGTTTTTATTCTGTTGGATTGTATGATGTTGTAACCTGCTTTGAATAGCTGAGCTCTAGGAAGGTGGTTTTATTTCTGAAAATAATGCTTCTCTTTTTGTATTTAAATGAGGTTCTTGGTGGAAAACAACTTCAGGATACTCATTATTAAATAAAACATTTTTTCTTATTATATATACCCTTTACATGGAGAGAGAGATAAAATGTACTTCACTAGGAACTATGTATCTCTAAAATATTTTGAGTTGTTGCAGGAGAAATAGAAATAACAGGCCAGATTCTATATAGGACACCCAGTCTTAGAAGACTTTTGAGAATCGCACACAGGCATCTTATATAATGTAGAATTGCATCTGTCCTCACAGACAGACGCCTAAGCCCCCCAAACACAACAATTCTCTATCTGGCGTCCATGTCACAGGCGCCAGTTAGAAAATTGAATTGCCACTGAGCTTATCATGGCAATGGATCTCCCTGTTGCAATATTCAGGGGGATTCTGGGGTTTCAGCAGAAGGGACTGGGCATGCCTCCTTGCCAGTGATGTTTGGGGGTGGGGCCCAATACCTCCTGCCGGCGATGTTTGCAGAGGGGTGGGAGTTCCGGCAGGAGGGAATGGGCATCCCTACTGCTGGCAATGTTTGAGGGGGAGGGGCTTTGGGGTTTCAGCAGGAGGGACTGGGCATCCCTCCTACCAGCAGTGTTTGGGGAGGAGTTTCCGGGTTCTGGCAGGGAGGACTGGGCATCCCTCCTGGCGGCGATGTTTGGAGGGGGGTTACGGTACTCTTTACGGGGGAGGGATGTGTTGCTGCAGCCATGGCTGCTAAACCTATCGCAGCAGGGAGATCCCTTGCTGTGATAAGCTCAGTGGCCATGTCTGCTTGAAATGTAGGCACCTATTGCCCACGCCCACTCTTAGGCGAGCCTATGCACCTCCCTATGATCCCAGAGGCACCTACAATGTAGGCAGCCGGCCTTGGGATGTTGTTTTTTTTTAAAACATGCATCCTAATTGGCTGGTTAGGCAGCAGTAGGCCGCCTACAATCGGGAGGCCGTTTATAGAATTTGCCCCAACTAGTCTCTGTAAATATCATTTGGGAGCCAGTGTATCAAATCTTGGCTATTGCTATCTGTCTTTTGGTAACACCCTGCCACCTCAACCCAACCCCCCTCCCCCCCAGTCTAAACTATAGCTAGCATAAAAAACCCATGTCAAACTAGTGTACCCATGATCCAGAAAACTTTGCCGTCGAATAAGTCCATTCCAAAGCCTTGGGGTCTAAGTTTCACCATCCATTTTGGGGTATAAGAGAACACACAAAAATTATTTATCTTTCACCATCCATTTAAGTTATACAGTAATTACAAGAAAATTATCACTCTAGGAGAAGATAGCCAACTTCCCTCTTAGTAATACCAGTATCACTTAACTTCCAGGAAAGAACTAGGATCAATGGTGTAGCATGGGAAGGAGGCACCTGGCATCGCCAAGCTGTTGCCCTCACACTCTTCCTGTCACATGCCAACCCCCTGCATACCCCTTTCTATTGCGTGCCCCCCTCTTCTGCCATGTAACTCTTCAAAATCTTTGGCAGCAGCAAGCAGCATTACTAAACTGCTGCTCATGCTGGCCTCAGCTCTTTCTGATGTCACTTCCTGGTCCCATGACCAGGAAGTGATGTCAGGAGAGCTGAGGCCAGCATAAGCAGCAGCTAGGGGATGCTGCTTGCTGCCAGCAACGATTTTGAAGATGTGAGTGGGCGGAGAGGAGGAGAAGTGCTGGTGCCCCCATCAAAATGGTGCCTGGGACAGTCCGCCCTCTCTGCCCCCTTTGCTACTCCACTAACTAGGATCTATTGAAATTCAAAATAACAGCAAAACATAAGAACAAATAAATATTACATAAGCATTTTGACAGTGTAAATTTTGACATCTGAAGGTTAGAGCAAGGGACTTAAGGGTGATATTGTGAACCTTATCATGGCCATGGTCTGGGGAGAGAGGGAGGGAGGAGTCAGAGAAGGGAGAGTTTTGAGGAGGGGTTCAATGTGGCAAAGAGATAGCGGGGGTTGGAAGAGAGTTAGTTAACTGGGTGTTGTAGTCTTGCTTAGCCAGTGTAAGTGGAGAATTGAAGGTCAGCATAAGTTTAACGTGTCAGCATGTATGAGAGATTTAAGTCAAAGCTACTTAGCAGAGCGGGTACAGGAACATAAGTAGCAGATACTGGGAGTGAGCAGAAAACAGGGAGACCAAAGGTGTGCAGAGTAGAGGAGAGAATATAGCTGTATGATGAGACAGCCAAGAGGTGAAACAGTGGTGAAGAACATGGAAGGATCGAGAGCTTGAAGATTTCAAAACCTGTTGATGATGACGGCATGGCTGAGGGGAAGGTGAATAAGTGTGAAGGTTATCAGGTGATGGTCAAAGATGGGGAGCAGTGAAGTGGAGAAGTTAGAGAGGAAGCAGTTAGAGAAGACAAGATTAAGGCGGTGGCCATGCTGGTGAGTAGGGATGGTGGAGCATAACTGGATGTCAAATGAGGAAGTTAAAGCAAGAAACTTAAGAGGCATAAGTGACAGCAAGATCATCAGCGTGAATGTTGAAATCCCCAAGAAGGAGGGAGGGAGAAGATAAATCAAGGAAGATAGTCTATAACAGTTTAAGGTACTAGCAAAAGATGTTCATGCATTACCCTAAGCAGTTTTATACCTTATTGGAGAGAACCAGCTACCTCATTGCTACAATGATTAGGTTACCCATTCCAGAAGGGAGGCTTTTTGAGCAGTCTTGGATTTCTGCCAGCCTCATACTGATGCATTATGGAACCTGTGGCACTGATTTCAATGGATAGAATAATGGACTACAAATACTGCACTGCTTTGGGATGTAATTTTAAAACCAGGATCAATAAAAAAGGTCTCTTTTCTGAAATGGGTAAACTGGTCACCCTACATATTGCCCTGACCTAATGTGTTCCTCAAAGAGTAACACATAGATTCTATCTTACAGTTGGGGTGGGAGGTATGATCGAATCAATCAAGACAGATAAAGAAGATGCGAGGGTAGGGGTTGCAGTTAGCGGTGGATGGTTAAACTGCAGGCTAGGGTGATGAGCAGAGGTAGAGGGTTAAGTGTTAAAAGCAATCTCAAAAAGGTGGACTTTCAGTCTATTTTTGAACAAGGAAAGGAAAGGGACATGACACATGACCTCAGGTAGTCTATTCCAGGCATACAGGGTAGCAAGGTGAAATAAACAAAGTCTGGAATTGCCATTACTGCTCAGAAAAGGATGGGAGTAGAAAAAGTTGACGAGACAGTAGCATTACAGTTGGAAGGCCCTATATTTGCTAATGGGTGATAAAGGCAATGTCTCTTTCCTTTTATGTTTATTTTTCATTTGATATCCTGCTTAATGCAAAAACAGCATACAAAATCATATCAAATTGAAAGGAGTGCCAATAATAAAATAAAAGGTAATACAATCAAACAAGAAACACTTATACAATCAAAATAAAATAATATACAAATAAATTATTAAAACAAAGTTAATAATAAACATACTAATGCCTTGAATTTCATTCAGATTACCCTGGGAAAAGCTTTCTGTAAAAAAATAAGTCTTCAAAAGTGATTTAATTTTAAAAAAGGACTGCTCAGCTCTAATAAAAGGTAGAAGATTATTCCAAAACAGTGGAGAAATAAAAAGTATGCTGAGGAGTGCATAGATTTGTAGTGAGCCATTCTCAGAGAGGGAAGAGCAAATCTGTTGGAATCAAATGAATGTAGTAGATGTGAAGGAGTATAAGATACAATAACAGAAGCTAAGTCAGATGGCTGTGAAAGATGAAGAGCTTTAAATGTTAAAAGACACAAAAATTTAAACTGACATCTAAACTTTTCGGGAAGCCAGTGTAATTGTATCATACGTGGAGTAACATTATATAACTTTGTTTTACATAATAATAGTTTCAAGGTATTTGGTCATCCTAATTTCATATGATTTCCATTTATCAGGGATATAATCAGCCACTGGAAAGGGGTTTTCTTGAAGAAACAAAAAGAGTGCAGACTGAATAGTCCATTAGCCTTAATGGAAATGGCATGTTTAAACAACACTCACTTTCACAAATGTCCAAAGTAGGAATAGGAATCCAAACAAAGAAAAAAGCATGCAGAACACACAGGAACAAGATGAGACTGGATTCCAAATACACACACTTGAGAGGCAAAGAGGCAGGAAGCTGGAACAGGAAAAGAGGACAGACATATGCAGGATACAAAGAAAACCAGAAGCAAATACTGAAGCAGGAAATAGAAGCACAATGGCCTAGCTTTGAACCAACCCAGAAGCAGGGCAGATAAACTGACAGCTCTTTGGACTTGCTCCAGCAGAGCCAATCAAGACTGGTCACAGGCATACACATTCAACCATCAAAGACGAGAGATACCAGAACATGTATTTAACACACAGAAGGGTCAGAAACCACAACTCCTTCTAGAAGAATGAAGTTCTTGCCCATTATGGTATTAGTCTAACTGTATGCCATGCCACACACGACTTTTAATTCAAAGGTGAATTCCAGAATGATATACCCAAGAGCCCCAAGAACGCATATGACTAGACTGAAAACGGAACAGGATGCAAAAGAACATAAAAATAATCATACTGGGTCAGACCAATAGTCCATCTAGCTCAGTATCCTGTTTCCAACAGTGGACAATCTAGGTCACAAGTACCTAGCAGAATCCCAAATAGCAGTATCATTGCTTGCTACTGATCCTGGGGCAAGCAGTGACTTCCCCCAAGTCTGTCTCATTAGAAAACTAAAATCAATTCTTTGGTGCAGTGGCGTACCTAGCATATGTAACACCCCGGGGCCCATCATTTCTTGGCACTCCCTCCCCCCTATCTGTACGAAAAATATGATTTTTAGTAACAAGCCACATGTCACACATGAGTACCTAGGAAAAGGCAGCATCTTACATACTGCAGTAAGCAGTACATCAATATGCCCATTGTAAAACTAAACAAGCCAGACCAGTACAGATCAATCCTACACCGCCAATCCTAACAGAAAACCATGTCTTTCGAACACACAGAGCACAGAAAATACCTTCATCTAGTATGGAATATGTCATCACAATCTAACCCCTCCCCCTTTTACAAAACTGTAGTGTGGATTTTAGCCACGGTGGTAACAGCTCTGACGCTCATAGAATTCTGAGCATCAGAGCTGCTACCACCACGGCTGGCGCTAAAAAATGCTCCACAGTTATGTAAAAGGGGGGATAAAATAGAAATACGTAGACAAAGGTTAAATTGAACCAGCAAGAAGCTGGACTCTGCATAAAATGCAACACCACAGAAACAGTAACATATGTCTCCTAAAGCAATAAATAAATAGAAAATTTTTGTTCTACCTTTGTCTTCTCTGGTTTCTGCTTTCCTCATCTTCTTGTTACTGTCTTCCTTCCATCCACTGTCTTACATCTTTCTGCCCCTCCCTATATGGTATCTATGCCCCTTCCAGAAACTGTATGCCTCCCCCTTCCATCTCTCCTTTAGATCCCCCCCTCCTTTGGTCTGGCATCCATCATCTTCCCTCTGTTCCCACATGGTCTAGCATCTTTCTCCTTTCATCTCTCTTTCCCTCCCCCCTGTGGTTTTTAGCATCTCTCTCTTCTCATTTCCTCCGCTCAGATCTGATATCTCTGTCTCCTTCCCCGTTCTCTGGCATCTCTCTCTCCTCTCTCTCTTCCCTTTCCTTCTCTGGTCATCCTTCTTTATTTTCTGCCTCCGTTTAAATTAAATTCTTTCTTACTATGCAGTCCTCAGTTTCCCTCTTTTCACTATGTCTACCCATAGCATGCCACCCCTTTCCTTCACCCCTCCACTATCTCACTAACTCTTATCTTCTTACCCCATCCAGCATATGTCCTTTTTCTTTATCCCTCTTTCCATCCAGTATGTGTTCTCTTTCTCCACTTCCATTCAGCATTTGCTCTCCCTTCTCCCCACTTCCATCATCTGACCTCTTCTCTCTCCCTTTTCTACCCACTTCCATCATCTGCCCCCTTCTCTCAATCTCTCCATCCACCACAGGCCCATCTTTCTCTCTCCCTCACCTTTCCGATTTTGGAAACAAGTTCTGCAACGCCCCTCTCCCCCCCCCCCCCCCCCCCGGACAACAGGCCCGGTTCGACAAACCTCCCTGCCTGTGGCCGGCGATGTCTAAACTGCCTTCTTACAGCAGCCGGAGCATTGTAATTGCATATGGCTGCCGTAAAGGTCGTCTCTGATGCAACTTCCGGTTGTGTCAGAGATGACCTTTACGGCAGCCACAGCTGGGGCTGGACTCAGAGCATGCAAGACTGAGACTGCAGTCTCTGGAACACAAAGTGGTGTTACAGCTTGATTGAGAGTCAAAGCTAGAGCTGGGTTATCTAGAGCACAGATTGGAATCTCCAGAGCATATTCTGGGATCATGTCTGGAACTTGATGTTCTGGAATGTGGACTGAAGTCAAAGCCAAAACTGAAGTTAAGGCTGGATCTGGAAGCTCTGTAGTACAGACTGAAATTAAGGATACAGGTAGAGTCGCTCAAGATGAACTACAGTTAATGATGAAAATGGATTCAAAGGCATCACTGGAGTCAACGATGACAACCGAGTTTCTAGAACATAGAGGAAATCAAAGCCGGGACTTAAGCCAAGACTTGAACTGAAGTTTTCAGAGCCGAGACAGAAGACAAAGCAAGGGTTGGAGCTGGAGTCTCAGGAAATGGATTATTTAGGATTTAGACTGGGCTCAAAACCTAAACTACAGTCTGAGCAAAAGCATGACCTGGAATCTGGATTATTGCTGAAGCAGGAGCCAGAACTGGAGTTTTGGGCAAAATAGGGTCTGATACTGGTACTAAGGAATCAACATAGAAAGCCACATGGTAGAGCCATGTACTGATGGCTTAATGCAGGGCTTCCACTGTGAAATTAACTCTCAAAAATCCTGCATACCTTCAGAAGAGCAAATGGCAGGAGGGAAGCTCACTCCCTCCTGCTACAGGGCCACGTGCTGCAAATGATGGGTCTTACCCCTCCCAATGAATCTTGGGATGCAGTAGGAGGAGCCAAAGGCCCTGATTGGCTCAATTAGGGTGCCCAGCAGTGCCTAACCTAAGCACTGTTTATAAAATCAGGACCAAAGAGCTAAGAGAGCTCATATAGATGTTCAGTACCATAGGAGATAATAATGAGTCCTGTAGAACACAGCAACCAGGTATCCAAAACTCAGAATTAGCTCTACTTAGACTAACAGCATAGGGATGAGTCAGTAAAAGATTCCTGATCTATATTTGAGAGCAGCTCTAAGAGGATGTCATAATCTACAACAGGTTTTCTCAACTACTTCAAGCTAAGTACCCCCTAAGTCTAACAAAAATCAAATGAATACCCCCCCCCCCACCCAGGATCCATCCCAAACCCACCCAGGCTCCACCCCAGACCCCACCCCCAAGATTATAGTACAAATGTAATGTAATTTCTTCCATCCAATTTTCATATACACACAATATAATCTTATTAATACATAATGGTTACCACATAATTAAAAAAACAAAACAAAGTACACTGCATGCAGAGAAAATGTTAATTATCATTTATATTTGGGGGTGTTCAAAAAAGTCAAAGCAAATGACTTTAAAATATGCAATGTCATCTCAATAACAACTAGAAAAACAGAAAAATATAGTGCAAAATATAGACAGCAGATATTAATTCTCTAAACAGGCACATTTCGATTACTAAATTGAAAATAAAATCATTTTTCCTACCTTTGTTGGCTGGTGATTTAAGCAGGTAGGGCGGGCAGCAATGAGGGATCCCCGGTGGAGGCAGCGCAGCTTCAACATTTGGATGGGCAGGGAATATTCTTAGTGGCGGCCATGCCGCATACCCCAAGTAAGCAGCCCAAGGGTATGTCTTTAGAGGACTCGACAAACTTTGACACATTCAAACTATCAGGTGAAACTAGTTTGTCCATATCAACTTCTTCTGCTATTTCCTTAGAAGCTCTTGGGATGTAATAGAGGTTATCAGCTTCAAAAGTATCCACATTAGTATAATGCAATATCTCCCTCAAATATATTCTCAAGAGTTCTAATGGAGACAAATAATGTGTAATAGGAAAATTTAAAAGATGAAGGTTTTTAACCCTTATAGAATTTTCCAGTTTTTCTTATTTAGCATGAATCATCATACCATCCTTAATGTTAGAAGCAGCATTAACTTGTAAAGTATTTACCAATTGATCTAATTTTTCTAACTTTTTTGCTTTTTCTCCAAATTTAACTTCATGCTCATTATTTTTTACTGTAATATCAGATGAGAATTGACATAAATTCAAAACAGTTTTTTGTAGTGATGACTCTATTCTAATAACACTTAGCCATACATCATTTAGAGTGATCACTTTATCTTTAGGGAAAACATCAGAATCTGGCCCCATAGCCATCTGCATAGAGGTCAGCCCTTTAGCTTGCATTAAAGATTGTCCTGAAAGCTCCAGTCCAGATAATATAGATGGTTTTAGGGATGAGACTGCTCCCTCAATCTGGGAGGGAAACGCTAGTTTCAACAGAATACAGTGGTTGAGGAGGTGGTGAGGGTTCCCCAGAGGATAATGAGGCAGCTTGAATATCTAAGGTTATCTGCTCTTCCAAATGTGGCAAAACAGGAGCCATAAGATGATGATCCATCGGGCCCGCCATCAAAGTGGGTGGAATTACTTTGGCCTTCCTCTTGCCCATAGTAGTAGGATTCGATATACCTGCTCCCTGCTCCTCTTGGGCTCAAAAGGGGTGCATTGTGCCCCTTTAGCCATGCCCCTCCAGCTCATGACCCGAGGCTCATGACCCAAGGGCTATGTACCGTGGCCGTCCGATGATTTGAAGAGCCCGGCAAGAACCCTTCTCAGCTGGCTGGGGCTTGGGTGCTGCGGGACTGTCTGTCCCGGTGGAATAGTGCTCAACAGCACTGGTGGCAGATCTCTGCAGCCGTCTGGTGATTTAAAGAGCCCAACGAGGACCCTTCTCAGTTGGCTGGGGCTCGGGTAGCTGCGGGACTGCCTGTCCCAGTGGAATAGTGCTCAACAGCACTGGCGGCAGATCTCCGCGGCCATCCAGTGATTTGAAGAGCATGAAAGGACCCTTCTCAGCTAGCTGGGGCTCGGGTAGCTATGGGACTGCCTGTCCCGGTGGAATAATGCTTAACAGCACTGGTGGCAGATCTCCGCAGCCGTCCAGTGATTTGAAGAGCCCAGCATGGACCCTTCTCAGCTGGCTGGGGCTCAGGTAGCTGCGGGACTGCCTCAACAGCACTGGCGGCCCTTACCTTTTCTCTGAGTAGTGCCATATATTTATTTAATACAATAAGGTATTATTTTAATAGATTGTGGGAATGAGATTAATTGATAGTTCTTCTATTTATTATAACAGAGTATTACAGGTATGATTTGAGCAACTTTATTTACTGTAGGATTTAGAAATGTGAAGAGTTGGGAAATGAGATTACTTGATAGTTTTCTTCTGTTTATGGTAAAATGATATTTCAGGAATGATCTAGGCAATTTCAATTACTACATGATTTATAATTATGGAGTTTGGGAATATAATTATTATAAAGTACATGTTGGGTTGGGAAGGAATGTGGGACATTGGGGTGGACTTAGAGGCTGTTAATCCAATGCTTGCATCTAAGTTTTTCAATTATTTTAAGGGAGGGGATATGGGAGGGAATAGGCATTTTTATGGATTTGGGTCCTGGATGTGTGTGAAAATATTATGTAGATATTTGGTTAATTGGAATTTGAGGGTTCATTTATTAATATGTATTAATCGAATAAAATGCCTTTAAAAATATATTCCCTGAACGTTAATGGATTCAATCATCCCATTAAGAGGAAAAAGGTACTTAATTTTTTGAAGCAGCAGCAGGCCGATATTTACTTCATGCAGGAGACACATTTGTTGGTATGCGAAGCTGCTAAATTGGAATGGGGTGGGAAAAAATTGGTTTTTTGCACCTGCAATAGGGAAGAAGGCAGGTGTGACTATCCTGGTCAATAGGAGGTTTTCTGCTACCTTTGATAACTTTCAGGCAGAACCCATGGGCAGATGGCTTAAGGTTGATATGACTTCAGGAAATGATACCCTGACGCTTCTTAATATTTATGCCCCTAACTTGAATCAGGCTGATTTCTTTAAGAAACTACAACAGTTAATTCTGTCACTGACTATGACAAATTTAGTCATGGTTGGAGACCATGACAAATTTAGTCATGGTTCAGATCATTTCATTCAACAGGTTACAAAAGCCAGCATAGATGCAATTATTTTATTAGATCATGCTGGAATTTGGATAGAATACGAGTTTACTGAAGAAGATTCTAATAGACCTGTTTGAAGATTTAATAATACTCTGCTTGCGGACTCAAACTTTCTTGAGAAAATTCAAATAAAAATGAATGAGTATTTTCAACTCAGCACCTCAGAGGAAATCTCTTTGGAAACTATATGGGATGCTTTCAAAGCTACAATGAGAGGGCAAATAATTTCATATTTGGCGCATATTAGGAAACTGCTAAAATTAGAATTTTCCAATTTGGAACAAACTATTTTGACTTTAGTCACAATCACAATTGGCCTCGAAATGGGAATAAGATACTTTTGAATGCCCTGATGAAAGCTAAATATAAATATAATGAGATTTCCTCACAATTGGCTAGGAAAGATTTGTTTTCTCAGAAGGCTCTGTATTATGGAAACTCAAATAAAGCGGGAAGATTATTGGCTAACTATATTAAGGCTAAAAAAAGAAAAGTAAAGATTGTGGTCATTAAATATGAGAAAGGTATAATTCATACCTACATTGGAGATGTTTTAAAACAATTTTTGGATTACTACAAAGCTTTATATTCTTCTGAGCTTTTATTCAAATAAAGAAATTGAAGGAAGAGAATTTTTAAACTTAATTAATGGGCCAAAAGTTCCAGAGCATATAAAAAGAAATCTTGAAGCACCTATATCATTTAATGAACTCCAGACAGCATTGAGGTCTCTTAGAAATGGATCTGCTCCGGGTAGTGATGGATTCACAGTGGAGTTTTTCAAATCTTTTCAAAATATACTATTACCTCATGTTTTAAATTTATATCAATTACAACTGAGTAAGGGTTGTATATCAGGTACTATGGCGGAAGCGTTAACCATTGTTTTGCTAAAGCCAGAGATCCCATGTTGGTTTCAAACTACAGGCCTATTTCTTTAATTGATGTGGATGGGAAAATCCTGGCCAAATTATTGGCTTTAAGATTAGCCAAGGGTCTCCCTTATATGATTGGTATGCACCAAACGGGTTTCATTGCTCAATGACATTCTGCAAACAATACCAGATTGGCACTTCATATACTCAATTTAGCACAAACAATAGAGGATCCAGCCTTTTCTGTCTCTTTGGATGCAAAGAAGGCCTTTGATCGTGTAGAATGGACTTTCATGTATCAAGCATTGGATTGGTTTGGAATAGGATCTGGATTTATTCAAATGATTCAATCCTTGCATAGTTCCCCTTTTGCCTGATTATATATTAATAATACATTCTCATAGCATTTTTGTCTGGAAAGGGGAGTTAGGCAAGGATGTCCCTTATCTCCTTTGCTTTTTGATATTGTTTTGGAACCCTTGTTGTTGGCTATTCAGCAGGCAAAGGAGATACAGGAAATTCCATATGCAGGTCGAGATTATAAGGTTTCGACCTATGCAGATGATATTTTGCTTCATTTGAAGAACCCTTAATCTACCATCCCGAATTTATTGGAATTGATTGACCGATTTGGCAAATTTTCTGGTTACAAAATAAATTGGAGCAAATCAGAGGTTCTTCCATTAAATGTGCATTGTTTGAAAGGTTTATTTGACCCATTCCCATTCCTTTGGAAGGAAGAGGGTATAAAATATTTGGGTATCATGATTCAAAAATCATTGGAAGATACAATGACAGTAAATTAAAAATCCTTATTATTGAAAGTCAAAGAGATGTGTGTGCATTGGAATCTGCTACATCTTTCTTGGTGAGGGAGAGTCCAGACCATCGCAATGATGATTTTGCCTGTGGTTTACCACCAAATGAGTATGTTGCCGGTTTATTTTCAAAGTTCCTTTTATAAAAAATTAAATGGGATTCTTACAAAATTTATTTGGCTGGGTAAAACTGTTAAAATAGCCTTAGTATCTTTGCAAAAATCACAATTGGTGTGAGGGGTAAATTTTCCAAATTTTTATAGGTATCATCAAGCCTTCATTTTGCATCAGGGTATGTATTGGATGCTTCCTGAACTCATGGATAATCTACCGAACTGGCTGATATTAGAGTCATCTCATGTCCTCATTACGTCTTAACCATATTTTGAGTATCAAGCTGCCTAGAATATATAAGGACAATAGAATTCTTCTTTCCACCTGGAATACATTAAAATGTATTAATAATTTAACACCTACTCCAATACAACAATCCACATGTCAATTTCTATGGTTAAACTCCAAGATACAAATCGGCGAGTCTAAAATCCTCTGGACACATTGGTTGCAGGCAGGCATTCGAACTTTAGATAATGTGTTTCAGAATGGGTAAATTTACTACATCTGCAACAATCATTCAGCATATCGAAGTCTCAAGCTTATAAATGTTTGCAATTGAAACAGATCCACAAAAAAGGCTAATAAAATTGCAGAGAGAACTACTTAATAAATAATAATATTAAGTGAAGGAAAAAGATCTCAGAATTGCCACTCCAAAGATCATAATAATATCATCCATTGATGGAATTGTGGCGTGGATATCTTTCATTGATCTAAAAAACCTTCATATTATTATTTAAGAAGATGTATTTCATCTTATTTGTAGACAAATTGTTTAATATAAATGACTTTTTCCGTCAGAATTCGACTACTCAATAATTTAAGTTTCTAAAATTCTATTTTTGTGTATATTTTCATATTTCTTTCTTTACTTAATGTTTCTTTTTTTCAAACAGTGCAAATAGCAACAGTGCAAAAGACCATGTGCAAATAGCAAAAATTCTTAGTGCAAATCGCAAAGTGTGCAAACAGGCAAATATTGAGCCTTAAATAAGTAAAGCCTTGAGACAACACTTATCTTTTTATGTGTGAGATAAAGTGGCTTTACTTATTTAAGGCTCAATATTTGCCATATTATAAGTTATTTTGCCTGTTTGCACACTTTGCGATTTGCACTAAGAATTTCGGCTATTTGCACATGCTCTTTTGCACTGTTGCTATTTGCACTGTTTGAAAAAAAAGGAACATTAAGTAAAGAAAGAAATATGAAAATATACACAAAAATAGAATTTTAGAAACTTAAATTATTGAGTAGTCGAATTCTGACGGAAAAAGTTATTTATATTAAACAATTTGTCTACAAATAAGATGAAATACATCTTCTTAAATAATAATATGAAGGTTTTTTAGATCAATGAAAGATATCCACGCCACAATTCCATCAATGGATGATATTATTATGATCCTTGGAGTGGCAATTCTGAGATCTTTTTCCTTCACTTAATATTATTATTTATTAAGTAGTTCTCTCTGCAATTTTATTAGCCTTTTTTGTGGATCTGGTTAATTTGTGGTTAATATTTTTTCATTCGATATAATCTTTTGCAGTTGAAACAGGCCATTCAGAAAGGGTTCCCTGATTGGCGAAATTAAAAAAAAAAATCAGTATAGTTTGCCGAGCCTTTGTTTCCAGACAGACTTGCAAGGACACCAGGCTGCCAAGTGATTCCAATTACTATCTGAATATTTGAATAAAAAACAAAAAACAAGCCTAAAAGACATTTGGAGCATTGAGATAAAGCAGCAGATTTCTGCTACTCAGTGGCCACGGATTTGGATTTGAAGGATGAGATGTACAGTGTCAGCATCTATGAGACAAACCTGGTTCTTTTTGTTACATAGAATTTTTTGGACCCCAGTTTGTTTGCAAAAGTTGAATAGTTCAAAGTCTAATAGATGCTGGCATTGTCATCTTGAAGTAGGGACACTGGATCATTTGGCGTTTTATTGTCCTTTGATACTCAATTTTTGGAAATCAATATGGGGACGAATTAATATGATACTGGAAACATCAATTCCATTGTTCTATGATATGGTCATATGTGGGACATTGTTGAAAGCTAAAAATCCATTAGACAGGTATAAAAGTAGACTTCTTATAATTATGACAGGGTGGTCACTAGGAATTGGAAAAACTGGGACAGGCTAAACTTTTCCTTTTGGTGGGAAACTTTGTGTCAATGTTATAGATATGAAAAAATGGATTCGGAAATATTGGGACATAAAATATTTAAAGCAAAAGGGAATTTGTTAAATTAACGAAATTTGTTAAATTAACGGAATTTGTTAAATCTGATTAATTGTATAAGCCTACTTGACTCTCACACACATCAAGGGATGGGGTGGGGAAATATATTTTGTATTATTATTTGATTGTATGTAAGTGCTGTTCAATATATTACTTGTTTGTAAAATTTTTGCACTTTGTACTTGAACTGAAAACCAATAAAGAATTACTTTAAAAAATAAATATTTTCTATGAAAGTTGTTGCAATACTATAATACAACAAGTAGATTAAAGAAAATGAAGAGAAGTGTGGTGAACCCTCCTGTTTCACCAGAGAAGGCTGCATCAGGTTTGAAAGCACAACATAAATTTATAATTAAAATCATAAACTCATAAAAATAGTTTAGCAATCAAAATTAAATAAATTATTATAAATTGCTGAAATAGGAACCAGAACTGGAGTTTTGGGCAAAATAGGGTCTGATACTGCCTACTCATGCAATAAAGATGCTTTTTTTTTTTTTTTTTTGCTTCCACTTTTGGTCTGCACTGTGTAGGAGCTTTCACAGATTGTCTGGCTGTTCACTGCCAAATACAGTTGTCATCCATCAAGTTTCTACATATGTTACCCATTAGGATCCCTGAGGAAGGAGTGTTTCTTCAAAACACGGACCATGTCGGGTCCATCAATCCTTTGGGATACAAACTGTTATATGATTATATTCATTATTTATTTAAGAATATTTTTATGATCATTCCATTAAAGAATTGGCATCTTGTACATCACCACTGCAGTTTTTACCTTTGTTCTTCAACGCAAGGAATGCTTCCATAGAAGAAAAGTGCAGTTATACAGAATAAGAACATAGAAATATCCTCAGTAACCATTGTCTTTTTCTCTCTCTGAGAGATCCCAAGTGCCTATCCCACGCCTTCTTGAATTCAGACACAGTCTCTGTCTCCACCACTTCTTCTGGGAGACACTTCCACGTATCTACCGCCCTTTCTGTAAAAAAGTATTTCATTAGATTATTCCGGAGCCTATTACCTCTTAACTTCATCCTATGCCCTCTCATTCCAGAGCTTCCTTTCAATTGAAAGAGACTTGATTCATGCGCATTTATGCCACGTAGGTATTTAAACATTTCTATCATATCTCCCCTCTCCTGCCATTCCTCTAAAGTATACATATTGAGATCTTTAAGTCTGTCCCCATATGCCTTATGATGAAGACCATGCATCATTTTAGTATCATTCGACTGGACCAATTCCATCCTGTTTATATATTTTTGATGATGCGATCTCCAGAACTGTACACAATATTCTAAATGAGGTCTCACCAGAATCTTATACAGGGGCATGAATATCTCCTTTTTCCTACTGGCCATACCTGTTCCTATGCACTCTAGCATCCTTCTAGCTTTCGCCGTCACCTTTTCAACCTGTTTGGCCACCTTAAGATCATCACATACAATCACACCCAAGTCCCGTTCGACTGTCGTGCACAAAAATTCTTCACCCCCTAAACTGTATGGTTCCTTCAGGTTTTTGCAGTCCAAATGCATGACCTTGCATTTCATAGTATTATATCTTAGCTGCCAATTTCAGACCATTCCTCAAGCTTCAATAGGTCCTTCTTCATGTTTTCCAAACCTTTAGGTGTGTCTACTCTATTGCATATTTTGGTATTATTCGCAAAGAGGCAACTCTTACCTGACAGTTCTTCAGCAATATTGCTTATAAAAATGTTAAAAAGAACAGGCCCAAGAACGAAATCTTAAGGCACACCACCGGTAACATCCTTTTCCTCAGAGCGATCTCCATTGACCACTACCCTCTGTCGTCTTCCATTTAACCTTTTCCTGACCCAGCCTATCAATTTGGAGCCCATTCCAAGAGCACTCAGTTTATTTATTAGCAATCTGTGTTGTATCCAATTCTCTGGTCACCCGGTCAAAGAAATTGATCAGATTTGTCTGACAAGACCTACCTCTAGTGAATCCATGTTGCCTCTGGTCCTATATTCCACAAGATTCTAGAAATTTCACCATTCTCTGTTTTAAAAGCATTTTCATTAATTTGCTTACCACAGAAGTCAGACTTACTGGCCTGTAATTCCCTATCTCTCCCTTAATTCCATTTTTGTGTAGAGGGACCACATCCACCCTTCCGCAGTCCTCTGGTACTACTCTCACCTGTAGAGAACAGATGATGAAAAGGTTTATCCACATTGGAGAGGAGGAGGGGCAGAGAAGAGGGTGGGGGAGGGGCGCCACTGCCCCAGGCATCACTCACCCTTGCTACACCACTGGACACATGCTCATGTAGAGATAAAGAGCTGTTGGATTCATATCGTCTTATATCACTTCTTAAAACATAAAAATTGTTGCTGCTATATTGGTAAATAAATTGGGACAGATTCTACCCTCTCTAGTGCAGTGATCAAATGGAATTCATCCCATGATATGCCTCTAATAACATTCTTAGAGCAATAACATTGCTTCAGAAAAGGGAGATGCCATTATATCCAGTCTGGATATGGAAAAAGTGTTTGATAAAATAACATGAGATTATGTGTTTTGGGTCCTTCCTCAATAGTTAACCTATGGCACAACTTCTAGTTCATGGTCAACTCACAAATGTATTCCCTTTGGCAAGGGGTACCAGACAGAGTTTCCCCTTGTCACCAATACATTTTGTCCTTCCTCTGGAAGCATTAGCCATACAGATTAGACAGGCAAAGGATAGCATAGATATTACAGTGCGGTCTCAAATCTAAAAAAAAATCAATTTGTTTGCCAACATGTTGATATTCTATGACCAAGATAACACCACGCTCACTAAATTAATTAGCCTCATCCTTCAGTTTGGCTCCTTTTCAGGCTTGAAAATAAATTTTGAAAAATCTGAAGCACTAGCAATCTCAGTCACTTCTATATGCAAGCAGGATACACAGTTCCCTTTAATTTGATCCTCAGGAATGCTCAAATGTCTATGAATATACCTTTAATGTGAAGCCTGAGATTGTTAAATTGAACAGTATTAGAAAACTTTGCACATAGTAGAGAGACCTTCTCCTGTTCCTTCTGGGCAAGGTATCTTTAGTAAAAATGATTATGTTTCTTAAATTGCTAAATCCTCTTCAGATTGCCCATAAAGTAGAATCCACTTATTGTGGCATCATTAGTTGTTTTATATGGTGAGCAAAGCAGTCTCTTATAACCTATGCCAAGCTTACACAGGATAGATTTAGATTCAGGGTGGGCCTTCCTGACCTATGTTTATATAATGTACCTGCCCTAGTCAGATGGATCCATAAACTATACATGAGGTTCTATTAATTTGATTTAGAATAGGTTTGGGTGGACTGTGCCTGGCCTTTCTCAATTTTTAACTTACTCTATATAGGATTAAGGGGAAAACTTCCTCATTCAATCATATACCCATTAAAAATGGCATGGGAATGGTGGAGATCAAAAATAAGAGATGTAAAGGGGGTGTCCCCCTTTAAAGAATTGGTGAGCAACCCCAATTTCATAGCTGGACTGAGGAGTCTAATATATAAAGAATGGATAAATAAGTGGTGTTGCTTCTTAGATCAGATATTGGAATTAAATCAGAGTAGATTCCCTTCCTATCAACACATTAAGCAAAAGTAGGATTTGTCCAAACACTGTTTCTTTCAGTACCTTCAGGTTAGACACTAAGTAACATCTCTGTCAAAGCGGGTAGTAAGGGAGACTGTTTCTGAGGATCCTACTTCACATCACCTCACCATTTGCTACAGGCTGGACTTGGAGAACTGGCCTTTATCCTTTTTGATAGCGCTTCTTTAATTTGGGGAAGGGCAAGTATAGGGAGAGGTGACCTCTAAGGTTACTTTGTGCATAGCTATCAACTTACCGCAAATTCATTTTGGATGAGGGTATTGTCCATCTTGGAAGACCTGGTTGATAGTCGAATTGAATGTTCTTACAAAACTTTGTTTCTAGGAATGGATAATAATCTGATTATGCAGAGTCTCCCTGAACAATGGGTGAAACAGAGTAGAAGGAGCATCAGAAGGAGAAGAGACATAAGATACAGTATGGCTAATTTGTCTGAAAAAAAAGATAAAGCAAGAACATAAAGGAAAAAAATAATACCTTTTTTATTGGACTAACTTAATGTAGTTTATGATTAGCTTTCGAAGGTAGCCCCTCCTTCCTCAGATCTGAGGAAAATTCAATCAAGGCCCTACTCAGCTAGAAAGCAAAACAGATGACATCATCCAACTAGTTTGAACTGAATCCCTGACTTAGGGATTGGATACCACTCCTGCCATGTGATTGGACATTGTTCCTGACTTGTTGATTGGACCTGACTTAAAGCCCCTAGATTCCATAAAAAGGGGAGATTCACCTAAGCTCCTCTTCTTTGGATCACCACTGGACACCTTGCTGGAATATCTCCTCTGCAACTGAAAAACTCTTTTTCCAGCAAGGGTCTTCATCATAGTTACTTTTAATCCAGTTTAAATTAATCATTCTGCTTCTCTTACAATATTTCATCTTGTGGCACATTTCCCTTGTTTATAGATCCCTATATTATAACTAAAATTACTGTATTGCCTGCCTAATTTTGCTCTGTAAAATTTAAATTCTAGTTCTTCCTTAAATGAATTAAGTATCTGTTCTGAAATATTACACAGAGCCAAGTTAAAAACAGGTAGTGCATTCCCTAAATTAGCATCTATTTATGTATATTATATTCCTCGCCTCTTTTGTGTGTTATAACAACATCCCATTCTTCAGAGTGATCTCAATTAACCATTACGCTCTGTTTCCTTCCACTCAACCAGTTCCTGACCCAGTCTGTCACTTTGGGACCCATATCGAGGGTACTCAGTTTATTTATTAAATGCCTGTGTGGAACACTGTCAAAGCATTGTAAAGGTCAGCCAGTGGAGCCACCATAACTTCCCTATTTTCCTTCAGTACCATCAGGTGTACACCATCTGGCCCCATTGCTTTGTCTATCTTTAGTTTAGCTAGCTACTCACGGATACAAACCTTTGAAAATCGATCATGATCTGCCACACCTCCAGCCCTATTTGCATTTGGCTTCTGTGATTTTGCTCCCAGTGCTTCAGCTCTCAACACAGAACAGAAATATTTGTTAAGCAATTCAACCTTATTTTTATCAACTTCTACATATATCTCCCCTTCATCTTTGAGTCTCACAGTACCACTTTTGCACTTCATCCTATCACTAATATACCTAAAAAATTGTATGCCCATTTTACCATGTCGGCTATTTTTTCTTCAGTTTGTACCTTTGCTTTCCTGACTACTCAACCAGACTCTCTTATCTTTTCAATATATTTTTTTGCCTGTCTTCCTCTTTCTGCAATCTTTTGTAGTTTATGAAAGCTAACCTTTTTCTCTTACCTTCTCAATTACTACTTTTAAGATCCAATGTGGTCTTCTTTTCCTCTTATTTATACTTACTTTCCTTACAAAATGGTTTGATGCCATTACAACAGCTCTTTTCAGTTTTGCCCATTGCTTTCCTACTTCTTACAGATGTTCCCATCCAGACAACAATTTTGTGATGTAATCCCCCATCTGCACAAAAAAAAATTTTTTTTTTTAAATTCTAGAATCTTTACTTTCAAATGAGACCTCTCTACAACTGTCTTAACATTAAACTACACCATACGGTGATCACTGGCTGCCAGATTATCACCCACTGTAACATCAGAAACACTTTCCCCATTTGTAAGTACTAAGGCCTGGATTCTGTATAGGATGCCGGTCCGGGCGTCCTATACAGAATCGGGCCTACACCCGCCCAAAGTTAACCCGATTCTTAACCGACATCCATGTTGCAGACGCCGTTTACAGAATCGGGTTTAACATACCCAACCCCCCGGCCCCCCCCCCCAACATCCCCCCCCAAGATCGCCGGCAGGAGGGTGCCCAACCCCTTCTGCTGGCCCCTCAACGGCTCCCCCTAAGATTGCCAGCAGGAGGGTGCCCAACCCCTTCTGCTGGCCCCTAAACAGCTCCCCATAAGAACGCCGGCAGAAGGGTGCCAAACCCCTCCTGCCGGCCCCAATGACCCCCCCCCACCCTGGAACCCCCCTTAGTCTTACTTTCAAGTTGGACCAGACAGCTCCTTGCACATCTGGCCAGCAGGGCCGCCTCCATCCAAATGAGGTGGGCCCGCCCCTCCCCTGCCCAACACACAGTATCCTAGGGCCTGATTGGTCCAGGCGCCTAAGGCCCCTCCCGCTATCAAGAATCCAGGATCTCCTTACTTCTAGAAGACCCCACAATGGGGACACCATGAGACAAACTGTCCTTGGTGCCAACTCATTGTAGTGATAAAAAAAATCTTCGCTTTCCAATAAACTGGGTTCTTATCAGGTAATTTTTTTAGATAACCATAATGAACATGTATGATATGTACATATGCATATGAATACGCTAATGTATCACAGGGCATCTTTTGCCCCTCCAAATAAAACAAAGTACGCCCATGAAAATAATATCTTGGAAACCCAAATGAAATGTGTTCCACATAGTAAAAAAAAAAAGTGGAAGGAAGGCCAAGCAAAAGACAGCACAGTTAAAAGATAAGGTGAAAGAGGCTTATGGCTAAAAGAACATCCTTCATAAAATGAAAAAAAGGATCCAAATGAAGAAAACAGGAAGTTGTATAAGCACTGGCAAATGAGATGCAAAGCATTGATAAGGTAAAAGTAGGCTAAAAGAGAATTAAGGAAAGAAGATTACAGTAGGGGCAAAAGCGCATAGAAATTGGGTTTTCCATTACATTAGAAGCATAAAGCCTGTGAGGGAGACAGCAAGAAGTGAAAAGGGGAATTTATGGAGGACAGTGAAGGGGACTAAGGGGAAATGTTATCAAGGTGTGTTTAAAAGCCAGAGAGTCACCAACCTGTGGCAGCACAGTAAGCAGATTACCGACTCCTGCAGTAAATGAATAATGCTGCTTGTAAGCCACCTTTTAAGTACAGTACTCCCCTGAAATTTGCAGGGGTTCCGTTCCGTTCCAGGAACCCCCGTGAATTTTGAAAAACTGTGAATACGGTTTTTCAGCTGATCGAAGGCAGGAGAGGGCCAGTTGGGGGTGCCGGCAGGTGCTTAAATTGTACTTACGAAGCCGGGCACATTTTCCGAACGCCTCGTCCTGGTACTAAAGTCATGGTTACACCAATCAGGAGCTGCTGTGATATGCCAAATAGGGTGTCAAAGCAGCTCCTGATTGATGTAACCATGAGTTTATTATTTATTTATTCATTCATTCAATTTTCTATACTGTTCACCCAAGGGAGCTCAGAATGGTTTACATGAATTTATTCAGGTACTCAAGCATTTTCCCCTGTCTGTCCCGGCAGGCTCACAATCTACCTAATGTACTTGGGGCAATGGAGGGATTAAGTGACTTGCCCAGGGTCACAAGGAGCAGCGTGGGTTTGAACCCAGAACCTCAGGGTGCTGAGGCTGTAGCTTTAACCACTGCACCACACTCTCCCTCTTACCAGGAAAAGGCGGCCGGAAAATACCATGAATTACTGAGTCCACGATTTGCGAACTGCAAATTTGCGGGGGTTTACTGTAGTGTTATTCTGCCAACTCACAAGTATCATCCGCCAAGCTGTGGCCTAATGCTCCCAGGCCTCATTGTAGTGGGGCTACAATAGTGATTGACAGATGCCTCCCTCTGTCACACACACACCATCCCGACCCCCCCCCCCACACACACACTACACTTAGGAGTCAGCCCCATCTTGAAGTGACCCTCCAGTTTTCTGTAAGTTACATGAGTGTGTGTGTGTAAGTCCTACCCACACTCTGCCTAAACTCCACCCATGCATGTACCAATCAGTAAAATATGCACTGTGTAAGATACATGCACATTTACAGAATAGCACTTAGACATGTTTTTGGCATATACATATATATGAGGGGGTGCTGAAAATTCTCAGCCCAACCATCCAACTTCCTAAATTCCGAGCATTATTCCACTGTAGCTGAAGAGTGTTATCTTATTTCATTAAGTTCCAATTTGCAGAAACAAAATTCTGTTTTGACATTGTTTTAGATCATGGATGCTTAGTTGCACACTGAGTATAGATCCCAAACCCTTAACCATTCACTTAAGATTTTTTCAATTTTACTTCCAGAATGTTGTTGCATCTACAAATAGAATGCCTTGTTTTCAAGTCTCTTGGTGATTTTGCTGTCTGCTGTCCCAAGCCAGCATATCCAGTTTTGCCAGAAAACTTTCCGAGACCACAACAGGAGTAAAATGAGTCTTTCTGATCCTTTCCAACTTTATATGTTCAAAAATAAGCTTATACTTCCCAACTTTACATTCTTTGTGCAAACACCTCTTTGCACACATTTTTTTCATGCCTGGACTTTACTTATTGGGAATTTAACTAAAGCCTGAAGCAAAGCAAGGAAGTGGGAAGATGTATCATTCTGTTTGAGGTTTTCGTATGGTGAATGATAATTGTGTTTATTTTGTGATCTGACAGACACGCTGCCAACACATTAATTGCAAGAATTATTACATGAGAAACATCAGCCTCCTGAGAACAGTTCATTCTTTTTATCTGTATCAAGACAAAAACAGCCTGAGGCTTACCTCTGAGATCCTATGTCTTGTTGTTACCTGTATTTAGATTGCTACTAACCACAACAATGTAGAAATAAGACACATCAAGAGACTCTAGGCTTAAGGCTTAAGGCCATCAATACTTCAATACTTTATCCCCCTAGTCCACATACCAGACACACCTAAAATGGGCCTGGGTTGACAAAATTTAGGTCTCGATAGCATATGGGTAAGCAAACAACAAAAAAAAAATAATGAAAACGTCAAAACTACACACATGTAATTTGTTCAGCTGATTCACATCATGATGTACATTTTCAGACATTGTTTAACACTCACCTCCCAGAATTTAATTCAATCTATAGATCTCAAGTACTAAAATGCCAGGAGTTATGCAGGTGCCAGCAATATTCAATGCCAGTGCCCATATAGCTAAGTGATCAAATAGGATTTCATAATAGCAATCCTGTTTAGCTATGAGGGGGTGCTGAAAAGTTCTCAGCCCAGATAACAAAGCTGGGGCAGCCTCCATCAAAAGCTATATACTTAGTGCAGTGATTTTTCATTTTCTTCATTCCATTTGAACAATATGGATTAAAAAAAAAGTGGAAAATTGCTGGACTAAGTGTATAGTCCTCAATGGAGTCTGCCCCAACTTTGTTGGTTGGGCTGAGAACTTTTCAGCGATCCCTCGTATGTAGGTGCCAGAATACAGACCAGCACCCATATAGCTTCTAAAAAGCAGCTGAAAATGTGAATGTATTCCTTCCTCTCTTGCCCCCCCCCCCTCCCTGATATCAAAACCCCTCCCAAACTCCACAGATAACAGATCTCCCCTTACCCACCTCTAAAAGTTTGTTTTAGGCCAGGGGTGTCCAACCTTTTGGCTTCCCTGGGCCGCATTGGCCAAAAAAAAAATGTTTCTGGGGCCGCGCAAACGCTGCAGCAAGACAGAGGAGGGAGCCAGCAAAACGGTAAACACCCAGGGGCAGCAGAGGAAAACACTGCATTGCCCTCGACTGGGTCCGCACAAAATACTTCACGGGGCCGCATGTGGCCCTCAGGCCGCAGGTTGGACACCTCTGTTTTAGGCCATTGGAGTAGTGTACAATATTTAAAAACAAAGACAGAAAGGAACTACAAAGCATAACTAGGACAGCATAACAGGTAGAGAGAAAAAAAACTCCATCATATGCTAAAACAGTCCCAGCCCACTATGTGACTTAGGACTCCCCACAGAGAGCCTCTAAAAAGAGGTGAGCCTTAAGGAGAGTCTAGGACTTCAAGCAGGAGGATTCTGCATGGATTTCCGAAGGAAGAGAAATTCATAGGTGGGATATAACAGAGAAGAAAGCTGAGTGACTGGTAGAAGTACATTTTGGCATATGAACTGCATGAATAGTTAAATCTACATCCCTGGTGCAAAGAAGAAGCACTCGTTCAGAAATTGTGTATACTTTTATTCAGTTGTTCACATGTAAACCATATGGAAAAAAATGTATACTTAAAAGACATGAAGTGAAGAGTAACCAAAACAAACCCAAACAAAATGGACAATGCAGCAAATGTCATGAAATGGAACAAAATAAAAAATTTTGAGCTGCCCAGTCTTATTGGTTTTCAGGGTATCCCTAATCACTTTGCACAACAGGGATGTGCATGAGTGCTACCTGCAGTGAATGCAATAATCTATAGTGATGATATTCTAGTTTATAAGGCCATTCAACATGTGTGTGATCATATGCTTAAGGCTGTCTTCTAAGCTCTATGTGAAAATAATCCCTGGCTCTTAATAAAGACACATGTACCTTTCTTCAAACTATACTGAAATTTGTTGGACACATTTTCTCAAAAGACACCATTTAACTCACACTCTACAGCAGTTATAGCCTTGCAAAAAAGCTCCTCAGCCTCAAACTATGGCAAATATTAATTTATTTCTTGGTCTTGTTCTTTACTATGCTTTGTTTTATTTTCAAAATTGTGCAACCACCATCCCTTTGTAGGGAATGCTTTGACATAACAATGCACTGTTCCAATGGTCATCAACTCATGCCAAGTCGTTTGCTTCAATTAAGGTAGGTATTGCACAAACTACACTATTTTGTACTTTAATACTATCTTGAGACTTGACTGAAGATGCAAACACCATTGTTCAAACAAATATTTCTGGTTTAAAAAAAACCCTAGGGTTAATTCTGTATTGTGATGCCACCACAGCCCTGGCACCACCCAGTGGCTTTAGGGATAGGACTATCCGAGCTGATTTGCTGCACTTTCCTTACTGGGTGCTTTAACCGGACCTCGCAGACTATAGCTAACACATGCAGATGCTAAGACAACAGCTTTATTTAACATGGCTTCAGGTGAATACAAAATTCTTATACCACCAATTCTCCCCTCAAAGCTTTGGAAACTTGCTTCTTAATCTTTAAATCTAAGCTTTACAATTCTTTTTTTATTTCCCTTTGCTCATCCATTTTAATTGACCCAGCTGCACAGCAATATCCACTCTTATCACCTTTAACTTTAGCTCCACTTCTAAATCTACTTTACCTTGTCCAGAACAGAGTCAGTCAAAAGAGAAAAAGGAGGAAAAAATAGAATCCAAAAAGAAAAATGTGAAAAAAATCACACAGAGTAAATTACATAACACGCTTTCACAAAGTTTTTGTTGTTATTTACTCTATACTATAACAACAAAAACTTTATGAAAGCGGGTTATGTAATTTATTTTGGCCAGAACAGAGGCAGGTTTGGGCAGTAGCAATGCTCAGTTTAAACCCTTTTCTAAACATACTTAGCCTTTTCTAACATACAGGCACGTTTCTGCACTAGTAAAGGTTAAACACTTGTCTAAACACACTTTCTATTAGAAGCAATCCCACATCAAAATAACCTTTACTCATCTCTGTAGAAGCACTTTTCCTCCCCCAAAATATAGACTGTGTAGCCCTTGGAATTTCTTCCCCCTCATCTTCTTGGGCTCCATCTACTCCCTGTGGACACCTATGGTTAGGCTTAGCAACTAATGCCTGCTTCTGGGTGGATTTCTCTTCCCTTCTTGGCTAACAGGATTGCCTGCCACGGAGGCTTGGAAAAGAACTCTCCCACTCCCTTCTTGGAGAACTACCTTTGTACTCCCTTTTTGTCTCATTCTCCTTCTGGTTATGGTTTCCCTTCCTGGGTTCTCTCTGAGCTCCCCCTTGAGTTCCATTTTCCTCTAGAACAGTGGTTCCCAACCCTGTCCTGGAGGACCACCAGGCCAATCGGGTTTTCAGGCTAGCCCTAATGAATATGCATGGAGCAGATTTGAATGCCTGCCGCTTCCATTATATGCAAATCTCTCTCATGCATATTCATTAGGGCTAGCCTGAAAACCCGATGGGCCTGGTGGTCCTCCAGGACAGGGTTGGGAAACACTGCTCTAGAACACTGTTCTTCAATGCAAGACTCATGAGCCAAGGGTGGCACTCAGGGATTTTTTTGGGTGGCCCATATAGTCAAGCTCAACTTTCTATTTCCCTTCCCACCCCTCTTCACAATTACACAATCCCTCCCTGTCTTCCCAGTACTATTACAAATGATTGTTTTCCTGGCAGTAATTCAGCCAGGCTTTCTCTTGCCAGCCCCAGGGGTATTTTCTCCAAGTGTCCCTCTCATGTGGCAACAGGAAGTTGTTGCAGAGGAAAAGTCCCTGAGAGAATCTGGCTGAATTGCAAGGGTGAGGTAGGCAGGGCAGGAAGTGATGCTGGACTAAAGTGGGGAGGGAAAGAAGGATGGGAAAGAAAGACCAGCATGAACCAAGCAGAAGGAGAGGGAAGTAGGGGTAATGCCAAACTCAAGAAAAGCCTGAATGGAGACTAGAAGTTAAAAATTATAAACTTATGTTAAGGGACAAACGAAAAACTTATTATTCAGCTAAAGTTGGTGCTACTACTTGTAATGTAAAAAAAATATTTCAATTAGTCAATAATACATTCAATGTAACACAAAAGAAGCAATCTTCTTGGTCACCTCTTCCATCCGCAGCTGATTTAGCCAATTTTTTTAGTTCCAAGGTATTATCTTTGAGATCTTCTTTTTCATCTAGCCACTTGAATGTGGACTTAAACCTCAATCTTAATGATGAAGAAGAGGTTCATGCTGACCTGTGTTGGTCTACTTTTGATAAACCAGAATGGCACGATTTTTCCAACTTATTTCATAAATATGCTCAATCATACTGCTGGCTTGATTCCTGCCCTCCAGATTTGATGGTTGTTGCTCCCTCAAATTTTAAATTGAAGTTGTTTGAATGGATTACCGACTCCCTGGATATAAGAAAATTTCCTTCAGATGCTGGTAATATAATAATTACTCCGATAATTAAAAATATTAAGGAAGCTGTTTCTCTGCTTACCAATTACAGACCAATAGCATCTATTCCCTTTTTTGTTAAAATCATGGAAGGTCTGGCTCATATCCAATTGACTAAACATCTTGAGCAACACACTCTACTCCATGATTCACAATCAGGATTTAGATCCTACTTCAGCACCGAAACAGTGATAGCTGTATTAATGGATTATTTAATAAGCCTTCTAAGTAAAGGCAAAAGTGCACTATTGCTTCAATTTGATCTTAGTAGCACCTTTGATCTAGTAGATCATCCTACTTTATTAATTTGTTTAGATACTCTGGGCCTTCAGGGAAATGTTTACTCCTGGTTCAAAGGTTTTCTGAAGTCCAGATTGTACCAAGTTAGGTTTAGGATCCACCTCTCTTCATTCTGGAATAACCCATGTGGTGTTCCTCAGGATTCTCCACTTTCACCTACACTATTCAATGTTTATCTTTCATCATTGGACTCATGTTTGAGCAACCTATATGTAGAACTGTTTAGTTAAGCTGACAACATTACTATTGTCATACCTTTTACTTCAGTCCTATCCCAGATTACCACTAAAGTTGAAATTGTAATGAAACAGATGCATTCCTGGATGCTAAAATTTAAACTCAAACTAAACTCTAGCAAACCAAAGTTTTTCGTGACGACTGCTAGTGATATTTCTTCTGAACCTTCTATTAGTATAAATTCAACTCAGTATATAATTCATCCAACGATTAAAATTTTGGGAGTTATTTTAGACCAGCATCTTACAATGCATGCTCAAATAGATGCTGTAGTGTGTAAATGCCTCTTCACATTATGGAAATTGCGAACAATTAGGTCTTATTTTGAATTTACTGCTTTTAGATTACTGATTCAATCGTTACTACTGAGTCTTCTTGATTATTGTAATATTATCTGACAGTCATCAAGAAAGAATTAGTAAGACTTACAATAATACAGATTACAGCGGTCAGAATGATTTATGGCCTGAAGAAATTTAATCATTTTACACCCTTTTATCGCGAATTGCATTGGCTGCCAATGGAGGCCCGGGTATTGTTTAAACTAGGCTGTTTCTGTTTCAAGGCTGTTTATGGTACAGCTCCTTCATACTTAGTCAATAGATTTTCTTTAGCATCATACAGACATAGTAGAAGAACTCATCCTTTGTTTAATTTTCCATCTGTCCAGGGTTGCAGGAGTAAGAAATTTCTGAATCATACTTTGGCATCTCAGGCAGCTCTTCATGACAACGAATTCTGAATATTGTTGCTTATTACCCATTCCTATGGCCATTTTAGAAAACAATTGAAGACCTGTCCTTTTTCTAAATATTTGACTGTTTAACGAATCATCTTATTTCATGTAACATGTTTACTTTTATAACTTTTTGTAAACCGCGTTGAACTTCTGGTTACGCGGTCAATAAGCACAATGTTATGTTATGTTATGAATGAGTGATACCGGAGTAAGGTTAAGGGCAATGGGGCTGCTTACTGTGGGATGTTGATGAAAAGGAGAAAGAGATAAGAACCTGGAAATGGGGGAGGCGATTGCTGACAGATGCAGGGAAAAAAAAATGAATGAAAGGGAAAAATCTGAATATGGGTAGGGAAAGAGACACAGCCAAGAGATGAATGAGGAAAAAGCATAGGAACAGAAACACAGATAGGCATTGCTGTACATGGAGAACAGAGAGGGATACAGAGGAGTGATGTTGAATGCAAGAGAAGCAAAGAGAGAGGGAAAAAATGGTGTGCGTGGATTGAGAGGAAGGGAAGAGAGAGGAAGAGGATGGTGCACATGGACAGAAAGGAAGGGAATAAGAGAGAGAGAAAAATGGGATGGTGCACATGGATGGAGGAGAGGGGAAGGGAAGAGGAAAGAGAAGGATGGTACACATGGATGGTAGGGAAGAGAAGAGGGAGGAGATGGTGCACCTGGATGGAGTGAAAGGGAATAGAAGAGGGAGGAGATGGTGCACCTGGATGGAGTGAAAGGGAATAGAAGAGGGAGGAGATGGTGCACCTGGATGGAGTGAAAGGGAATAGAAGAGGGAGGAGATGGTGCACATGGATGGAGTGAAAGGGAAGAGAAGAGGGAAGAGATGGTATACATGGATGGGGAAAGGAAGAAAGGAGAGGGAGAAGAGGTGTACATAGATGAGGAGGGAAAGAGAGGAGAGGGAGGAAATGTATTTATTTAAAAGTTTTACATGGTTTACATACACAGTGTTAAAATAATGAAAAAATAAATACAAATACATAGTAAAATAGTCATCTAATAAAAGTAAACTTACATACAACCCTCAAGAAAATACCATAGAAGGAATAGCAGGGCTCTTGGAAAATTCATCAATTTTAGCGAAAATAATTTTTTTAAGGCATCTACGAAATGCTGCATCTTTAGTAATTTTCTAAACCTACCCTTTTCACAGCAGTTTCATATCTGACCCACTAAGGAGTGAGTTCCATAATTTCACTCCTACACAACAGAAAGTCATTTTACCTGTCTCAAGAAGTCTTGGATTAACGGACATCTTCAGTAAGGCCAAATTCTTAAATTGATGGAGGAAAAGGGAAGAAAAGAGAGGGAGGGGAGATGCACATGGGTTGAGAGCAGGAAGGGAAGAGAGCAGAAAGGGAAGAGATGGAAAGATAGATAGATCTGAGATGGAGGCAGAAAAATGGAAGAAAGTTGAATATGAAAAAATCTGTACTCTTCTTCTCTATGACCAGTTCTAGACTCCATCCCCTCTACTTTGCTGCGCATAACATAAGAATAGCCTTACTGGGTCAGACCAAAGGTCTATCAAGCCCAGTAGTCTGTTTTTACGGTGGCTGATCCAGGTCACTGGTACCTAGCCAAAACCCAAAGAGTAGCAACATTCCTTGCTACCGATCTAGGGCAAGTAGTGGCTTGCCCCATGTCTTTCTCAATAACAGACTATGGACTTTTCCTCTAGGAAATTGTCTAAACCCTTCTTAAAACCAGCTATGCTATCCGCTCTTACCACAACCTCTGGCAATGCATTCCAGAGCTTAACTAGTCTCTGAGTGAAAAAACATTTCCTCCTATTAGTTTTAAAAGTATTTCCTTGTAACTTCATTGAGTGTCTCCCTAGACTTTGTAATTTCTGGCAGAGTGAAAAATCGATCCACTTATACCCCTTCTACTCCATTCAGGATTTTGTAGACTTCATTCATATCTCCCCTCAGCCATCTCTTTTCCAAGCTGAGGAGCCCTAACTTTTTAGTCTTTCCTCATACAAGAGGAGTTCCATTCCCTTTATCATCTTGGTCGCTCTTCTTTGAAACTTTTCTAGGGCCGCTATATGTTTCTTGAGAAAAGGAGACCAGAATTGAATGCAATACTCCAGGTGAAGTTGGACCACAGAGTGATACAGAGGCCTCTATTTTGAAGGAATCTAGCCCAAGCTTTCAGAGAGATCGCATTGAGGATCATTGGGAGTCACAGGACTGGTTTTGGAAGCAGGGATCACTTGAAAAGCCTATTGAGATTCAGGTAAATTGGTTTTTGAGCCAAAATTTGTTGTTGTTTTTCATGTCGCATTTCAGGGCGCTGCTGGAAAATTTTTACGGTGTTAATTTTTGTTATATGGGGTCTAGAGAGTTTCTTAAGGTGAATTAGGAGGATCTGGTATTGTGTAAAAAATTGCCTGTTAGGTGGATAGTTAGGTTACAAAGGCCTGGTGGGTTTTGGGTGTGCTTTCGACAGTTTTGATGGTGATTGTTGGTAGAGAATAATTTATTAAAAATTGGCTGTGCAGTGATTTGAAAATTTCATTAAATTTTCAGGAAGTTTTGTAAGGATATTGTGTGATGTTCACAGGAATGAGCGTTTTAAAATTTTAAAAGTGTAGGGACCTCATAATAGATGTGCTTAAGTGATTCACCATGTGGGAAGTGTTTAACATTAAAATTAAAGATATTTTTAAAATGTTCCTTTCCATTAAAGTTTATGGAGCAAAATGGAGCCTGGAACCATGAAAATTTAGGTTGCATAGTTTGAAGCTCAACTATAACTTCTGTATCTCCCTTCTTGATTGGTCATAAGGGATCAGGTGGTACAAGCCATGCTGGCATTACCAAAGCAATGAGACTAAGGATTCTGGTTCAGTTAGGAGATAGCTAAGGAGCAGGTAGGATGCTGCTGTGGGATCTGGCACCAGAAGAGTAGTTTTATTGGAAAAGAGAAAAGAATAGTAGCTTCAGGTGGAAGATAAGGTAAGAGTAATTGTGCAGGCTGCCATCAGGATCCTGTGCTCCACTCTCTGCTTCTCTCCTGATTCAGCAGCATAATGGAATTTCTCTAGCTTTTTCCATTTTTTCTCACTGCTAGATGTCCTCTCGGTTGACTATGAGATTCACTCACTTAGAAAATAGTTTTCTAAAGAAAACTCGGCAGCCTCCATGGAGCTCCCAAATTATGCTTCCATACCAGGCCATGATATCATTTCCTCCTCTGCAGTCTTAACTTTTTCTGCAGCATTAATCTAAACTAAACTAAACTTTGGGTTTGTATACCGCACCATCTCCATAGTTGTGGAGCTCGGCACGGTTTACAGGAATTGTAATGAGAAGGAACTCCATGGAAGGGCTAGATGAAGATCAGAGGGGAGAAGAATGTTAGAGGGCTAGGATGTCAGAACAGGGGGGAGTGTTAGGTTTTGGAGAAGAGCCAGGAATATCAGTGAAGTAATAATAATATTAACTTTATTATTTTATACCGCCACAACCAAAAGTTCTAGGCGGTTTACACTAAAAAGAGTACATTTAGTATTTTGTGAAGGTGAAGAATTCTGTGTTCCTGATATTGGGCATCAAAATTAGGTCCTCTAGTGCTGTGTCCCAATGCCCAGATTGAGAATACATAGCTAGAAAAAAAAACCAGTCTGTTGTATATACTGTATGTAACAATACTATACCTTAGTTATTTAAGTAAGAACGGTGCAAAGGTATTATGGTAGTTGCCTTAGGTGAACCCTCAGATTTTTGGCTCTTTCAAATAACTTCCAAACCCCTAGTCTCTCTTACTGAGAATATGAAAATTAAAAGGAACAATCAGACTAATTTGTGCAACAGCACCCTTCCCACAATGAACAAAACACTGTAGTAGAAACAAGAGAGTCACAGAGCAGCTGATCATGCCAAGGTACAGCAGCTAGTGTGCCAAAAGCAGGTCAAGGCACCAAAAATTGGACAAAGCACAAAACATTGGCAGGAGCAGCTTAAGATATGAATGCCAAAGAAGGAAAATATTTTTTTATTGTGTTCTTTTTGTATTTTATTTTTCTTTAGGGGGACAAAACACCTCAGCTGAAACATGGGAAGCAAAAACTAAATTGGTACTAGCAACAGTATCAGCACAGTGGCTTTAAATAAGAAAGCAGGCCAGAAAGTGGTAGACAACGTTCCCTCCAAACACCTCAAAGATAAACAGGAGTTTTTTCTATCATTTCTGCTGCTGGTAGAAGAGGGGCACTGACTTGAATATTCTTTCAATTGTGTGGGACAGGCAGGGTAGCATGTTATTTAAACACTCTCTGCAGTGGGAAACTCAAGCATAGCTTCCAGCTACATAGTGGGAACATTGGTGGCAAGGCCTGGAATAGGTAGGCAGTGACAGAACCAGCAGCAGAAGAAGAAACAAGCAGGATTTTTTCTCTTTTTTAAAATAATTTTGAATAGGAAGATAACAGAATCCACTGAAACAAAGACTGCATTCACAGCAGGCACTGATTTAAGGGGCAGCAGCAGCAGAGAAGGAAAGAAGAACAAGAAGAGGTTTTTCTCTCTTTATATGTTGTATGTGGGTTTAAAAGAACCACTGGAACAAAGAGACCAGACAGCAGTGACTAGAGTAGTACCTAGCAAAAACCACAGCAAAATACTGAAGGTAAAGAATATGAGTGGAGAATTCTTTAGTGGACTTGTGCATTCAGTCCCAGGGCCGGATTAAAGGGTAGGCCCAGTAGGCACATGCCTTGGATCTGAGGAGTTCAGGTGGGCCCAATGTGCTGCTATGATGACATCACATTGTCTACTGCAGAGGTTCCCAACACGCAGGTATGCAGCGCCGACATGCCTTCCACCGTCGCCATAATTTTATCTCCACTAAGTCCCAGTCTAGCTGTGGCACTTCTCTCTACTCCCTGCCCCCCCCCCCCAACTAGCAGGCTCCACCCCACCCCCCACCCCATCCTAACTAGCATACTCTCTTTTTATTGTAATTTGCCCGACTGCTGCTGTAACGTTAGGAAATTGATTCCTTCCAGCAGCCTCAGAGCCTTTGCTAAGCCAGCCCACCCCGATGATGCAACTTCCTTTTTCCTTGGAGGCAAGCCCCACGGCTGCTAGACTCATAGGGTTACCATATGGCTCCAGAAAAAGGACGGATTGAGACATCTGGGTTTTACTTCCATTGCTTTTAATAGAAGTAAAGCCGAGATGTCTCTATCTGTCCTCCTTACTTCCATTGCTTTCAGCAGAAGTAAAACCCAGATATCTCATTCCATCTTCCTTTTGCTGGAGCCATATGGTAACCCTATGCTAGAGGGAATCAATTTGCCAATGCTACGGTAGCCATCAGGCTTCTCGCTCATGCTGTCTAGTGCATCTGGTCCTCCCCGATTCCTATATAAGAACATTTGATCGGCAACCAAGAGGATGGAGGGTTCATTTCTTGTAGACCTGGGAGCTATGCTTGCAACACTCCCTCCCTCTGTCCAGCACAAGCTGGCCCCTCATCTGGGCAGGATACTGAGGGATCTCAGGCATCCAGTCAGCTGCCTCTGCACTGCTCCTTACCAGGCCTTATCTACATTACCTTCCTACATTGCTCATGGGATCCCAAAAGTTTAGGTAGCCCCACTTAACAGTATGTTGCAAGGAACAGAAGCTGTGAAACACAGCATCCATATGCACATTTTAATGCCTTAGTTCACTGGACACCTCTTCAGCAAGTACTTTGGAACACTTTATTTTTAGTAGAAGCAACAGTTTCCAAATGTTTCCTGTGTTCAGGTAGGAGCCTTTTTAAAAATTTTTATTTAATTTGTTTTCTAGAATTGCCGCTGCTGGGTCAGACCAGTGGTCCATCGTGCCCAGCAATCTGCTCACGCGGCGACCCTTAGGTCAAAGACCAGTGCCTCCGGAAGAGCGTTCCAGTTTTCTACAACTCTCTGGGTGAAGAAGAACTTCCTTACGTTTGTACGGAATCTATCCCCTTTTAATTTTAGAGAGTGCCCTCTCATTCTGTCTACCTTGGAGAGGGTGAACAACCTGTCTTTATCTAAGTCTATTCCCTTCATTATCTTGAAAGTTTTGATCATGTCCCCTCCCAATCTTCTCTTTTCAAGGGAGAAAGGCCCAGTTTCTCCAATCTCTCACTGTACAGCAACTCCTCCAACCCCTTAACCATTTTAGTCGCCCTTCTCTAGACCCTTTCCCCAAAGAGTTCAGAACAGGTTATAGGTTTAACATTTATTTTATTGCAAAAACTTGCAAACCTGTCAATCAGAACTGGTCAGATACCAGACGACTGGAAGAAAGCGAACGTCACACCAATTTTCAAAAAAGGATCGAGAGGAGAACCGGGCAACTATAGACCTGTGAGTCTTACGTCTGTCCCCGGCAAGATGATTGAATCACTGATCAAGGATAGCATAGTTCAGCACTTGGACACACACGACTTGAAGAAACCCAGTCAGCATTGGTTCAGGAAAGGGAAATCGTGTTTGACGAATTTACTCCAATTCTTTGAGACCGTGAACGAGCAAATTGATAGTGGAAAGCCGGTGGACATAATAAACTTGGACTTCCAGAAAGTGTTCGACAAAGTTCCACACGAAAGACTTCTCAGGAAACTACAAAGCCATGGCATAGAGGGAGATATACAAAGATGGATAGGCAAATGGCTGGATAACAGGAAGCAGAGAGTGGGCATTAATGGGAAGTTCTCCGACTGGGAGAAAGTGACTAGTGGTGTACCCCAGGGCTCGGTACTTGAGCCGATCCTTTTTAATATTTATATCAATGACCTGGAGGAAGGAACATCCAGTGAGATCATCAAGTTTGCAGACGACACAAAACTCTGCCGGGCAATCAGATTGCAGGAGGATAGTGAGGAACTCCAGAGCGATTTGTGTCGGTTAGAAAAATGGGTGGAGAAATGGCAGATGAAGTTCAACGTGGAGAAATGCAAGGTAATGCATTTAGGCAGTAAGAATAAGGAATACGAGTACAGAATGTCAGGTGCAACTCTGGGAAAAAGTGAACAAGAAAGGGACCTGGGTGTACTGATAGATAGGACCCTGAAGCCGTCGGCACAATGCGCGGCAGCGGCAAAGAAGGCAAATAGAATGTTGGGCATGATAAAGAAAGGAATCTCGAGTAGATCGGAGAAAGTTATAATGCCGCTTTATAAGGCAATGGTCAGACCCCACTTGGAATACTGCGTCCAACATTGGTCTCCCTACCTAAAGAAGGATATAAAACTTCTGGAGAGGGTGCAGAGACGAGCAACTAAACTAGTGAAGGGTATGGAGAAACTGGAATATGAGGATCGACTTAAAACACTGGGATTGTTCTCCCTTGAGAAAAGGAGACTGCGTGGGGATATGATCGAGACCTTCAAAATACTGAAAGGAATCGACAAAATAGAGCAGAGAAGATTATTTACATTGTCCAATTTGACACGGACAAGAGGACATGAAATGAAGCTAAGGGGGGACAAGTTCAGGACTAATGTCAGGAAGTTCTGCTTCACACAGAGAGTGGTTGACATCTGGAATACTCTCCCAGGGGAGATTATTGCGGAATCGACAGTCCTAGGCTTCAAAAGCAAACTAGATGCATATCTCCTTGAGAGAGGCATATAAAGATATGGTTGGCTATAAAATAAGCCAGGTGTATACCTGGCAGGGCCTCCGCGTGTGCGGATCGCCGGACTTGATGGACCGAAGGTCTGATCCGGAGATGGCGCTTCTTATGTTCTTACATAATTTCTGTGCAAGTTTGCAGTACAAGATTTTATCCTAATTTGATACATGCTAGGGGCTAATAATAATATACAGTTTATGGGTTACAATTTGCTATGGTTGTCCTTATGATGCAAGGTTTCCAGTACAAGTTATACCTAATTTGGCACACAGACAGTGTAAGTTAATCTTGCTTTGGGATTTCCCCACACCAAGCCCTTTAGAACTCTACCTCTGTTTTTTGGGGGGTTTTGTTATTTAAAAAAAAACAACAAACAAACTGATAACCCATTTCTAAAAAGGTAGTACTGAGCTAGGACCATAAACATGGGAGATAACTAGAGCACAAGATAAGAATAAAAATCAATGAGATTGTGAACTGTAATACCAGCAATAACCAAAGAACAATTCTGAATCAAGCATCTTTCCAAAAACCAGAAATATCAGTCATGGATTTTAATATATCAAGCAACCTATTCCTAATACAAGGAGTTACATATGAATAGCCTTACTGTGGTTTGCTACCAAATGGGTATGTTGCCAGTTTATTTTAAAGGGTCCTTTTACAAAAAGTTAAATAGTATTCTGACAAAATTTATTTGGCTGGGGAAAACTGCGAGAGTTGATCTAGTATCTTTACAAAAACCAATTGTGGAGGGTGGGGTAAATTTTTCCAATTTTTATAGGTATCATCAAGCCTATATAATGCGTCAAGGTATGAATTGGATCCTCCCTGAGCTCATGGAGCATCTTCTAGATTGGCTAAATCTAGAATGGAAAATTATGTCTCCTATGCGACTATCTCATGTATTAAGTATCAGATTCCATAGATATGCTAAGGACAACATAATTATATTGGATACATGGAAAACAATTAAATGTATTAATAAATTAACAGATGTTCCTATAATGAAATCTACTTTGCAGTCTTTATGGTTAAACTCCAAGATTCAAGTAGGCGGTGCTGGGATTGCCTGGAAGAATTGGATGCAGGCAGGTATTCGGACATTGGATGATGTTATATCTAATGAGAAACTGCTTGATTTTTCACAGCTGCAACAATCATTTGGCATTTTAAAGTCTCAACATTACAGGTGGTTGCAGTTGAAGCAGGCTATTCAGAGTGGGTTCTCTGAATGGAAAAACTTTAAAACTTATTATAGTTAGCAGGTCTTTTGCTACAGACAGATTTATTTCTGAATTTTTAAATAAGAAGCCAAAAACTAGTCTTAGAGATATTTGGAGCATTGAGATAAAACAGTATATTTCTGTATCTCGCTGGCCACGAATTTGGACTTGGAGGTTGAAATGTACAGCGTCAGCATCTATGAGACAAACTTGGTTTTTCTTATTGCATAGGATTTTTTGGACCCCAGTTCATTTGCAAAAGTTACAGTTCTAAATCTAATAGATGCTGGCATTGACATAGTGATATAGGGACTTAGGATCATCTGTTATTTTATTGTCCTTTGATACTTAGTTTCTGGAAGTCAATTTGGGGACAAATAAATCTCATTTTTGAGTCATCTATTCCCTTAACCTATGAAGCTGTAATTTGTGGTACGTAACTACAAGTCAAGCCTACTTCGGATAAATATAAAAGCCGCCTTTTCTTGATCATGACGGGAATAACTGTTCAAATGGTCACACATAATTGGAAAAGCCATGACAGAATTAATTACACTTTTTGGTGGGCAAATGTGTGCATCACATATAAATATAAGAGAATGAATGCGGAACATTTGGGGCCTAGAAATTCATTTAATAAAGTTTGGAGTCCATTAACTGCATTTGTTACCTCGCAATAAGGGTCATGTATCTTTCCTTTTCTTATATTTCCTTACACATCCAGGGTGGGTGGGTTTGTTATATCACTGTACCTCAAAAATAAACATGAAATACAGGAAAGAAAGATGCAAGTTTTAGAAAGGACTTCACTATCCTTAACTTGAATATTACTGGAAAATCTACCATGCAGTGCAGACCTAAGCATATTTAAACTACTGTAGCCTACTGGGCTTGATGGACCATTGGTCTGACCCAGTAAGGCTATTCTTTTTTTCTTTTCTTTCTTTTAATCTTTATTGATTTTCAAACTTTGACAGTGCAATACAATTAATTGGACATAAAATACTGCATATAACGCACTATTAACTACACAAGTAATACATAAAACAATAATTTTCTCCCATCCTCCTCCCAATTATTAATACAATAAGACATATGATGTGATTACAGGACAGGGTTGGGGACCACTGTTCTAGCAATCTCTGACAGCAGCAGCCCTTCTCCCTTCCTTTTACCTCCCCACTGTCCAGCAGCACCCATTCCCTGTTCCCCCTGTCCAGCAGCAGCCCTTCTCCCTTCCTTTTACCTCCCCCCTGTCCAGCAGCACCCCTTCCCTGATCCCTCTGTCCAGCAGTAGCCCTTTTCCCTTCCTTTTACTTCCCTCCTGTCCAGCAGCACCCCTTCCCTGCTCTCCCTGTCCAGCAGCAGCCCTTCTCCCTTCCTTTTACCTCCCCCTGTCCAGCAGCAACCTTCCTGCTCTCCCTGTGCAGCAGTAGCCTTGTAGTAAATTTTTTTCCTTACCTGCTCCCCCTGTCCAGCATCTGCTAGGCCATGCAGTCTTTGGCCTTTTGCTAAGCTGGCCCGACTCACAATATCGAAGTGTGCTGGCCTAGTAAATGTTCCGTGGCTGCTTGAGGAGACCATGGCTGCTGCCGCTGCTGGTCCGGGAATGAGAAGAAGAGGTGTCCCGGCAGCCTGGAGGAAGGTGAGGAAAGTGTCGCATGCGCTGCAAACTGCCACAGGCCACATGTGGCGCACACACTGCATGCTGTGAAAGGGAAACAGCCGGCGAGGGAGGAAGTGGGACCCCTGGATGAGGGGGATAGGAAAGGAGTGGTAAAGGAGGAAAAGGAAGTGGCGGACAGATTAAACACGTTCTTCTCGTCGGTCTTCACAAAAGAGGACACATCCAATGTTCCGGAACCGGAAAAATTCTTCAAGGGGGACCAAGAGGAAAAATTATCGTGCATGGAGGTAAGCCTCGAAGACGTACTCAAACAGATAGATAGGCTAAAAACTGACAAATCGCCAGGCCTGGACGGAATTCACCCAAGAATACTAAGAGAACTTAGAAACGAAATAGCGGAGTTACTGCAGCAGATTTGTAACCTATCCCTGAAAACAGGGGTAATACCGGAAGACTGGAGGATAGCAAATGTTACACCTATCTTCAAGAAAGGAACCAGAGGCGACCTGGGGAATTATAGACCGGTCAGCTTGACCTCAGTTCCGGGGAAGATGGCCGAATCATTGATCAAGAACAGTATCAGTGAGCACATAGAAAAAAATAAGCTGATGAGAACAAGCCAGCATGGTTTCTGTACTGGAAGATCCTGCCAAACAAACCTACTGCACTTCTTCGAGGGGATAAGCGGACATTTGGACAAAGGTGACCCCATAGATATAGTATACCTAGACTTCCAGAAAGCCTTCGACAAGGTACCTCATGAGCGCCTTCTAAGGAAACTGTGGAACCACGGGGTGGAAGGGGACATACACAGATGGATCAAAAACTGGTTGGCAAACAGGAAACAGAGGGTAGGAGTAAAGGGACACTATTCTGACTGGAAAGGGGTCACAAGTGGCGTCCCACAAGGGTCAGTGCTGGGACCGCTGCTATTCAATATATTTATTAATGACTTGGAAACAGGGACAAAGTGTGAAGTTATAAAATTTGCGGATGACACAAAACTCTCCGGTAAGGTTAGATCTGTAGAGGAATGTAAAAAACTCCAAAGGGATCTGGACAAACTGATTGAGTGGGCAGATAAATGGCAGATGAGTTTTAATGTGGAGAAATGTAAAGTTATGCACATAGGGAAAGGGAACCTGATGTACAACTACACGATGGGGGGGATGACATTGGGAAAAGGCAACCTAGAAAAGGACTTGGGGGTTTTGGTGGATAAAACAATGAAACCGGCAGCACAATGCGCAGCGGCCTCAAAAAAGGCGAACAGAATGTTGGGCATTATCAAAAAAGGTATCACTACCAGAACCAAGGAAGTTATCCTCCCGCTGTACAGGGCAATGGTGCGACCGCATCTGGAGTACTGCGTCCAGTACTGGTCGCCGTACCTAAAGAAAGATATGGCGATACTCGAGAGGGTCCAGAGAAGAGCGACAAAAATGATAAAGGGCATGGAAAACCTCTCGTATGCTGAGAGGCTGGAGAAGTTGGGGCTCTTTTCCCTGGAAAAGAGGAGACTTAGAGGGGATATGATAGAAACTTATAAGATCATGAAGGGTATAATGAAGGTAGAGAGAGACAGATTCTTCAGACTGGCGGGGGCAACAAGAACTAGAGGACACTCAAAAAAATTAAAGGGAGATAGGTTTAGAACAAATGCTAGGAAGTTCTTCTTCACCCAGAGGGTGGTGGACACCTGGAATGCGCTTCCAGAGGGGGTGGTTGAGCAGAGTACGGTTTTGGGTTTCAAAAAGGGATTGGACGAATTCCTGAAGGGTAAGGGAATCCAGGGGTACAATTAGAGGGTTACTATACCTGGGGGGCCGCCGCGGGAGCGGACTGCTGAGCATGATGGACCTATGGTCTGACTTGGCAGAGGCCATGCTTATGTGCTTATAATGTGCTTATGCTGTAGTACTGTACCATGTCTCTGCCACGGAGCTACGGATCACGGAGGCAGGGATCACGGCGTGTCAACTGCGCATGTGTGGTAAGAGTTTTATTATTATTAACTATTCATGGCTTGTTCGGATGGGATCAGGTGGTTTGTGGGGACGAGGCAATGACCGAGCTTGTGGGGATGGGGCAGAGACAGGGACTGAGCTCACGGAGATGGGGTGGGAATGTGGACCAAGCTTGCGGGGATGGAGCAGAGACAGGGACAAATATTTTCCCTGTGTCATTCTCTATACTTGGCGATGATGAAGAATCGACTGGAGTGCTCATTTAAATATTGATGAGCCCATTTGCATGTCAGAATCGGAGACTGCTATAAAGTTCGGAATAGACCATGGTAAGCCATTTTGATAATCCGCTGCTACAATACATGCACCGGCTGGAAATGGTTTAGCGACTACGTTAAAGGCAACCTTAAGATTTGAGAATCTGGCCCTCAGTTAGCATGTAAGGCATTGCTGTATGCTAAGTGATTAGCATGTGGTTAGCACGCGGGCCCTTACTACCTTCAAAATAGGTGGAAGTAGGGGCTCGTGTGGTAAGTTTTTTTAATGGTCATGCGCTAATGGCAAAATTAGCATATGGCCATTAATTCAGAAAATGGGAACATCAGCCTCTGAAACACAAAAACTAAATAATTCCTCATGAATGATATGGAAAACTAAACAAAACAAAAGATTTTGGGCTACAGAATTCTAATTGAGACCCTGGTAAGAGAAAGTAGGATGGGTGTGGAGTCATTCATTCTCCTGTGCCTTCTTCCACCTCTCACAGCCTGTGTTAAAAAGAAGAGTTTCCTGGAATTGAAGAGCTGTGGCAGCAGCAGAAGAAAAATAAATAGTTGTAGATAGGTATAGGAAGGGAGAAAGAGTGCCTTTGAGAGATTGAGAAGAGAAAAAGAGTACCTTTAAGGGTAATGAAAGGACAATAAAGAGAAAATGCTAAGGCAGAAAGGGAATGGAAGGAAAGGGAGATGAAGAGGGCACTTTAGAATGGAAAAATAAGAGTGTGAATATTTTGTGGAGGCAACAGAGTAGGAAGTAAAGAGCCCCAATCAGGCTGTGGAAAGGGGTGAATACTGAGACCATAACAAATATTTTATGGATTTATGCTGGCATATAAACAAAAGTAAGTTAAAATGCCAAAAATAGATATCCTGATCCCTATATTTGTTATAGGAAACAAAAAAAAAAAAAAGAACTTATCGTATTAGACAAAGATCACTCCAGAATGTAGTATGTATATAGATATAGATAAAGATATATTAAACCAGTGCCCCCTTTTAATACTTCTAGGAAGAACATAGTCAGTAATACATTTTGCTGGAGAGAGTAGAAATATTTTTAATTAATTTTTTAAAGGTTAAATTTACATTTACAAGGAACTTTCAAACAATATAATCATAATAAATTTTAATATGGAGTCTTCCTGCAAATATGCCTATTTCATTTTTATGCTTTTTGTGACTCAATGCTCTGCAAGAGCTTTGTAACCGTTAGAGATGAAAGTAGAAAAGCATGGCATACTTTAAAAGGAGAGAAGAAGGTGAAGAAAAAAAATAATCATCCCAGTATCAAATTTATTCCAAAGCAGGTTTTTTACAATCAGCAAAAAAAAAAAAAAAAGACAGACATGCAGGCAGGTCAGGGGTCAAATAAAGAGGAGACAGTATTGTGTAGAAACTGTCATGCACCGCCACCTATTTTGACATGCACAGAGCCATTTGTTGTCTGTTGAACATGCAAATTAAGTGCCTGCTGTCATAGCTAGCTGGTATCTGAAAGTGGAAAATGAGACCAACTGTAAACAGTGAATGGAGTGATGGACAAGCATTCAGAGCTCGTCATTTCCAACGCCATTCACATCACTTCCAAACTGCATATGACATGTAAAAATCTTTTCTTAATATTCACAACTGGGATATTTGGGGAATTATGGAGGCTTCCACTGCTGCATCTAATAAGTTCTCCAAGCAGACAGCTGTGAGCTGGCTTGATAATTAGGTGTCCAGGAAGATTTTTATGCTCTAAAACAGTTAAAAAGAGGGTAGTGGGTAGGGAAGTTAAAAAAAAAAAATAGCATGGAAAAACTTACTGAAATAGAAATCTGTTTAACCCTTGCATGCATCTCTTGTGTTAGACACATGCCATGCACTCATATTTAGAAAACCAAAATACCGCCTTTCTTTGGTACAACCAAAGCAGTTTACATTTAGGGCTCCTTTTACAAAGGTGCGCTAGCGTTTTTAGCGCACGCACCGGATTAGTGCGCTATAGCATGCACTAGATGAAAAACTACCGCCTGCTCAATCGGAGGCGGTAGTGGCTAGTGCGAGTGGCATTTTAGTGTGTGCTATTCCGCGCATTAAGGCCCTAACGCACCTTTGTAAAAGAGCCTTTATTGTATTAGTTTTCTTTCCACCAACCTCCCTCTCTCTAAATATAATCCATAAAATACCTATTTGTTTTTCCGATTATTAAGCCTTGTCATTATAAGAGATTCTTTGATAAATTGCTTGGTTTTCAGACAGGTAAAATGGATTCATGGCTAAGTTCTATTATCTCTTAGGCCCATTCATACATGACCTTTAGGAAACTATTGAAAACGGATTTATTCGAAAAGTTTGTAAATTGATGTTTCAGAATATAGATTGGAAATTTGCACACTGATTTTACAGTTGTACTTCTTAAGGAATATCTATCTATTTTCATTAATGCATTTTATTCAATTATTGTATAATTTTAGTCATTTTTAGATCATACTTTTATTCACTGTTTGTATATTTTTAGTACTGTATGTGAACCGCCTAGAACTATGTGGTAGGGCGGTATATAAAAATAAAATTATTATTATTATTAAAATTAGAACTTTAGAAATAAGTCAATAAATGCTTTTTAATGCATACATTTAAGGGGGAGATTCAACAAAGGGTGCTAAGTGATATAGCATGTACAATTACAATAGCAAGTGCAAACCGCTAAAGACACACATATAAATATAATGGACATCTTTAGCAATTAGAATGGGCTAAAGCAGTTACACACGCATAAAAAATCATTAGTTCCACAGCTTGCCTCATCTAAATTGTTTTAGGTCAAAGTGGGTAAATAGAAACAAAGATATTTTGCTCTTGATTAATATCAGTGCTCATAAAATTAGACGATGGCAATAATAAAATGTCACTGCTTGAAAAATTATATATATGGTCTATAGGATAAACAAACAGAGAGCCTCGCCTTATAATAGCAACAGAAGAGAAAGGCAAGGGAGACATCCTTCCAACCAAGCCAAAGCCTTTATTCTTTACAAACATGGTCTCAATAAGGATCCACGTTTCAGCGTCTCTAAACGCCTTCCTCAGGGGACACTGGATCGAACGACTGAGAGAATGGAAAAAGCTGATGGAGGAAATGACAGCTAGAAAGGCATCTGACAGCTGTGTAGTTCAGTTTGGACACTAATGCTGACACAAAGCTATGGTAGAGCTTTCTTCTGCGCACCAGTGAGGTAAATGCTCTGACGCTCATAGAATTCCTATGAAAATCGGAGCATTTACCTTGCCAGCCCGCAGCAGAAACCTATACCATGGCTTTGTAAAAGGAGCTCTAAATAAATACCTTCATTTCTATGGACCTACTACTCAGACCTATATTTGTGATGTTTTTGTTACTCCTGGCGCCTTCAACATAGTTTCATAGTTTTATTAAAATTTGATTAAACACTAATCATGAAATTCGAAGCGTTGTACAATAAAATAAGACTTAAAAGGGAGAGGGGGGGATTAACACCAAATAACAAACGCGAATATCTCAGGCTACATTAACTCATAATGTACTACTATAATGTAATAGCAATCATTTCTAAATCTAAATAGCTCAAAATCTATTTCAGGCTATCAGGTTTCAGGTTTATTTAAAATTTTGATATACCACCTTATCAAAATTCAAAGCGGTTTTACATAATATATAAAAACAGGGTATAATAAAAACATACATTAAAAACAAATAGCAAAACAATGCTTCAAACGATCAGACACACTGACAAACATTGACTTACCAATACAGGATGGAAATGGGCAGAGATACAATATATATAAAAAGAAAGAGAGGGGAAGAAGGAAAAAAAAAAAAAGGAAGGGGAACAAAATATAAATAGTCTAGAACAGTGGTTCTTAACCTGGGTTCGACCGAACCCCAGGGGTTCGGTGAGTTAGTATCGCGGGTTCGGCGGAGGTCAAAACACACCTCCGACTCATATAGCGCTTCGGTCACGTTTAATCTTCTATCAGTTATTCAGTGATTTTGATCAAGACTGACTGTGTACTCGGTTTCTTGATCTATCAATCTGTAACTAACGCCTTATATACATCAATCAATTCCTGATCAAAATTTGTGATTTAACTGATAGATGATTGAACGTGACCGAAGCGCTTATGATTCGTAATGATACGCCCCGCTTGTCCATAATTGGCTGCAGGTGATCACGCAACATCGCTTGGCCTATCTATGCTGCAGGGGATTTGATGCGCACAGTAGTCGAATTGTAACTGTTGTGATGGTACGTCGTGTGATACCTATCTTAATATTTTAATCCCTCTGAGAGGCAACAGCAGAAGTCACACTGATTTGCAGTAAATTTCATTATTATGTTATTATTATTCAAAATATAGGAGAACTTTTTTGTTTTCAAAATTGATATTTTTTCCCTCACTGTATACCTATGTTTTGAATTTGTAAAAATCATATTTTATTTTTCCAATAAAGAAGGGTTCGGGGAACACGCATATGAAACTGGTGTGATTCAGTACCTCCAACAAGGTTAAGAACCACTGGTCTAGAATAATGTAAAATAAGCTAAAATGATTGTAAAATGGCAAGGAACAGATTTCCAATGCCGTCCATAAAAGGACTATTATACATCATATGCATCTTTAAAAAGAAAAGCCTTTCTCTTATATAATTCGGTGCTGAATTCCAGATGGTAGGGGCTGTAATGGAAAAGATGCTAGTGCGTTAATGTATCTTAAAGAGGGGATCACACACGTGCCGTTATAGGATGGTAAGGAGTGGCAAGCGTCATTTCAAAAAAATATCTTGCAACTCCTTTGCTACCCCAGTTCCAGACATCAAATCAAATCGAGGGTCTCTGAGGACAGCAAGCATATATTTTCACATGTAGGAGATGTCATCTATGGAACCTGGTATAGACACTACCAAGTACATTGTCACTTTAAATTTTTGTAGGCAGTGCCCATACCACGCATGTGCCAGAGCCTTCCCACCCCAATGTCAGCTCAGGTGACCATCAGATTTTCATTTTCCATGGGGCGCCAAACCTTTCAACTTTTTTGTGCCTTCCTGTCCTTATTTTTTCATAGTTTTTGTCATAATTCTTTCTTTTTATTGTGTTCCAGAATTTATCCCAAGCCAGGAGAATTAATCATTTTTAAGATACTTTACATTCCAGCTCCCTGAGCCCTTTGATTTATTGTTGGCCATTTTCCCTCCATGTCACAGATGGTGCCAAGGGGCTTTAAGAAATGCTCTCGATGTAATCAGACCATCTCAGGCTCTGACCCATATAATTGGTATGTCCAGTGTCTGGGTCCTGAACATCGAAACATTAATTGTGTCTTCTGTCTCTGTATGCAAAAAGGTCACTCAAAGCCTGCAAACTTCAATTCGAAAAACTTTTTGGTACTGCATCAGCATTGACATCAAGCATGGCAGGGAACTTAGGAGCCAACACTCAGCCTCCTATAACCCCGGCACTGGGAGGGCAACAATGGAAGCAAAAGGCAGGGTTATAGAAAAGGGAAAAGGGAGAGATATGAGTGGGTGCAGAAATGTTCTCAGCCCGACCAACCAACTTCCTAAATTCTGAGTGTTATTTTGCTACTGTAGCTGAAAAGAGTATCTTATTTCATTAAGTGCCAATTTGCTAAAATGAAATTCTGTCTTTTGACATTGTTTCAGATCATTGATTGAACTATACATCATTCTCTTCTTAGTTGGGCTGAGAATTTTTCAACACCCCCTTGCACAGGATATAGGGAGAGAGGGAGATGCTGGCATGTTGGGGGACTAGGAAGGAAAAAGATAGATTATTGTATTGTTGAGAAAGGGCTTTATCAAGGAAATCCCCCTACAAATAAATAGAAAAAATATATATATATAAGTCCTAAAACCTATCCATTATATATAACTTATAAGCTTCTTACATATCTTCCTAGCTATATTTAAATATATTTAAATAGCCCATACCTTAGAACAAGCGACTCATGCTTCCCGCATCTGTAGATTTAACCAGGAAACATGGCCGCTGGCGTACTTGCAATAAATATCCCAAATCCCTTAAACGTGATGACATCAATCCTAATGTGACCTCGCCCCCTTCTGTTTTTATAACCAATTGACAACTACCTTCCAGAGTGCTTTAGTCGTATATATGATTAAATGCCTGTGTCATCTGATTTATGTGAGGAGGACGAGCCGGAAAATTAATGTTCGATTGACTGAACATAAATCCCGTATTAATACGGGAAATATGGAGGTGCCTTTGGTTCATCATTGGTATGAGAAAAAACATAAAATTGGGGATTTGAAATGGTGAGTCATCGATCAGATTCATGTTGGGTGGGAGGGTGGTAGCTGTAAGGATAAATTAAATTTTAGAGAACAAAAATGGATATATACAATGAACTCTGTCACTCCAATGGGTTTAAACGCAGAAATAGAGTGGATGACATTAATATAAATGGAAGGTAGTTGTCAATTGGTTATCAAAACATGAAAGGGGCATGGTCACGTTAGGATTGATGTCATCACGTTTAAGGGATTTGGGGTATTTATTGCAAGTACGCCAGCGGCCATGTTTCCTGGTAAAATCTACAGACGCGGGAAGCATGAGTCGCTTGTTCTAAGGTATGGGCCTTAGGCATCTGGGCCAACCAGAGTCTTAAGTCTCCTTCCCAGTGCATTCAGGGATGCACTGGGAGTGGCCCAAGATTCTGATTGGCCAGATCCCTAAGGCTGATACCAGCATCCTATACAGAAACGGAACCAGAGTGTTATCTTAAGATGAGCTCTTTATTTGTTTTCACATGATCTATTATTAGGAACAATCTGATTTGGACTCCTGATGAAGGTATTCTGCCAAAACATAGCTTCTGTTGAGTCCTTAGTATGTCTGTCCTTGTATTGTCTTTGCCCATTATTTTTTATTTTAATTGTACAACGCTTTGAAATATATTGTAAAGCATTTTATAAAATTTTAAATAAACTATAAAACTATAATAAAGAGCTACAGTCAATTCCAGACTCTTTCGCTTCTACTTTGGTGCACTATAAGAACATAACATAAGAACATAAGCAATGCCTCTGCTGGGTCAGACCTGAGATCCATCGTGCCCAGCAGTTCGCTCATGTGGCGGCCCAACAGGTCCAGGACCTGTGCAGTAATCCTCTATCTATACCCCTCTATCCCCTTTTCCAGCAGGAAATTGTCCAATTCTTTCTTGAACCCCAGTACCGTACTCTGCCCTGAAGCGCATTCCAGGTGTCCACCACACGTTGGGTAAAGAAGAACTTCCTAGCATTCATTTTGAATCTGTCCCCTTTCAACTTTTCTGAATGCCGTCTTGTTCTTTTATTATTCGAAAGTTTAAAGAATCTGTCCCTCTCTACTCTCTCTATGCCCTTCATGATCTTATAAGTCTCTATCATATCCCCTCTAATATGCCTAGAACAAACTGCCTGATTCGGTACATCAAGCTCTGTCTCTGGTAGTATTCAAATCTAGTCTCAAAACCCACTTCTTTAAAGCTGCTTTCAATTCCAAACTCTAACCCACTTGCTAAGCACCAATATCTGTCTTATCATTCCCTCTGTAATTTCCCCACCTGAGCATTGTGTATGGATGCATCTTCTTGTCCATTTTGCTGTCAACTAGATTGTAAGCAGGAACTGTCTTTTCTATGTTTTGATGTACAGCACTAAGTACAGCACTATACAAATGATAAGAAGTAGTAGTAGTAGTAGTAGGAAATTACAAAGGTAGTAGGTACAAAGGTAGTAGGTAGGCAGATGAGTTTTTAAGACTGAACATATAATTTGTATACATTTATCATGAGGCAAAGTGTATAATGATGTGACATCAAAAGTAGCTATTAAGAATAGAAAAGCTGAAGATGGAACAGATTGCGTAGTATCCTTAATATAGGTTTTGCTTAAAGATCTCAATATGTATACTTTAGAAGAGGGGAGATATGATAGAGACATTTAAATAACTATGTTGTGTAAATGCACATGTGTCGAGTCTCTTTCATTTGAAAGGAAGCTCTGCAATGAAAGGGCATAGGATGAAGTTAAGAGGTGATAGGCTTAGGAGTAATCTATGGAAATACTTTTTAACAGAAAGTGTGGTAGATATATGGAACAGACTCCCGGAAGAAGTGGTGGAGACAGAAACTGTGTCTTAATTCAAGAAGGCATGGGAAAGGCATGTGGGAACTCTTAGAGAGGGGAAGAGATAATAGTTATTATGCATGGGCAGACTAGATGGGCCATTTGGCCTTTATCTGCCATCATGTTTCTATGTTTCTGTAATCTGTGTGTGTGTAGGGGGAGGGGTCCTAGTATCCCATCTTTGGCTATTCACATTAATAGTCCAGTTTCTGTTACAATCAGACTTCTTTCCCCTCAAACCACACCTTACTACAAAATTGAGTGGTCTCCTGTTCCACCCCTTGAATTCCAAAAATGAACATTCTATAAGCATCCCTTTGAACATGACCCAGCTCTCCACAATGGAAACACTTTATCAGCTCTCAAAATCAGGATAGATTCCTTGACAAGTGGGATCCTTCTCTTATCGTCCCATTGGATTCAGCATGAGCCCCTCTTTGGGTTCACAGGATCACCCTCTGGTTCCCTCTGGGCTTTCTCTATATTCCCAGCTCCCACTGGGTCTCCAATATCTCATCCCTTTTGCTTCCAGGAAATGTTTGGCATGCTCTGTAGCTTTTTCTAAGGTTTAGGGCCCTGCCAAGAAACCTACACCTTCATAGAAGGTGTTTGGATTGTGAGGAACTATTCTAACAAAATCATATTTAAGACTTCCTGTATTGTCCTTTTCCCAGGCTCCAGCCAATGGCTAGCTCAATCCAATAGCTTCTGGACAATGGTTCTAGGATGTTCATTCTTCTGGAACTCTTTAGGTCAGAACTTCTTTCGATAACAGTCATTTGAGAGGCCCAGTCTATCCTGGATAGCCGCTTTTTCTTGGTTATAGTAACGATGACCCAAAGATTTCTTATTTCAACTTGTAACTATGATCTAACTGTATTAATAACTGTACTGATCTACCTGTACTTACAACTCTGTTGAATGTCCGTGTCAAACTAAAGTGTCCATTGTAACTTCCTGGGTAACTGACCCAACCTCTTGTAATATAATCCGAACTTGAACTGAATAGGTAAAGGCAGAATAGAAAATTGATTAACATAACATAATATAATATAGTCCAGGGCTTTGGCCCTATAAGCAGCTTGGGCCTCTCCGGTCAAGTAAAGACCTAATCTAATAGCCCATTGGTCCATTGGGCTATGGTAGCAATTTGCTCAAAAGTGGCCAAATAGGCTTCAGGATCATTCTCGATTCCCAATTTTGTCAGGACCAGTTGTTTTGTCTAATCTCCTGGTCCAATCATGGGATTCCTGACCTCAGTCTCAGTGGGTGACTCCATATGGATCCCATCTGCTATACCCTGCAGTTCTTTTACTTACAAGTCCAACAGCTGCAGCAGGGGCTGTTGTCTTTACCTTTGAACTTCTGGGCTAACTGGCATTTCATGCTATCCTACTGGGCCTAGAACTGTTCAGCCACCCACTTAAGCCTTGATTAAGAGACCATCCTGTATGGTCTTTAGTTGGCGGTTTTTTGATCCTTCCACTGCCACAGATTTATGTGGTGCAGTCACTCTAATATCTTTCAGTCACTCCGGACACTTCCAGTCACCCCTGGTCACTTTCTTATCACTCTGGACACTTCCAGTTACTCTGGTCACATCCAGTCACTTAAGGTCAGCCTCTACTGAGATCTGCAAAGCTGCAATGTGTCTTCAGTTTACATGTTCACCTCTCACTACTGTCTTGAGCAGAATACTCAATGCAACAGTCTGTTTGGTCAAACAGTCCTGCAGAATTTGTTTAGTATCTAGAATCCAACTCCGCCCTCACCCTTAGGAAAGTTCAAAAATGGCAATTTTAGGATTTTTAGGTGGAAGAATATGGGGGACATGCAGAAAACCTCAAAACGTCAAAATTCTGAACCCCCCCCCCCTGGGGCATTTACCTCACAGGCTTTGACAGCCTTACTCACTGTGACCTGTGCTAGAAATGTGCTACAGCCTGCCTCAGCTCTCTTACAATAGCTGGAATAGAAATCACTGCCTCATGCTGGTAATTCCTGCTTGACACTGATCTCTGAGATGCCAGTCAGATACGGTGCCTGACCGTACCGCCACCCTCGCAACCGATAGATGCACTAAGGGATGGATGGAGGTGAAAATGCAGCCTGCACTCTGTGAGAAACCACTGAACCTCCAAAGGATACCTAACAGCTTGCACTCAAACTCCTGCTAAACAGAAGGTGAGGAAAAAGCGGGGATGGCCCCAAGCTCCAAAGAAACAAATTCAGGCTGGCCAATAGGTATCATCAGGGATCAGCCCATCAGCTACAGACCAGAGTCTGCTTCTTCTCTACATAGGTAGAGCTAAAGATACACTCTGAGCACAAAGAAATCCCAAAAAGGGGATGAACACTGAATAAAATAAGAAAAAGGAAGAGCAGAACAGAAACATTCCTTCAAGCACACGTGCAGAAGGAGAAAACTGCAGGTGGTGCTAGAGCTCCCAGTGAAGTAGAAGAGAGTCACAGAAAAAATCCAGAGTGGATTCCTTCTGCATTTGCCATGCAGAAATTGGGAGATAACCTTCATGTCTAGAATGTCTCACCTATTGAATAATAGTTAGAGTGGGATATGGGCCTGAGTTCCCATCTCCATAGTTCACTACACTACCCATTAAACTACTCCAGGAACCTGTTTATTGCTCTAATAGGACTACCCGTGATATCTTAAACTGTTGTACTGTTTTATTCACATCTTTGGGAGGTGGGAGGAGGTCAACAGAGGGTGCCCAGGGCAGTGGCCCCCCCCCCCCTACTACTTCCCCGACCACCTCTGCCACGTGCACCCTACTTCTAGTTGTTCACCGTGCAAGTAACAATTTCAACATGCTCCTTGTGACTGAATTGGCTCTCCCTCTGACATCACTTTTTATGCACAGCACCTAGAAGTGACGTCAGCAGGAGCCAATGTGGCTGCGAGAAGCACACTGAAGTTGTTGCTTGCAGTGGTAAACAACTAGAGGTATGGGGAAAGGGAAGTGGTGCGCACGAATGGGGGGAGGATTAGGAAGAGGTGGGGGTAGAGAGGAGGAGGGGTGCCTGCACCCACACCATGACAGCGCCAGACACCCTGCCCCCCCTTTACTATGCCACTGGGGGGTCAGTGACCACTGGGTGAGGGTGGAAGGAGTCATGCCTTCATCTCACCAGAGGTCTTCTGGTCAGTTTGGGTACCTTTGGCACTTATTTGTTGCTAAAATAGGTCTAGCCCCAAAAGTTCAAATTGCTCCCTGAACATTTTCTAAAATGTTCTATTATTGTAGAAAAATGTTCAGGTTATAAGGCCACCATAACTCTGCACAAACCGTGCCTCCAACATGCCCCTTTTAGATTTAGAGGTACTGCAGACAACCACCTTGGAAATCTGTCTAGAAAATAAGTTTCAAAAATTGCAAATTGGAAGAGTTTGGTGAGTTTGGAAGAGTTTGTCCATCTGCCCCTTTTTGGACATTTTTTTAAAATGAGCCCCTAAATCATATAAGCATATTCTTATAAATTATAATGTAAAAACACATGGTCACCACCAGGTTATACATGTAAGAGGTTAAAAATGGGTAAATATTGACAGAAAATATAATTGTGGGACTAGAATCAAAACAATAAATATTTTGAGGAATGTTAATTGTAATGACGGGATATATATATGCCATCATCTTGATTCCATTAAATAAACCAAGTTACAAATCAGTTCAGTAGACCAGATGTCAGATATTATCACTTGACTGCCCTGTTAATTCTATATTCGATATTTCTTTCATTAAACTCAAACATGGAAACATTTGAAAGTTAGAGATAATATGATACAAAGATATAAAACTTCCTTAAATTTTAATCAAGTGATTTTGTCAAAGCTTCTTGCATTAGCCAGTTATATCCATTTTGTTAGTTGAGAAATACATATTTCATGTCCAGGCCCCACCAGTGATGAGGCCTAGGAATTCTGTTTCAAAAGGTTCTTATCAGTAAGTAACATTCATACCCCAGAGGAACCCTTGGCAGTCACTGGGCCATTGATATAATTGAGCAAGGTATGAGCTGTGTGACACTGCCAAGGAAGTGCTCAATAGTGCTATGCACTAAGCACTTAAAACAATGAAGCTTAAGCAGACAGCTGCATTGTCAATAAATTCCAATTACACTAATTGCCAGGGGTTCAATGAATGCATTTTGAAAGAGGTAAAGTAAAAGGATGAAGATAAAGAATAGTCTATGCCAAGAAGGGCTGGAGAAGAAAGTAATAAATAAACTGTATTTTCTAATGGGAACATTAGTGCATTTTTTTAAACATGGTTAAACAAGATTTTACAAGCTGTACTAGTTTTAAGAATCCTGTTTTACAATTCTTGCTGTCTCTGAACAACATAGACAGTGAGTCAATTGTGCGATATTATCTTTCAAGGGAGAATCATTTTCCATCATGTTTTGCTGTTTTTTTTTCTGTCTGTGAGGAATGGATAATATCCTTGAAATCAGAAGTTAGTAATTACAGTTTCTGAGCAAATGAGACTGAATGACACATTGAAGGTCTGATTTATCAAATGTTTAACTTGTGAGTGCCTAATGGTAGAAAAGCACATATAAATGTTGTCATTTTCAAAGGTTCTAGTTTTCTGAAGATACAGTAAATGAAACCCTGAATTCCCTAATATATTATAAAATAGCCTCATTATTGTATGGATAGATGATATGTAATTGAATGCAGCAAAGTAAAAAAAAAAAATAAAAAAAAATAGTTGGGGCATAAGGGGTGTCGGCTGATAATGACCATTTGGCTATTTACATAGTCTGACAAGTTGTCCCAGGTTTCATTGACCTTACCACTATCCTTCCAGTTATTCCTAATATCTGCTGTATCTGAATGCAATTAGTTAAATGAAATCGGTCAGTATTTGGCCACTGCCAGCGTTACACATGGATATTTAGTGCTGGGGACATTTTCAGGCACCAGCATAAAATATCTGGTTTTATGCATCTAGCTACTCCTAATCCAGTTAAGTGTAATATTCAGCAAATATTGGTAACCATCAAACTGAAACTAGATAAAGAAAAGACCATGTTTTATACAGTCAGATTTGGCTGGTTAACTTATGGCAAAACTGAAAGAAGCTATTGTAAGGGCAACAATGTGAATGCAGTCAGTTGTAGCTGCAATTAAGAAGTGGATGGATTGCAATAGGCATCCAGAAAACAAAGGTGATGTGCATCGGGAGGTCACTTGGCCCAGATGTTCCAGTTTCTCTCGATTTTCTGGGTGAGACTGTGCCGGTAGCACAGGAGGTGAAATACTTGGGTGTTCTTTTCGATTCGGGCAGCTTCTTGACAATCAAGAAGCCGCTCAACACCGAGCAGGAGCGCCAAAGTGTGCTCCTGCTCATTGCAGCTCAGCAGCAGAAGAAACGCGTTTCCATGAGTGAATTAAGAGCCTGATGAGGAGGGAGGGAAAGGGGCTGGGTGCAATGCCTGACGAGAGGGGGATGGGTGCAGTGCCTGACAGGGAGAGGCTGAGTCCAGGAGGTAGGGAGTTGGGAAGGCAAGGATGACAGATGCTCAGGGAGTTGGTAAAGACAGATACTGCACATAGTGGGAGAGGTTTGGGAAGGACAAATTCAGGGGCTGGGGGTGTAGGAAAGGAGAAAAAGAGAGATGCTACACAGGTGGATTAGTGAGTGGGAAGGGAGAGAAAGAAATGCTGCCAGTGGGGGGAGGGAAAAGGAATGGAGAATTGTTGGACATAGGTGCGTGGCGTAAGAGGGAAAGAGATGATGTATATGGGGAAAGGAAGAAAGAGGGATAATTATTGGACATGATAGTGGTGGAGATGAGGGAGGGAGAAATGTTACATAGGGAGGAGAGATGACCCAAAGAAGGGAGACATGTCAGACCACAGGAATGGGAATTAGAGAGAGAGATGCCAGACCACAAAATGGAAGGGAAGGAGGGGAGAGAGAGATACCAGACCGCAGAAAGGAGAGGAGAGAGATGTTAGACCTCGGGAAGAGGGAGGGAAGGAAAGAGAAATGCCAAACCATGGGAGAGGAGAGAGATTCCAGGCTATGGGAAAGAGAGGAGAAAGATGCCAGACCATATGAGGGGGGAATGGGGAAGACAGATATGTCTGACTATGGGAGAGAGATGAGATGGTACATAGGGATGGAGGGAATGGGGAGCAGAGGGAGGAGATGGTGTAATTGTGTTTTTGGACTCATTAGTTTTTCCACGCATCCACCACCATATGATTAGAAGGGACCCCTGAAGAAGACTCTCTTGTCAAAACACGGAAAGTGTTGGGTCCTACGCTTTCAGCAGACTAGGTCCTTTTATGTGGATTATTTCATTTTTATATGGATTGTTTATGTTGACATTGTCACTCCACAGTGGGTTTTTTTGAACAGCAATGTATGCAGCAGGGAAGAGATAAGAAGAAATGCTTCTTATGGATAGATGGAAGTAGGGGAGAAGAAAGAGGGAGGAGATGGTACACATGGATAGATGGGAAGGGATGACATGGAAAAGTAGATTTTGAGAAGAAAGCAGAAAATGGAAGAAAGTTGAATTTTAAAAGTTAATGCTAAAGATGGATGTATGAAAGTGAAGGAGAGAAAAACAGTAAATGGATAAGGTGGCCCTGGATACACAGTTAAAAGCACAGACACAAGGAAGTGCAGCCAGAAACTGGGAAAGATGGTTTGAAAACCAAAATCACCAGGCAACAAAGGTAGGGGAAATGATTTTATTTTCAATTTAGTGATTGAATTGTGTCAGTTTTGAGAAATTACATCTGCTATCTTTATTTTGCACTGTTCAGGAAGAAATGCATTTGTTTCTATTTCTCTGGGGGTTGTACTGTATGCAGAATCTTGCATCTTAGGGATCTTGCATCTGGGGATATAAGTACTTTTAGTTTGTGGTTCTGTATTTGTATAAGGGTTATCTGTGTTCTGCATGTGTGACCAAGGTCAGGTGTTCTGGTAAGAATGAATGTTGAAACATACAGTGTGCTTTGCGTAGTTTAATTTTGTGGTTAACCATTATGTATTGTTAATAAGATTATATTGTGTGCATATATTAAAATTGAATGGGAAAAATTGTATCATAATTAGTACTATTATGGGGCGGGGGCTCTGGGGCAGAGATTAGTGGGGGTCTGGGGCGGAGCTTGCAGCTCCCCCAAACAAAAAAAGCGTTCCGCTGCCTATGGGGTCACTGGCTACTGAGAGAGTATGTAGAGTCATGCCTTAATCCCTCCAATGGTCAACTAGTCAGTTTGGTTACCTTTTTGGCATTTATTCATTATTGAAACAGGTCTAGCCTCAAACGTCAAATATTTTGCCCTGGACATCTTCTACAAATGGAAATATGAAGTAAAAATAGCCAATATTATAAAATGGGGAGGGGTACAAGACATTTTGTAGATATTTAGTAATACAAGGAAGTATAAAAGTGGCATTGTGATACTCAAGGATGGCGGGGAGGAATATGTTGAAAGGATAAGAGGGAATTACTTTACAAATATTTCTGTGCTGTTCTCACTGTTGAAAGGCCAGGAATAGGACCGCAGAAGGCAAACACAAATAGAAACAAAAGTGTGGTAGACCTTGAACAATTTTCAGAAGACTATGTTTGTAAGCAATTAGCTAGGGAGGAGATTGTGGTGTAGTGGTTAGAGCTACAGCCTCATCACACTGAGGTTGTAGGGTCAAACCGCATGCTGCTCCTTGTGAACCTGGGCAAATCACTTAATCCTCTACTGCCCCAGGTACATTAGATAGATTGTGAACCCACTAGGATGAATAGGGAAAACTGCTTGAAGTACCAGTATGTAAACTGCTTTGAATGTGGTTGTAAAACTACAAAAAAGGTGGTATAGACGTCCCAATCCCTTTCCCCTAAACTAAAGTGATGGGAGCCCATAGGATACACCAGAGGGAACTGAAGGAATTTAGGGACGTTCTGGAAGCTCCGCTATCTGACTTATTCAATGTGTCTGACTTTTTCAAAGTGTTAGTTAGACCTTCACTAGGAGCTAGCACATCAGAAGCAATAAGAGCAATACCTCTCCCCCTTCCATGAACAATGGGAAATGGAAAAGGCTGAAAAGCCTAAAAATTTGAGAGTGGACTTGGAGGACTAGAAAAGAGCAGATGTGGTCTCTCTCCACAAAAATGGGAGTAAGGCTGTCGTTAGTGCTTGTTGCACTTTTTTACATCGGGGCAGGCAGTCTCTCTGCTGCCCGACCCAGCCAGCTGAGAGGGTCCTTGGAGAGGAGCCTTAAAACACCGGCACAGCAGAGAGGGAGCCTGTCGTTAGTGCTTGTTGCACTTTTTTACATCGGGGCAGGCAGTCTCGCTGCTGCCCGACCCAGCCAGCTGAGAGGGTCCTTGGAGAGGAGCCTTAAAACATCGGCACAGCCGCGGTACGCGGCCCGTGGTCGCGAACCCCAGGTCGCGAGCTGAAGGGGCATGGCTAAAGGGGCTCGCCCCTTTTGAGCCCCTTCGGAGCCTAAGAGGAGCAGGGAGCAGGGTTATCGAATCTTCAACATGGGTAAGAGGAAAGCTAAAGCAATACCATCTGCTGGAACAACAGACCAGATGGATCGCCATCTTGTGGTTCCTATCTTGCCACATATTGAGGAACAGGTAACTTTTAACATTCAAGCTGTCTCCTTATCTTCTGGGAAACCAACACCACCTCCTCAACCATTATATACCTCACGGTTAGAAGAATCTCCTTCCCCTTTTAAGGAAGGAATAATTTCTTCTTCCCCTCAATCATCTTTATTATCTGGTCTGGAGGTTTCAGGACAATCCCTGGGGCAAACTAAAGAACTAACCCCAGTACAGATGATTACTGGGCAGAGCTCAGACGATCTCCCCAGGGATAAAGTGATCACTCTAAATGATGTTTGGCTTAGTATTAACAGAATAGAGTCATCTTTACAAAAAAACGTTTTGAACTTATGTCAATTTTCATCTGATGTAACTGTGAAAATTAAAGAACAAGATAATAAAATTGGAGAAACAGCTGTGAAGGTTGAAACGCTAGATCAGGTAGTAGGTAATTTACAAGCTAGTGCTGTTTCTAATATAAAGGATAGTATGATGATACATGCTAAATTAGAAAAAATGGAAAATGCTATCAGAGTTAAAAATCTTCGCCTGTTAAATTTTCCAATCACACATTACCTTTCTCCAATGGAACTCTTGAGAATGTATTTGAGGGAGATATTACATTGTACTAAAGTGGAGACCTTTGAGGTTGATAACCTATATTACATCTCAAGAGACTCCAAGGAAAAGGTAGATGAAGGTGGAATGGATAGAATAGTGTTACCTGATAGTTTGAATGTATCACAGTTTTTGGAGTCATCTAAAGACATAATTGATAAACGAGCAACTCTTCTCGTGACCTTTAAGACAGAGCTTGAAAAACAAGATATTTTGAAATTATATTTCCTGAAAAAACAAGAGATGTTTTGTGGTCAACGGGTAATAATTTTTCCAGATGTCTCTAGACAAACTCAGTTCAAGAGGAAACAGTTCCTTCAGCTAAAGCCAAAGGTTTTGGCAGTTGGAGCTACTTTCTTTTTGAAATTTCCATGTAAATGCTTGATTTCATATGGAAGTGATAAATATGTGTTTTTTGACCCAGCCCAGGTGGAAGATTTTATTAAAGAGAAACCTTTGCTGAAAGTTTAATTTCTAATATTGAGTTTACTTTTGGAGGATGATGTATAATATATATAAAAGCCATTTGCCTGTTCCTAGATAGTAGATAGAAAGACTTGATTTGATGATTTATTTTAAAATACTGGCGATCAGCAATAATGTGGTTGACTAGTTTCCTTATATATTTTGTTGTTCCTTGTAGGGAATTTACATTTGCATTTTTGTTTTCATTCATGAATGTTTGTTACTAAGGTATTGTAATGAATAATCCAATAAATAAAGATTAAAAAAAAAAAATGGGAGTAAGAAGGAAGTTGGCAACCCCAGACCAGTTACAGTTAGTCTGACCTCTGTGGCAAGTAAATTAATAGAAACATTTCTAAAATAGAGAAATTTACTTTTACCCTATTTTATCATTTGTACATCGCTTAGGAAATAGATAAGTGATTTAATCAAATTTTCATAAAAACTTGAAAAGTGAGTTTCTGGAATCTAGTAGATTAAAAGACCCGATGCAGTATGGTTTTACTAGAGAAAGGTCTTGTCAGACAAATCTGATTTCTTTGATTGGATGACCAAAGATTTGAACTGAGGAAGGAGCATTAGATGTGGTAGATGTTAGCAAAGGTTATGACATAGTTCTAATATACATAGGTGACATATATAAACTGAGGGGCTCATTTTCAAACAAAGAAAGGTGTCCAAAAGACAGCATAAACCAACACTTGGATATTTTAATTGCCAAAACATCCAAGTGCCAATTTTCAAACTTGCTTCTTAAATGTCTTGCTAGACTTTTTGTCTGCAGGGCATCAAAAATTCAAGAGTGCATGTTGAAAGCATATTATAGGTGTACTTAGGGCATGCTTAGTGCTTGGACATCTTGTGGCGATAATCGAACATTTACCAAGACATTCAGGATGCTATTTAGACTTATGGAGCTAGACCTGTTTTAACAGCGTCTAAGTGCCAAAATGTACCCAAACTGACTAGATGACCACTGGAGGGATTAAGTCATGACCTCCCCATACACTCTAACAGTGGCCATTGAACCCCTCCTACCCCCAACAATCTGAATGAAACCATGCATACCTAGTGGGTGATGTAGTGCACCACAGAGAGGGAGAACCAGGCCCATATCCCACTCTAACCACTACATTTATGGTAGAAAGTGTGAGCCCATCAAAAACCTACCAAAATTCTACTGTACTGCCATATAGGTGCCACCTGCATCAATAAGAACTATTGAGTAGACAGGTGGGTATAGTAGGTTTTGGGGGTGTTTTGGAGGGCTCACCATACATTATACATTTCAATTACAATCTCTCTGATACCTAGAGCAATCCATCTGGCGTGCCGCAAGGGTCACCACTGCTTTTCAATGTCTACATGTCTTCATTAGATGCACTATTGTCCCAGCTGGGGATAAAATTATTTAGCTATGCAGATGACTTCACAATCATTATCCCATTCACTAACTCTCTCTCGGAAGTCACTCCCAAAGCAACAGAAGTACTAAATTTGATGGAGCAATGGATGACAGTATTCAGACTGAAACTTAACTCAGAAAAAACAAATTTTTTTGTTGCTTCGCCACACCCGCTTGACACCAAAACATCACTATGCATCAATAAACTCCAGTTATCCTATTCAATCTACTATGAAGGTACTGGGTGTAACACTGGACCAGAGCCTAACCATGAAAGACCGGGTGGACTCCATAATCAGAAAGGGTTTCTTCACTCTCTGGAAGTGTCGGTCCATTAGAGCATATTTTTATGTGTCATCATTCAGAATTCTGGTACAATCCCTCATATTGAGACATAAGAACTACCATCTCCGGATCAGACCTTCAGTCCATCAAGTCCGGCGATCCGCATACGCGGAGGCCCAACCAGGTGTACACCTGGTGTAATTTTAGTCACTCATATTCCTCTATGCCTCTCGTAAGGAGATATGTATCTAGTTTGCTTTTAAATCCTAGAACAGTGGATTCCGCAATAACCTCCTCTGTGAGAGCATTCCAGGTGTCCCCCACTCGTTGTGTGAAGCAGAACTTCCTGATATTTTGTCCCGGACTTGAACACCCTTAACTTCAGTCCATGTCCTCTTGTCCGTGTCACATTGGACATTGTAAATAATTTTTTTTCCTGCTCTATTTTGTCGATTCCTATCAGTATTTTGAAAATCTCGATCATATCCCCTCGCAGTCTCCTTTTCTCAGTGGAAAACAATCCCAGTCTCTTAAGTCGTTCCTCATATTCCAAGTTCTCCATACATTTTATTAGCTTTGTTGCTCGTCTCTGCACCCTCTCCAACAGTTTTATATCCTTCTTTAGGTTGGGAGACCAATGTTGGACACAGTATTCCAAGTGTGGTCTGACTATTGCTCTATAAAGCGGCATTATAATTTCTCCGATCTACTCATGATTCCTTTCTTTATCATGCCTAACATTCTATTTGCACTCCTATCTATCAGTACATCCAGGTCCTTTCCCTGTTCGCTCTTACCCAGAGTTGCACCTGACATTCTATACTCGTGTTCCTTGTTCTTTCTGCCTAAATGCATTACTTTGCACTTTTCCACATTAAACTTCATCTGCCATTTCTCCGCCCATTTCTCTAACTGACACAAGTCACTCTGGAGTTCCTCGCTATCCTTCTGCAATCTGATTGCCCGGCATAGCTTTGTGTCATCTGCAAACTTGATGATCTCACTGGATGTTCCTTCTTCTAGGTCATTGACGAAAATATTAAATAAGATGAGCCCAAGTACCGAATCCTGGGGCACTCCGCTAGTCACTTTCTCCCAGTCTGAGAACTTCCCATTTATGCCCACTCTCTGCTTTCTGTTCTCCAGCCATTTGCCTAGTATATCTCCATGGTTTTATAGTTTCCTGAGAAGTCTTTCATGTGGAACCTTGTCGAATGCTTTCTGGAAGTCCAAGTATATTATGTCCATCGGTTCTCCACTATCGATTTGTTTGTTCACGGTCTCAAAAATTGAAGTAAATTCGTCAAACATGATTTCTCTTTCCTGAATCCATGTTGACTGGCTCTCATCAGGTCATGTGTATCCAAGTGCCGGACTATGCTATTTTTAATCAGTGCTTCAACCATCTTTCCAGGGGCAGATGTAAGACTCAAAGGTCTGTAGTTGCCCGGTTCTCCTCTTAATCCTTTTTTGAAAATTGGCATGATGTTCACTATCTTCCAATCGTCCGGTATCTGTCCAGTTCTAATTGACAGGTTGGCAAGTTTTTGCAAAAGCTCTCCGATTTCAACCTTCAGTTCTTTTAAGACTTTCGGTTGAATTCCATCATGGCAAGGGGATTTGTCGCTTTTAAGATTGTCGATCTGGTAGTATATCTAAGAACATAAGAAGTTGCCTCCACTGGGTCAGACCAGAGGTCCATCGCACCCAGCGGTCCGCTCCCGCGGCGACCCATCAGGTCTATGACCTGTGAAGTGGTTCCTGACCATTTCTATAACCTATCTCTGCTTCTATCTGTACCCCTCAATCCTCAATCTGGTCCAAATCCACTTCTACTGTGGTGAGGCTGTCCTCTATTACTCCTTTGAACACTTTCACTGCTTCTGGTATTGTTGCGGTGTCCTCCTTCGTAAAGACAGATGCAAAGAAGGAATTTAGTCGGTCTGCAATTTGTTTGTCTTCCCTGATGTACCTTTTTCTTCCCTGGTCATCCAGCGGTTCCACCGCCTCTTTTGCAGGTTTTTTCCTTTTACGTATCTAAAGAAGGACTTGAAATTTTTGGCCTCTTGCGCTATTTTCTCCTCATAGTCCTTTTTGGCATCCCTCACCACTTTGTGACATTTCTTCTGATCATCTTTGTGTTTGTTCCAAGCTTTGGTTGTTTTCATGCGTTTCCATTTTTTAAAGGAGTCCTTCTTTTCTTATGGCTTCCTTCACCTCTCTAGTAAGCCATGCCAGTTCTCCTTTGCCTTTAGTTTTACTTTCTTTGGAAATCCGCAGAATGTAGAGATTTTGTGCTTCCATGATAGTATTTTTCAGTAGGGACCATGCCTGGTCTACCGTTTCAAGTTTGTCCACCTTTTTCTTGAGTCGTTGTTCTACCATGGCTCTCATGCGATCGTATTTACCCTTTTTAAAGTTTAAGGTTGTGGTTAAGGTTTTGGTACGTTTCCCTTTCCCAATGTCAAGTTTAAAGTTGATCACATTGTGATCGCTCATCCCCAACAGGACCATGACTTCTACTTCTTTTGTCAGTCCCGTGAGGCCATTTAGGACCAAGTCCAAGGTGGCGTTGCCTCTTGTCTGGAAGTTGAGAAACAAGAACTGATGGGTATAGCAATAGTAATATCATCTGCATAGCTGAATATTTTCAAGCTAAATGAAGATAAAAATTAGAAAGCACAGGAGACAATGGAGAACCCTGTGCACAGATTACTCCATCTGTCTGAATATGAACCTTTGAAATATACCTGATAAGTATGAGATTTAAAAAAAATCTTGAAACCATGAGAGTACCTTTCCTGTAATACCCATCATATCCAAACATTCTATCCCAGTTATTCACCGGATAACATACAAACTCTGTTTACTTACCTTTAAAACTCTTTTGAACAAAACCCCAGCATTTATAATGTAAATCATTAATTCCGTATCATCCATCTAGAACATTAAGATCCAATGAGCAACATCTTTTAACCATTCCATCGCTTAAAATCATTAATACTAGACAGCAGTTCATCTTTTCTGTGACCGCCCCACAGACGTGGAATTCCCTCCCAATTTATTTACGTATGGAGCAGGACCTCAGAAAATTTAAAAGTAATTTAAAAACCTTTCTTTTTAAAGATGCTTTTAGTAACCCCTAGGCCACAGATTACATATTATTAAACTATGTTTTAATTTGTCTTCCTATTGTACTTTTCCATTGTATTGCTTTACTATTCCTAGTTGTATTTCGCTATCCCTTCCTTCCCTATGTTCCTTAAATGATGTCTTAGTTTTTAACCCAATGTTACTATTCAAAGTTTGTATTGTATTGTTTATTTTGTAATTTCTAATGAATGTATTTTAAATTGTTCTTCGCTTTGAAACCTGACTAAGCGATCAATCAAGAGATATATTAAACTTGAAACTTGAATAGGATATCATGATCTCCAACAGTGTTACCCAATCTTTTTAACACCAAGGACCGCTTTTATAGAAGCAAATTTTTCTAGGGACCGGTAGGAGGAGGGGCAAGGATTTGGGGTGGTTTCATAGGGCAGTTTTATATACAATATACATTACATTCGTATTATTAAGTTATAATACTGTAATATAAATTATACAATTTATCATAATGCAGAATCAATTGAAGCCCTGAGCTTGCAGAACCCCAATGACCCTGCCAACCCATCCCCCTGTGCAGCATCTTTCCATCTCTCCCTCCAATCCCATGCAGAACTCCGATGACCCCACCAACCCATCCCCGTGCACAGCACCTTTCCATTTCTCCCTCCCATCCCCCTCATGCAGCAGAACCCTGACAACCCCGCTAACCCATCTCCCTGTGCAGCATCTTTCTATCTCTCACTCCTATCCCATCCTACACAGCAGAACCCTGCCGACCCTCCCACTGCGAGGCCGACATGCCTCCATCCCAAACAACAGTGGTGGCATCACTGAACAGGCTGCTTCGCAAACTTCCCTGCCGGGGCCTTCCCTTTGCCACCGCATCACTGATGATATCATCAGTGATGCAGTGGCAGAGGGAAGGACCCAACGGGGCAGGCAGCGAAGCAGCCTGCTCAGTGCTGCCGCCACTGCTGTTTGGAATGGAGGCATGTCAGCCTTGCGGTGGGGTTCTGCTGTGCGGGATGGGAAGGAGAGATGGAACGATGTTGCACAAGGGGATGTCTCACGGACCAGCTGTCATAGGCAGGCCACGGATTAGGGGTTGGGGACCACTGATCTAAGCTGAACTAAGATCAAATTGTAATAAAAGCACTCCAATGCCTTTACTAAAACAGGTATATAAATAATTCAGAAGTGAAATAACTAAAGTCTCGGTACAGTGAAAGGGTCGAGAAAACCTGATTGCGATTCATCTAAAAGAGGAAACAAATTCAAATAATCCAACAATTGGTGGTATATTATTCCCTACATTAGTTTCACAAAGAAAGATATCGATGCTACCGGCCTGTAATTACTAACATCTGACACAGAAATTTTTGAATTTTTAACAAGTGGAGTAATCACTTTTTGGAAAATCCTTTACTTTTTGGAAAATTACTGTCACCAAACTATAGTTTAATCAACTGAAAAGATCTTTTTGGAATGTAAAGCTAGAGGCTTTTATAACCGAAGATGAACAAGAGTCTAATAAACAAGATGGTCTAGAATATTTTGAGTATAAAATTTTAAATTGAAACCAGTCCAGAACTTTAAAATAGCCCTAATGTAAGTCTGCTAGACATGTCACTGCAGGAACATCAGGATTCGTGATCAGGGGATCATAGGTAATTATGCTCTAGCAGGAGTCTCTAAATGACTATTTTCTGTTTGAAATAAAATGCAATCTCTGTAGCTGAGGGAGTCGAAGCTTGAGCTGCAAAGAGGCAAATCTAACCAGGCAGCCCTTCAGCAATATTGCTTTCAAATATGTTAAAAAGAGCAAGCCCATGAAACAAACCTTGAGGTACACCACTGGTATTATCCCTTTCCTTAGAGCGATCTCCATCAACCACTACTCTCTGTCGCCTTCCATTCAAGCAGTATCTGACCCAGTCCATCACATTGAGACCCATCTTGAGTATTGCTTTCATTTCTGGTCTCCTTATCTCAAGAAAGATATAGCGGCACTAGAAAAGATTCAAAGAAGAGCGACCAAGTTGATAAAAGGGATGTAACTCCTCGTGTATGAGGAAAGACTTAAAAAGGTTAGGGCTCTTCAGCTTGGAAAAGAGATGGCTAAGGGGAGGTATGATTGAAGTCTACAAAATCCTGAGTGGAGTAGAATGGGTACAAGTGGATCGATTTTTTACTCTGTCAAAAATTACAAAGACTAGAGGACACTTGATGAAGTTACAGGGAAATACTTTAAAACCAATAGGAGGAAATATTTTTCACTCAGAGAATAGTTAAGCTCTGGAATGCATTGCCAGAGGTTGTGGTAAGAACAGATTGCATAGCTGGTTTTAAGAAAGGTTTGAACAATTTTTTGGAGGAAAAGTCCATAGTCTGTTATTGAGAAAAACATATGGGAAGCCACTGCTTGCCCTGGATCAGTAGCATGGAATCAGTAGCATGTTCACTGGAGGGCACCCTCTCCCTGGCAAGAAGCTCCCCAAACATGAAGTCATATCCTTCCCTTCCTTCTTTCCACTTTTCTCTCTGGTTTGTTTCTATTAACAGAAAGAATGCTGTGACTCATCACAGGCACAGAGCAGGAGCTTCTCGCCGTCCACATCAGCAAAATAATACAAGACTTAAAGATTCGCCACGCTTCCGATTGCCACAAAATAAAGCTGCAAGACTGAAACACAGTGCAATAACTTCCGACTTGTTAAGTCTCATCATCTTCAAAGAGCCACCATGCCATTAGCCAAAAGCGAAGGATATAATTTCGGGCCGGAGGAGAACTTATTTCACATGGTAACCCCTAGATCTCCCATCCGATGCACCCCGACTTCAAGAGAAAATAACTCAACAGAGCAATGGATAGCGGCCAGTACCCCGGAAGACGGCGGCCGAGCAGTCGAAGAAGACATCACTAATTGGCCAACGGACGAAAGAGACTCTTCCGCCCCTCAGCTCAGAGGACAGGAAGTAGAATCAGGCGAACGTGTGGGCGTGCACAGCAGATTCAGGCCAGTCGCGAGCGAAGGGGGAAGCAATTTCCGGAAGGGAACGCGGCGCGTTTGCATTTTGGCCCGGTATTAGTGACCTGAATTGGCCACCATGAGAATGGGCTACTGGGCTTGATGGACCATTGGTCTGACCTAGTAAGGCTATTCTTATGTTCATTAGATACCTGTGTGGAATACTGTCTTTGCTAAAATCTAAATACACTACATCTAGCACAATCATTCTATTCAATTCTCTGGTCACCCCATCAAAGAAATTGATCAGATTTGTCCGACAAGACCTGACTCTAGTGTATCCATTTTGTTCTGGGTACTGTAATCCACTGGTTTCCAGAAACTTCACTATTCTCTGTATTAAAAGCATTTCCATTAATTTACTTACCACAGAAGTCAGACTGATGGGCCTGTACTTCTCTAGTGGAGGAGTGACCTAGTGGTTAAAGCAGCTGCTTCAGCACCCTGAGGTTATGAGTTCAATTTCCACTACAACTCTTTGTGACTTTGGACAAGTTACTTAACACGTCATTTCCCCATGTAAACCACTATGATTGCGTAAAACCACGCATAAAAATTGGTATATAAACTCCCATTACCTTTTACTTCTTCCTTACTTCCACATTTATGGAGAGGAACCACATCTGCCCCTTTCCAGTCTTCTCAACTCTAGAGAAGCATCAGCCAGCATAGCCACAACTTCCCCAGATTCATTCAATACTCTCAATTATACCTTCATCCAACCGCAATGCTCTATCCATTCCCACCACAACCTCTGTTCCCTTTTTCCCCTCCCACCCAACAACACCCACCACCCCTGTTGCTGCTGTTCTTCAGACTAACTGCAGCAGCAGTGGCAAAACAAAGAAAAAGACTGTAGGGCTGCATGGTTCCTACTCGAGGCTGCCGGTCCTGTCTACTTCTGACATTGCTTCTTCTGGGGCAGAGCCAGCACCCATGAGTAGGAACCATGCAGCCCCGTGGTTTCTTTCTGTTTGTTTCTGTTCTGATGCCTATGCATTTTTGAAAGCCATGTTGCAGATGGACTATCTGGTAAGGTTTGCTTCTTTGCAGATGATACCAAAATATGCAATAGGTTAGACACCCCTTATGATGTGGATAACATAAAAATGGGAGCTTTACAGTATAGGGGTTGAAGTACTTGTGTGCAGAAAAAAAAAGAAGGATTTGGGGGGGGGGGGGGGGGTGATCATGTCAGATAATCTGAAGGTGGCCAAACATGTAGAAAAGGCAACAATAAAATTTAGAAGGATGCTTGTATGCATAGGGAACGGAATAACCAGCAGGAATAAAGAGGTGATAGTTCCTTTGTAGAAGGCTCTGGTGTAATTTCTTATTTAGAGTGCTGTGTACAATTCTGAAGACTACACCCTCAAAAAGATATACATACAATGGAGTTAGTTCAGAGTGCAATCACTAAATGGTCAGTTGTCTTCATCATAAAGAGTACGGGGCCACATTTAAGATCTCAATTTGTATAATTTAGGAGAGGAGAGATATGATAGAGATATCTAAATGCTAAGTAGGCAAGCCTGTCTTAATTAAAAGGAAGCTCTAGAATGAGGGGCACAGAATGAAGATGAAAAGGGATAGATTCAGGAGTAATCTAAGGAAACATTTCTTTATGGAAAGGATGTAAACCACTGGGTATAAAATAAGTACCTATATATAAAATGTAAACCATTTTGATTTGTAACCATAGAAAGGTGGTATATTAATTCCCATCCTCTCTTCCCCTCTATCTGACTTAAGAACATAAGAATTGCTACTGCTGGATCAGACCCGTGGTCCATCTTGCCCAGCAGTCTGCTCACGCGACGACCCTCTGGTCAAAGACCAGCGCCTTAACTGAGACTAGCCCTACCTGCATACGTTCTGGTTCAGCAGGAACTTGTCTAACTTTGTCTTGAATCCCTGGAGGGTGTTTTCCCCTATAACAGACTCTGGAAGAGCGTTCCAGTTTCCTAGCATTCTGTTCGCCCTTTTTGCTGCTTACACCACACATTGTGCAGACGGCTTCATTGACTTGTCGACCAGTACTCCCAATTCTCTTTCCTGGGGGGTCTCTCTGAGTACTGCACTGGACATCCTGTACTCGTGTATAAGATTTTTTGTTACTGACATGCATCACCTTACACTGGTCCACGTTAAACCTCATTTGCCATGTTGCAGCCCATTTCTCGAGCGTGTTTATGCCACATTGCAGGTCTTCGCAATCCTTCTGTGTCTTCACTACTCTGAATAACTTCGTATCGTCTGCAAGAAAGCAAAGCACAAGCACATAGATCTTTAAGAGAGAAAGGAAAGAATAGTAGATGGTATGGATGGGCAGATTGGTTAGGCTATATGGTTTTTACATGCTGTCATTTATATGCAACAATTAGTTTATAAAATTATTTACATAGGGCCAATTTTTTTCTGAAAGCCACAATTTAGGCACCATATTTCAGCTGAAGGTGCACTTGTTTAAAAAAAAGCATTTGAATAGCTTATCCTATTTTTCCTAGTAAATACAGTAAAACCTTGGATTGCAAGTAACTTGGTTTGCAAGTGTTTTGCAAGGCAAGCAAAACATTTTATTAAATTTTAACTTGATATACAAGCAATGTCTTGCAATACAAGTACATAAAGTATACATACATCACAACCGAGCCAATGGTTCTTCTTTCTCTGATGCTGAAGGAGTATAGTGACTGTTCTAAATGAGCGAGGTCTTGCAATACAAGTGCATAAAGTATTTTGTATTAAATCTTTTGGGTTGTGGAACAAATCGTCTGAGTTTCCATTTATTTATTATGGGGAAATTCGCTTTGATATACGAGTGTTTTGGATCACAAGCATGTTTTCGGAATGAATTATGCTCGTAAACCAAGGTTTTATTGTATTTTGTATTCAAGTTTTTGGGTTGTGGAACAAATCGTCTGGGTTTCCATTATTTCTTATGGGAAAATTTGCTTTGATATACGAGTGCTTTGGATTACAAGCATGCTTCTGGAACAAATTATGCTCGCAAACCAAGGTTTTACTGTATATGATTCAGGCCTGTTCCATGAGGGACTGGCACTGGAAGCTTATGGGGCTCATAATCGAAACAGAAAAACATCTAAAAACCAACCTAAATCAGCACTTGGATGATCTAAAAGACAGGTCGTCCAAGTGCCAATAATCGAACCAGGTTTTAAACATATCTAAAAATGACTTAGGCTTTCACAGTGCTGCAGTGTGCCCAGAGCTAAAAGGGGCATTTCAGGAGGAGTGTTGAGAGTGGGATTTGGGCGGGCCATGGGCTGTCCTAGACTTAGTTGTACTGCCTAGACGGAACTTGGAAGCTGTGACTTAGGCCATCTAAAACCAGGTCTAAGTCACAAGAAGGTATCCAAAGTGACCAGATAAGCACTGCAGACACAAAGTATAGAACCCCACACACTGCCCTAGTGATCACTGCCCATTGACCCCCCCCCCCTAAAAATCATAATAACAACTTTACATATCTGCCTCCAGAACATCAGCACCTGGCAGCCTGGCATAGGAAAACCTAGTAGAGCTGCACAGAGATGGCTTAAGTGGTCTTGGGGGTGGGTTAGTGAACCATGGAGAGGAGGACCCAGGCACATAAGCCACTTTAATCACTGCATTCATGGTGAAAAATGTGCACTGACCAATAAAACCCCTAACCCTTTTGTAGTGCCATATAAGAGGCTCCTGCAGCCATAAGGGCTATTGGGGTGATAGATAGGTAGATCTAGTAGATTCTGGGGGGTGTTTTGGGGGGCTCACCATGACCTATAAGGGAGCTGTAGTGAGATGTTTATGTGGGACCCTTTTTGTAAAGTTTACAGCAGTGCCCTGTAAGGCACTCCACTTCTCTGGTGCCATGTCTGGGTGTCCAGTCCATCACTTTTCTGGCCCCTCTCATACCCAAAAGGTCTTTTTCTAGGCGTTTGTGACTTGGACAAATTTATGGACGAAAATGGGGTATAAAGATGGATGACTTAGTGGTCTGGATGATCAGATGGCTCTACTTTACGGAGAGGGTGGTGGATGCCTGGAATGCGCTCCCGAGAGAGGTGGTGGAGAGTAAAACTGTGACTGAGTTCAAAGAAGCGTGGGATGAACACAGAAGATTTAGAATCAGAAAATAATATTAAAGATTGAACTAGACCAGTTACTGGGCAGACTTGTACGGTCTGTGTCTGTGCATGGCCGTTTGGAGGAGGATGGGCAGGGGAGGGCTTCAATGGCTGGGAGGGTGTAGATGGGCTGGAGTAAGTCTTAACAGAGATTTCGGCAGTTGGAACCCAAGCACAGTACCGGGAAAAGCTTTGGATTCTCGCCCAGAAATAGCTAAGAAGAAAAAAAAAAAAAAAATTTAAATTGAATCAGGTTGGGCAGACTGGATGGACCATTCGGGTCTTTATCTGCCGTCATCTACTATGTTACTATGTTATGTATTTTTCAAAAATGGACCTTCTCCCATGTCCGACTTTTGTCCGACTTTGGACGACTTAGGCCCAAAATGGACTTAGACATTTTTTTTGATTATGCCCCTCCATGTTTTAAATTGTAATTTATTTGCTGTATTAGTTATTTTTATTGTCTTTATTTGTTTTATGGTATTTTTATTCTCAATATATTTGTATTTTGGTTGGAACCTAGCCAGAATTGTAGATGCTGCAGGATATAAGTTCTGTTTAAATTAAATTAAATGTAACTGTACTCAGAAAACAAACAGGAGAAACTGCCTTCACATCAGTGAGAGGCACGAAAACAACAAAGAAGGAGACTAGATGGTGCTCAATCCTTTTTATTTTTAACAGACTCGACATGATCGTGGTTTGGCCCAAGAAGGCCTGCCTCAGGAGTCTTGCTGTAAAATGATAAAACCATGGATGTATTAATCCATATGTCCAAGTATTCTTTAAAAACACCAAGATAATGGCTGACAGCGAGTACAGTGAAACCGCATAGAACTGAAAATGAAACTTCATGGCATAAATGTATATGCATAAATTTGGCATTTACAAACATCTTACAATATTATATAAGCAGCCTGAATAATTGTTGCCCCACCTATGACATACCTATGCCCCTCCTCTGTTAATGCCCTCTTGCAATTAGGAGCTAAGCCATTTTTGCATATGATCATACTGTAGAATAATGGTTAGATATGATACTGCCATTTTACATGCAAAAGTATATATTTATTTAAGAATTTATTGCTAGCGCCATCCTCTAGTTCTGTACAAGTTACAGAATAACGTTCATAGTTAAAACACAAACAACAAAATATCACACATATTGTACAACAGCACTATAAAATAACTGCTTGCTAAACAACCTTCTTACTGTCCAAAAAATCAGGAAGAAAAGCTGCATCTGAATAACTTCATCTTCAGTAACTTCCTAAAATTTAATAAAGTTGCTGTTTTCTTTACTTCAAGAGGTAGATTGTTCGTCGACAGACCCCAGATTTCACCTGTTTCAATAGTTACCTGGCATGGAAACCATGCTTTAATATAGGCATTCTGTTATAGCATGAGGGGATAGCTGTTACTGCTATATGGATAAATGCTTTTAAATATTGAGACATCATTGTTTAATTTAAATTTTCATAAACATTGGCAATATGGAATAGATAGCAGCCTGTGTTCTCCCCTCTCTTTCTATGGTTCAAAAGAAATGCAAATATATTCTATCAGGATAACTGCAGCCATAATCAGTATCCCCTGGATTCCATAAAAGGTGTGATTCAGAGATGCATGCACAATTTAGTTAATGAGCCAATTATAATCAATAATTAGACGCTAGTAATTATAGACTTTAATTGGCACTAATTTGGATTTGCCTGTGCATGCTATTCTATAACCCTTGGACACCAAAATCCTATAGCGCATAACCCAAAAGGGGGGCATGGCTATGGAATGGGGAACAGCCTGCTAAGGAGCATTCTGAAGACTTAAATGTAGTGTTATAGAATAGCGCTATTTATGTGCCAAATGCCATGAGCTGGGCACTAACATTTATACCAGGTTTCAGCTGGTATAAATGTAAATATCCAAATATGAAGACAAGAATTGGCATTACATGCCATTCAATAAAGGATGCTCAACTGATTTTTGAGTCAAACAAACAAAAAAGGCAAGCGAGATGTCATAAAACAACAAATAGGCACATTTATTAGCATAAAAAGTCCTAGGGGTCCTTATATCAAGGCGCGGTAGGGGGGTTTAACATGCGAAATACCGCGCGTTCAACTGCCTGCTGCGCTAGTCGCTAATGCCTCCATTGATGAGGCGTTAGTATTTTGGCTTGCCGCAGGGGTTAGCGCATGATGAAATGTCCGATGTGCTAACCCCCGTAGTGCACCTTGATAAAAGGAGCCCCTAGTATGTTTACTTAGCTGGACAACAAAGCTTAAGCCAGCCAAGTAAACATACTAGGTCTTTTTTATGCTAATAAATGTGCCTATTGGTTGTTTTATGACATCTCGCTTGCCTTTTTTGTTTGACATAATATTGAGGCAAGTCTTCTTCCCTTCTTTGACTGATTTTTGAGTACCATATACTTAACCTGGCCCTTATACTGAACCTGGTCCTATATTTCCTATCAAATAAACTGTAGCTCCATACAATTTATTTTTTAGTTTATACAAAGTAAATAGCTTGCAGTTAAGATTTCTTCAGTATGTGCCATAAAATGATCAAAAATGTATTCTATAAACTAGCACACCTAAAATACTTTTGGCATTTTTTTTGTACCTACTTTCCTGAATCTGGGTTTTGGATGATCTTTGAATCTTGTAAGACTGGCAAGAGATAAAACTATGTGCTGCTTCAAACTTAAGAAATGTTATCTAGACAGACTGTATCGCAGTCTCCAGTTTAGCAACCTCATTAGAGAGGCACTAATCTCTTAACTCTGTGAGTCAGATAAGGCTCTACCACTAAACTGAAAGTCAGAGTTCAATCAATTTCCAACACTTGATGTGCTCAGCTTCCCAGTGTAACCTTCTGGTCATTAGATAATTTTATCAGTCAGGTTCTTGCATTTGCTCTGTGATATACATCATGATGAGAAGCTGAACTTCAGGAACTGAATGATAAGACACCCATTTCAGAGGAATTAAAGGCCATCAAAGTTGTCAACGCTCATGTTAGAATGGTTCTGTGAGAGAAGGGAATGCATCTCATTTAAAGAATGATAACAATGACAAATTTCAAAGACAGTTAACTAGGTATATAATGGTTGGCTCAGAAAATTGCTGTCTGCTGAGCTAAAAGTATCCCATAACTTCCAAAGTACTTATATTTGTAACCACACTAATGAGCGATATTCTTGGGGGAGGAAAGAGGATGTGTTTGAGAAACAATGCTAAATATATGGTTTTCAAATGATTGCATGGTATTTAACAGCAATATCATACCTACATAAAGTACAAGCACAAATTTTGAGGATATATTCAGCCAATGGATTTTATAATGTATTTTTAAATGGAAACTAACAGGTTTTTCAGCTATTTGAAAACTGCCCCCCAAATATTTCTTTTAATAAGAATTCACATAAGAGAAAAATTATGCTGCCATCTGATAGTTATGCATTATAAAAAAAGGTCTCTTCAATGGCTTACCCACCCCCCACCCCCTTTTACAAAACCGTAGCACAATTTTTAGCACTGGCCACGGTAGTAACAGCTCCGACGCGCATAGGAATTCTATGTTGAAAGGGGATAGATTCCGTACAAACGTAAGGAAGTTCTTTTTCACTCAGAGAGTGGTGGAAAACTGGAACGCTTTCCCAGAGTCTGTCATAGGGGAAAACGCCCTCCAAGGATTCAAGACAAAGTTAGACAAGTTCCTGCTGAACAAGGACGTACGCTGGTAGGGCTAGTCTCAGTTAGGGCGCTGGTCTTTGACCAAAGGGCCGTTGTGTGAGCGGACTGCTGGGCATGATGGATCACTGGTCTGACCCAGCAGTGGCATTTCTTATGTTCTAATGAGTGTCGGAGCTGTTACCGCCATGGCTGGTGCTAAAAACTGTGCTATGGTTTTGTAAAAGGGAGGGTTTATGATTTCAAATTTGGGGGGTCCTGTTTACTAAAGTGTAGTAATGATTTGCACTTACCACAATTTAACTGCTAAAATTAATGCATGGTAAGTGGAAAGGCTGTGCACTCACTCTTAAGGGTATGTCCAAGCATACCCCTGCAGTTACCACAAAAAGAGATGTGTTTTTGATAGGACATCTAAGCCTGAGTTTGGAGTTTTTGTGAAAGACGTTCAGAAATCCAGTAGAGAAAATATCCATTTTCAAAACTGCAGGACGTCTTATCTTTTTTTTTTCTTTTTTTATGACCTATCTAGACATTTTGGCCCTTAGTGCATCTACTTTTTCAGCCATTTTTGAATACAAAAATGTCCAAATGAAAAATGCACAAAAACAAGCCATTAGGACCAGGGCAGGATTAACCAATAGGACAAGTAGGCACGTGCCTAGGGCCCAAAATGGTCAGGGGGGCCCGATGAAGGAGGGCATCAACATTGTTTTTTCCAAACGGCGATGGGCCCCTCCAGCATCGATCGGCAATGCAACCCCCCCCCCTCCCCCCATTGACGGAAAGTAAGACAAGTAAGCAATGCGGGTAAGAAATGCAACGGAAACTGTAATTGTGCAAGTGGTGCTGATTGCCCAAAGTTTCCCTCTGACACAGCTTCCTGTTTCTGCCTGGGCGCATGGTGGGGTGGGGTGAGGTGGGGTGGGGCAGGGGGCCCAGTGTACTTGTGTGCCTAGGGGCCTTGATGAATTAATCCTGCCCTGATTAGGACATCCAGTCAGTCAGCATTCTTAGCAAACTGCCACACAGACAGCAGAGTAGAGGGGCACTCTAGGGGATACTGTAATGAGCATCATATTAAAAAGTACAAGGTACATGTCACTATAACCTGCTTATATTGCATGGTAAGCACTCCAAATTCCACACAAAACTTACTGTACCCACCTGTACGCCACAACAATAGCCCTTTATGCCTACAGGTATCATCTTTATGTAGCTACATCAGGTTTTGGAGGACTCACCATACAATATAAGCAGGTTATAGTGACGTGTACATAAGAATTTTTAATGTGACATTCACTGCAGTACCCCTTAGAGCACAGGTGTCAAAGTTGGTCCTCGAATGCCACAATCCAATTGAGTTTTCAGGATTTCCCCAATGAATATGCATGAGGTTTATTAGCATACAATGAAACCACTGCATGCAAATAGATCCCATGTATATTCATTGGGGAAATCATGAAAACCCGACTGGATTGCGGCCTTCAAGGAGGGACTTTGACACCCCTGCCTTACAGTGTTCCTCTGATCTGCTGAGCTGTGTTTGTGTGGCCATCTGGAATGTACTGTTTCTTTTATATCTTTGGGTGGTGGGAGGAGTTCAGTGACTACTGAGGGAATAAAGGGGGTTCAGGTCTTAAACTACTGAGGGAATAAGGGGGGGAGGGTAAGGCCTTAATTCCTCCATTGGTCATCTGATCAGTTTGGGCACCTTTTTGGCCCTTATTCATTTTTAAAACAGGTCTAGCCCAAATGTCTAAATGGTGTCCTGGACATTTTATTAAAAGTTTGATTATTCCTGCAGAATGTCCAAGTTCTAAGCCCGTTCAAAACAAAACTGGCCAAACAGATTGAAAAGGTGACGGCGAAAGCTAGAAGAATACTAGGTTGCATAGGGAGAGGTATGGCTGGTAGGAAAAAGGAGGTATTAATTCCCCTGTTTAAGACTTTGGTGAGACCTAATTTAGAATATTGTGTACAATTCTGGAGGTCACACCTTCAAAAAGAAATAAAAAGGATGGAGTCGGTCCAGCAAAAGGCTACTAAAATGGTATGTGGTCTTCATCATAAGGCTTATGGGGACAGACTTAAAGATCTTAATCTGTATACTTATGAGGAAAGGCGGGAGAGGGGAGATATGATAGAGATGTTTAAATACCTACATAATGTAAATGTGCATGAGTCGAGTCTCTTTCATTTGAAAGGAAACTCTGCAATGAGAGGGCATAGGATGAAGTTAAGAGGTGATAGGCTCCGCAGTAATCTAAGGAAATACTTTTTTATAGAAAGGGTGATAGATGCATGGAACAGTCTCCCAGAAAAGGTGGTAGAGACAGAGACTGTGTCTGAATTCAAAGGGCCTGGGATAGGCACGTGGGATCTCTCGGAGAGAGAAAGAGATAATGGTTACTGCGGATGGGCAAACTAGATGGGCCATTTGGCCTTTATCTGCCATCATGTTTCTATGCCCCTTAAGATTTAGAAATACTGGAGACAAAACAACCAGAAAGACACACAACAGCACTAGGGAAAATAAGAACATAAGAATCACCTCTGCCGAGTCAGACCACAGGTCTATCATGCCCAGCAGTCCGCTCCCGCGGTGGCCCCCCAGGTCAATGACCTGTGAGTGATCTAATGCTCTAAAGCATTTTGTACTGTATAGTAACCCTCTAATTGTACCCTTCAATCCCCTTTTCCTTCAGGAATTTGTCCAATCCCATTTTGAAACCCAAAATCGTACTCTACTCTACCACCTCTTCTGGAAGCGAATTCCAGGTGTCCACCACTCTTTGAGTGAAGAAGAACTTCCTAGCATTTATTCTGAATCTATCTCCCTTCAATTTTTTTGAGTGCCCTCTAGTTTTTGTTGCCCCCGCCAGTCTGAAGAATCTGTCCCTCTCTACCTTTTCTATACCCTTCATAATCTTGTAAGTTTCTATCATATCCCCTCTAAGTCTCCGCTTTTCCAGGGAAAAGAGCCCCAGCTTCTCCAGCCTCTCAGCATATGGAAGGTTCTCCATGCCCTTTATCATTTTTGTTGCTCTTCTCTGGACCCTCTCGAGTATTACCATATCCTTCTTAAGGTAGGGCGACTAGTATTGAACGCAGTACTCCAGATGCGGTCGCACCATTGCCCTATACAGCGGGAGGATAACCTCCTTGGTTCTGGTAGTGAAATCTTTTTTGATAATGCCCAACATTCTGTTCGCCTTTTTTGAGGCCGCTGCGCATTGTGCCACTGGTTTCATTGTTTTATCCATCAAAACCCCCAAGTCCTTTTCTAGGTTGCCTTCCCCCAATATCATCCCCCCCATCGTGTAGTAGTACATCGGGTTTCCTTTCCCTATGTGCATGACTTTACATTTCTCTACATTCAAGCTCATCTGCCATTTATTTGCCCACTCACTCAGTTTGTTCAGGTCCCTTTGAAGTTCTTTACATTCCTCAACAGATCTAACCGTACCGGAGAGTTTTGTGTCATCCGCAAATTTTATAACTTTGCACTTCATCCCTGTTTCTAGGTCATTAATAAATATATTGAACAGCAGTGGTCCCAGCACTGACCCTTGCGGAACGCCACTCGTGACTCCTTTCCAGTCAGAATAATGTCCCTTTACTCCTACCCTCTGTTTCCTGTCCGCCAGCCAGTTTCTGATCCATCTGAGTATGTCCCCTTCCACCCCGTGGTTCCACAGTTTCCTTATTAGGCGCTCATGAGGTACCTTGTCAAAGGCTTTCTGGAAGTCCAGGTATACTATGTCTATGGGGTCACCTTTGTCCAATTGTTCACTTATCCCCTCAAAGAAGTGCAGTAGGTTCATTTGGCATGATCTTCCATTACAGAAACCATGCTGGCTTGCTCTCATCAGCTTATTTCTTTCTATATGCTCATTGATACTAACTTTAAAAGCCTAAAAAAAAAATATTTACAAACAAGAACAAAAGAGAAAGAAGGGCTGGAACTACAATATGTAAAGAAAAAATAAGGGGGGAAAAAAATAATAGGGAGGGGAGCAGGTAGTCCTTCTAGGTACTTCTAGGTACTAGGTCGTCCTTAAAAGGACAGTTAGGTTTCAAAAACATCAAGGAAGAGAAATGTCTTTAATTTCGACTTAAAGTCTGTTAGTGTAAGTTTTTCACGTAGGTAGTTCCAAAGAGAGGGGGCACTAACAGAAAAAATTGTAAACCTTAATGTATTTATATGTTTCAGAGATGGGATAGTGAGATCCCAGAATAAATGCTAGGAAGTTCTTCTTCACTCAAAGGTTTTGAGCTGTAGATCGTAAAATCCTTGCAAGGTTGTAAGGGATAAGTAGGTTATTGATGAATTCTGGCTGGTTGTTTTCTCTGGTTTTAAATGTTAATAAAATAATTTTATAGGTGATTCTGTGTTGTATTGGCAACCAGTGAGCTTTACGTAAAAGAGGGGTGACATGGTCATATTTGTTTGCATTAAATAAAATTTTTACTGTAGTGTTTTGTACTAATTGGAGTCTTCTTATTTCCTTTTTTGTTGTGCCTTTGAAGAGGGCGTTACAATAATCAATACATGAAATCACAAGAGTGGATCAAAATGTTCAGGGAAGCGGGCACTAACAGTTTAGATAAAGATCTTATGTGCAATCGATAAAAGTTGAACTACTATGCTGATATGTAAATGATATGTGAATTTACTATCAAATGTGACTCCTAGTAACTTTAATGAAGATACCATTTTGATAGGTTGAGTTTTAAGTTTAAGGGAAGTTTGAAAGGAGAGTCCATCTCTGATGGGGAAAATCATTAGTTTGGACTTATTGACGTTCAAAAAGAGCATATGTGAGTCAAGCCAAACATTAATTTTTTTTTAGCTTTTGATTAATGAGAATTATTTCGTTTGCATTATTTAGATCAATCGGATGAGCTAGCTGAACATCATCTGCATAAGCAAACATTGTGAAACCGATAGATTGTCCTAGAGTTAAAAGAGGGGCTAGGAAAATATTGAACAGTAAAGGAGACAAAATCGAGCCTTGTGGGATTCCAAATTTTGTTGTTATGGAATCTGAGGATGTTGTATTGAAGACTACCTTGGAGGACTGTATTACTATTTAAAAAGGCAATAAAAGGCCTTCGGTCACTGTCCTCACTGGGAAGAATACCAGGAGATCAAAATAGTATACAAATTAAGTTTTATTACATAAATACAATATTTCTAGCCATAATCATTAATTAAGTACAGAGTTTGAATCAATACGTTACCGGTTATTGCATCATCACTCCATCGGGGGACCACGATCAGGAGGCTTACTCAAAAAATGTCATCACACAGCTCGTCAGCAGTGGAAAAGTCCCTGGCTTATTCTGGGGGAAGCACTATTTATCCTCCTCTCCTTGTGGATTGAGCTAACTGAATGCCGGGGTGATGTTTACCAATCAGTATGTGTTAGAAACTCCTAGCCTGCCTCATGAGCTGATTTCCCATCCCCTCCTTGTGGAGGATGTTTACCAATCTGACTACACATCCCCTCCTTATGGATTGAGCTAACTGAATGCGACGACTTGTTTTCATAGTACCTGTTCTGTTAACGTCTGCCCAGGATCCAAGGCAGTGTCATTCAATATTAATAATTATTTCATACCATTCGTATCACATTTGTATCACAAGGACCGATCAGTAAAAAAGGAAGAGAACCAGTCCAAAACTTGGTCTGTGATTCCTATGTGTTGTAAAGTGACAGGAGAAGTTTATGATCTATTGTGTCGAATGCTGATAAAAAGTCTAACGAAATGAGAAGAACAGACTTATGGTGGTCAAGATGGTACAGGATCTTAGTGGTCAAACCGATGAGTGATAATTCAGTGGAATGAGGTTGATGCAATCCAGTCTGATTTGGATGCAAGGGAGAGGTAGATATAATAGGCATTAACTATTAAGAAAATTGAGGATAATTCAGAATATGGCTGTCCGACTGATTTTTGGCTTGAAGAAGAATGATCATATTAGTTCTTATTATCATTTGTTGCATTAGCTTCCGATAGAGGCATGAGTCTTATTCAAGTTTTCTGGTATCTGTTTTAAGCTGATCATGGGACTATCTCCAACTTATCTCCTTTCACATTTTGTGTTGTATAGTCGGACAAAGAAAACTAGAAGCTTATACTTATTTGCTTATCCAAAAATTAATGGTTGTAGATATAAGACTTTTTTGGATAAGACCCTTGCGTTTCAAGCAGGTAAGCAGCAGTCTTGGTTGGGCAAATGTATCTGTCAAGCCATATCGTCCTACTGTACTTTTCGGAAAGTAATTAAGATGACGCTGTTTGATAGATTAATTTCCTAATGTGAGTATTATCAGTAATAAATTGTATTTTAAGTAAAAGTTTGTATTGTACTTTTAAAAAATATTTTGTACTTTTTAAACTATTTTGTATTTAGCTGATTGTCCAGCCTTCTTCAGTGTAAACCGCCTAGAAATCATCCTGTTATGGCGGTATAGAAAAATAAAGTTATGTTATATTATGTTTTCTCAGAGACCTACTGGAAGGAGGGCAATCTATGGGACACTGTGTTACCTTGGAACATATTATATCACAAAGATAGAGTATATCAAATTGGAGTGGGCTATACTATATGTTAAAGAGGGAATTGAATCAAACAAAATAAAAATACTGCATGACATAGATAGCTGTGTGGAATCCATATGGATAGAAATTCTGAAGGAATATACAGGTATTCTACCAGCCCCCAGGACAGAATAAGCAGACAGATGAAGAAATGTTTACAGAGATTAGGAAAGCTGTCAAATCGGGTGTCAATGGGTGATTTCAACTACCAATTAAAAAAAAATATGCTCAAGGGTCAGTCAGATGCAATCACAAATAATAACAAAAAAAACCCAATCCGTTCTCTTCTGCCAGGAGAGGAATAAACTGAATCCCACACATCAAAAAGCGGAGAAAAAAAGATCTCAGTTAGAAAAGGATCATTACCTTTTCAGCAACTTTGGATCATAGTAAGCTCACAATAATTATAGATTTTAAAAAAAAAAAACAACACTTAAACTTCAATGAAGGAGAAAGAGTCAGTCTTCTCTCAAAGTTGAAAATTATTAGTGCAGTCAATGTCCAGCAAAATTAATATTGAGAAACAAAGTCAGTCAAAAAACCAAAAACACTCTCAGTAGAGCCATGTTCATTCTGTCCCAGTAAAACAATCCAAACAGGAATACGCTATTTCACAAACTGTGAGGATGATGTTCATGAGGAGTTAGCTAAACTGAAAGAGCTTAGGGAAGTTCTGGCGGCTCTGACATAATAAATGACTGTTTTTTGGAGGAACAGGCTAGGAAGCAACAGGAGGGGGGAGCTATTTTAAATTTAGTCCTTAGTGAAATGCAGGGCATAGTATGAGAAGCAATTGTGTTGGGTCCATTAGGAAAGTGACCTTAACGTGGTCATGTTTAAGCTAATATATAGGGTGACATCACTAAAGAAATTTATTGCAGTAGCATTTAATTTTTGAAAGGGAACTTCAATAAAATGATGTAAATGGTTAAAAAAGAAGCTAAAAAGATCAGCAACAAAGGTTAGGATTTTAAATCAGGTATGGGCATTATTTAAAAACAACTTTGTGGAAACCCAGACCAGATGTATTCCATGTATTAACAAAGGTGGAAAGAAGAAAAAAACCAAGAGTCAGAATGGTTAAAAGCTGAAGTGATAAAGGCTATTAGAGCCAAAAGTACATCCTTTAAAGCAGGGGTGTCAAAGTCCCTCCTCGAGGGCCACAATCCAGTCGGGTTTTCAGGATTTCCCCAATGACTATGAATGAAATTGATTTGCATGCACTGCTTTCATTGAATGCTAATAGATCTCATGCATATTCATTGGGGAAATCCTGAAAACCCGACTGGATTGCGGCCCTCGAGGACCGACTTTGACACCTGTGCTTTAAAGAATGAAAAAAGGAACCAAATGAAGAAAAGCAGCAACATAAGCACTGGCAAGTTAGATGCAAAGCATTGATAAAGAAAATTAAAAACAACTATGAAGAGAGAATGGGTCTTGCCTCAAGTCTGATTAGGTACATCCCCACATATCTCCATTATTCTCAAGGCTTTATTCTTACTTTGCCAACATTTAGTCTGGCATTCTACTCAAACTGCATAGATCAACTGAGAAAATCCTACTTTTACAATGTTTATTGTAATAGTTTTAGAGGGGGAGGGGTAAGTTTCTTGCTGACTGATTTGGAGGAGGACAGCACATGGGGCTGGCAGTTTTCTTTTATATTTATTTTTTTTAATTATTATTTATTTATTTATTTATGTTAAAACTTAAACATCAAGTATTACACTTGTACAGAAAGCAGAAAGCAATTATAGTATACAAATTAAATTCCATTAAAATATGAATCTTCAACATTCACTAAGTAAAGAAAATAATTAACTATTTATGCTCAAGTCCTCAAAACGAGTCCAAGATTGAATAAGCGAGAAAAAGAAAAATATATTAAAGAATGCTATTGGCTATAGAGCTGAGTTGGGCAGGCAAACAGGAGGCAGAAGAGAGGGTGCACAAGAGAGTAGTAAAGAGCAGGAAGGAGAAGGCAGGAGGAAGGAGGAAGGAAAGAGAGCAAGGGCACATGGCAAGAGGTAGTGCTGCCCAGCTCTGCCCACACCGACATCATCCACCGGAGCTCCCCCTTAAAAAGAGAGGGACCAACGGCACTCAGAGACTGAGTTGGGCAGGTGACAGGAGGCAGAAGAGGAGAGATAGGGAGCAGGAGAGGGCATACAGGAGAGGAGTAAAGAGCAGGAAGGAGAAGGCAGAAGGCAGGAGAAAAGAGAGAGAGCAAAGGGCAAGCGGCGAGAGGTAGCTCCGCCCCCCCCGACATCATCCACCAGGGCTCTCCCTTAAAAGGGGAGGGGCCAGTGGAGCTCAGCTATTCGGTGTGTGTCAAAGGCGAGCATTAAAGGCACTCACCTTAGCGAGAGCGCCTTTGCAAAGGGCCTTAAGAAGGGATGAGTCAGTGCAAAGTAAAGCAGAAGGGCGACTGCAGCAGACACAGAGGTCACACAAACAAGTAGGAGAACAGAGGGCAACCGCAGCAGGCACAGAGGACACACAAACAAATAGGAGAGCAGAGGGCAACCACAGCAGACACACAAAGTAGGAGAGCAGAGGGCGATTGCAGCAGACATAGAGGACACACAAACAAGTAGGAGAGCAAAGGGTGACCATAGCAGACACAGAGGACACACAAACAAATAGGAGAGCAGATGGCGACCACAGCAGGCACAGAGGACAGCCACAGCAGACACAGAGAACAAATACAGCAGCCACAGAGGACAGCCACAGAAGACACAGAGAAACACCGCAGCAGCCACAGTGGACAGCTACAGGAGTCACAGAGGACAGCCACAGGAGTCGCAGAGGACAGCCACAGGAGTCGCAGAGGACAGCCACAGCAGACCGGCAAGCGGGCAGCAATGGAAGCAGCAGACAGAAGCAGGAAGTTGAGCTACCCAGTTTTCTGTACCATCTTCCATATGTATGACTACCTCCCCTCTGGGAGACGGTCTTATGTATGCACTCGAAGCGGTGAACTGGAGAACCTAAAGAAACAAGTCAGACTCCTGGAGGGCAGAATACTGAAACTGGAAGCACTTCGAGCAGTGGAGGAGGAGGACAGGGATGCAGAGAACATCAAGGCAGAGGAAACCATCAAGGAAGAAGTCTGAGAGTTAGAGAAGTTCATCAAGGAGGCATACAGGGAAGTCGTGGAAAATCACCAGCAACAGTGGAACTGCTGAGATACACCTACAGAGAGTGAGGACCATCTGGAGGACAACCACAAGAAAGAAATGAGTGACACAGCAGTGAGATGTGGAAACAGTGAAGGGAATCCACAAATGGACGAGTCTGGTGCAAGACAATGCCATAATGAGGGAAGATGGAAATGCACAGAAGACACGGACCTATGGCTGAAGAGATGGGCATACACTAGGGATATGGACCTGCGGCTAAAGAAGCAAGAGAAGATAGAGAGGACAGCAATTGTCGTGGGGGACTCCATCATCAAACAAGTCAACAGCCATATAGCGGGAGGAAGACAGGATTGGCTGGTGACCTGCCTACCAGGAGCCAAGGTAGAAGACATAATGAACCACATTAACAGGATCATCGATAGCGTGGAAGAGGAAGATACAGCAGTGGTGATCCATGTGGGGATAAACAACGTGACCAACAGGAACTACAACAGGGAAGTACTGAAGGACCAGTTCCGGATGCTAGGAAGGAAGCTGAAGACCAGAACGCAGAGGGTAGCATTCTCGGAGATCCTGCCGGTACCCAGGGCCGACAAGAAGAGGCAGACGGAGCTGCAAGTAGTCAACGTGTGGATGTGACACTGGTGTGAGGAAGAAGGATTCCACTTCGTGTGCAACTGGATGATGTTCTGGGGGAAGAGTAAGCTATTCAGGAAGGATGGACTCCACCTCAGCGGAGACGGAACGAGGCTATTTGCAGGCAGCATCAAGGGAGAAATTGAGAAGGGGAAAGCCAACAGTCCACCGAGATTCGATGGTTCGGGAACCAGTATACCCAGAGGATACCGTGCAGAAAGACAGCGGGGAAGACTCCCTGGATCATAGGCAAGACAGAAATCCTGACGGATTGAAAGGGACACAAGAGGGAAGGAAATGCAAGAAAGTAACAGGTCTCAAACTCAAGTGTATGTACACGAATGCAAGGAGCCTAAAGAATAAGATGGGTGAATTAGAAGCTATGGCACAAAAAGATAACCTTGACATCATCGGCATCACAGAAACATGGTGGAATGAGGAAAACGTCCGGGACACTGTACTACCTGGATACAAGTTATACCACAGAGACAGAGTGGCTCAAAAAGGTGGGGGTATTGCCCTATACGTCAAAGAGGGAATTGAGTCTACCGGAGAGAACACGAAGAATAAGTTAGAGTCTCTTTGGGTCATAATTCTGGGAACAAATAGAACAAAAACGAAGATCGGCATCTACTACCAACCCCCAGGGCAGTCCGAAGAAATTGACGGCGAAATGACGGATGAGGTTAAACGCAACTGCAAGGGAGGCAATGCAGTTATCATGGGTGACTTCAATTATCTGGGGATAGACTGGAACCTAGGCACCTCTGGCTGCGCTAGAGAGACCTTGTTCCTGAATGCTGTAAGCAATTGCTTCCTGGAACTACTTGTCATGGAAAATACAAGAGGAAACGCAATTCTGGACTTAATTCTAAAGGGACTACGAGGACCGCTGCAAGGTGTAGAAGTAGAAGGGATGCTGGGAAGTAGTAATCACAATATGATCAGCTTCGACCTGGACATAGGGGCGAAACATCGATCCGGAACAACGGACACTGAACTTCTGAAAAGGGAATTATGAAGGGATGAGACTCATAGTGGGGAAGAAGATTAAAAAAAAGATAAGCACTGTAAAGATGCTAGAACAAGCTTGGTCCCTTTTTAAGAACACAGTCACTGAGGCGCAAAATCTATATCTACCGCATATCGACAAGGGATCCAAGAGGAAAAAGAAAAAGGAACTGGCGTGACTCACTGTAGCGGTGAAGGAAGAAATTAGACACAAGAAGACTTCATTTAAGGAATGGAAAAGGTCAAAAATGGATGAAAACTGGAAAAAGCAAACAGCATCAAAGCAGGTGTCATAAGGTGGTAAAAGGGGCCAAAAGAGACTACGAGGAAAAAATAGCCAAGGAGGCAAAAAAACTTCAAGCCGTTCTTTCGATGTATTAATGGTTAGAGAAGTGGACTGAGAACCAGAAAACCCCAGTTCAAATCCCATCCCACTGTGGCTCCTTGTGATGTTGGGTAAGTCACATGAGCCTCCATTACCTCAGGTATAGACTTAGATTTTAAGCTTCCCGAGGACAGGAAAATACGTACCATATCTGAATGTAACTCACCTTGAGCTACAACTAAAAAAAGGAATGCACTAAATCTCAAATCCCTTCTCCTCCTTCCCATGAATCACTGTAGCCAGCACTTAAAAAAAACATTTGCTACGCCACCTGAATATTGACACAACTGTTCCTGGCCAGAATGGAAAGTTTTAATGCAGCAGTGATTTTCCCTACAATGAGCTGTGAATATCTTTTTGCCTTTGATGACTATAGTTGTTTTTGGTCAACTGTCTCAAGCACATCATCTTTTTTATCAATTGCTATTAAATATTTATTGTTATTTGCCCTTTGGAGAATCAAAATATTTAAAATGTGCTGTGCCAGTACTTTCTCTGCATGACTGTAAGGTGGGTGAAATGCAATGCAGGTTTTATACAAGGAGAATATATCACTGAGGAGGGTTAAAAGTAATTTGATTGTTTATTTTTTAACAGGCTTATAAGTACAGAAAGGAGCTATACACTTTAAAGAGGTATTACTACTAATCTAGCCCTTTCTTTTATTTACAGATCTAAATTGCAAATACTCATAGCACAAGAAAGTCAATTAGAAAGTGATATGGCACACTTAATTACAATACTCTTCTTGGCTTTTTAATTTCAATCAGTTACTAAAAACCCAGCAACATGAAGTCATAACCATACCTTATTTTTAAAGTTAGCCAAGTCAAAGAGCAGAGTTCAGACTAATCAAAACACCTAAATATCTGGACCTATTACCATTAGCCACAAGAGGATTAAAAATCCAATAGCCAGAATGCATGTCTTCGATCCATGGCCCTGTGCGTAATGAGAAGTCGCCAAAGCCCTTGATCAAACTCTAGCCTACTGAGGAATTAAGTGGAAACCCTCCAATTCCTTGGGAGATTTTATCTTCATAGATGAAAACAAATATTGACTTGTGTGTGTAGAATGCTTAGAGAAATAGATGTGGATTAGAGAAGGTGAATCAGGAATAGCTCACCGACTAATTTACATAGTTATCCCTTAAGGTTATTCTACTGTACTACTCCCTGTCAGTAGTAACATTATCTGAATTAAAGTTGCATTTATTTAATCAAGTTATAAAGGGATTAAATCCTGTTTATTTCAACTGTTTCAGAACTCTGTATGTGTTAAATATTGTGTTACCCATTTGTTCTGTGTAAATTAATGCACAGTCCTTTGAAGTTTTATTTAAAGCAGGAAAACTGAAACCATAAATAGTACCATATAAGAACATGCTAGCAATAAATTATAGTGTTAGGATTGCCCTACTTCCAAATAGAATTCTTTTTTACATGACTTTACCTATTGTTGTGTAAATATATTTCAGAAGAAACATGCACTTAGAAACATGCAGAAGAAAAATGCATTTAGAAATGTTACTAAAAGATTAAACACTGAAATTATCTCTGTATGTCTATGACATGTCAGTTATCTAAAATGGGGTCAGTATTCATGTATTTATATTCATATGTTACAAAGAAAAGAAAGAAAATACATTAATAAACATAGCTGCCATCAATCCCTCCCTCTCGGTGACTTTGTGCAACTAGCTCACCCTTCCCCTTCCCTCCTGGTCCCCTTGCAGTTCTACCTTAGGTCCTAAGTGGTCCAGTGGTTAGGCAGGGTAGGAGCAATCCCTTGACGCTCCTGCCCAGCAGTCTCAGTAGTGAAAAATGACTGCCACAAGATCCCGCTCCTTTATCCACATATTTATTAATACCTTCAAAGAAATGCAGTAAATTGGTAAGGCAAAACCTCCCTTGACTGAACCCATGCATCTAGGGCTTTGAGCTAGATGCACTAAAGTCAGCAATTGTCTAAAGAACATCGCTAAACCAGTTTTGGTTTAGTGATGATTGCATTTACCAATCCAATGCAGAAAATGGCTCACCGCATGGCTTTTTGCATGGTCGCTCATTCTCCAAGCTGGCCATGCAAATAAAGCCATTAATATTGAAATGCTATGTAAACTAGCCGAGTAATTGATGCTCTAATATTGCTTCATGATACACAAAAAAAGTGAACACTTTTAGCGATCCAAAAAAAATGACTGGTCAAGACCAGTCACTTGCGTGTCTTACCAATAGTTCAGCCCTGAAATTAATGTAATATTTATAATCACATGATGCACCAGAGAGGGGAAAGCCTGCCATTTTGGACTGGGGGGCCTCCGAGCAGGAAGGACCAAGCATCCCTCCTGCTCTCAACTTCTCACAAAGATGAGGGGGGGTTCAAGGGGTGGGGGAAGTTCAAGGGAGCATTCAGTGTCAGAAGGAAGTAGGCATCCTTCCTGCCTTTTTGGGGGGAAGGGGGAGGTGAGGGAGTGCCTGGCACAGAAGGGGGGGGGTCTCCCAATGCCAGTTCATGGGGGAGGTCTTTGGAGAGGACCATAATTGGCGGGAGTGGCCAGTATGGCTTTTCTTTTTAATGTGGCAGATATTGTGTATGTGTAACACATGTACATCTGTGCCATTAAAAAAACAAAAAAAGCCCCAATTGAAGGGCTTCCCCTGCCACTCAGCTGTTAGGGCTTCCCCAAACTGACTCTGGGCATGTATCAGTCGCTCTCACAGAAGCTAATCAGATGAGGATTACTATAAACTTCCATGCAAATTATTTTCATGGAGCTATTTGGTGCAGTTCAGGGAAGGGGTGATTACAATCTTGGCAGGAGAGATGCCCAGTCTCTCATGCCGCGATCGCGGTCCACCCCCCACCCCCGAACCAATACCGGCAGGAGGGAACCCAACCCCTCCTGCCAAGGCATTAGCACCGTGACCCACCCCCTTAAAAAGGGGCAGGAGTGATCCCAGGCCCTCCTGCCCATGGCAACCCCCCACCCCCCTTAAAATATAGGCAGCAGGGATCCCAGGCCCTCCTACCCGTGGTGACCCGTCACCCCTCTTAAAATACAGGCAGGAGGGATCCCAAGCCCTCCTTTCCACGATGCAACCCCCTACGACCACTCCCACTGAATCCCCAATCGTTCCCCCCGAACCCCTGATTGCCCCTGATGACCCCACGACCACCACCCCCCCATCCCCAACATCCCCCTTCACTTACAGTAGTTGGATGGATGGACGGGTCCCAAGCTTGTCCGCCCGGCAGGCCCGCCATCCTCTGAATGGAGGGCCTTAGGGTCTGATTGGGTCTTCCTCCTGTGGGCGGGGCCTTTGGCACATGGGCTGGGTTGGCGGGGTCGCAGGGTTCAAGGGCAATAGAGGGTTCGGGGGGGGCGGTCATGGAGGGGAGTGCATTGTGGGCAGGAGGGTCTGGGATCCCTCCTGCCTGTATTTTAAGGGAGGGGGGGTCGCTGTGAGCAGGAGAGCCTGGGAACCCTCCTGCCCCTATTTTAGGGGTGTGTGGGGGATCATAGGGCTCGCACCTCGGCAGGAAGGGTTGGGTTCCCTCCTGCCAGTATTAGTTTGGGGGTGGGGGTGGATTGCGATCGTGGCAGGAGAGATTGGGCATCTCTCCTGTCACAATCATTGCGGTGGGGGGGTGGGCAGGTTGCCAGGGCCACTGAGCTGATCAGCTCAGCGGCTCCTTTTCAGAACTTATACCTGTTTTAACTTGGTCTAAGTCAAAATGTATAAGTTCCGACTAGGCAACCTGTTAAAGGTTTTGGTTATTCTTGCTGTATGACTAAGTCTAGGTCGGCCCACCTCCAACCCTTTCCCCGCCTCTAAAAATGCCTCTTTTCGCTCTAGGCATTTAGAGGCAGAGGAAAGGCCTAAGCTGGTTTTAGATACGTCTTTGATTATCGGTACCAATCCCATCAAATCATTAATTAAACTATATGCCAGTTAGCCTTATTTTGATGGTTGAAAAGGTAATGGAGGCACTGCTCAAAGAAAGGATAGTGAGTTTTCTGGAATTCAGTTGGTTACAAGATCCAAGGCAACATGGCTTCACCAAAGGAAAATCATGCCAAACAAATCTGATCAATTTCTTTGACTGGGTGACCAAAGAATAGGATAATGAACATGCCTTGGATATAGTCTACTTGAATTCCAGCAAGGTAGTTGACACAGTCCCTTCACAGGCAACTCGTAAATAAACTCAGTGGGCTAAAGTTAAGACATAAATTGATGAACTGGACAGATGGCAGAGAGTGGTAGTTGATGGAATTGTCTTAGAAGACAGAAATGTAAATAGTGTAGTCAGTGGCATACCTAGCATATGTGGCACTCGGGGACCATCATTTTTTGACACCCTCCCCTCCCCCATCTATATCAAAAATATGATTTTTAGTAACAATCCACATATCGCACAACAAGAGTGTACCAAGAAAAGGCAGCATCTTAAACACTGCAGTGAGCACTAGAACACCAACACATACATTGTAAAACTAAACAAGCCAGATCCCGCACAGTCAATTGATCCTGCAGTCAATGTCAACTAAAAACTATGTCCTTTTCATACACACAGAACAGAGATACACCTTCGCCCAATATGGAATAATCACAAACTAAAAATAGAAATATGTAGACAAAAGTTAAACTGAACCGCCAAGAAACCAGACTCTGCATACAATGCAACACCATAACACCACAAAAACAGTGACACATGTCTCCTAATACTGTGCAAAATATAAAGACAGCAGATGTAAATTTGAAAAAACTGATACATAACCATCACTACTTTACAAATTAACAAATAGAAATAAAACAAATAATGAGAAATAAGAAAATACAATTTTATTGGACTTATCCATTTTTCATTTAGCTTTTAAAGGCCAACAGTACAGTACAGTATACTGCTGTTATGGTATCCTGTCCTGACCTGAGGAAAAGGGTTTAGTCCAAAAAATTGCCTTATTTCCATTTCCTATTTATAAACTTTTATCAATACAGTTACAATACTTTCTTTCTATCTTTTGTCGTTTCTGCTTTAATCATCTTCTCTTTGCTCTCTTCTTTATATATAGCATTTGTCCTCGCTCCCTTCCATGCAACATCTACCCTCTCTTTGCCCCTTCCACCCTACTTCTGCTCTTTCTCTCTACCCCTTCCATCTACTGTCCACCCTCTCTCTCTTCCATATGGCATCTTCCCTCTTTCTATTTCCCTTCAATAAACTATATATCCTGTGTCCCTTCTCTCCTTTGATTCATTTCAGCTTCACCACCTCTCCATTTTTCTGTCTCCACCCCCTCCCCTATGCTTTGGCATCTCTATCTTTCTCTTCTCCTTTCCTTCCTTCCTTCCCACTCCACACCACGGTATCTCTATCTCCTTCCCTTCCCTGATGCCATGGCATCTCTTCCTCCCCTTCCATGGTCTTGTATCTCCTTTCCTTTTTTCCCTTTCCCTCCCCCCATGGACTTGGCATCTCTGGTTCCTCTCCCTTGTTTTCCTTCTCCCTCCTTCCCTCTTTCTCCCCAATTGGGTGCCGCAGCAGCAGTATTTCTCTTCCCCTTCCCTGTTCAGAAGCAGCATTTCTCCCCCCTTCCCTGTGCAGCAGCAGCAGCATTTCTCTCCCCTTTGCCTGTGCAGCATTTCTCCCTCCCCTTGCCTATGCAGCAGCAGCATTTCTACCCCCCTTGCCTGTGCAGCATTTCTCCCCCTTGCCTGTGCAGCAGCAGCATTTCTCCACCCTTCCCTGTGCAGCAGCAGCATGTCTCCCCCCTTGCCTGTGCAGCAGCAGCAGCATGTCTCCCCCCTTGCCTGTGCAGCATTTCTCCCCTCCTTGCCTGTGCAGCATTTCTACCCTCTCCCCCTTCCCTGTGCAGCAGCAACATTTCTACGCCCCCCTTCCCTGTGCAACAACATTTCTCTTCCCTGCCCAGCATTTCTGGCCTGTTCCCCTGCTCAAGGTCACGGGCGTCTACACCTCACACAATGCACGGCTGCATTGGAAGCCTTCTCTCTGACGTCGTGACTTCAGAGGGAATGCTTCCGATGTAGCCTCAGATAGTGTGAGGAACCAATGCCCGCGACTTTGAGCAGGGGAGCCAGCCAGAAGCTGAACAACTGCTGGAGTGAGCACCCATGGACACCCCTGTTTATTGCCACTGCTGCTGGTTAAGGAAAGCAGCAGCGGCAGAATAGGGAGGATGGCCGGCTGTGCACCCCCTTGGAGCATGCACCCGAGGTGGACCCCCCCCACCTGCCCCCCCACCTGCCTCCCCTTAGTATGCCACTGAGTGTAGTGCCTCTGGGATCTGTACTGGGATGATCCTATTCAACATATTTGTGAGCAACATAGCTGAAGGGTTGGGAGGAAAAGTTTGCCTTTTTGTGGATGACACTAAGGTTTGCAACAGAATGGACTCCTCAGTGGGTGTGGACAATATGAGAAGAGATCTACAAAATTTTTTCCTCCTATTGGTTTTTAAAGTATTTCCCTGTAATTTCACCGTGTCCCCTAGTCTTTTTAATTTTTGATGAAGTAAAAAAAAAATAATTAATTGATTAACTCATACCTATTCTACACCACTCAGGAATTTGTAGACTTCAATCACTCAGGATTCTGTAGACTTCAATCATATCTCACCTCAGCCATCTCTTTCCCAAGCTAAGGAACCCTAATCTTTTTAGTCTTTCCTCATATGAGAGGTGTTCCAACCCCTTTACCATCTTGGTCACTCTTTTTTGAACCTGTATCCTGATTATGAAAAGACAGATTTGGATGAGCTGGAGTGGGCTTTGAGGATGTCCTGCGTGCTTGTATGTGGTGAGCGTGTTGTCAGGCAGCGGCTGACAGAGGAGAGGAGAGGTGAAGCTGCGGGTATGCTCATTCAGGATGGCGGCCAGCTTGGATCAGGAGCCGCTGACGGACGGCAGAGGCATCGGCCGAAGCGGGAGGGCAGCGCACGGGGACCCCGAGGGAAGGAAGGCACCACCTTGGAATCGCTGCAGCACCCGCAGGCAGGTATTCACCCCTGGGCCACCATTGCTGAGTGCTCGTTTATCGGGGCAGTGCTCGGTTTACGAGACAAAAGTTTGCTGAGTGTTTTGCTCGTCTTTGCAAACACTCGCAAACCAGTGCACTCGTAAACCGAGGTACCACTGTATTTGAAAAAGGCACACTTAAGGATAAAACAGTAGGTAAGGGTAAAAGCTATAGTTGTTTTAGTCCTGAAAAGGACAGTTTTATCCAAAAGCATCTTCAAATAAGAATGTCTTTAGTTTTGCTTTAATGGATTAGTGTATTCAGGGATGCTGGGTCTAATAGTTTGGAAAGGAAACGTATCATTCTAAGGCGGTGGAAGCATTTCTGTACCACCATACTAATATGATTGTGATAAGAGAATTTACAGTCAAAAGTGACTCCTAGTAACTTTAAAGTGGGTACGACTTTAATTGGCAGGGATTCAAATTTCAAGGGGGCCTGAAGAGTTATTCCCTCTTTAAAGGGAAAAATCATTAGTTTAGATAATCCTAAAACTGGGACAGCTTTATCACTTCAACAAAAAGGCTCTTTAAAAAAATTGTTAGCTGGCATCAACAAATCTAACACCATGCCAACAGCAGGCATAAATGTGTGTGCCTAAATGCGACTTACGTGTGTATCTTACAGTATTCTGTAATTTCATTACATAAATGTTGACCCCCGCCTATGTTCCACCCACGCTCCTCCTCTGCAAATGCTCCCTTGCATTTATGTGCTAAGGTACTCTTCTGCATAGGTTATAGAATACCATGAGTGCACTGTTACCATTTAAGCGCATAACTGTAACAGTCATGCACGCCAATGCTAGTGTGCTACAGTTTATATGTGCAATTGGGCTTTATTTCAGTAAATGGCACCAAAAATTAGGCACTATTCAATAAATGGCACCCTGGGATGAATCCTTTTTATAGAATAATGCCTAGCGTGGATTTCCGTGTTCAGCTTCGGTCATGAGGACTTATGCCTGCTGAAACCTGGTGTAAATCCTGGCATGCAAATTCAGCATGGATTCCTGGTATTCTATAACACTGCGCCTATATTTTGTGAAGACCCATGTCCTCCTATGATTATGCCTCCTAATGAGTTACATACAAGCCAATTTAGGTTCACAGCATTATAGAAAGGACAAGTTTCCCTCTGCATAGGAGAGGAAATGGCGACAAAATGGCCCTAGGCCATTGCGAAAAGGGGGGAGGGGCGGAACAAAGCAGGAAGGGAGACCATCAGGAGCAGGAATGTAGGTACAGGGAGCAGTGAGAGGGAGACCCGGGCGAGCAGAGCTGGGATGGAGCCACCAGATTGGCCCTTGCCAGGGGACTGACGACTCATTAAGGCATTAGCCGCACATCAATGCATTGTTTCTTTACCAGAGGTATCGGCGAGTGCAGGCTGTGGTGCAGCAGCCACAAGAGAAGAAATTTTTCTCCATGGCAAAAACGTCAGAAAGAACAGCTTGGCAACACTTGAAGTGCTGGGCAGCTTAGCAGATGGTGGTTAGGCAACAGCACTGCACACATAGGAAAGCCTTTTCTCTGATGGTTAATCCACCCGTGGACAGTGTTGGCAGCATATAAAGATGGTAGGGATGTCTGCACGCTCTTTGTTGTGACCAGGATCTGGTAGGTTCTTCAATGAGTCTTTGTTGAATTATATATGATGTGCAGCGGGAACAGATCCAGCAGTGTAGGGGAGTTTTGAACAATGGGGAATACAAGACTTATAAAAAAAAAAAAAAAGGAAGAGAAAAGGAATAAGTATATTGTTTAAGCTAGCTGACCAGGGTTACTGGCTGTGGTGGGGAATCTCCTGAAGGTGCAGGGACCAATTTAGGAGGGGGGAAGAGCACCAACGTGGCAGCTACCATGTTTTTGCTGAGTGCATGGACAACATGAGTTCAATAGGGACAGAGAGGAGGATAATAAGCAGGAAGATGGAATTGGTTTCAATGAACTGGCAGGAGTAATCCATACTCATTTATTGCCTAGGGGTAACATTATAAAAAGGGGTTCAAACACTGGATATGTGTGTAAGAGAAACTAAATGCAGTTGCTTGTAAGTTAATTCCTTTGAACTGAATTCTGCTTTATCATCATTCATACTTTTTAATTATAGTTATTTGAAATATAAAAAGTTGTTTGTGCTCCAGGTGGGAACATGTTGGGGGGGGCTGATATTTTAATTTTAAATTAATAAGAAACACGATAGTTGAATAATGAGGGTAAAGTTGTTTATGTTCATTAATTCTCTGCTAGAGTGTGAGCTCACAGCATTTTGGCTTTAATTAGTGCAGTGGCAATTGGAACATGGTTGGAACAAGGACAGTATGAGAGGTTTGAGGCAGGCAGGTTGTTTGGACATGACTTTGATGCCTAAATAATTCTATTAAGGGAAGGACTCATTCGAATACATGGGGCACTGATAAATGGTGTTTTTTTAGTATTCTATCTACAGCTATGCCACCTCAGTGATGAAAAGCTACAAAAGAAGGCCATGGTGACTGAAAAGGCAGTAACAGCAAAGAAGCAAGGCGTCAGGAGGTTCATGAGAGGAACGACACCCCCATTAGACAGTTGCAGCAGGAGGAGATGGATGACCTCATGACAGAGCTAAAGAAATAAGTAGAGCATCATGGTGCGAAGGCAGTGCAGCTGCACAATGCACCATCATCAATCCCAGTCAGTGCCTCAGGAGCTCTCACAACACAGTCAGAGAATCTGCCGGGTAAGGCCCCAACACAGGGAACACTCAATGTCAGTACTGGGAACCCTAGTATGGGCGGGTCTCTTTTCAGTGAGGGCACGACAATGACAACAGCAGAACCCTAGCACTTGTGCTATGGGATGCCCTGTCCACATTTAAGAGAAATAGGGCTATAACAAATGCTTATGCCTATGGCCAGAATGATGGGAGATCCCCACTGGCCCCCTGATGGTACAAGACAAGGACGATGTCAGGTGTGGAGCATTCATGTTAGCAAGGAGCATGCCAAAAGCCTTGAAAGAGAAGATAAGGAGAAGAGAATACATAGATATATTTTCACTATTGCTCAGAGAGCAGGAGCAAGCACAGTGCATGAAGATAGATAGGATTTTCATTCAATTAGACAGGGAAAGAAAACCAAAAATCTTCAAGTTGGTAAGTAATTGGATATCAGAATTAGAGAATGACACGGGGAAAAATTTGTCCCCATCTCTGCCTCATCCCTGCGAACTCGGTCCCTGTCCCCGCAAACCATCTGATCCCATCCGCACAAGTCTCGAATAGTTTTATACTGAACTTATTTTATAAAGTATAAAAAGAAACAATATTCTGTACAATTGACATTTTATAAATCAAAGTTCTGATTGCCAAACTAGAGGAAGAGATCTTCAGCTGGAAGAGCTTTGTTTATAAATGTTTATCAACAACTAATATACTACTTTATCCTAATGCTAATAAAGAAAATGGATGTTGGAGGGAGTACCTTTGTTGCCTGGTTTCTGCTTCGTCATCATCTCATCATTCTATTTCTTCCATCCACTGTCTGCCTTCTCTCTGCCTCTTCCATATGGCATCTGCTCTGTTACTGCGCCTCATTCTTCCATCTTTCCCTCCACCCCCCATTGGTCTAGAACCCATCTTCTTCCCTCTGCTCCCCCCCCTTGGCATCTCTGTCTTCTTCCCTTCCATCTTTCCTTCCCTTCCCTTCCCCAGGTGGGTTTTAGCATATCTCTCCTCCTTTCCTCTCCTCAGATCTGGTATCTGTCTCCCCAATCCAGCATGTACCTTTTTTTCTTTAGCTCCTCCTTCCATCCAGTATATGCTCCCCTCTCTCCTCCCCACTTCCCTTCAGCAGCTGTTCCACTTTCTACCCTCTCCCTTTCTCTCCACTTCCCTTCAGCGCCCTTTGTGCGGTCCAGCAGCCCCCTCCCTCCCGATCGCTGCGGTCCGGGCATCTCCTTCCCGCCCTTCCCCTCACCTTCGCTGGCGATTTTCATTTTTCTGTCTCTGAGCAGCCTGAGCCTTTTCTCAAATCACATACAGCTGAATTAAAACTTCTCTTCTGACGCAACTTCCTGTTTCTGGTTGCATCAGAGGAGAAGTTTCAGGCAACTGCGTGTGATGGTTTAAAGGCTCGTGTCGCTCTGAGACATAAAAATGAAAATCACCAGTGAAGGTGAGGGGAAGGGAGAGAGGGATATGACCGGACAGTGGCAATCAAGAGGAAGGAGGGAGGGGGCTGCTGGACCATGCGATAAAATCCTTTATCTAACCACAGGACACTTTTTAAGAGAACTGCTTCTTGGAAGCAACACCCCTTCCCCTGTTGTACTTTCCGATCCCCACGTACCTCCTTGTATTTTATTTTTATTTCAAAATGTAATTATTACTCTTCCCTACCCAAGCTCCTTTCATACCTGTTTATGTCAATGTCTATGTCATAATCCTGCCTTTCTCCCCCCTCCTTTTTTATTTTTAAATTATACCTTTTAGTATTGTAAACTGACCAGATACGTGATGGTTGGTATATCAAATTGTAAATAAACTTGGAAACTTAGGGGGCTGTTGGACCGCGCAATCATGAGGGGTGATAAGTATTTTGCATGCGTTGCCTCACTTAACTGCAAGGACAAAGCCATTCACTGAACCATGGGGCGGTGAATGGTCTTGTCCCCATACCCATGGCAACCAGTTGTTTTTTTTCTTCCCGTTTTGGTGGGTTACCAACGGCTAGCTGCAGGTAACAGCCACCGTGTCATTCTCTAATCAGCATTCCATGTCTTCATGAGTGTGGTAGTAGAAAAGAAGCCGGACATGAGTCCATACTTGATTACGTAATCAGACACTATAATCAGAGCACATAGGTGCTATAGGGGAGGGGGGGCCTGACTTAATCATGATATAAATTTTAGGAAGAGTATGGCAGAGGATATATGCAATACATAGAAGAACAGGGTAGTGGACCTATGGCTGAACCATTCCAGCCCGATAGATTCCAAAGTCAACGAGATGGCAGATGAAGTTCAACGTTGAGAAATGTAAAGTATTGCATCTGGGAAGCAGAAACCCGAGGTACAACTATACAATGGGAGGGATGTTAGTGAACGAGAGTACCCAAGAAAGGGACTTGGGGGTAATGGTGGACATGACAATGAAGCAGACAGCACAGTGCGCAGCGGCCGCTAAGAGAGCGAATAGAATGCTAGGTATAATCAAGAAGGGTATTACAACCAGGATGAAAGAAGTTATCCTGCTGCTGTATCGGGCGATGGTGCGCCCACATCTGGAATACTGTGTCCAATATTGGTCACCGTACCTTAAGAAGGATATGGCGTTACTCGAGAGGGTTCAGAGGAGAGCAACACGTCTGATAAAAGGGATGGAAAACCTTTCATACGCTGAGAGATTGGAGAAACTGGGTCTCTTTTCCCTGGAGAAGAGGAGACTTAGAGGGGATATGATAGAGACTTATAAGATCATGAGGGGCATAGAGAGAGTAGAGAGGGACAGATTCTTCAAACTTTCAAAAAATATAAGAACAAGAGGGCATTCGGAAAAACTGAAAGAGGACAGATTCAAAACAAATGCTAGGAAGTTCTTCTTTACCCAGCGTGTGGTGGACACCTGGAATGCGCTTCCAGAGGACGTAATAGAGCATAGTTCAGTATTGGGGTTTAAGAAAGGATTGGACAATTTCCTGTTGGAAAGGGGGATAGAAGGGTATAAATAGAGGATCACTGCACAGGTTCTGGACTTGTTGAGGCCATCGCGTGAGCGGGCTGCTGGGCACGATGGACCTCAGGTCTGATCCAGGAGAGGCATTGCTTATGTTCTTATGTTAAGTCAATTTCTGGGGCAAGGAGATAGGCAGCAACCCCCCAACAGCGGACAGTGAGTGAGTTTCAGACACAGTAGGTTCACGGTGGGAAGAAGGACCTGTAGACATTTCAACAATGGCACATGGAATAACTGCAGATTCAAGCATGCTTGTCACATCTGTGGTGCAACCCATCCTGCATCTCAATGTAGGGCTAGCAGGTACAGATGCCCCCAATCGCAAACACCAACTCATTCCCTTGAGGAAGATGGTATCAGCTCCCATCATGCATGAAGCTTAGAGACCGTAGTTGAAGCATTATCCCAAGGGGACAACGCAGAGACCATATGGTGAGGGTTTTCAAGTGGGTTTGAGATACCTTACACAGGACCTCAGGGACTTACAGTACTACAAACCAAGAACATTGCATCTTGCCAAGCACACAGGAATATAGAATAGAATGCAGTCAAATCCATGCACAAATCATAATTGACTTGTGATGGTTGTCTAATGACTTCTGCATGGTATTTATTTCAATCCAACACAACTACTGCTCCCCCGTTGTCTGCTCTTTTAATAACCACTGATTTATCATTCTTTAAATCTTGCAAAGCAGTTCTTAATTCACTAGATAGATTATTGTAGCTCCATTGTCTTAAATTCTACCATTAATCAATTTCCTTCATCACACATAATTTGAATTTATAGGATCTGGTGGATACCAAGAAGAATATGGTCTTAAAATAGTTCTATTTCCTATCTTTATCCATGGAAAAAATTCAATTGTAATGATCTTAAAAATCTCTCTAAATCTATCATGAATTGCATATGGCAAAAATCTGTAGAAGGGTCAAACGATATGCCATATGTTGCAAAGTTTAGGACTGTAAACCAGGTATGGATGTTATTTAAAAATACCATCGTGGAAGCCCAGACCAGATGTATTCCACGTATCAGCAAAGGTGGAAAGAAGAGGAAACGAGAGCCAACATGGTTAAAAATGTGAAGTGAAAGAGGCTATTAGAGCCAAAAAAACATCCTTTAAAGAATGAAGAAAATAAGAAGAAACACAAGAACTGGCAAGTTAGATGCAAAGCATTGATAAAGATAGCTAAGAAAGAATATGAATCCTGAAAGAAATAAAGAATTTGTAGCCTGATTATTTAATTTTTATTTGAAGATCTGAAGTGAAAATGGTGCAAAACAATGGAGATTTCACTGCAAAAGTGTGCTGAGCAGTGATGAAATATCTCTTCCTTAAAGGGAACTCAACCAAACATGTTTGTGATACGTCAGTTATACAGTACTCCCCCTGATATTCGCGGGTTTCCATTCCAGGAACCCCTGCAAATCTTGAAAAACAGCAAATACGGTTTTTCATGGGGGAGACTGAAGAGGGCAGCGGAAGAGCAGCTGGAGCGCCACGAGTGTAGGAAATCACTCGCGGTATGCTCCGACAGCCTCATCCTGCACTGTCAGTTCTTATCCAATCAGGAGCTACGTGTCAAAGCAGCTCTTGATTGGATAAGGCCCAATTTAGTGCAGGAAGAGGCAGTCGGAGCGATTTCCTGCACTCGCCGGTGCTCCGGCTGCTCTCTCCTGCCCTCTCCTTGTCGGCGGTTTTCGTTCAGAAAATACCGCAAGTGACCGGGACCGTGAACTGCCAACCGCGAACGACCGGGGAACACTGTATTGGAGAATAAGTACCCTTCCTACTCTACAGTCAAAAACTGGGTTGCTGCATTAGAACAGGACATTGGAGCACAAGATGAAGAACATTCTTAAGTGACCATTCCAGAAAATGTAGATGCCATTTATTCCATGATCCTGGATGATCATGGAATATCCACTAAAAAGATAGCAGAGACAATGGCGATAAACAAGTAGGCTGTATTATAGAAATGAGAAAGCTCAGCCAAACAGGTTCCCAAATGTCTCAATGCTGAGCAGAAGTATGATTGAGTGGTTGCCTCACAATCCATTTTGGACTGATCTGATTTTGGTGGGATCCTGTGGGATTTTTGAACCTTGTAACTAAGATCGGAGAGGGTTGTTATGCCACTGTGCCAGGCCATGGTGCACCCTCACTTGGGGTGCTGCGTCTGGCACTGGTCATTGTGCATGGGGAGGGACGCGGTGCTCCTCGAGGGGGTCCAGAGGGGAGTGACTAGGGTGGTTGGGGGTTGGAGGAGTTGCCGTGCAGTGGGGGATTGGAGAGTCCCTTGAGAGGAGGGGACTGGGAGGGTACATGATCAAAACATTCAGGATGCTGAGGGGTGTGGACTTGGTGAATGGAGGCGGGTTGTTCACCCTCTTTGGGGTGGGGAGAGCGGGAGTGCACTCTCTGAGGTTAAAAAGGGATGGATTCCATACAGGCAGGTTCTTCTTCACCCAGAGAGTGGTAGAGGGCTCAGGCGCTCTTCCGGAGGCTGTTGTGGGGGAGAACACCCTCCAGGGATTCGGGACAGGGTTGGACGGGTTCCTGCTGAGCCGGAACGTGCACAGGTGGGGCTGGTCTCGGTTGGTGTGCTGGTCTTTGGCCTGGGGTTCGCTGCAAGAGTGGACTGCTGGGCACGATGGACCATTGGTCTGGCCCGGCAGTGGCAATTCTTATGTTCTTATGTTAAGAGAAACTTGCAAAAGAGGCAAAAACTCATAGCAATTTTTTTAGGTAAATCAGAAGCAGAAACCTGTGAGAGAATCTGTGGGACCATTGGATGATCAAGGAGCAAAAGGGGCACTCAGGGAGGATAAGGCCATAGCAGAAAGACTGAATGAATTCTTTGCTTCGGTCTTTACGGAAGATGTAAAAGATCTACCTGAACCGGAAATGGTTTTCAAGGGTGATGATGCGGAGAAACTGAAAGAAATCTCAGTGAATCTGGAAGATGTACTAAGCCAAATTGACAAGTTAAAAAGTGATAAATCGCCAGGACCGGATGGTATATATCCCAGGGTACTAAAAGAACTGAAACATGAAATTGCTAACCTGCTGTTAGTGATCTGTAACCTGTCGCTAAAATTGTCTGTAGTACCTGAAGATTGGAGGGTGGCCAATGTTATGCCTATTTTTAAAAAGGGCTCCAGGGGAGATCTGGGAAATTACAGACCGGTAAGCCTCACTTCATTGCTGGGCAAAATGGTAGAAACGATTATAAAAAAATAAAATTGTGGAACATGTAGACTAACATGATTTAATGAGATGGAGTCAGCATGGGTTCAGCCGAGGGAGATCTTGCCTCACCAATTTGCTTGACTTCTTTGAAGGTATAAATAAACATGTGGATAAAGGTGAGCCAGTTGATATAGTGTATCTAGATTTTCAGAGAGCTTTTGATAAAGTTCCTCACAAGAGGCTCCTGAGAAAATTAAAGTGTAATGGGATAGGTGGCAAGTTCAGTTGTAGATTAGGAATTGGTTATCGAATAGAAAATACAAGGTAGGATTAAATGGTCATTTTTCTCAATGGAGGAGAATAAACAGTGGAATGCCTTCAGAGGTCTGTACTGGGACCAGTGCTATTTAACTTATTTATAAATGATCTGGAAATTGGAATGACGAGTGAGGTGATTAAATTTGCAGATGACACTAAACTGTTCAAAGTTGTTAAAACGCATGCGGATTGTGAAAAATTGCAGGCGGGCCTTAGGAAATTGGAAGACTGGGTGTCCAAATGGCAGATGAAATTTAATGTGGTCAAATGCAAAGTGATGCAAATTGGGAAGAACAACCTGAATCACAATTACTGGATGCTAGGGTCCACCTTGGGATTAGCGCCCAAGAAAAGGATCTGGGTATCATCGTAGACAATACAATGAAACTTTCCACCCAAAGTGCAACGGCAGCCAAAAAAGCAAATAGGATGCTAGGAATTAATTAAAAAAGGGATGATTAACAAGACTAAGAATGTTATAATGCCCCTGTATCGCTCCATGGTGCAACCTCATCTGGAGTATTGCGTTCAATTCTGGTCTCCTTATCTCAAGAAAGATAAGATGGTGCTAGAAAAGATTCAAAGAAGAGCGACCAAGATGATAAAGGGGATGGAACTCCTCTCATATGAGGAAAGACTAAAAAGGTTAGGGCTCTTCAGCTTGGAAAAGAGACGGCTGAGGGGAGATATGATTGAAGTCTACAAAATCCTGAGTGGAGTAGAACGGGTACAAGTGGATCAATTTTTCATGCCTTCAAAAATTACAAAGACTAGGGGACACTAAATGAAGTTACAGGGAAATACTTTTAAAACCAATAGAAGGAAATTTTTTTCACTCAGAGAATAGTTAAGCTCTTGAACGCGTTCCCAGAGGATGTGGCAAGAGCTGATAGTGTAGCTGGTTTTAAGGAAGGTTTGGACAAGTTTCTTGAGAAAAAGTCCATAGTCTGTTATTGAGAAAGGCATGGGGGAAGCCACTACTTGCCTTGGATCGGTAGCATAGAATATTGCTACTACTTGGGTTTTGGCCAGTTACTAGTGACCTGGATTGGACACCGTGAGATCGGGCTACTGGGCTTGGTGGACCATTGGTCTGACCCAGTAAGGCTACTCTTATGTTCTTCTGCTATGAATTCATCTTCATTATCAATGACATCTTTGTTTGTGGAAAAGGAACAGTATGGAATTGTTCTGGTATCTCAAAAAAGATATAGCAGAATTAGAAAAGGTTCAAAGAAGAGTGGCCAAGATGATAAAGGGGATAGAACTCCTTTTGTATGAGCAAAGGCTTAAGAGGTTAGGGCTCTTCAGCTTGGAAAAAAGATGACTTGAGGGGAGATATGATTGAAGTTTACAAAATCCTGGGTGGTGTACATGGATAAAAATGGATCAATTTTTCACTCCATCAAAAATTACAAATATTGGGAAGAAGACTTAAGAGTTTGGTTGGCCCAGTTATCTAAAGCCCTTCCTATTGGAAGAGCCTTAGGTGCCTGGGTCAATCAGGGCATAGGCCCCTCCCCGGTGCATCCCAGGATGCACCGGGAAGGGGAAGGCCCACCATTATGAAGAGGCAGGCCTGCCAGCCAGAGGGAGTAGGCATTTCTCTAGCCAGCCTTGCTGAATAATATATAGGGTGATCCGGGTGAACTGTAGGGGGTGGGGCATCAGGTGGTAGGGTGTTCGGGGGGTGCTATCAGGAGAGAGTGGGCATCCCTCCTGCTGGGGATGTTGGAGGATGCTGGCAGGAGGGAGTGAGCATCCCTTCTGCGCAAACAGTGTGGGGGAGTTCTGGGGTGGTGGCAGGAGGGAGTGGGCATCCCTCCTGCCAGCCAACCTGTGCGGGGGCTCGGGGGTTCCCTGCCACAGCCACTCAGCTGATCGTGGCTGGAAGATTTTCTTGCCTTGATCAGTTTAGCAGCTGCATCTATTTGAAAGGCACCTATTGTGGCCCTAGGGAAGCACTTAGGGCCACTTAAGCTTGCCTAAGGCCACTTCCTGGTGAAACCTCGCCCAGCTTTAGGCAAGCTTAAGTGTCCCTAGCGACTCCCTGCATCCCACGACAGATGCCTACAGTGTAAGTGGCCTGCCTCAGGTTGTTTTTTTTTTTTTTTTAGAAAACATGCTTTCCAATTGGTTGCTTAGACAGCGGTAGGACGCCTACCGCTGCCTACAGTCGGGATACCATTTATAGAATTTGGTCCTTAAAGTACAAGTGAGAAGGGCACATGCATCGGTGTCTTAGAAAAAAAAGTGGTGCCATTTTAGGATGGGCAAAGTAAGTTGTCAAATTTACAAGAGCAGTTTGTGATTGATGAAGTTGTGATTATTGAAATGTGTTTTGCTGTACCACAGTTCATGAAAACTGATGGTTATGCTTGCATAAAACAGAGACTCCTAATGAAGCCAGGAAAAACAGTGTAATGGGGGTCTCGTCAGGTGACATAAGTTAAGTGCTGGCTGATATTTAAATACATTTATGGAGAGAAATATTTAATTTGGACATAAAAAAATATGAAAAAGCACGAATGAACATATTGGCAGGTTTGAAAGCAGTAGCTCTCCAAATGTTATCAAAGGAGCATGATGCCCCTTCAGTCATGTGCCTGTGGTGCAGGAAGGCTTTTTATCTTTGTCAGCAGCTCTCTCTGCTTTCCACTACACTCTCCAGAATATTCCTGATGGCTCCCCTCTAAGCACTCTATTGTATATCTGAATAATTACTGTGCACACTCACTCTTATTTACCACCTCACCATGGGTTCATCAGACTTACCATCTTTATATCAAACTGTAACACGAACAGGACACAGCAGGAATATGACAAGGTACCATGGGAGAGCAGCGTAAGAAATATCCCTGATGCAGCGGTTTAGGAAAAACTGTGAAACACTGCAGTGTCAGATACATTGCTGACTGCAATATAAAGGATCTGTGGAGCAGAAGATTAGCTGAAAAACAAGTTAAATAAAATAACTTTTTTGGAAAATAAATTGCTTATTTGAAAGGATAATTTGATTCATTGACTATCAGAAAAAAATATATACAGATAAAATTTAAAATAAATCTTGATAGAATAAAAAACATAAAATGAAGCAATTGGCGAGGTTTTTATTCCTATGACTGAAAGAATAGGAGCAGTAGAATGCATATATGCACCACACAACAGCTCCTGAAAATACTTCTGAGACTTTTCCCACCACTTAGTTTTCTTTAATTAGTTTGATATTAAGTTGGAATATCTAATGAGCTCATGGTGAGATGGTAAATACGAATATGTGGGCACAGTGATTATTTAGATATACAATAAGAGGGGTTTTTTACAATGTTTTCTCTGAGCACTGCCAAACTGATGCACAGTTCATAGGTCTTCTTTGTCTCCTTTCATCACAGTAATTTTTACCTAGAAATTTGTTTTGGAATACTATGAACTAGATTACATTACCAAGCAGAACCGTCCTTTTTATCCTGCCTTTGTTTCTTGCTGAACACCAGAACATCTTCTTTTCAACATTTTATATACAGTAATACTGTATACTGTTTCAAACAGTCATATTCTATAAATTACAGAAATGGAGGGTTTTTCAATTAGTAATTAAAAATTTGTTGCTACTATTGTTAGCAGAGCCAATTTTATGTAACTTAAGCTAATTGTGTAATTGTATGAATGTGCTGGCTTCAGAAATGGAATTGTCATTAATTCAGACTTGGGCCTGCAAGCTGCAAAAATGAAATATTTAATTTGTTTTGACTCATGTAACTCCCTGTATTCTAAGCTCATTAATGTCATTACTGGGTTGAAATAAAGTGATTACTCAAATGAGTATTTATCTGATGGGTACTGTATCCTTCTGCCAGATATTGACATGCTTATGACTCTTAAGCTCTCATTCTCTCCTACTATTAGGAAGGCACCATAACATTGTGGAGCACTCTGTAAAATCCTGTCAGATAGTGTGTTTAAAAAGTGTTACCTCCTCTGCTCAGTTATAGTTAATGACCATTGCTTCCACTTCTAGTCAGTGATGACAGCTTGAACTAACTGATAATGGCATCCCTGCTGTAATGCTGGCCACTTATTTTATTTCTTTTGACATGGCTCTGGGACAGGCCTAATTTTTTTGACATTTGACCATGCAAATTTGAATCCTAATACATTATTCTGCATTTACATCCCCCTAGTGTTACTGTGTAAAATGTGCTACAAGCTACAGGAGCCCAGCTAATAAAGGCCAAAGAATGAAAGCCAAATATGAATATAAGGGGAAACCTTACCTGAAGAGCTATCATGTAATTCTCAAAGATGACCTTCTGGAAATGAAAAAAAAAAAAGAATATCTTTTTTTATGAAAATGAAAAGAGAATAAAAAATGCCAAATTTATTTTTTGAGATGTATATATACATATATATTTATATTTAAAAATGCATTCACTTGAGGTTTACTGAAAAAGTGCAGTCAGACACAAGGAATGCCTAGACTACCCTTCAGCTACAACTCCAGGGATTCCAGCATTACTAGAAAAAAATCTATGTATTCTACAATGAAATGTTCCATGTGCTCTGAAAATCAAAAGATATCACATAAAGGCTAAAATTAATTTCTCACAATAATTCAGAAAAAATTATTCCAATAAATGTTACAATTCTCCATACCCTCAGAGGGTATAGCTATCAAAGCTTCAGGTAGGACTATGAAACTCCCTTATATCATCATAAGTCCCTTTATTGTTCTCTTTTTAAATATAAAATTAATATTATTTCAAATCTTCATATAATATAAGCAATTGACACTTTATCTAATAAAAGTGCTTGGAAATCTACAGACATGATCATGTTTTGAAAACTGCATGGGCGGGTTCCAATATCACATACTACTTCACCATATTCTGTCATGAGCTGTGTGTGGAAGTGATAGGCTATCAAGGTAGTGACTTGAAGGAATGGGCTATGTGGATGTAGAAAGATTGGCAAAAGAATAGAGGTAATTTGCTGGAAGACATGAGGAGAAGGGTTGCAGTAATATAAATAGGAAGTAATTGAAGAGTGGATAATAGTTTGTTTTATTTATTTATTTTGAGGTTCTTTTACTAAATTGTGGTAGAAAGTGGTCTTAGTGGGCCCTTAAATGAATCTTTCCCACAATCTAAGGGCATTTTTACCTGAGACTGAAAGAAGTTTCAAACCGCTATGTGGAGACTGATGAGGAAAAAGCTAACTTGCTAAACAAATGCTTCTGCTCTGTGTTCACAGAAGAAAATCCTGGAGAAAGACTGCAATTGGCTAGCAAAATTATGCATGAGAATGAAATGGATACTGCACCATTTACACAAGAAAGTGCTCTTGAACAACTTGAAAAATGGAAAGTGGACAAAGTCATGGGGCTGGATGGCATCCATCCTGGGATATTAAGGGAGCTCAGAGAGGTTCTGTTGGGTCCTCTAAAAGATTTGTTCAATAACTCCTTAGAGACAGGAGGTTCCACAGGATTGGAAGAGAGGGAATGTGGTCCCTCTTCACAAAACTGGATGCAAAGATGAAGCAAGAAACTATAGGCCAGTAAGCCTCACGTTGGTTGTTGGAAAAATAACAGAAGTATTGCTGAAGGAAAGGATAGTGAACTTCCTAGAATCCAATGGGTTACAAGATCTGAGGCAATATGGCTTTACTAAAGATAAATTGTGTTAAACAAACCTGATTGAATTCTTTGACTGGGCAACCAGAGAATTGGATCGAGGCTCTTGTCTTATTATTTCTTGTTGCTTTTTACTGAAATTACTTCATGAGATTAGTTTAACAGGAGTGGTTTGGAATTGGTTTGCAGCCTTTCTTTGGGGTCATTCTTTTAGAGTTACTGATGTATCAACATCTAGAGATAGATTATTGGACTGTAGGGTTCCACAGGGCTCAGCCCTTTCACCTATTCTGTTTAATATATTTTTGAGTCCTCTTGCGAGACGAATTCAGGAATTAAGAATTAGTACATATATCTATGCAGATATTTTGTTGATCTATAGATTATCTCTTCAAAGACTTGCCGCTGTTGGAATTTCTGATCAAATTCTAGACTGGTTTTCCTCTTACTTTTCTAATCGTACCTCAGTAGTATCCTTTAACAACATATCATCAACCATATAGCACAGTTATTTACCGTAACAGTTGTTATCCAGGGTCAGCAGGCAGCTATTCTCAACATATGGATGACATCATCCACGGAGCCCGGATGTGGACAGCCTCACAAGCAGACTTGCTTGTAGAAACGTAGAAGTTTTGAGTCAGCCACACCACGCATGCGCGAGTGCCTTCCCGCCCAGCACAGGGCAAGTCTCCTCAGTTCAGATAGCTACCAGAGAAGCCAACCAGGGGAGGTGGGTGGGTTATGAGAATAGCTGCCTGCTATCCCTGGATAACAATTGTTACGGTAAATAACTGTGCTTTATCCCAGGACAAGCAGGCAGCCTATTCCCACATAGGGGTGACCTCCAAGCTAATCAGAATGGGATGGTGGGAGTGTTGGCAATTTAGGAGAATAAATTTTGCAATATTCTCTGGCCAAAATGGCCATCCCATCTGGAGAAAACATCCAGACAATACTGAGAGGTGAAAGTATGAACCGTGTGGAACACTGTCAAAGGCTTTGCTAAAATCTAAATACACCACATCTAGTACACATCCTCTACCCAATTCTCTGGTCACACACTCATAGAAATTGATCAGATTTGTCTGACAAAACCTACCTCTATTGAATCCATTGCCTCCGGTTCTGTAATCCACAGGATTCCAGAAACCTGACCATTCTCTGTTTTAAAAGTGTTTCCATTAATTTGCTTACCACAGAAGTCAGACTTACTGGCCTGTAATTCCCTACTTCTTCCTTACTTCCATTTTTGTGGAGAGGGACCACATGGTAAAATGGGGAGACAAGACATTTTTTAGATATATTAGTGATAGGAAGAAGTGCAAGTGTGGCGAGAATTTGCAGGAGCCAGTCAAAGAAGCCGCTGAGTGCCAAGCAGAAGTGCGAAAGCGCGCTTCTGCTCATTGCTGCTCAGCGGCTTAAGAAGCCAGTCATGACCAACTGGGTTAGCAGTGGGCTCCTGGACCACCAGGGATAAAAGTAAGTGAGTAAGTGACAATTTTTGGGGAGGCCCCGACCCCTGTGGTCCCCCCCCCCCATTCTGACGCCTATGCGCAGGGGTACCTGGCAGTATCGTTAGTGTCAATGTGGATGAGCAGAATCAGATAGTAGTCATCAGGCTTGATGAGTCTCAGCAAGCTCTCCATAACATCTTGGATTTTGGCACCAGGCAAACAGCATACCTCTTGTGACATCATATCTGGTCTGCAGATGGATGCTTCTGTACCCCTCAGAAGGGAATCACCAACTACCACTATCTTACGCCTCCTAGTGGTCACAGATTCAGTAATTTTTAGGATTTCAAAGTTATGGTCCTTCCTCTTCTTGGGATGCTATCATCCCTTCCACTTCCAGGACAGCATACCGGTTCTTCAGTTCAAGAGCAGGGGGAGTCAGTTCCAATCTCGCAGTGTTCCGTAATCTGAGTCCAGCTTCCTTCCCTCAGCACAGCCTCTTTTTCTCCACTACTGGAAATCATTGACACCTCATGAACCATTTAATCGATGTACCTCTCATTCTCACAGATGCTTCTTAGTCTTGTCACCTCCTCTCTCAGTTCTTTTACTTCCTTTATGAGGGATTCAAGCTGAAGACAGCTTGTACATGGAACTCCCTCTGCCTGGGTAACATTTTCTGTCTGCACAGAGACAGAAGTTGTAACCTGAGCAGCAGCTTTGGTGATATGATGTTTCCCAGCCATACTGTCATGCAGAAGAACTTACACCTGGAAGAAAAAAAAAGAAAGGGCAGAAAAATCCTACCAATGTAATGCCCTGTTCTAGAGGCAGACAGTAGTTCACAGGTTGCTATAAGTAAAGAAATGAGCTTTAATGCTGATCCTCTACAACCTCTCTCTTAGAACCAGGCTTTCTGAGGGTTAGGCACTAGGCCAGCATTCTTCCTCTCAAGGGTCACCTGTGGAGTCTTATCTCTTAAGAAAGTCCTTAGAGTTCAGCAGAAATTAGGGAGGGTAACACAATAATTATGAGTAATTTCAATAATCCCAGTATTGACTGGGTAAATGTAACATCAGGGAATGCTAGGGAGGTAAAATTCCTTAATGTAATCAAGGACTGCTTTATGGAGCAGCTGGTTCAGCAACCAACAAAAGATGAAATAATTCTAGACCTAGTCCTTAGTGGAGGTAATGGTACTAGGGCCACTTGATAACAGTGATCATAACATGATCAGATTTGATTTAATCTCTGGAAAAAGAACACACAGGAAATCCAAAACAATAGCATTTAACTTCAAAAAGAAGAATATGATAACATGAAGAAGAAGGGAAAAACACTTAAAGGAGCAGCTGTAAAGTTCAAAAATTTACATCACACATGGATTTTATTCAAAATTAGCTTCCTGGAAGCCCGGACCTTATATATTCTATGCAGTGGCGTACCTAGCATATGTGACACCCAGGGCCCATCATTTTTTGGCACCCCCCCCCCCCATCTGTACGAAAAACATGATTTTTAGTAACAAGCCACATGTCACACATGAGTACCTAGGACAGGGGTGTCCAATGTCGGTCCTCGAGGGCCGCAATCCAGTCAGGTTTTCAGGATTTCCCCAATGAATATGCATTGAAAGCAGTGCATGCAAATAGATCTCATGCATATTCATTGGGGAAATCCTAAAAACCCGACTGGATTGCGGCCCTCGAGGACCGACATTGGACACCCCTGACCTAGGAAAAGGCAGCATCTTACATACTGCAGTGAGCAGTACAACATCAATACACCCAATATAAAACTAAACAAGCCAGACTAGTACAGATCAATCCTACACCGTCAATCCTAACAGAAAACCATGTCTTTCGAACACACAGAACACAGAAAATACCTTCGCCTAGTATGGAATATGTCATCACAAACTAACCCCTCCCGCTTTTACAAAACTGTAGTGTGGATTTTAGCCACGGTGGTAACAGCTCTGACGCTCATAGAATTCTGAGCGTCAGAGCTGCTACCACCACGGCTGGTGCTAAAAAATGCTCCACAGTTTTGTAAAAGGGGGGATAAAATAGAAATACATAGACAAAGGTTAAATTGAACCAGCAAGAAGCTGAACTCTGCATACAATGCAACACCACAGAAACAGTGACATGTCTCCTAAAGCAATAAATAAATAGAAAATTTTTGTTCTATCTTTGTCTTCTCTGGTTTCTGCTTTCCTCATCTTCTTGTTACTCTCTTCCTTCCATCCACTGTCTCTCTTCTCTCTGCATCTTCCATTTGCTCTGTTACTGTGCCTCTCCCTTTCTCCCTCCTTCCAAATTGGTCTGGCACCTATCTTCTTCCCTCTGCTCCTCCCATAGTCTGGCATCTCTGTCTTCTTCCCTGCCAGCGTCTTCTCCCCACTCTCTTTTCCTCATTTTCCTGCATTTTCTCCCCACTCTCTGTTCCTCATTTCCCTTCAGCATCTTCTCCCCACTCTCTGTTCCCCATTTCCATTCAGCATCTTCTTCCCACTCTCTTTCCCATGTGCTTTCAGCGTCTTTATCCCCCCTCTGTCTTCCCCATGTGCTTTCAGCGTCCTTCTCCCCCCTCTGTTTTACCCTGTTTTCCTCTCCACCCCACTTTTTCTCCCTTTCTTCCTCCCTGCCCCTTACCTTCATGGCGCTTTCTCCTCCCCCCCGCCCGGCCCAGACAACAGGCCCGGTCTGACAAACCTCCTTGCCCTGTGGCCGGCGATGTCTAAACTGCCTTCTTACAGCAGCTGGAGCATTGTAGTTGCATATGGCTGCCGTAAAGGTCATCTCTGATGCAACTTCCGGTTGTGTCAGAGATGACCTTTACGGCAGAAACACGCAGCTTCAACGCTCTAGCTCAGGGGTGCCCACACTTTTTGGGCTTGCGAGCTACTTTTAAAATGACCAAGTCAAAATGATCTATCAACAATAAAAATTTTTAAAAAACACAAAGCACGACTCAGAGTCTTTCAAAACTCGGCAGTTCGGCTGATCTTAGGCTGAAGAAATGGGAACACATAAGCACCTACTATCAAAAACTCCATTGGCTGCCCCTAGAGGTGCGAATCCTGTTTAAGTTCTCCTGTCTATGTTACAAATCAATATTTGGCCTAGCCCCCACTTACCTGGTTTCCCACTTCAATCTGGCAAGTTATATTAGGCTCACATGAAGAATACATCTGTTCTCCTATCTGATAATAAAAGCCTGCCACTACAAAAGATTCTTGGACAGAACTCTTGCCTTCCAGGCAGGCAAATGGAACGATTGGCTTAGTAACGTTTTTGCGCTCTCATCATCCTACTTCAATTTTAGAAAACTGGTAAAAAACAAGCTTGTTCAATCGATTTGTTAACTAAGAATCTTCTCAGCTCTGCTTACTCAACCAGTAACCCTAATGAACTACCTAGCTTTCATATTCCTTCATTATGTAAGATTGTATTGTTGACTTTGATTGTAAACTCTTCGCTGACTTTGATTGTTAACCTATTCGCTGACTTTGACTGAAACCTCTTCGCTGATTGTCCAGCGCTTCTTGCTGTGAACCGCCTCGAACTTCTATGGCTTTGGCGGTATATAAGAATAAAATTATTATTATTATTATTAAAATGTTAATTATCAAGGCAGATGACTCTATGCACTGTCACCTCAGTAACAACCATACAAAAATAGACAAATCCCCACCCCCCTCCCTTTTTACTAAAGCACAATAGCAGTTTTTAGCGCAGGGAGCTGCGCTGAATGCCCAGGGCTGCTCTTGATGCTCATAGGTTCCCTGCGCGAAAAACCGCTATTGTGGTTTAGTAAAAGGGGGGGCCATAGTGCAAAATATAGACTGCAGATATAAATTCAGACACATTTTGATCACTAAATTTAAAATAAAATCATTTTTTCTACCTTGTTGTCTGGTGATTTCATGAGTCTCTGGTTGCACTTTCTTCTTCTGACTGTGCATCAAATCTTTCTTCCCTTCCTCTAGACCTCATTCCCTCCCCCAACTTTTTCTTCCTCTCTCCCTGCCCTTTCTTTCTCCCTGCATCCCTTTCTTTTTTTCTCTCTTCATGCCCCCTTTCTTTTTCTCTGTTTCCGTTCTTTCCTTCTGTCTCCCTGCCTGCCCCCTTTTTTTCTTTCTCCCTGCCCTCCCCCAAGCCATTGCCGCCGCCATCAGGGAACAGCCCCCCAAGTCACCGCCATCGAGTAACATGCCCCAAAGCCGCTGCCGCCCCAAGCGCTCCTTCCCTGCATCGGGCCGACCAGCATTCCTCTCCCCGACGTCAATTCTGCCGTCGGAGAGGAAGTTCCACCCAGCTAGGCAGTGATTGGCTGGCCCGAACTTCCTCTCCGATGGCAGAATTGATGTCAGGGAGAGGCAGGCTGATCGGCCCGGTAGAATTTTTCAGACCTGGCCGGCTGTGCACCCCCCCTAAGGCTGCACCCGGGGCGGTTCTCCCCCCTCCCCCCCTTTGGTACGCCACTGATTCTATGTACTAAAAAAGGAGGAAGGAAGACCCAGCAACAGCTGATATGGTTAACAAGTGAGGGAAAAGTGTATAAAAGTATCTTCAAAAGGTAAAAAAATGCATAAGTAAGTCATGCATTTACCTCTTTATGGCAAATGCACATTAAGGCCCTAAAATTTAGGGTCTCACCATACATGGAGTCAACTTTTCAAAATTATTGGGGGGGGGGGGGCTAAATCAAATGAAAATGACATCTCCCTGGATGAAGTCAATGAGTTTGTTCAATATTGGGGGTGCTCAAGCATCCACAGAGCTGGCTTCTATGTCTCCATATATGAGGTCTGTTTAAAAAGTTCCAGAACTCTTTGAATTGCATGCCAAAAGGAAGTTCTTTGAATTGCGCTAGGTGGCATTGGGTAGCTCTAATTCTCTTATGTAACCTCCTTTTTTCTATTTGTTGCTATATGTTTTCATTTCAGAGCTACAGCTTTTTTTGTGAAAGTGTGTTTTTGTGATCGGCTATTTTTCCTCATGTGTGACCTCAATGAGCAGTGCTACAGTGTGAAGTTCTGTTTTAAATTGGGTAAGACTGCTAGAGAACCTTATGGAATGTTGAAAGTGGCTTATGGGGAACATGTCATGAGTCGTGGAAGGTGTTTTGAATGGTACTCATGTTTCAAAAGTGGTTGTGAATCAGTGGAAGATGATTCACAAACTAGAAGAATATCAACGTCAACTGATGATGATCATGTTGATCATGTGAGGGTTCTTGTGCACGCTAATCAGAGATTAACTGTTAGAGAATTGGTAGAGGAATGCAACATCTCCATTGGTTCATGCAACAACATTCTAACAGAGAAGTTTGGGATGTTTTGCGCTGCGGCAAAGTTTGTTCCATGGTTGAAGACTGATGACCAGAACAACTGCAATAAATGCAATGGCATTTCTTCCCCAGCCACCTTACTCTCCTGACTTGGCCCCTGTGACTTCTTCTTATTTCCTAAACTTAAATCCATGCTGATGATCATCATAGATGAAAAAAAATTATATAATGACTTATCTTAAAAGTGCTGTATTGTAAACGCTCTCTCAACTGCACTTAGCATATGAAATACCAACGGGTTCCATTACACCAAATATGCTTCTTCAAGTTAAGTGCCAATAATGTTCTTGCCAGAAGTGAAAGCATCAGCAGGAACATTATTGGCACTTGAAGAAGCCTATTTAGAAACATAGAAACATGATGGTGGATAAAGGTCAAATGGCCCATCTAGTCTGTCTATTCACAATATCCATTATCTCTTCCTCTCTCTAAGAGATCCCATGTGTCTATCCCATGCCTTCTTGAATTCAGTCTCTTATCTCCACCACTTCTTCCCAGAGATTGTTCCACGTATCTACCATCCTTTCTGTAAAAAAAGTATTTCCTTAGATTACTCCTAAGCCTATCACCTTTTAACTTCATCCTATGCCCTCTCATTCCAGAGCTTCCTTTCAAATGAGACTCGACTCATGCGCATTTATGCCACATTGGGTATTTAAACATAGGCATTCTACTCTCCTGTAACCAGACCAAGAAGCTATGGATGGGATGAAAAAAAGAGGAGATTCCAATTTTTAATTTTTTTATGCTCTGTCAGAACCCCAGCAATAAAATGGTGGACAAAGCCATACATATAAGGCCTGCTGACAGAGGGGTCCTCTTTCTAAACCGAACTCTCAGGGCGACCATGTGGACTAGTCCCAGCAAGGGTATAGCTGGATCCAAAATAAAAGCAATGTCAGGAGACAAAAGCATCATTATCTGAATGGCAGAATGCAATTGAGCTCATCCATAGCCAGATGAGAGGGCTCACTGGCACAACTAGCATAGCAATGAGCTGGGTCCAAAGAATACACTTTCCAGAGGAGCTGAAAAAATTCTGATGAAAATTCACTTCATGGGTACTGCTGAGGCACTCGCATTGCACCAAAAGAGTCTCCAGACTCAGAACACAGGTGTTTGGCGAGATATTTCCCTGAACGCACAGACCTTGGCTGGCTCCCCAGCCCTGGAGGACCTAAAGGAGGTGAAGTCCAAAGCTCCTGCCCCCTCCCTCAGCTTGCTGTGGCACACGGTATACAGTTGCAGATCTGGTGCCAATCCAACACAATCAAGACACACATTTGATAGATTAGGGGCTGGGGAGTCCATCCTAAATGATTTTTAAACAAATCAATGGGTTTTGAGGCAGAAATTAAACTTTGAAAAAAAGATCAATTAAAATCCAAGATGACCACCACCAGCGACTTCATGCCAAAATAAACAAATTTTGAAAATAAGAATTAACAATTTGAGGGTCTGGGGACCTGAACCCTATCCTCAAAAACTGAAAGAAATGGCCATTTTGAGCAAATCAGGGCCTTCGGCCCCTCCCACTGCATCCCAAGATGCATTGAGAGGGGGAAGCCCAGTCATTTGCAGCACACAGCCCTATATGCAGGAGGGAGTGAGGATTCTGGGGATGTGGGAAGGGGACCAAGGAATGGGGGGGGGGTGAAGTCGAGGAGGTATGGGATATCATGGGAATGTCGGGATGAGAGGGGGAGGAGGGGTGTAGGGAATCCCCATTAGCTGAGCTAACAGGAATCCCCCAAACCAGCTCAGCTGATGGGAATTCCTTCTTCTGTGATCAGCTGATGGGAAGCCTACAAGTTGGGTTTTTGGGGTTTTTTTCTCTTTGGGTATTGGAAGATAGTTGACACCACTGGTCCAGTGGTCTTCTTGTCAGTTTGGGCACCTTTGTGGAACTTAGACGCAACTCAAACAGGTTTAACTGCCAGCATCTATGTTCCCTCTAAGAAAGCTTTGATTATGGCTGGGGTATGACCAGGTTGAAGCCCACCTGATTCCCGCCCATAACACACCTCCCAACATGTCCCTTTGCTTTCTGGATGCATAGCAGCTTAGAAGTGCTGCTGCATGTCCAGAAAGTTGGTTTTGATTATTGGCACTTGGACATCCCTGCTCTTAGGACATCCAAGACCCGACTTAGGCTGAACATTTTAAAGTTTTGATTATAAGCCTCCTTGCGTATAGAATCCAGAAGGGACATAACAGAATATGGCTATTCTTATGTTCTTACCTAAAGAATTTAAAGGTACCGAAGGATAGGAGTTTGTCATGCCCACCCACTTTGGGCTCAGGTCCACCCAAAATTCATTGTTTGGCTATGCTTTTGGGTCCTAATTTCCGGCATTGCTTGCCTTCATCATGGTGAAGCGGAGTATCAGGTGTCTTACTAAAATTTGGACCAAGGTTGGACATGGTATGGCCACCTAGATAAGTGTTGCTGTTTTATTTTCCCTCATATAGTTCTTTTAATTGTGTTTAGTAATTTAAAAAATGAAATAAAATTGAGCAAGTTAGATTTAAGGGTGGGAAGGAGGTTCAAAGTATATGATATGGCATTAACCATCCAGGCTAGGAACCTGAAATAACATATATTTTATAAGAGGTTTTATGTTCTGAGGCCTTGCCCTGATATGATTCTTCAACCTGTCTATTTGGTACTTAGGAGAGGTTTTTTTCAAATATTGGGTTGCTGTATAAACAGTCTGAGGAAGATACTATATATTTATTATTAGATTTACATATGAATCAGACATTAGTTTGTCTTGATGTTCTTACATAGTTGATATTGTGACTATCCAAGAAGATCCCCCTTTTTGATTCTGAGTGATGGTATTGTGGGTTGGATTCAGGCAAAAGTGATCCACTTTGGTCTGTTTTTGGTAACACAGTTATCGACAGGTCTAGACCAATCAGTTTTTCCAATCACTAAAACCTTTAAAAAAATAAATAACCAAGTGATGTTAGTGCATCAGTCATTTGGCTACTTTGCATGGGATTTTAGCTAATTTGCATGACTAGATTGAAAAATGGATGATCGAGGGGAAAAACACATGGCGGGCTATTTTGTGCATTGGATCGGTAAAAGCAATTGTTGCTAAAGCTGTGAAAACAGGTTTAGCAATGATCGCTGACTTTAATGCATCTAGCCCTACATAATATGGTGTGGGAACTTAACGAAACAGAATGATAAGTTGTTGAAATTTTACAGTGAGAGTGATGACCAGAAATTAATGAAAACCAGAAAAACATTGCATAGAGCAAATCAAAGATTTAGATCGTCGGATTCAACAATATTGAATTATTTTATTAACATATTCCCATGAAAACAGTTGATTTCAGTCATTCAGCGCTGAGGAAAAGATTAATTATGTATGAATTCAGTTCTAATTTCAGTTGGACAATTGTCCTTTTGTGCTTTCTTGGTTAAAATGAGCAGTTTAGGAAGATGCACTTCAAATATTCCTCAACAGTTACAAAGTACATCTTTATTTTTGCATATCTACAGTAACACAAGGCCCTTTGTGTGTTGCTGGCAAGTAGTATGGAAATTTACTTCTCCATCATGAGTCACAACAGGTGCAATGTGTAACAATGTAAATAATGCAGTAACATCATTTCCTCCATGGCTTTCCATAGTTGTAGGGGTAACTGGTTTCAATACGAATCAGGAATTTGACTGCAACAGATAAAGACTGGTCTGCAAGCACAATATATTTTATATCATTCTTTGGCATTTACTATGGTGAAAATCTTGAATGATGTTCCTTCTGTTATTAGAACTCACTCTTCGCTGACTTGCTTTAGAAAACCTTGAAAACGTATCTGTGTACAAAATATCTTACTGATAGAACTCCCTAGCTGACAACTGTATGTTGACATTCACTGATTCTCCCTCTTTTATTATTGTTTATCAATGTTCTTAAGATTATGTTTTGTTAACCGGTTCGAGTCCCTCTGGGAATGACCCAGTATATAAGACTAAAGATTAGATTAGATTATATTAAAGAAGAAAGTCAATTTCTGAAAAAATTATGTGTAAGTATATTAGGGTAAAAAGTTGTGGCTTAAACATTTTGGCTAATTAAATATTTGTAATTAAAGAGAAAACAATTTCTTCTCATTTTAATATAGGAAATAGGAAATTATGAAAATGGTATTTGTTAAACTTGGTCTTAGTTAACTGAAGATACTCTTATTGCCTATTAAAAGAATTGCTGTTCCAAAACTTGGTGTAGCATGCCCCCTGCTGACCAATCCAATACTGCATTTTGAAAACTCTTATTACATGGTAACCACAGATTAAAGAACTAGAATGGAATATTTGATATACTCTAATATGGGACTCATAATTGAAACTTAAACACGTCTAAAAACCCGCCTAAGTCAGCATTTGGATGACCTAAAAGACAGGAAGCACTGGAAGCACCAACTATGAAAGTCGGTGAGAAAAAATGGCCTTTGGCACTTGCAGCACTTTTTTGAAGCTCGCGCCAGCCAAATTGAACTCAATGGCTGAGGGAAAAATGAAGGCCTTGGCGGATGAAGCCCCCGAGGAGAAAAGAGAGGAAAAAAAATCTCCCTTCCTCTTTTTTATTAAAATAAACTTTAAAATAAGTTTAAGTTAAGAAAAGAAAACATGTGAGTAGGAAGGCAAATTGGCAAAAAAACTGAACAACGTCCAGAGACACGACTTAGCTCTGTGGGAAACTAAGAACTGAGGAGCCGCAAGCCTGCATCAGGTGGGAAGGCACTCACACCTGCACGGTGCAGGCAGTTTGTGAACTTTCTTAAAGTGGCAATGTACTTTTAAAGCTGTCTGTACCAGAGCTCCGTGGATGACATCACCCACATGTGAGAATATGCTGCCTACTTGTCCTGGGATAACATGGTATAAAAATAGATGTACTGGTGGTCTGGACAAATAATAGCCTGGACCATCCAGATAGATGATTAAAAAAAAAAAATAAAAAATTATATCTATCTATCTAAAGCTGGCAGTGTGAAATTTTCCATTTCTGAAAAAAATACATCTAAAATATATATATATTTTTAGATGTATTTTTTTCAAAAATGGAAAATTTCACACTGCCAGCTTTGGGCATCTAGCGTCATACATCTGAATCGGACTTAGCCAAATCTTTTGATTATGCCCCTCCATGCGTTTCCAAGTTCAAAGCAATAGAGAAATATGCATATTTAATTTAACTTAATTGAAACATAATACATGATACCCATCTTTTCGAGAACAGTATCCATAATTATAATTATGTGAGCTATGGATAGCATTTTCAATTTTTTCTTAAGAAAATGTTGCTTTCTTATGTTTGTAATCTCACCATATTATCACTTGTGAAATATAATGGAATAATGGGAATAGCTAGAAATCAAATGAACTATGAGCAACAAGCTGAGAACAAGAAAAATTCAGCTCAAATCTCACTGCAACACCTTATGATCTTGGGCAAGCTACATAACCATCCATCATCCAAGCTACAAAATAAGATTGTAAGCCTGCCAGAGACAGGAAAATACCTACTGTACTTGAATATAACTTAACTTGAGCTATAACAGAAAATGGCCTTTCCTTTTCCCTGCATTGCTAGATTCATAGCCTCTGTAGTATATAAAATGTTCTACAAACAATTAAATTAGAAAAATAAAAGAAAATTATATATGTTATATCTCCTTTTTACAAAAATTATATCAAATGCATTGTCAATACATGAGTCACAATTGTGAATCTAGAATTTAGTGGTGATCACAGAAACATGTTTCATGGAGAATCATGACTGGAATAATAGTTATACCGGGCTATAATCTGTTCCAAAAAAATACAGGTTAGGAAGAAAAGGAGGGGGAATGACATTATCTGTTAAAGATCTTATTAAAGCCACCCAATTGTAGGTTTACTGTTTATTTCCTCCGTTTTTTTTTTACCATAATTGTCTTCTTTTCTACTAGCGATATGTATTTCTTACCCATCCTCTCCTCTTGTTTTAACAAATTTGTACTGTTAGTTCTTATCATGTTTAGTCTTATCTTACGTATGTTTAGTCTGCTTTATCTATTTGTTTTGCTGCCCTTCTAATTGTATATAATTTTAATGATTTGTTCATTGCTTAGAAATTTGAGTAAGCGATCAATCAAATATACAATAAACTTGATCTACAAGTTAAGAAAGAGGCATTGTGGGTCAAACTAGAAAGAGGGAATGGAAAATATATTGTTGTGGACAGAGCTTTAATAGAAGATATTCAAAATTGTACTGTATAGCTGTAAAAGGGGAATAGGTGATTTTAATATGCCAGATGTTAATTAGGGGTCTCCAGAAGTAGGGAGATCCTAGATTCTCTACAAGGAGAACTGTTCCAGAAGTTGGTAATGGAACCCATGTGTGATCGTGCCTTACTGGACTTAGAGCTTACAAAAAGGAAGAGTGTTTCTGATGTTATAGTAGGTCATTATCTGGCATCCATCACACGGTGTGGTTTATTATTAAGAAAGGTGTGTGAGGGCTCATTCAAATGTGAAGGTTCTAGTATTTAAAAAACTAACTTTGTTCAAATGGGGGATTACGTCAAAGAGATGTGGTCTAGATGGGGACATCAGGAAGAAGTAGGAAAGCAGTGGGCAAAACTGAAAGGAGCAGGGGCATCAAACCATTTTGTAAGGAAAGTAAGTAAAAGTAAGAGGAAAAGAAGGCTGCATTGGTTTTCAAAAGTAATAGCTTAGGAGGTAAGGTAAAAGAGGTTAGTTTTCATAAACTACAAAAGATCGCAGAAAGAGAAAGATAGGCTAAACTATCATGAAGGGCATAGAAAAAATAGACAGGGACAGATTTTTCAAATTAAGGGGATCAATAAGTACAAGGGGGCACTCAGAGAAATTGAAAGGGGAGAGGTTTAGAACAAACGGCAGGAAGTTCTTTTTCACACAGAGGGTGGTGGATACATGGAACGCGCTACCAGAGGATATGATAAACAGGAGCACGCTACAGGGGTTCAAAGAAGCTTTGGATAGGTACTTGGAAGACAAAGGGATTGAGGGGTACATATAAGAGTAAAGGTAGATTATAGGGATGGGATTAGAGGTAAGTTAAAAAATTAATCAGGGACCACTGTTCAGGCACTAGGCCTGATGGGCCGCTGCGGGAGCGGACCGCTGAGCAAGATGGACCTCTGGTCTGACTCAGCGGGGGCAACTTCTTATGTTCTTATATAAACAGGAAGAAGTTGGGCCAGGGGAAGGCTATTAAAATGTTTGGTGGTTTTCATCATAAGATGTATGGGGACAGACTTAAATATCTCAGTATGTATACTTTGGAGGAAAGGTGGGAGAGGGGAGATATGATAGAGACATTTAAATACCTATGTGATATAAAGGTGCACGAGCCGAGTCTCAATTGAAAGGAATCTCTGGAATTAGGAAGCATAGGATGAAGTTGAAAGTGGATATATTCAGAAGTAACCTTTTTAATTTTTTCCCAGAATGTACCTCTGCCAAATCATTCATCCAGGAAATGTTAAATCACCTCCCAAGGTAAAATAATCTTCACATTTGTTGCTTTGCTATATTAAAAATCTTAAGATGCAGAAGTATCCAAGCTAAAAATATCAAACAGCTAGGACAAACATGCCATGAAGCATTAAGCTGGTGTGCCCCAAGCCTTTATTCAATATAATCCCATTTTAACATTTAAAATTTTACATATAACTTAATTTTTGTATACCGCTAATACCATAACAAGTTCTAAACGGTTCACAATAAAGATTTTCTCATAAACTGGACAGATCAATCAATCGATAAATAATAACAAAAATAAGTATAATACAAAGAAAGAACAATAATGGGGAGTAATTTAAAATCTGTCATTAAGGCAGCTTGGTCTGCACAGCAGGACAACTTCTGCAATCATAACAGCAAGGGAAGGCGCTACTGCCCAGGTCCTGGAGCAGCCAAAGACAGGATAACTGAAGAAGTTCACAGAGGCAGGAAGGGCCCAACGGCCCAAGGCAGCAGGTCGAGGAGAGAAGGAAGACTCTTCAATCAACCGCCTCTGACATGGCTGATTCACCGGCTGTATGCTGCATTGGTAGGGACTTCCGTAACCCCTGTCTCCAGCTGTGTCGTCGTTGGTCTCCACAGCTTTTAGCAGGAGCACCAGCACATAGGACACTCTCGCAGGCTGCCTCCTAAATCAATGCTCACAGTGCGCCACTCTCACCCCGGCTAGCCAAATATCGATCTCCCCACAGCTCCATATCCAGGCTCCAGGTGATAAAACATTGAAATAGTAGATTTTTTGCTTTTCTCTGCTTTCACATTCACTTGGTCCTCTCCCCAAGCAACAATAGTGGTATCAACAGTAGTAGCAGAAGTCAGCCCAGGACCCTGTCAGTGTTCACTCACAAACTCCCAGTAATCTTCATGGGTTTCTAGTAGGGTTACCTGATATCCTTGATTTTGGAGGATTGTCCCTGATTTCAGGTCTGTCCCCAATTCTCACTTGTTTGGCAACTAACTGTCCCCAATTTTAGTAATGGGGACAGAAGTGCCATAGTTTAATTTTGCCTTGCCCTGCCTACCTCCCCTCATATGATCCTGCATTTCCCTCTCTTTCCACCACCTGCAGTCAGTCTTAGCCCCTCCCCTCAAATTTCCCTTTGCACTCCCAGCTCCTTCCCATCAGTGTCAGCATTAGGAAGTACAGTGCCATGATGAAAAGGCTGTTCCAGGGCTGCCAAGGGGGCTGACCTCCAAAGCGGACCTTATAGGGTGTAGAGAATCCTTACTTGACATAATTGGTAATTAATTTGCATTAACATTTTTCTAATAAAATTCTAAGATAACACTGTAAAAGAAATAAAATAACTTCTTTCTTTCTTAGGATGACAAGTACACATCCAATGACGTACCTAACGGGGCAGGAACCTGGGGAAGAGCACCCTGTCCTCTAGCTGGAGCACCCCCCTCCTCCAGGCAGTAGGAAGGTATGTGGCTCAGTTGCGGGGTTGCAGGCTGCCAGTAAGTAGCCATCAGCTCTGCTGGTCCCCCGTCCCAGAACAGGAAGCTGACATCAGATGGGGTGGGGGACCAGTAGAGCAGAAGACCTTGTCTGCTCTAGCACCCCCTAGCTAGACCTTGGTATGCCACAACTCTGCTAGTCTAAAGAAGTATAGATTTTTGCAGGACTGAAGTATATCATACGGAACAACAGGAAAGCAGTTACTAACCGTAACAGTTGTTATCCAGGGACAGCAGGCAGCTATTCTCACATATGGGTGACATCATCGACGGAGCCCGGATGCGGAAGCCTTGCATGCAGACTTGCTTGTAGAAACTCAGAAGTTTTGAGACAGCTGCACTGCGCATGCGCAAGTACCTTCCCGCCCAGTGCAGGGTGAGTTTCCTCAGTTCAGATAGCTAGCAGAGAAGCCAACCAGGGGAGGTGGGTGGGTTGTGAGAATAGCTGCCTGCTGTCCCTGGAGAACAACTGTTAAGTTAAGTAACTGTGCTTTATCCCAGGACAAGCAGGCAGCCTATTCTCACATATGAGTGACCTCCAAGCTAACCAGAATGGGATGGTGGGAGCGTTGGCAACTTAGGAGAATAAATTTTGTAATACTCTCTGGCCAAAATGGCCATCCCATCTGGAGAAAACATCCAGACAATAGTGAGAAGTGAAAGTATGAATCGTGGACCAAGTAGCAGCTTTGCAAATTTCCTCAATAGGTATAAATCTGAGGAAAGCTACTGAAGGTGCCATTTTTCTGACTTTATTGGCTGTGACTCGACTCTGTAGTTGTAATCCAGCCTGGGCATAGCAGAAAGAGATACAAGCAGCCACCCAGTTGGAGATGGTACGCTTAGAGATTGGATGTCCCAACTTGTTTGGATCGAAGGAGACAAAAAGTTGAGGAGCAGTTCTGTGTGGTTTGGTGCGTTCGAAATAGAAGGCCAAAGCACGTTTACAGTCCAGAGTATGAAGAGCTGATTCTCCAGGGTGAGAAAGAGGCTTTGGAAAGAACACTGGAAGTACAATGGAATTGGTTGAGATGAAATTCTGAAACCACTTCAGGTAGGAATTTAGGATGAGTATGAAGGACCACCTTGTCATGATGGAACACAGTGAAAGGTGGATCAGCAACTAAATCTTGCATTTCACTTACTCTTCGAGCAGATGTGAGGGCAATGAGAAACACCACTTTCCAAGTGAGATACTTCAGATGAGCCTTAGACATTGGTTCAAATGGAGGCTTCATCAATTGAGCAAGAACATTGAGATCCCAAACCACTGGAGGTGGTTTGAGAGGAGGTTTGACATTGAAAAGTCCTTTCATGAATCTGGAAACCACCAGATAAGCAGAGGGGTTTCCCTTCAATAGGCTGATGGAAAGCAGCAATTGCACTGAGATGGGCTCAAATCGATGTAGACTTGAGGCCAGAGATGGATAAGTGCAAAAGATAAGGAGGAATGTTGAGGCTCCTTATCATGAGAGATACACTACGTAGAAAATCTAGTCCATTTTTGGGGGTAGCAGTCTAGTGGTAGGCTTTCTAGAAGCCTCTAAAATGTCTCTTACAGGTTGAGAAGACTGAAGAGGAGTTATGTTGAGAGATACCAAGCTGTCAGGTGTAGAGACTGCAGGTTGGGATGAAGTAGAGATCCTTGACTCTGTGTAAGCAGAGACAGAAAAACTGGCAGAAGATATGGCTTCCTGTTGCTGAGTTGAAGTAGAAGGGAGTACCAAGGTTGTCTCATCCACTGAGGAGCAATCAGAATCATGGTGGCATGAGTGTTCTTCAACTTGACAAGTTTGAGAATGAGAGGGTACGGAGGAAAAGCGTACAGGAAGAGATTCGTCCATTCGAATAGGAAAGCATCTGTCTCGAGGCGATGAGGAGAATAAATCCTGGAGCAGAACTGAGGCAGTTTGTGGTTTTGGAGAGCTGCAAAGAGATCTGAGGCATTCCCCACTGCAAAAAAATGTGATGTAGAGGCAAGGAATGGAGTGTCCATTCGTGAGGTTGCAGAAGACGACTCAAGTTGTCCGCTAAACAATTTTTCACCCCTTGGATGTAGACTGCTTTGAGGAAGGTGTTGTGATGGATTGTCTAGTCCCAAATCTTCAGAGCTTCTTTTTTTTTTTTAACTTGAAATTTTATTAAGTTTTTGTAAGATACAAAAAGGAAAAGGGTGTACAAATGATAAAGGAACAATCAAAGACAATCAGAAAAAGTTGATATCTTAAGGGAAAACTGTAGAGTATATTACCAGCAGTGAAGAGTTTTTAGCCGCTGTGTGGTTGGCTCACGCTCCACTGTGCGGGTTTGGTCCTGTTTCTACATCCCAGTACTACTATGAAGATCATTGAGAATTCTACATTTTAAAGATGTGTGATTTCTTTGGTGAAATAATATAATAGTGTATCGTTTGGATTTTTTCCCACTTATCTTGGAGTTTTTGACCAGTGATGTGTCTGCTTGTCTCAAAGTTGATATTTTGAGAGTGGTTTATCTATATGGTTTATCTATATGGATAGCAATTGTTTAGCACCCCTATTAGACACTGAGGTCTTTTCTCCATTTTCTAAAGAAAAATTATCTGTAGTACATATATGACATGTTTGCAAGACATTAACTACAGTCTTTGGAAGTTCTTGATAAATTGATTTATTCACATTTGATTTATACAGCATTGTTTGCTTTTCCACATGTCAGTTCACAAAAGTTACATTACATTACATTACTGACTTCTATTCCACCTGTACCTTGCAGTTCTAGGCGGATTACATCAAAAGATAACTGGACATTTCCAGGAAAAATTACAATTTAGATAGCTGGTTACATAATTGAGTCTTGGGGAGTAGACTGCCATGTGATGCAGAGGTGCTGTGAATATAAGAACATAAGAATTGCCGCTGCTCATGTGGCGGCCCCTATGTCAAAGACCAGTGCTCTAAAACGAGTCCAGTCTCACCTGTGTATGTCCCAGTTTAGCAGGAAATTGTCCAGCTTAGTCTTGAAACCTTGGAGGGTGTTTTCCCCTACAACAGACTATGGAAGAGCGTTCCATCACTCTCTGGGTGAAGAACTTCCTTACGTTTGTACGGAATCTATCCCCTTTCAACTTTAGAGAGTGCCCTCTCGTTCTCCCTACCTTGGAAAGTGTGAACAGTCTGTCTTTATCTACTAAGTCTATTCCCTTAAGTATTTTGAATGTTTTGATCATGTCTCCTCTCAGTCTCCTCTTTTCAAGGGAGAAAAGGCCCAGTTTTTCCAATCTCTTACTTTACGCCAACTCCTCCAGCCCCTTGACCATTTTAGTCGCTCTTCTCTGGACCCTTTCGAGTAGTACCGTGTCTTTCTTCATGTACGGCGACCAGTGCTGGACGCAATACTTCAGGTGAGGGCGCATCATGGCCCAGTACAGCAGCATGATAGCTTTCTCTGATCTGTTTGTGATCCCCTTCTTTATCATTCCTAGCATTCTGTTCACCCTTTTCGCCGCTGCAGCACATAGTGCAGAAGGCTTCATCGACTTGTCGATCAGAACTCCCAAGTCTTTCTTGAGAGGTCTCTCCAAGTACCACCCCGGACATCCTGTATTTGTGCATGAGATTTTTGTTACTGACATGCATCACTTTGCACTTATCCACGTTGAACCTCATTTGCCATGTCGCTGCCCATTTCTCGAGCTTGATTATGTCACTTTGTAGATCTTCGCAATCCCCTGTGTCTTCACTACTGTGAATAACTTCATATCGTCCGCAAACTTAATCATCTCATTTGTCGTACCAATGTCCAGATCATTTATAAAGTTGTTGAAAAGCTCAGGTCCAAGCACCGAGCCCTGCGGCACCCCGCTGATGACACACTTCCAGTCTGAGTATTGTGCATTTACCCCCATTCTCTGTTTCCTATGTTCCAGCCAGTTTTTAATCCACGTATTTCACCCTCAATTCCTTAGCTTGCAATTTTCCGAAGTAGTCGTTCATGTGGAACCTTGTTGAACGCCTTCTGAAAATCCAGATATACAATGTCGACTGGGTCACCCTTGTCCATCCGTCTGTTTACTCCCTCAAAGAAGTGCAGCAAGTTCGTCAGGCAAGATCTGCCTTTGCTGAAACCGTGCTGGCTGGTCTTCATTAAACCGTGTCCATCAAGGTGATCAATGATGCAGTCCTTTATCAGCGCCTCTACCATCTTTCCCAGTACCGAGGTCAGACTCACCGGTCTGTAGTTTCCCGGATCTTCCCTCTAACCTTTTCTGAAGATCGGCGTAACATTCGCCACCTTCCAGTCTTCCAGAATCTTTCCTGATTTGATCGACAGATTGGCTATTAGTTGCAGTTTAGCTATAGTCCCCTTCAGTTCCTTGTTGACCCTTGGATGGATGCCATCCAGTCCTGGGGATTTATCGCTCTTAAGCCTATCGATCTGCCTGCATACCTCTTCTAGACTGACCGTCAACCCTGCCATTTTCTCGTCTTTGTTTCCAGCATATAGCCTGATGGGTTCTGGTATGCTGTGTATATCCTCTTCGGTAAATGCAGATGTGAAAAAATGTGTTCAGTTTGTCTGCAATTTCTTTGTCTTCCTTTAGCAGGAGGAGGAGTGTGTGGCGCAGTGGTTGGATCTACAGCCTCAGCACCCTGGGGTTGTGGGTTCAAACCCCGCGCTGCTCCTTGTGACCCTGGGCAAGTCACTTAATCCTCCATAGCCCCAGGTACGTTAGATAGATTGTGAGCCCACCGGGACAGAGAGGGAAAAATGCTTGAGTACCTGATTGTAAAAAAAAACCGCTTAGATAACCTTGATAGGCGGTATATAAAATCCTAATAAAACTTGAAACTTGAAACACTCTCTTTATTCCATGGCCATCCAACACTCCCATCGCTTCCATTTTCAGGATTCTGCCACGTATCTTTCCCTTTTTGAGTTCATGGGGAAAATATCAGAAATGAAAAAACAGCTAGAGAATGACATGGGGACAAAGTTTGTCCCTGCAGGTTCTATCCCCATCCCCGCAAATTCTGTCCTCATATGCACAAGCCTCAAACAGTTATGATTTTATATTTAAATCTTTTTATCAAAGTATAAAAAGGGACAATACTCTGTACAACTGTTTATAAATCACAAATACAGCCTTCCATTACAATCTGGTTTTGGTTTAACCTTCCCAAAGATTTAGTTGCCTGTGCTTCTACATCATCTAGGAAGATAATTAGATTGCCTTTCAGACATGGGTGTAGAAGGCATTATCTAAATTGGAAAATTAGGGAAATCTCTCTACTTTAAAATTACTGAGCTTTGGAATAACTTTCCTGTCTAGCTGCGTAATTTGGGCTTTTTCCAATTATTTCGAAAACATCTGAAAATGTGGCTATTTTCAAAAATGTAATTTCTGCTGCTCTCTATATAACCACTAATTCTTATTACATTTTCCTTTCTTAAACTCTTGTAAAACGTGTCAAGCTCTATCCTTATAAAGAAGATGTGGTCTAATAATAATTAATAATAATTATTATTTTATTTCTTGTATACCACTATACCAGAAGTTTGAAGCGGTTCACAACAAAAAAATACATACTGTCAATATCTAAAATACAGAATAAACAGTCGATATCTGAATATAATAAAAACAATCAATAGAATAATATATCTGATAAAATCAATAAAAGTTAAGACAATAAATAAGCTTAAGGTTTAGTGGATGAACAGGAAAATAAGTATCTATTAAATGTTGGAAATGTTCCTTGATGACAACAACGATGGATGAATATGTTTCAGTAAAAGCAAGATTCTTGAGCAGTTGGACATATGATGGAACGATGTTGCAGATGGTAGGAATTTGATCAGCAGACAAGACACAAATGATGTCATTTAACAGTAGTTCTGCAGTTTTTTTAAATCATTGAATTCAGTTGCCAATTGTTTAAGATGTGGGACAAATTTTATCCCTGTCCCCCATCCCAGCAGGCTCTGCCTTGCCCTGCCCCATCCCCATAGACCAGTGGTCTCAAACTCAAACCCTTTGCAGGGCCACATTTTGGATTTGTAGGTACTTGGAGGGCCTCAGAAAAAAAATAGTTAATGTCTTATTAAAGAAATGACAATTTTGCATGAGGTAAAACTCTATTTTATTTAATTCAATTTCTATCCCATCTTCCCAGTAGCTCAGAATGGGTTACAAGGTTTATAGTTTATAAATCTTTCCTTTTGGCTAAGTCCTAATAATAATATTGTAATTTATAGCTAGAGACATAGGATCAAGAAACTTTTATTTTGTCTTTGTGATTATGATAAACATACTGAGTGCCTCAAAATAGTACCTGGCGGGCCGCATGTGGCCCCTGGGCCGCGAGTTTGAGACCACTGCCATAGACTCTGTTACTATCCTCGCCCCATGGGCTTTGCACCCATCCCTGCCCCACAGTTAACCCTGTGTCATTCTTTAGTAGCAGCCTTAGTGGAGGAATCTGCAAAGGAATTGTCCACAGCTTCAAAGGAACTGCCATTTTACAATTTGAGCTAAACAGGTAAACAAATATAATTTGCATGTAGAATAAGTTTGTTAAGAGGTAAGGAAGCCCAATTTTGCCAATTTTTCCAAAGTTTAAAAACCATGCCATAGGTGTAGTGACTACATATATAAATAGTGACCTTGGCATTTTCAGACAGTTCACAAGCATGAAATAAAGGAAACAATTCTGCTAACTGAGCACTAGAACAGGTAATGTAGAACCTGCCAGAACAGCAGAGAAAGTACAGATTGTATAACCTGCAACTCTATCTTTGGCAGAAGAACACATAGGAAGAACCATCAGTAAAGCGAACAAAGTCAAGATTAACAAAGGTACAGAAAATAAATCAAGATGGCATTTGGTTTCAGTATCCAAATATTGGGAACAATCATGCTCTATTACACCAACAGACCCATGCAAAGGATGCAAAATGGCAGGATTTAAAACAGTCACAAAAAACACTTTCACCAAAAGGAAAAATGAAGGTATAGTGAATAAAGACACAAGCAAAAACCAATCTTAAACGGAGGAAAAAGCCTCAGACAGGGGCCCGCCCACCTCCACAATGGTGGAATAGCGGTGTTCGGGCGGTGTTCGGGTCACTGGCATAAAACCTCCTACTTTGATGGTCATAGCAATGTGTTGAAAAATTACTTTCAGAGTTGAGTGATATGGAAGAAGATAATGATAACTTAACTTTCTCCTTTAAAGATCGGATTTAAAACAGTAACAGTTTCATTGTAATTGAGAAAACAATGTTAAAGCACACAAGAGATGCGCTGTTTTTCCCCCTTATGGAGTAAATACTGTACAGCATGCAGTATACTATACAGTATAGTGAGTGGGGAATGTAATATAGTGGACTTCAGGTCATTTCTACAGAAAAATAGTGGTTATTATAGCTTTCAAACAGGCTGGCATACCTTGGCCAACAGGATTGAGAACTTTAGAATAGTAACCCGATGGTTTATGCTTCCTCTGCAGAGAGTTTAGTAAGAACAGCTGAAGTCACTTTATCACAGGAATGAACAAACTGATTGAAAGGTATAGAATAATCTGGGAGGGCAAGGACAGGTGCAGACAGGGCAATGAATGGTGTTATCAGCAGACTTAAGTTTCAGGCACCACATCTTGCCATAGAATCTATAGAGCTTTGGCTAACTGAGAAACTGGCACACCACACATGGCAATAATTAACAAGCCCTAAGAATGCAGGTTATGCTTTGTGGTGGGATAAGGAATAGATTGGACAGCAGTTATCTGTATAGGAAGGAGGTGTTTGACCCCAGGAGACAGCTGCCAAGTAGCATCATAAGTTTGCCAATTTTTGAAGCCATTAACATCATCATCCTGTGGATCCAGGAAGCCCCCAGTGATGGCAAGCAATTTTGCAGTGGACCAAGTGATAGTCAAACAGATTATCCCATCCCCAAAGATCTGGGAATACATTTATTGGAATTTATTAGCCACTTTTATAAAGAGATTTACCCAAGGACATTCATAAGGCTTTTTTTAAGGTTCTGGCGTAATATTTGGTTTCTTATGCATACAAATGTTGAATGAAAAATAATGCCTCTGTCTCCAGGTGTCAGCTTGACCTTGTCTTTCTGGTACCTGAGTTCAGGGACTTTTCTGAATGCCAAGAACATTTTCAGGAAAATCAAGTTCTGAGAACTGAAGGTTCAGAATATGGGGAGGAGCTTGCTTGTCTTCAAGAACAATGCCTCTACTGAACTGCTGGAAACTAAGAGCTGGTTTTTCCATTTAACCTGAACTACCATTTTTCAAGTTTCTGATAGACATATCTATACTGTGATCTTCAGGATCCCAGAGTTCCTGCTTGCCAGGAGAAGACTACATCATCATAAGGTTAAATGTCAGCTCTGTTATTGATAAATGAGGATAATAGCAGCCCTAACTTCAGGGTTGAGTTCAGGGTTTTGTGTGTTTTCACTCTAATTAGTTGATAAGAAAATGTGCCATTTATCTTCTTTAGTTATTTTGCATTTGAATATAACCCTAAGTCACTTGTGTTTTCACATTTGGTTGTTACATTTGACATGCACTGTGGAGGCCATGTGGCCTAGTAATCTCAACATCTGCTGAGCTGCGACCTGCTTGCTGCTGTGGACCTGTGAGGTAAGCACAATCAAAACATTCGCTCTCACTAGGAGCAGGAAGGTCCAAGCTTGCATTGTATTGAACAGGGTTCTACACATTCTAATTGTTGTACTGGATGCAGATGGGATTTGAGGTAGTTTATAATGAATCCTAGTAGCTCCAGCATCCAAAGAGTTCTCTGCCTGGACTCCCATGCCGCCTCCTATGATGTGCTCTCAACCAGCCAATCGCCCAAGTAGGGAAATGATGCCACAAATACTACTAGGCACTTCATAAAGAACCTGTCTGAGGTTACAATGAGCCATTTCAGATGGAAAACTCAGTCTCTCTCTTACTGGTAGGCCATCTGAGATGGTTACTTGGACTGCAGCTATGCTTTCCTGGAGCAAGTCAAACCTCATCCCTTTGACTGGGAACTTGCTGAGACTTCTGAGTCCCTGGCTGATGTGGTCAGGACCACTAGGGTTGGGCCTGCTGGGCACAGCAAGAAAGTGGTGGAAACCTATGCCTTTGAGAGCTGTAGGGTCAATGTTTAGGCACACTCAAGAACTTCTTAGTAGAGGAAAAAGCAGCTGGAGGATGCTGAGAAAGGAACTGGATGGTGTCAGTGTGTTTCTTAATAAGGTCAGTGACCTCTTCCACTTAGTCTCCAAAGAGGCTATCACCTCTCTTCTTTATTTATTTTAGTATTTTATATACCACTTTTAGCCTAAGCAGTTTGTATTCAGGTACTCAAGCATTTATACCCATCTGTCCCAGTGTGCTCACAATCTAACTTACCTGGAGCAGTGGACTTGCCCAGGGTCACAAGGAGCAGCACAGGGTTTGAACGCACAACCTCAGAGTGCTGAGGCTGTAGCTCTAACCACTAAGCTACACTCTCCTCAGATAAGCTGCTTTATCTGTACCCTTTTTCTTTACTACCAATTCCAGACTTCTTTCCTTTCATCTAGTTGCCCTCCATGCCTGGAATAAAATACCCGAGTTCGTCTATCACAACCCTTCTCTTATCCTTGTTTAAAAGCAGACTGAAAACCCACCTTTTTGATATAGCTTTCAATCCACAACCATACTCCCTACTGCTCACCACCCTAGCCAGCAAATTAACCATCCCCCCTGTTATCTCCCCCCCCCCCCCCGCATCCTGTTTGTATTATCTGTTTAGGTCAGTGTCTCACAATCTTATTCAGCCAGAGCACATTAAACTCCATGCCACATCTACAGGGCCTCTGAGCATGCGTGGACGTCGACCGTGATGTCACATACATGTGCCTGACATCATCACACTGATGTCTGCAGAGGCCCTGTAGTCATGGCACTGAGCTCAGGGACTTTCCAAAACTGAGCCAAACTGCCAGGTTTTGGAAATCCCTCCATTGTCGGGGGAGGGGGGCTGACAGGAGGAGAGGTGCCGGCAGTGACTGACTCGTCTCTTTTGCGGCACACCTGGAATCTTGTCACAGCAGTTTGTGTTACACTGGTTTAGATTGTAAGCTCTTTCGAGAAGGGATTGCTTCCTTTATGACTCTGTACAGTGCTGTGTATATCTGGTAGAGCTCTAGAAATAATTAATAGTAGCAGTCTGCCAATCCCTCTTGAATTGCTGGAGGAAGAGATAGAGGAAGACGTGGATGGGCCATGTAGCCATGAAAGACTGTGTCCCCACCCACATGGCAGAGTGCCTGGATGCAATATCAAGTGTCACAGGTGCTCCTGGCCAGACACATTCTGTACTCCAATTGCCTCCTGGCCAACTGGAGAAACTCTGCAGTCTGCTCCTGAGGGAGGGTGTCAATAAGACTAAGTGCACTGCATGTCAGAGACTTCACGTAAAGCCTTGTAAAGAGCTGACAGGTCTGAATGTGTTTCCAGGTTTATGACCTTATTTATAATGGTGCTTTTTAGACTGATTATGTTATAGTCCTTTTAGATAATTTCTTCTGAGGATTACTTAACTCCCAAAGCACAGATACTTGTGTTTAGAAGTTTTCAGGAATTTGTACTAATAATTTATACATCATGCAAAGTGCCAACTATAATGTTTACATCTTTTCATCTTACAGGATAACTGACATGGGATATGTTTATTTACTTGATATAAATAATTGATAAACAATTTAATATATTTTTAATGATAACTACCTTTAAGAAGAAATGTAGTTGTTTTAATAATAAACTTGTTGTACAATAAAACAGTCATTCAGTATGTTTAGACCTAATACTTTTTGTACCATTAAATATATTTATTGGAAATTGTAGAGTTCATTGTGCTTTATATATTTACAGCTAAAAGAGCTTTATGTATTTGGTTTTCATCAGTGGCTTTAGATTGCTACGATTCCTGAGGCAGGCAGCTGCACCAAATACATTGAGTCTTTCCTCTGAATTCTCACTGTCTTTGGAGATTTGCTTTATGCAGACCTGTTGGTGTACATTTTATTATTATTTTACAATAAACTTGGCATTTGTCAATCTTTGACTCCAAGATTTCCTTTTTTCACATTTTTGTTGGTTCTCCCCTACTTCTGGAAACGCTACCCCTCCTGCTTAAGCTACAATGGCGGTACCATATCAACTCGATATAATGAGGAAGATATTGTTTATAAAGAACATTAAAGCAAAGGGAAATAAGGACTGGAAAACAGCATGCAGCAAAGGAGGTTGAGGAAAATACAGAAAAGGAGAGAAGAAAATATGACAAGGGAAGAAAAAAGATCTCGGCATATCAGATAACTTTTGTGTTTTTGTTTACCCTAAAATGAATACATTCAGTGGAAAAAAGTAGATGTGTGAAAATCACAGTATTTCTTGATACACGATAGGTGCTAGCAACCATGGCTATTTGCCAACAACAAAGCAAGCAAAACAAAACAAAACAGAACAGAAAGACACACAACTTGTTTATGATACCATCCTTGGAAGTTCACCAGTGCCTTAACTATGACTTTTGGTATCATCCTCACCCCCTTATTACTCCCTCATCCCCAAAGATGATTAACTCTTTGTAAATAAAGTCTGGCAAATGAAATTTATTTGGGTTAATGCAAATGAATCAAATTTCATGCCCTGATTAAACATAAAATTTGTTGTTCAAAAACGATAATATAAACATAGCAAAAGTACAATTAAAACATTTTAACAAGGTCATACATAATCCGAAAGTTTGTTTCTTTCTTCAAACTGCTTGTCTACTACAAGCGATAGAGCCTGAAGGAACATCTCAATGGTAACTGTAGGAGACTAAAAACAAAACAGAAAATATATATTTTTTATTATTAGTGTCATATCTATATGGATGGTAAACAGAAGGAATAACTTCAAAAGTAACTGTAGAGGAGAAGATATTATTTGGATATGGTTAGACGGAAACCTGTTAAACTGCCGATACATTCTGTCAAAAAACAAATACCCGGCTAGAGATATTTTAATAAGCTGCACGCTTCAAGGATGAGTACAATATATTTTGATTCTGAAAAATGTAATCCCAAATTTTGCATTCACTCATCATTTTCTTTTTACATTTCTTAATCACACTTCAAAAGCAAATTATCCAGGATGAGGCATAACATGACATATCATGAAACCAATCAATAGCAAAATATACAGTAAGCATTACACAACAATAGAAAACCATGGCACTTATTTTGTAAGCAAATTGACATCTCAAAAGGCAGAAATGGATGTCCATGTGCTTGAAACATCCAAGTACTTATTTTGCAAGGGCAAAAAAGGTATGACTCAATGAGTGGATGAGGCAATAGTACAGAGAGGAGGGTTTTAGATTTATTAGGTAATGGACAACATTCTGGTGAAAGGGGAGCCTATTCTGCAAACACAGGTTTCACTTTAACCAGGGTGGAACCAGGCTGATGGCAACATCTCGTAAAAATTAAATAGAGCAACTCAAACTACAAACTGGGAGATGTCTGACAGTTGCTCAAAAGCATATAGTTTAGAGAAATATATCTTTAAAAGATATTACCAAAACCAGGAAGATAGGGCATCCCAATAGTGAAGTTATAAAAAAAAAGTCCACTTCCACTGGAACCACTTCCTCAAGCTTTACTTAAAATATGCAAAATCCAATTGCCTGTTGGACAACTGCCCACCGACTATTATGAAAACAGCTCCTATCTCCTTCAAGGCTGAACTTTTTAATTGGGTTTCCTCACGAATGTGTACTGGTAAATTCCTGGTGGAACTTGGTCATATCCTTGTGTCTCCTATTATTAAAACCTCTAAGGAAACTGTTTCCTTGCCTACCAACTACAGACCCATTGCCAACATACTATTCTTCCTTAAACTAATGGGAGGACTGGTTAACATCAACCTCATGAAATATTTAGAGAAGTAAAGCATTCTACATGATCCTCAGTCTGGCTTTCATACAAATTACAGCACCAAAACATTTTTAGCCTCTATGACTGATCACCTTTTCCACTTATTTTCTGGGGGAAAAAGTGCATTGGTACTGAAGTTTGACTTGAGCAGTGCCTTTGACCTTTTTGATCATGACATCTTACTTAGATGCCTCGATTCCATCGGCATTTCCGGACAGGTACTAAATTGGTTTACAGGTTTCCTACAAAACCACATTTACCAGGTCTACAGTGAAGGAACTTTCTCTGAATTGGTCTAATCCCTGCGGAGTGCCACAGGGCTCCCAACTCTCCTCCTCACTCTTTAACATCTACATGGCATCACTGGGAAATATGTTATCCGATTTAAAACTGAAATCATATATATACGCGGATGACATTACAATAATTATTCCCATAACCTTACTGACCCAAGAGACAGAACAACTCATCTCATCTGCCCTTACCAAGGTTGAACAATGAACTACACAATCCAAATTAAAACTGAATTCGGAAAAAAACAAGAGTTTCTTGGCAAGTTCTAATAACAAACTCATGAACATCTCCTTGAGATTAAATGGCTCAGAATACTTAATTAATCTTACAATCAAAATCCTTGGTGTCACCTTGGACTGAAGCCTGACTTTTGAAGATCACACTAACGCTCAAGTCAAAAAATGTTTTCTCACCTTATGGAAACTTCGTACCATTAAACATTATTTCGATTTCTTCTCCTTTTGACTGCTGGTTCAATCTTTGATCCTAAGCACCTTAGACTATTGCAATATTATATACTTGGGATCATTCAAGAAAACCATTAAATGACTGAGAATTGTCCAGAATGTTGCAGTCTGTCTCATTTATGGCCTCAAGAAATCAGTCCATGTAAGCCTGTATTACAAAAAACTTCACTAGCTGCCTGTGGAAGCAAGGGTCCTCTTTAAGTTTGCTTGCCTTTGCTTCAAAACCATGACAGGTTCATCCCCAACCTATCTGTCTCATCATTTCGAATTCCCAGGCACAATTAATACACGTAGTGCCTACTTATTCACTTTTCCATCCTTAAAGGGCTGTACCTACAAGAGATTCCTTGATAGAACATTATCATTCCAAGCAGGCAAATGGAACAAATGTTTAACCAACTTCATCTCAAACGCACTTTCTTATCAAACTTTTAGGAAGTCAATCAAAACATCTCTTTGACAAATTTCTCTGACCCCACTTCAACCTTGATGTATTTCCAAAACACTTCCAGATAAATTTGACCAACCTTAACATACAATTTTGAAAGTTTTTCTGTAATTCGCTGTTTGTATACAGTCTCTGCCTCTGTAAACCGCTTTGAACTGCTTTTGGTATTGAGGTATATAAAAATAAAGTTATACAGTGGAACCTTGGTTTGCGAGTGTTTTGCAAGACGAGCAAAACACTCAGCAAACTTTTGCCTCGCAAACCGAGCATGTTCTGGTGTACGAGCACCCCCCCCCACGAACGCCCCCCCGCAAGAACCGCAAAGCACCCCCGTGCTGAAAGCGGCATCCGCCTGCCCTTCCTCCCAAGCACGGTCCTTATCCCTTCTGCTCATTGTAAGGGTGAATGCGAGCTCCCGCCTCTTGCCTGGGCTGGGCCTTGAGCATCTGTGCATGCTCAAGGCCTTCTGGCTCTCGTTCTCAGAACGAGAGCCAGAAGGCCTTGAGCATGCGCAGATGCTCAAGGCCCAGCCCAGGAAAGAGGCGGGAGCTCGCATTCACCCTTACAATGAGCAGAAGGGATAAGGACCGTGCTTGGGAGGAAGGGCGGGCGGATGCCGCTTTCAGCACGGGGGTGCTTTGCGGTTCTCACGGGGGGGGGGGGAGGGTTGCGATGCCGGTTCGGGGGGGTGGGGGGTGCGATGCCGGTTAGAGCGGGGAGAGGGGGTGATGGAGCAGCGCCGGTAGCCTCGGGGGGAGGGGGGTTGTTGGAACGTGGAACGAATTGTTCAAGTTTCCATTTTCTTCTATGGGGAAAGTTGCTTTGATATACGAGTGTTTTGGTTTAAGAGCCTGCTTGTGGAACGAATTATGCTCTTAAACCAAGGTACCACTGTAATTATTAAATACAGAGAAAACAGACTTTAACTGTTAACTGCTGAGCATGTTTTAAAAAGGATTAACAAACACTGTTTGAAATGTCTGCATACAAATGGCAGAAACTAAAGAAATAAACTGGGCAAGTTAGAATATATTGCACTAAACGAAAGGCATTTCTGAGAAATGGTGGAAGGAAGCTAACCAATGGAAAACTGTCAACCAGATTATAAATTATATCCAACAATAGGGTGGATTGGGTTGGTGGAAGGCCAGCATTATACATTAAAGAGAGCCTTGAATCACACAGACTAAAAATTCTACAGAACCCAAAACCCACCCATGTGTAAAGGGAAAAAGGATAGCGATAGCAGTGTACTACCGTTCACCTGGCCAAGATGAAAAGAGAGATGCATAAATATTATCAGAAATTAGGGAGGCAAACAAACTGGGTAACAGTAATAATGAGTGATTTCAATTACTATTCTATTAAGTACAGACCCAAGCATGTTCAACCAAACAATTCCAGAACAACATACATACTCTGTTATTTCTAGGCATTAACCCATGAGTTTTCTCCAACCAGCCAGCAAAAAACTTATCAAAATAAACACACCAAAACACACATACATTGCCCATGGGTTGTTCCTTATTGGGATATGGTTTTTGAATTATTGTCTGATATTTTTCATACCACCCTTCATCGACATATGGGCAGTGCTCTCTTACATTTACCTTTAGCTTTGTTATCTGCTAAAGCGCATAAGCTTGCTTGTTTTATTTTTACGGCGGCTCGACTTTTATTGGCTGCCCATTGGAAACAGGCCTATCCCCCAGGCAGAATTTTTCTGTTACGTAAAATGGATTTTATTTTCCGTATGTCTAAATTGACTGCTTTGCTGCATAATCGACTTACTCCCTTTTTTAAGGTATGGGATCCTTATGTTAAATGGTGTGAAAGTAGAACATGACCTTTGTTTAGTTATTTTCATGATACTGGCAACCATCTTGTATTGTTTTATTTTCTGTGTATAATTGACCCTGGGGTGGGGGAGGGGAGGGAGGTTTGGGTTAATTTATTTTTTTTGGCTGTGTTTGGGTGCCTTGTACTGAAGTGTTCAGATACAAATATTTGCAGTTTTGAGTTGTTGGGAGGGGGGAGAGAGGGGTTCTTGTGTGTGGATTTTCTTTGGTTTTATATTTGCTGTACCTCTAATGCTTGTAGTTTTCTGACAAATTTCAAATAAATATTTAAAACAAAAAAAAACAAACACACACATACATACTCTGCTATTTCCAGGCATTAACCCATGAGTTTTCTCCAACCAGCCAGCAAAACTTATCAAAATAAACATACCAAAACACATCAAAATAAACACACAAAATTTACAGGAGTGGAGAAAGAGACCTCAGTTAAGCTTCATGGGTCTGAAAAAACTCCACTCCTTAGAAACAAATAAATTATGGCTGGCGTCAAAGAGAAAGCTCAAAGAGCTAAATCACTAACATCAAAATTCAATCTAATGATATAGAAAAATCACAGATACTCAGCATGTTAGCTTTCATAAACTACAAAAGATCACAGAAAGAGGAAGACATGTAAAAATATCTTATAATGTTATGCAAACTGTTAAGAGAGGATGGTTGAGAAGTCAGGAAAACAAAGATGCAAATGGAAGAAAACCGACAACAGAGGGACAAGACAATTTTTTTTAGATATATTAGTGATAGGAAGAAGCACAAAAGTGGAATTATGAGACTCAAAGATGAAGGGGAGAAATAGGAAGAAGCTGATAAATATAAGGCTGACTTGCTTAACAAATATTTCTGTTCGGTGTTCACAGCTGAAGCACCTGGAGCGGGACTGCAGAAGACAAATGCAAATAGGGCTGGAGATGTGGTAGATCCTGATCAATTTTCAGAGGATTGTGTTCTTGTGGAGCTAGATAAACTAAGATGGACAAAACGATGGGGATGGATGGTGTACATCCGAGGGTACTGAAGGAACTTAGGGAGGTTCTGGCGATTCTGCTGGCTGACCTTTTCAATGCTCCTCTATAAGGAGGTGCTGAAAAGTTCTCAGCCCAACCAATTTCCTAAATTCTGAGCATTATTTTGCCACCATGGATGAAAAATGTGTTATTTTATTTAGCAAAATGCCAATTTGCAGAAATGTAAGGCTATGTTTTGACACGGTTTCAGATCATTGAACCATGTCAGCGAAAAGTATGGAATTTTCAAGTGTGGAACTGCGAATCATCATGAAGTTCCCTATTCCTGCAGAAGAAAATCCATGAATGTATGATGCAAACATTGAATGATAAATGCCCATCATACTCCACAGTGAAGAAATAGTGCGCAAACTTTTAGCATGGAGATATTGAGACCAAAGATGCAGCAAGGTCTGGGAGATCTCAAACGGTGTCAACTCCTGAAATTGTTGACCATGACCTGATTTTGGCAGATCAGCAAATATCGGCTAAAACAATTGCCGAGACATTACAAATATCTAGGGAATTGTTGGATATATAAACCACAAGCAGCAGGGTATACAGAAGCTGTAAGCCAAGTGGGTGCCCAAATGTTTAAATGCCAAGAAATGACGTTGAGTGGACATTTCCAAGTTGATTTCGTAACATTTTCAGTGAGCTGGTCCCAAATTTTTGGAATGACTCGTTACTGTTGATGAAAAAGATTATGTCCTTACCTTGACAATATCTTTTTCAGTAGATAGATGAGACATTTCAGGCATGTGGGCTATCTCCCAATGGCCGCATGACATATGCAGAAGGAATCCAGTCTGGATTTTTTCTGTGACTCTCCTCTGGGAGCTCTACATCACTGGGACCTCTGTATCACTGGGACCTCTGTATCACTGGGACCTCTGTATCACTGGGACCTCTAGCACCACCTGCAGTTAGTACCCAAGCACCAAGAGCTCCAACACAGAGTAGGTGAAGTAGGGGAACATTCCCAAGAACCAACTGTTCTGCTCAAAAATGAACATTAGAATAACCAACAGCCAACCACAGCATCAAAGGAGCTCAGGAATTATCCCAGGACAAGCAGGCAGGTATTCTCACTAGTGGGTGATGTCATCCGACAGAGCCCCAATGCAGACGTCTCACAAGCATACTTGCTTGAAGAAACTTCAGAAGTTTCGAGATGCCCGCACCGCGCATGCGCGAGTGCCTTCCCGCCCGATGCACCGGGCGTGTCTCCTCAGTTCTTTTCTTTCCGCGGAGCTGAGAAGTTTACTTCAACTCTCTGTGCTGAGTGAACCCGTGTTCTTGCCTTCTAGTCTGCAGTTTTGAGTTTGTTTTCTCTTAATCGTGTGTTTTAATTCTATCGTTTTATTATTTTCAAAAAAAAAATAAAAAATTTTTTTCCGATGAGGCCCCGCTCCTTCGATCTAGCGGCGGAGCTTTTTCGGCCTATGTCCCGGCCTATTACCGGTTTTAAAAAGTGCATCAAGTGCCAGCGCGCAATTTCGTTGACGGACCCGCATCGACGCTGTTTGCAGAATATCTTCCAAAATCGTGCCGGCCTTGTTCCACTCTAACAGCACGTGCTTTTAACCCCCTCCAATAATTTAGTGCAGGAATCCTCTGTAAGGAAAAAGAAAGCTTATTTGTTACTCAAAAGATAAACAAAAATCAAGTGAAAACTTACTTGTAAGTAAAGTGCATGTGCTAGGAAAGGAAGTTTTCTTAGCACTCGCCCACTAAGTCCTTCACTTTTCCTATATTGAGAAAAAAAAATTCAAAATTATATACATATATTTACATATTGTGGCAGGCAGGCAGGCACCTACCACGATTAGAAGTCAAGCTCTGAAGCCAGAACAAACCAAAAACCAGCCATTACTAAAAACAGGAAACAGGACTTTAAAGCAGCCTGGGGCAAAGGAAGGGGTTCAGAAAATACAATAACCAGGAATCCAGATGGGAAGGGCTCCCAAATCTAACTATAGCCACTATTATACCTTTCCTAGCTCTAGTGAGAGAACCGAGTCTGTTTCCCTAGCAGGGCTGACAGAGAAACACAATATCAATGTAAAGAAGGTAGGGGATAGCCCCGGGAAACTGCAGCTACCTGTTGTGAAAGAGCCAGGGCTTCAGGTGAATAAATTAGCCTTAGTCGATCCCAACAGGGGAGATCAGAAGCAACACAAACTCCCAGGCTATGTACCTTCCTCGATACACAAGATACCAACTCTCACTTAAGGCAGAGTTTTGTCCAGGGTAGAGAATGTCACGCGCGGCTAGCCACAGGTAACCCGCAGAAATGGTGGGGAAAAAACAGTGTTCACTGCAACTACGGGGACAAAGCCATTCACTGCCACGCTCCCTTCCTCCTTACTGATTGCCTCCCGCTGCCGCTGCCCGATCGCCGCTGCCCAGCCCAAGTGTAAGCTGCAATAACGGCTGCCGCACGGCAACAGCCCCAAGCCTTTTAAATTTCTATGGGTTTCGGGGCCATTACCGCGCGGCTTTGTAGAAGAGGGGGTTTGTGAGGATGTAGTGTTTTTGTAGCTTTCTTCCACTTTCATTCATTTAGGACACAAAAATTGTTGCCTGTAATTGTCCACAGTAATACAGGCAAAATTTAGATCTCTGCTTCTTCCACCCAACTATTCTTTTACACTCTATACAACATACAAAATGTACTACACACAAAAAAGAGCAATTCTATAACTGGGTGCCCATTATTTACACACCACTTGTGTATATAAATGTACACAATACTGGCACTTTCATGGGTAAAGGTATACTTATGTTTCTAAGTTGCAGCATAATGACTAAATACTATTCTATAGAAGCAAACGTAAGTGGCATAATGTGTAAATGCAAAAGGGGCTTACAAGGGTGGAGCATAAAGAAGCATGGGCAGTGTTGCCACATAGAGAATACAGTAAGTTAAGCAGACCCTTGTCTATGGCTGGGTGGGTGTATAAATGTAAGCCATGCTTACACTAGCATTCTGTAATGGAATCTGAGTGTCCATATCTATCATAATAAAACCCTAAGCACACATGTGCACTTCAAATGCCATGATCCCGGCCTCCGGTGGAGCCTGTGGAGGTTTGCGGCGTGTGTGGCAGTTTCCCTATCTATAAAACGAGCCTGCGTCGGACCCTGCCAGAGCTCCTTCATTTTTACAAGGTAGGTGGGAGAAGGGGACTAGAGCTGAAGCGTCACAGTGCACGAGAAACAGATAGGCAGGGGATAGCAAGAGAGGCAGAAAGAAAAAAAGAGACAGACAGCGGTCAAGGAGAGAGAGAGAGAAAGAAAGAAAGACAGACAGACAGACAGAGGCCAAGGAGAGAGACAGAAAGAAAGAAAGACAGACAGCGGCCAAGAAGAGAGAGACAGACAGAAAGAAAGACAGACAATCAGAGGCTAAGTAGAGAGAAAGAAAGACAGAGGCCAAGGAGAGAGAGAGACAGAAAGAAAGACAAACAGAGGCCAAGGAGAGAGAGAGAGAGAGAGACAGAAAGACAGAGGCCAAGGAGAGAGAGAGAGAGAGAGAGACAGACAAACAGAGGCCAAGGAGAAAGACAGACAGAGGCCAAGGAGAGAGAGGGTGAGAGAGAGAGACATACAGAAAGAAAGACAGACAGAGGCCAAAGAGAGAGAGAGAGACAGAAAGAGGCCAAGGAGAGAGAGACAGACAGAGGCCAAGAAGAGAGGCAGACACACACACAGAAAGACAGACAGAGGCCAAGGAAAGAGAGAGAGAGAAAGACAGACAGAGAGAAAGACAGACAGAGGCCAAGAAGAGAGAGAGAGACAGAAAGAAAGAAAGATAGACAGAGGCCAAAGAGAGAGAGAGAGAGAGACAAAAAGAAAGACAGACAGAGGCCAAGGAGAGAGAAAGAGAGACAGAAAGAAAGAAAGACAGAGGCCAAGGAGAGAGAAAGAGAGACAGAAAGAAAGAAAGACAGACAGAGGCCAAGGAGAGAGACAGAAAGAAAGAAAGAAAGACAGACAGAGGCCAAGGAGAGAGAAAGAGAGACAGACAGAGGCCAAGGAGAGAGAAAGAGAGCCAAACAGAAAGAAAGACAGACAGAGGCCAAGGAGAGAGAAAGAGAGACAAACAGAAAGAAAGACAGACAGAGGCCAAGGAGAGAGAAAGAGAGACAAACAGAAAGAAAGACAGACAGAGGCCAAGGAGAGAGAAAGAGAGACAGAAAGAAAGACAGACAGAGGCCAAGTAGAGAGAGAGAGAGAGACAGACAGACAGAAAGAAAGACAGACAGAAGCCAAGTAGAGAGAGAGAGACAGACAGAAAGAAAGACAGACAGAGGCCAAGTAGAGAGAGAGAGACAGATAGACAGAAAGACAGACAGAGGCCAAGTAGAGAGAGAGACAGACAGACAGAGGCCAAGTAGAGAGAGAGAGACACACAGACAGACAGACAGAAAGAAAGACAGACAGAGGCCAAGTAGAGAGAGAGAGAGAGACAGACAGAAAGAAAGACAGAGACCAAGTAGAGAGAGAGAGAGAGAGACAGAAAGAAAGACAGACAGAGGCTAAGTAGAGAGAGAGACAGACAGAAAGAAAGACAGAGGCCAAGGAGAGAGAGGGAGAGAGACAGACAGAAAGAAAGGCAGACAGAGGCCAAGGAGAGAGAGGGAGAGAGACAGACAGAAAGAAAGGCAGACAGAGGCCAAGGAGAGAGAGAGAGAAAGAGACAGAGGCCAAGGAATGAGAGAGACAGAAAGACAGCGGCCAAGAAGAGAGAGAGAGACAGACAGAAAGCAGCCAAGGAGAGCGAGAGAGAGAGAGAGACAGAAAGACAGCGGCCAAGAAGAGAGAGAAAGAAAGACAGACAGAGGCCAAGGAGAGAGAGAGAGAGAGACAGACAGAAAGAAAAACAGACAGAGGCCAAGGAGAGAGACAGAAAGAAAGACAGAGGCCAAGGAGAGAGACAGAAAGAAAGACAGAGGCCAAGGAGAGAGAGACAGAAAGAAAGACAGAGGCCAAGGAGAGAGAGACAGAAAGAAAGACAGACAGATAGCGGCCAAGAAGAGAGGGAGACAGAAAGAAAGACAGATAAACTTAAGGCCAAGGAGAGAGAGAGAGAGAGAGAGTGAGAGACAGAAAGACAGACAGCAGCCAAGGAGAGAGAGAGACAGAAAGAAAGATAGACAGGCAGCGGCCAAGGAAAGAGAGAGAGAAAGAAAGAAAGAGACAGCGGCCAAGGAGAGAAAGACAGACAGAAAGAAAGGGGGTCTGGAGAGATAAAGAAAGACAGACATACAGAAAGAAAGAAAGAAATGCCTAAGTCTACACATCTATTCTAGCACCCGCGGCGGTTTGCGTGCGGCTGTTTTCTCCAGCTAAGGATCCTGTGGCGGTTTGCATGTGGCGGAGCCTGCGTAGGACCCTGCCAGAGATGCTTCAGAAAACGGGAGACTTCTCAGATAAGCCAAAATCTGTGTGTTTGGGGCAGGGAGTGATTTTGCTTTGGTTTGGTGAAAGGGGGTGTGCTGGGGGAGCAGTGACTGATCTTGCATTGGTTTTGGTGAAGAGGGCGTGCTGGGGAGGGGGCCAGGGAACGATCTTGCTTTGCTTTTGTGGGAAGGGTGTGCTTGGTAGGGGGCAAGGAACGATCTTATTTTACTTTGGGGGCAGGGGTGTTCTGGGGAGGGGGATAGGGAGTAATCTTGAATTGGTTTGGGTGAAGGGGTGTGCTTGGATGGGGTCATGGAGTGAACTTGCTTTGCTTTGGGGGAGGGTTGTGCTTGGTTGGAGTGAGAGTTAGCTCCACTCCCCCCGACGTCCACCACTGAATCTCTGCCTTAAAAGGGGAGGGGCCAATGGAGCAGAGTTGATCTGACTCTGAGCAGGAGAAAAGCAGCTACAAAGAAGAGGCAGAGAGAACAAAAGGGGGAAAAAAAGCAGATAAAAGAGCAGGCGCAACCACAGCAGACCCAGAAGGCATCCGCATCAGACCGGCAAGCAGACAGCAATGGAAGCAGCAGATGGAAGCAAGATGTTGAGCAACCCAGTTTTCTGCATCGCCTGCCACATGTATGACTACCTCCCCTCTGGGAGGAGGTCTTACGTATGCGCCCGATGCGGAGAACTGGAGAGCCTGAAGAGACAAGTCAGACTCCTGGAGGGCAGAATATTGGAACTGGAGGCACTTCAAGCAGGGGAGGAGGGAGACAGAGATGCAGAGAATGTCCAGACAGAGGAAGCAGAGAACAAGACAGAAGACACCATCGAGGAAGAAGTCCTAGAGCTGGAGAAGTTCATAGAGGAGGCATACAGGGAGGCCATGGAAAATCACCAGCAACAGTGGAACTGCCGAAAGACACCTACAGAGAGTGTGGACCACCCAACAGACAACCACCAGGAAGAAATGGGTGATACAGTAGTGAGAACGAAGGATACGGACCTGCGGAAGGAGAGATGGACATACACCAGGGACACGGACCTGAGGCTGGAGAATCAGGAGACGATAGAGAGGACAGCAATCGCGTTGGCCACTCCATCATCAGACAAGTTGACAGCTACATAGCGGGAGCCAAGGTAGAAGACATAGTGAGCCACATCGACAGGATCCTCAACAGTGTGGAAGAAGATACGGTGGTGGTGATCCATGTGGGGACAAACAACGTGAGCAATAGGAACTACAACAGGGAAGTACTGAAGGACCAGTTCCGGATGCTAGGAAGGAAGCTGAAGACCAGAACGCAGAGGATAGCATTCTCGGAGATCCTGCCGGTACCCAGGGCAGATGAGAAGAGGCAGATGAAGCTGCAAGCAGTCAACGCGTGGATGCGGCGCTGGTGTGAGGAAGGATTCCACTTCGTGCGCAACTGGACAACATTCTGGGGGAAGAACAAGCTCTACAGGAAGGATGGAGTCCACTTCAGCAGAGATGGAACGAGGCTACTTGCAAGCAACATCAAGAGAGAAGTGGACAAGTTTTTAAACTAGGAAGAAGGGGAAAGCAGACAGTCGACAGAGAGAGTCGATGGTTCGGGAACCGGTATACCTAGAGGATACCGTGCAAGAAGATAGAAGGAAAGACTCACCGGATTACAGGCAAGAGAGATCGAAAATAGAGAGTTGCGTGGGGACAGAAATCCCACCCGTCCCCGCCAAAGTCTCACCCGTCCCCGTGAGGAATCCCTCCGTCCCCGCCCGTCCCCGTGAGGAATCCCCTCCGTCCCCGCCCGTCCCTATAAACTTCAGAAATAGTTATTTCATTTAATTATGCTACTGAATTAAAGGCGCTGGTAGAAACCCATTTACAAATAAGCAAAAAGACTTTATTAATTTGGAAATATTAATTGGGAAGAATACATACTTTGTAAACGGGTTTCTACCAAAGCCTCTTTTGTTTATAAATTTTTATCAACACAACTAATATACTACTTTATCCTGAAGCAAAAAAAAAAAAGAAATAGAATTCTTTTCCTACCTTTGTTGCCTGGTTTCTGCTTTCCTCATGTACTCATTCAGTTCCTTCCATCCACTGTCTCTCTTCCTTCTGCGTCTTCCATTTGCTCTGTTACTGTGCCTCTCCCTTTCTCCCCCCTTCCAAATTGGTCTGGCACCCATCTTCTTCCCTCCGCTCCCCCCATAGTCTGGCATCTCTGTCTTCTTCCCTGCCAGCATCTTCTCCCCGCTCTCTTCCCCATTTCCTTTCAGCGTCCTTCTCCCCCCCCATCTTCCCCATGTCCTGTCAGCGTCCTTCTCCCCCCTCTGTCTTCCCCATGTCTTTTCAGTGTCCTTCTCCCCCCTCTGTCTTCCCCATGTCCTTTCAGTGTCCTTCTCCCCCCTCTCTCTTCCCCATGTCCTTTCAGTGTCCTTCTACCCCCTTCTCCCTTTGTTTAAGCCCTCCCTCCCCTCCAACGTTAGCGCTGATGTCGGGAAGACTTCCGTTCGGCTCTGTGCTGCAAGCAGAGCAGGTAGGGAGAAAAGCTGCGCGACTTAGTACATCCAGCCCCGCAGGAACCCCACGACCCTCGGAGGCATTCCCACGGGATCCCCGCGACCCTAGGGGGCGTCCCCATGGGATTCCCGCGACCCTAGGGGGCGTCCCCACGGGATCCCCGTGACCCGAAGGGGGAACCCGCGGGTCCCGCGGGATTCCCGTCATCCCCGTTCCCGTGCAGCTCTCTAATCGAAAAGGACACAAGAGGGAAGGAAATGCAATAAAGGAAAAAGCTGCAAACTCAAGTGTATGTACACAAACGAAAGGAGCATTACAAATAAGATGGGTGAATTAGAAGCCATAGCACAAAAAGATAACGTTGACATCATAGGTATCACGGAAACATGGTGGACTGAGGAAAACGTCTGGGACATTGTGCTACCGGGATACAAACTATACCGCAGATACAGCGTGGCTTAAAAAGGTGGGGGCGTTGCCATATATGTCAAAGAGGAAATTGAATCTGCTGGAGAGAACACGCCACAACTGACGGATAAGTTAGAGTCTCTATGGGTCACAATTCCAGGAACAAATGGCCTGGAAACGAAGATTGACATCTACTACCGACCCCCAGGGCAGTCCAACGAAATTGATGGAGAAATGACAGACGAGATTAAACGCAACTGCAAGGGAGGCAACACAGTTATCATGGGTGATTTAAACTATCCGGGAATAGACTGGAACCTAGGCACCTCCGGCTGCATTAGAGAGACCAAGTTCTTGGATGCTGTAGGCGATTGCTTCCTGGAACAACTTGTCAAGGAAAATACTAGAGGAAATGCAATTCTGGACTTAATTCTAAATGGCCTGCGAGGATCAGCACAAGATGTAGAAGTAGAAAGGACGCTGGGAAGCAGCGATCACAATATGGATCTGGACGTAGGGGAGAAACATCGGTCCAAAACGACAGCCACGGCACTGAACTTCCGAAAAGGGAATTACGAAGGGATGAAACTCATGGTAGGGAAGAAGAGGATAAGCACTGTAAAAATGCTAGAGCAAGCTTGGTCCCTTTTTAAGGACACAGTCACCGAGGCGCAAAATCTATATATACCGCTTATCAACAAGGGATCCAAGAGGAAAAAGAACAAAGAACCGGCGTGGCTCACTGTAGAGGTAAAGGAAGCGATCAGAGACAAGAAAACTTCATTTAAGGAATGGAAAAGGTCAAAAACATATGAAAACTGGAACAAGCACAAACAACATCAACGCAGGTGCCATAAGGCAGTAAAAGGGGCCAAAAGAGACTACGAGGAAAAAATAGCCAAGGAGGCGAAGAACTTCAAGCCGTTCTTTCGATATATTAAGGGGAAACGACCCTCAAAGGAAGTGGTGGGACCGTTGGATGACCATGGAATAAAGGGAGCGCTAAAGGAGGACAACGCAATCGCTGACAAACTGAACACATTTTTTGCATCTGTATTTACCGAAGAAGATGTACACAGCGTACCGGAACCCATCAGGCTATATGCTGCAAACGAAGACGGAAAGCTGACAGGATTGACGGTCAGTCTAGAGGAGGTATGTAGGCAGATTGATAGGCTTAAGAGCGATAAATCCCCAGGACTGGATGGCATCCATCCAAGGGTCATCAAGGAACTGAAAGGACCATAGCTGAACTGCTTCAACTAATAGCCAATCTGTCGATCAAATCGGGAAAGATTCCGGAAGACTGGAAGGTGGCGAATGTTACACCTATCTTCAAGAAAGGTTCGAGGGGAGATCCAGGGAACTACAGACCGGTGAGTCTGACCTCGGTACCGAGAAAGATGGTAGAGTCACTGATAAAGGACAGCATCATTGATCACCTTGACGGACATGGACTGATGAAGACCAGTCAGCACGGTTTTAGCAAAGGCAGATCGTGTTTGACGAACTTGCTGCACTTCTTTGAGGGAGTAAACAGACAGATAGACAAGGGCGATCCGGTCGACATTGTATATCTGGATTTTCAGAAGGCGTTTGACAAGGTTCCGCATGACCGACTACTTCGGAAAATTGCAAGCCATGGAATTGAGGGTGAAATACTCACGTGGATTAAAAACTGGCTGGAGCATAAGAAACAGAGAGTGGGGGTAAATGGACAATACACGGACTGGAAGAGCATCACCAGTGGGGTGCCGCAGGGCTCGGTGCTTGGACCCGTGCTCTTTAACATCTTTATAAATGATGTGGACAAAGGTACGATGAGCGAGGTGATTAAATTTGCGGATGATACGAAGTTATTCAGAGTAGTAAAGACGCAGGGGGATTACGAAGATCTGCAACGTGACATAATCAAGCTCGAGGAATAGGCATCAACATGGCAGATGAGGTTCAACGTGGATAAGTGTAAAGTGATGCATGTCGGTAACAAAAATCTCGAATACAGGATGTCCGGGGCGGTACTTGGATAGACCTCCCAGGAAAGGGACTTGGGAGTTCTGATCGACAAGTCGATGAAGCCATCCACATAATGTGCGGCGGCAGTAAAAAGGGCAAACAGAATGCTAGGAATGATAAAGAAGGGGATCACGAACAGATCAGAGAAGGTTAACATGCCGCTGTACCGGGCCATGGTACGCCCTCACCTGGAGTACTGCATCCAGCACTGGTCTCCGTACGTGAAAAAGGACACGGTACTTCTCGAAAGGGTCCGGAGTCGAGCGACTAAGATGGTTAAGGGGCTGGAGGAGCTGCCATACAGCGAAAGATTAGAGAAACTGGGCCTCTTCTCCCTCGAACAGAGGAGATTGAGAGGGGACATGATCGAAACATTCAAGGTACTGAAGGGGATAGACTTAGTAGATAAGGACAGGTTGTTCACCCTCTCCAAGGTAGGGAGAACAAGAGGGCACTCTGTAAAGTTGGAAGGGGATAGATTCCGTACAAACATAAGGAAGTTCTTCTTCACCCAGAGAGTGGTAGAAAGCTGGAACGCTCTTCCAGAGGCTGTTATTGGGGAAAACACCCTCCAAGGATTCAAGACAAAGTTAGACAAGTTTCTGCTGAACAAGAACGTGCGCTGGTAGGGCTAGTCTCAGTTAGGGTGCTGGTCTTAGATAAGAGGGCCGCCGCGTGAGCGACTGCTGGGCATGATGGACCACTGGTCTGACTCAGCAGTGGCAATTCTTATGTTCTTATGATGACTAATATTTCTGAGAGAGGAGGAACAGCCTAATAGAGAACCATGGAAGCCCAGTTCATATTCCACTGCAGCTTCTTATGATTTTGGACAAACCACTTATCCCTCCATTGGCTCAGATGGAAGCCTAGATTGTGAGCCCTCAAGGACAGATAAAGATCTACGGTATCAGAATATATACTACCTCGATAGCTTTCAGGCTTGTAGGTAGTATATAAGACAAATTAACATCGTAAATAAATTATTACACAATTTTCAAACAGACTTAGCATGTAAAATAGTGACCTCACCTTGAGTATTGCATTCAGTTCTAGTCGCCATATCTCAAAAAAGATATAGTGGAATTAGAAAAGGTTCAGAGAAGTGCAACCAAGATGATAAAGGGGATGGAATGCCTCTCATTTGAGGAAAGACTGAAGAAGCTAGAGCTCTTCAGCTTGGAAAAGAGATGGCTGAGCAAAGATATGTTTGAAGTCTACAATATCATGAGCGTTATAGAACAGATATAAGCGAATCAATTTTTTACTCTATGAAAAATTAAAAAGACTAGGGGTCATTCGAAGTTACAGGTAAATACTTTTAAAACCAATAGGAGGAAATATTTTTTCACTTAGAGAATAGTTAAGCTCTGGAACACATTGCCAGAGAATGTGGTAACAGCTGTTAACTTAGATGGTTTAAAAAGTTTTGACAAGTTCCTGGAGGAAAAGTCCATAGTCTACTCAGGATTGGTAGCATGGAATGTTGCTACTATTTAGGTTTTTGCCAGGTACATGTGACTTGGATTGGCTACTATGGAAACAAGATACTAAACTATATAGATCATTGGTCTAATCCAGTATGGCTTTTTTATGTAATCCACACCATATTTTGTTGGACAGCTACACAAGTATATGAACTCACTACCATATATGCAATAATTTCATTATTTTGAAGGGTTCTCTCACTAGAAGTTTCAAGTTTTATTAAAATTTGATATTCCGCCTATCAAGCTTCTAAGCGGTATACATCTGATATTTATACTTAAAAACAATAAAAATGAAATGGGGGGACACAGACAATTCAACAGACTTATGCACTGGGACATAAGGGTGGAGGGGGAGAACTACATGTCAGATAGGATAGAGACAGAGAAGGGTAGCATAATTGGAAGGGGCCCTTCAGTATGTTAGTATCATAGAAAAGTAAGTATTAGAGTTTGTGATTTAGATTTGGGTTAAAGGTCAAAATAAAAATGTTTAAAATTTTGATTTAAAGCGTTCTGTTGTTTCCTCACGTAAATTGGCGGGCATTGCGTTCCAGAGTGTGGGAGCTGTGACAGAAAATATTGTTGAATCTGTCATGTTTAACTGATGAATCGATGGAACGACAAGGTGTTGGGCGTTTGATCTAAGGGTTCTCATGGGGGCATATGGGATCAAAATTCTGCAAGATTTGTATTGCGTGTTTTAAATGTCAAGAGTAGGATTTTGTATGTAATTCGATGTGATACTGGGAGCTAGTGGGTTTTTATTATAAAAGTGTAACGTGATCAAATTTTTTCACATTCTCAATAAGCTTTATTGCGGTGTTTTGTATGATTTGATGCGCCTCAGCTCTTTTTGGGTAATTCCTTTATATAATATGTTGCAATAGTCTAGACAAGAAATGATGAGAGAATGGTCTAGAATGTTCAATGTGGAGGGGTCGAGAACTTTGGAGAGGGAACGTATAATTTGCAATCTGTGACAGCATTTTTATACCACGGAGCTGATCTGTTGCTTATATGTCAATTTGTTATCCAGTATTACACCCAGGAGCTTCATGGATGATACTGTTTGAAATGGTATGGAGTTAAGGCAAATTGGAGTTTTTAATTGTAGACCGTCTTTGCGTGGGAATAACATTGTTGATTATTTTGTGATGTTTAACGCCAGCATGTTATCTTTTAGCCATTGACCAATTATTTCTATTTTGTAGTTGATACTTGTTATCTCAGTTTGATCGTTGGGGGTCTAAGGAGTGAAGGAGTTGAATATAATCAGCTTATGCATATGGTGTAAAACCTATTGATTGTCCTAGTGTTAACAGGACGGTAAAATTATGGTCTTACCTGTTAATTTTCTTTCCTTTAGAAGCAGCAGATGAATCCAGACTAGTGGGTATAGCTCACATCGACCAGCAGGTGGAGATAGAGAACTGATTAACAGTTGGCCTTAAAGCCTGGTGTTCCTCTTGTTACTTCAGTTATGCCTTTTGCCCAAGCAGCCCGAAAGGAGCATGAGCATCCACAAAACTTCATTCCAGTAGAAAATGTGCCCCTAAATAATACAATTACCAACCATGTCCCAACTGAAACCATAAACAAACACCCTACACACATACAGTGCACTTGGGGAGGGGCTCTGGATTCATCTGCTGCTTCTAAAGGAAAGAAAATTAACAGGTAAGACCATAATTTTACCTTCCATAGCAAAGCAGCAGATGAATCCAGACTAGTGGGATGTAGCAAAGCAAACTCAAACCGGGTGGGACGCTAATGCCGCCTCCGCCAGTACCGCAGTGCCAAAACTTGCCTCCGCACTGGCTGCTACGTCTAAGCGATAATGCTTCGAAAAGGTATTACCCGACGACCAAGTGGCCGCTCGGCAAATTTCCTCCAAAGACATCCCCCCGGACTCCGCCCAAGACGTAGCCAATGCCCGAGTGGAATGAGCATGAAGGTGCTCCGGTACTTTCTTACCTGTCAACACATAAGCCGAAGCAATCGTCTCCTTGACCCAACGCGCAATGGACGCTTTAGACGCCGCCATCCCCTTGTTCTTACCCGCGAACAATACAAAGAGATGGTCCGACCTACGAAAACCATTCGTCACCCCCAAATAATGGAGAAGCATACGCCGCACATCCAGTCGACGCAAAGACAAAAATCGTTTACCCCAATCCTCCTTCCGGAAGGACGGGAGGAATACACTCTGGTTCACATGAAATGAAGAAATCACCTTAGGCAGGAAGGACGGCACCGGCCGCACTGACACCCCCGTCTCAGAAAAACGTAAAAAGGGTTCTCTGCAAGAAAGCGCCTGAAGCTCCGATACTCGCCTCGCCGAAGCCATTGCCACCAAGAACACTGTTTTCAGCGTGACATCCTTCAAAGTGGCCGCTGACAGGGGTTCAAAAGGTGCCCCCTGCAACCTCCCCAGGACGAGTTTAAGATTCCAGGAAGGACAAATTCGCCTTACCGGCGGGCGGATATGGTGAACCCCTTTGAGGAAACGGACCACGTCCGGCTGCGACGCCAGCGACGCGCCAGCCACCCGGCCCCTGTAACAGGCAAGGGCCGCCACCTGAACCCTTAAAGAGTTATAGGCTAATCCTTTCTCTACGCCTGCAGAAAGGCAAGAATAGCCGCCAGAGATGCATGGAAGGGCGCGATTCCCTGTCGACCGCACCAAGCATCAAAAATCTTCCAGACTCTCGCATAGGAGGTCGAAGTCGAAATCTTCTTAGCTTTAAGAAGCGTGGCAATCACCTGCTCCGAATAGCCCTTCTTCTTTAGCCTTGACCGCTCAAGAGCCAGGCCGTAAGACCAAAGCGGGCCGGATCTTCCATCCAGATTGGGCCCTGAGTTAGTAAGTCCGGAGTTACCTGGAACGTCACCCGATCGCCTACTGAAAGCTGAACGAGATCTGCGTACCACGGTCGACGCGGCCAATCCGGAGCCACCAGGATCACCCTGCCGTGAAAGAGAGCGATGCGTTGTAATACCCGCCCTATCATGGGCCAAGGCGGGAACACATACAGAAGGGAATTTGGAGGCCATGGGAGGGCCAATGCGTCCACCCCCTCCGAGCCCGTCTCCGTGCGCCTGCTGAAGAAGCGAGGCAACTTCGCCTTGCGGGACGAAGCCATGAGATCTAACTCTGGCAACCCCCACCGACGGACTAGCAGGTCGAACGCTCGAGCCGACAATTCCCACTCGCCCGGATCTAGAAGATTTCTGCTGAGGAAGTCCGCTTGCACGTTTTCGTGACCTGCAATGTATGCCGCCGACAGAAGCGGAACATGCCCTTCTGCCCACTGAAACAATTTCCTTGCCTCTTCGGCCAACTGCGGACTCCGAGTGCCCCCCTAACGATTGACATATGCGACCGCCGTGACACTGTCCGAAAAGATTCTGGTCGGCCTGTCCTGAATCAGGGACTGAAAAGCCCTCAGCGCCAATCTGATCGCTTTTAACTCCAACAAATTGATGGGCCACTGTGCTTCCTCTAAGGACCACACTCCCTGCACCGACGCTTGCAGGCACTGGGCCCCCCAGCCCCTCAGACTGGCATCCGTCGTCACCACCACCCACTCCGGTGTGGCTAACGGCATGCCCCGCCACAGGTGCAACTCGTGTAGCCACCATTGCATGCTGCGAGCCGCCCGAGGACTCCATCGGAGACGCACATTGTAGTCCAGAGAAGCTGGGGACCAGCGAGAGAGAAGCGACTGTTGTAAGGGTCTCATGTGGCCCCGAGCCCAGGGGACCACCTCCAGAGTCGCTACCATGGAGCCCAAAACCTGCACATAATCCCAAACCCGAGGTCTGGGCGACCCGAGAAGTAGGCGAATCTGAGCCTGCAATTTCTCTCCCCGGTCTCGGGGTAGAAATACTCTCCCCAGAGCAGTGTCGAATCTGACCCCCAGATGTACCAAAGACTGCGACGGGGACAGAAAACTCTTGGGAAAATTGACGATCCACCCTAACGACTGAAGGAGAGATATTACCCTCTGAGTAACCGACAAACTCTCCTGTCTGGACGAGGCGCGGATCAGCCAGTCGTCTAAGTAGGGGTGTACCCGAATCCCTTCCTTGCGAAGAGAGGCTGCTACCACGACCATGACCTTGGAAAAGGTGCGGGGAGCCGTCGCCAGGCCAAAGGGCATTGCCCGAAACTGAAAGTGCTGGCCAAGAATCGCAAACCTTAGATACCGCTGATGCGGAGGCCAGATCGGGATATGTAGGTACGCCTCCTTGAGATCTAGGGACGTGAGGAACTCTCCCGGTCGAACTGCCGCAATGACCGAGCGTACTGTCTCCATCCGGAAATGGCGAACACTGAGAAATCTGTTGACCACTTTGAGGTCCAGCACCGGTCTGAACGACCCCCCCTTCTTTGGAACAATGACGTAAAGGGAATATATCCCGCGGCCTACCTCTTCCGGGGGTACCGGTACCACCGCCCCCAGATCGAGCAGCCCCTGAAGAGTCATGCGGACCGCCTCTCCCTTGGCCGCCCCATGGCACGGGGACACCAAGAAAGAATCTTCGACGGGAGAGGCGAACTCCAACTTGTACCCTTCTCGAACAATGTCCAACACCCACTGATCCGAAGTGATTGTGGCCCACTCCGCCCGGAACGCCGAAAGCCGGCCCCCTAAGGGAAGGGCGGAGGGAGCCAAGCCACCGTCATTGCGGAGTGCGACTTGGTGGGGTACGTGTTGGCTGACCTGAAGAGGGTTTCGTCGTACGAAAGGAACTCCTCTGCTGAAACCTAGGCCTCGACGCAGAGAAAGAACCACATGCTGATCTGAAGACTGGTTTACCAGGTCTGGACCGCCTCACATCTCTGAAGCGCGGTCTAGACGAGGAGGACCTCACCGGGGGCCTAGCCCTATCCTCCGGTAGACGCTGTGTTTTGGTATCCCCAAAATCTTTCACCAATTTCTCTAAGTCCTCTCCAAATAATAAACCTCCTTTAAAAGGGAGTCTCACCAGCCTAAGCTTGGATGCAGCATCTGCTGCCCAGTGTCGGAGCCATAAGGATCTGCGCGATACCACTGACAGAGACATCTGTTTCGCAGATGCTCGAATAATGTCATATAAGGAGTCTGCCAAATAGGCCAAGCCTGACTCCAAATCAGCCAGTTCCGAAGGGACAGAACCCCCGGACTCCATTAAATTATCGGTCATCCATTGTGACCACTGCAAACATGCCCTCGCCGCATACGAGCTGCAAATAGCGGCCTGTAAGGTAACCGCCGCTACTTCAAAGGACATTTTTAGTGAAGATTCAATCTTCCTATCCTGCGCATCCTTTAGTGTCACCCCCCCTTCCACCGGCAAGGTAGTCTTTTTCGTTACCGCTGCCACCAAAGCGTCCACCCTAGGTAACCTAAACTTTTCAAGTTCGGTCGGGTCAACCGGATACAGGAGCCGCATGGCCTTTGCCACTCGTAAACTGGCCTCCGGCGTCTCCCATTGCGCCGAGATCAGCTCCTGCATGGCTTCATGCACCGGAAAGGACCTAGGTGGCTTACGCGTACCTGCCATCAGGGGGTTACCCGACACCTTAGCATCCTCCTGAGAGATATTTAAACCCTGCAAAGCCTTGGAAATCAAGGACGCCAGCTCCTCTCTATGAGACAGCCGGAGCGCGGAAGGATCATCAACTTTCCTGCCCGGGGGATCCTCTACCTCCCAATCTAAGCCTCCCCTTCCTCTAATGATTCAGGAAGGGAGAAAGGTGAAAAGGGAAGATGACCTTCAGCGTCCACGGTCGCGAGTCTGCGTTTCTTCGCCCCCTGCGACCGCCCAGGCGACAGTACAGGACCCGCAGACGGGCCGGCCTTAGCCCCGGTTAAACCCGTGGAGGTGGAAGGCCCCGGGAGGGACGGACAGGTCGCCTGCATCGACTGGGCCGACTGCGAGCCCTGTAGCAGAAATGCTTGGTGCAATAACATAACAAATTCCGGGGAGAAGGAACTCACCCCGAGTAAAGTTGAACCAGCCTGATCAATGCTAGGGCGCGCAGCCGCGCTGTCCCCTAGCGACCCCGGCTCCCCGACCTCCGCTGACCTCCCCTCAGCCGCGGAAGAGCCTTGCAGTCCCCCCGAGTCACCCTCGAGGCCCGGGGACGTAGACCGTGCCTCACTGACACGGGAGATGGCCAATTCACCCTCTTGCAGGAAGGCATCTTCTGCCGGTGTGTCCCCACACCCTGCAGAGCAGAAGCCTGACAGTGCTCTGCGCTTCCCACAGCGCGAGCACCGCTGAGCCGCCACTGCTGCCATCGCTAAAACCGGCGCTTCAAAAAAACTTTTTTTTTTTTTTTTTTTCACACGCGCGGCCCCACGCCGCCGACCGCTGACTCCGCCCCCCCCCCCCCGCGACCGCCGGAACGAACACGAACGAGAGGAGGCAGACAGCAAACACAGTAACTCACCAACCGGTCCCCGTTCTAACTGCAGTCGGGTTACAGCTGGTAATCGCACTGCAAGCCACACAGCATGGCTCAGCACAAGCAGGAAGACGCTGTTTTTTTTTTTTTTTTTTTTTGTACTGGAATGAAGAACTCCAAGACGAACTTCCTGCAGTGGCCCAAGAACCCACTCAAACCAATGGAGGGGAGGGTGGAGAAGGGACCTGGGAGGGCCCAGGTGTAGCTCCCAAAGCCGGCACCGCTCAGCCAGGCACCCCTGTCCTACTGAAGAGACCGAGTCTCAACAGAGGAAGCCACAGGAACACCACCAAACCGGCCCCAGCCAGAATCCAGGAGCTAGTAGAGTAAGCTCCATTCCTGCTGGGAGATAGAGCAAAACTGAAGTAACAAGAGGAACACCAGGCTTTAAGGCCAACTGTTAATCAGTTCTCTATCTCCACCTGCTGGTCGATGTGAGCTATACCCACTAGTCTGGATTCATCTGCTGCTTTGCTATGGAAACTCAGTTACATTTCTAATGAACAAAATAACCTTACCTGGCAATTTCATTTAGAATAAGACTCAAACTTGATATTTTATTTATTAAAAAATTTATATACCACATACAACTATGCGGTTTCCATGACATACATAGAATCTTGTTTCCCTCCGATTATCGCGTATAACATAGACATATCAAGACAACATCGTTAATCATCCCTGTTATAATAGGGATAGAGCACAAATTTGATCAATTCAGAAGTACAAACAAGCATTAAATCATACTTCAATGTCAGAGAAATTCTAGAAGGCAATTGTCAACTGAAATACATCTTAGCATAAGAAGGCATTAGCAAACAATTGGGTTTTCAGCATTTTCTTAAAATTCATCCTCCCCCATACAAAACCGCAGGATACCAGGCAAGGAATTCTATAGTTGTACACCAGACTCATTTACATTTTTAACCTCTCTTCTCGGTTTATATAAAGTGGTACCTCGGTTTACGAGTGTACTGGTTTGCGAGTGTTTTGCAAGACGAGCAAAACACTCGGCAAACTTTTGTCTCGTAAACCGAGCACTGCCCCGATAAACGAGCACTCAGCAATGGTAGTCCAGGGGTAAGAACTTGCCTGCGGGTGCTGCACAGCAATTCCAAAGTGTTGCCTTCCTTCCTCGGGGTCCCCATGCGGCTGCCCTCCTGCTTCTGCGATGCCTCTGCCGTCCGTCAGCGCTCTCCCGGCTCCCATCTAAACTGGCCATCCTGAATGAGCATGCGCGTGACTTCTCTCTCCTCTCCTAAGGCAGCCGCTCCCCCGACAACACGCTCACCACGTACAAGGACGTCCTGCGTGCTTGTACGTGGTGAGCGTGTTTTCGGGGGAGCGGCTGCCTTAGGAGAGGAGAGAGAAGTCAAGCGCATGCTCATTCAGGATGGCCAGTTTAGATGGGAGCCGGGAGAGCGCTGACGGACGGCAGAGGCATCGCAGAAGCAGGAGGGCAGCCGCATGGGGACCCCGAGGAAGGAAGGCAACACTTTGGAATCGCTGTGCAGCACCCGCAGGCAAGTTCTCACCCGTGGGCCACCATTGCAAACTTCGGTTGTGGAACGAATCTTCTGAGTTTGCATTAAAGCCTATGGGGAACTTTGCTTTGAAAAACGAGCATGATCCTGGAACGGATTATGCTCGTAAACCAAGGAACCACTGTATCTGAAAAAATTCTTGTAAGATCTTTGGGGAAGCATGATACAATGTCTAATGTATAATCACAACAATATATTGTTTTCTACATAACCAATCATCCTAGTGTTAACAGTACACTCATTTACATTTCTAATGAACTTCAAAATAACCTTACCTGGCAATTTCATTTAGAATAAGACTCAAACTTGATATATTGTTTTCTACATAACCAATCATCTCTAATTCTCTCAATGTCAACAGCTGCTGTCGAGGATATATTATCTGACACTGGAACAAAAAGAAAAAAAAAAAAAAATCAGAATATCAAAATATATGCAAAGGCATAAGTTTTGATTTCCAGACTAGGAATCTGCTCTTACAGGTCTGGTTAGCAGTAAGAATGCTGAGTGGAGAAGTAGCCTAATGATTGGTATAGTAGGTTGAAAACCTGGGGAGCTGGGTTTCATTCCCACTGCAGCTCTTTGTGATTCTTGGCAAGTCACTTAACCTTCCCACTGCCTCAAGTACAAAAAAAAAAAGCTTAGATGGTAAATTCAGAAGGGACAGAGAAAAGTATTTGCACAGAATATGTAAACTGCTTTGGTTGTACTACATTAAGTTAGTCCAATAAAAAGGTATTATTTTTTTTTTCTTTATGTTTTTGTTGTACCACAGAAAGGCGGTATGACATGTCCATGTCCTCTTACTCTCATTCAAAGCCTCTAGAACATATGTGTCAAACACAAGGCCGAATTCGGCCCTCCTGGCCTTTCTATGTAGCCTGCGGCAATGCTCCCAAACTTCCCCTTCTCACAGCCCATCGTTGTCTTCCCTCCTGCACCAGTCTGTCGTCGTCATGCTGGAAAGTCTGCCAGCCTTGGCAGTGATTTGGCGGTGTTGTCCATGGCTCCCTTTCCAGGCTTCTTTTGATGAACGTGCACCGAAGCAATAACCTCCTCGATCCACCATGCAATGGTAGCTTTGGAAGCACCGTCTCCCTTATGAGGACCCGCTAAGAGGACAAAAAGACGATCCGATATCCAAAACTCCTGGGTCTGCTGAACATAAGAGCGAAGGACCCTAAAGACATCCTATTTGCATAACTGTCTCTGCTCCAAAGAGCCCTCCCAACTACCCAAGACTGGAAGGACCATGGACTAGTTGACATGAAAAGGCGAAACCACCTTCAGCAGGAAGGAGGTACCAGCCACAGCACAACCCGCTCCTGAGAGAACTCCAGGAAAGGAGGCTTACAAAAGAAAGCCTGCAGTTCAAACACATGTCTCGCAGAAGTAATGGCCATAAGCCCGAGAGGTCAAAAGCCTCCGAGACCCTACAAGAGTGGAGATCACTTTATCCAAATATCCATTTTTCATCAGGCGAGCCCTTTCAAGAACAAAGCTGTAAGACATAAGGGACCCGGATTGAACATTTGAATGGGACCCTGAGACAGAAGGTGAGGGAGAGGATCTGACATGAGCAGACGAACCAGCTCTGCGTATCACAGGTGTCTGGGCCAATCCAGAGCCACCAGGATCAAGTGGCCTGCATGTCAGATAATCTGAAGAACTCTGCCCACCAGAGGCCATGGTGGAAAAACATATAGCAGGCCTGTCGTCGGCCAAGCCTTAACCACAGCATCCATGCCATTGGCCTGGCAATCCCTAAGCTGACTGAAGAACCTTGGCGCTTTGGCGATGACATTCGTGGCCATGAGGTCCTTGATTGGCCAACCCCAGGACTGAACAATCAACTGAAGGTCTCCAGTCCAAGACACCACTCGTCGGGATCCAAAGCATGACGACTGAGAAAGTCCATCTGGATATTGTCCACTCCAGCAATGTGGGAGGCTGAGATGTCCAGAAGATGAGCTTCCACCCATTCTATGAGGAGGAAGGTCTCCCGCACCACTAGATGACTCTTGGTGCCCCCCCCCCCCCCCACGATTGATTGACACAGGCGACTTCTGTGGCATTGTCTGAGAGAACTCGAACCGACTTGCCCTCCAGCAAGGACTGGCTCTGGTCTCCAAAACATTGATCGACCAGGACACTTCCACTGGTGACCAGCTGCCCTGAACCGAGCGATTGAGACATTGAGCCCCCCAACCGAGGAGACTGGCGTCCGTGAGAAGCACTGTTCAATTGGGCTGATCTAGGCTCACACCCTGAATCAGATTGGAAGACTGTAGCCACCAGCATAGGCTGCGAAGAACTATCCCCCAAAGAGGAACTGGAGAGTCCAGATCATGAATCTGTGGTGACCACCGCTAAAGAAACGCATACTGAAGATGGCGCATATGAGCCCGAGCCTACCTAACTACTTCCAGGGAAGCCGCATCAACCCAAAGACTTGCAGAAAGTCCTGCGCCCGAGGGCAGCGATAATCCATCAGGGAGTGAATCTGAGACAGCAATTTGTACACTCTGATTTCTGGAAGGAACACTCTCTCTTTACTGGTGTTGAACAGAATGCTGAGATACTCCAAATGCTGTGACGGAGTCAATTGGCTTTTGGACAGGTTCACCACAGGACTGCAGAAACTCCACAACCTGAGTCATAACCCAGGAACTGTCCTGAAATGACTTTGCCGCCGCCACCACCACCACCACAATAATCTTGGTGAAGGTCCATGGCGCTGTGGTCAGAAAAAAAGGAAGCACACAAAAGAGATAATGCTCTTCCAAGATCACAAAGTGAAGGAATCATTGATGGGAGGCCCAAATTGAAACATGTAGATAGGCCTCTGTTCAAGAGAAGTCAGAAATTCCCTAGGCTGGACCGCAAAAATTACAAATTTCAGGGTTTCCATATGAAAAGAGAGAACCCGGAGAGCCCTCTTCTTCCAAGTCACTTGACAAGGAGAGGAGAGGAAACGGTCTGGTAAAGGTCAGGAAAACTCCAGAGCGAAACCATCCTGAATCACTTCCAGGACTCAATGATCAGTGGTATCTCAGCCCACCCCCAGTAGAACTCCTGCAGCCGGGCTTCAGCTGGAACCAGGGAAAGGACTGTCAATGAGTTATTGGGCCGGACGGGGGGCTAAGGAGCCCCCGGAGGAGTCGTGACAACCCCCAAAAAGGATTGCATGCATTGAAAGAAACATCCTCTGGAAGAAAAGGAGGCTGCACTCTGACCAGGGCAGAACCTCCAAAAGTCACACAAACCCCCAGGCAGAACCACCTCGTGAAGCCTGGCGAGGTTGGTCCTCTGGTAACTGAGACACTTTAGAGTCACGCAAAGTCTGAACCAGCTTATCTAACTCCTCCCCAAATGAAAGGAGCCCTGAAAGGGGAACTTGCTGAGCTTAGTTTTAGATGCCACATCTGCTGACCAACCCTGAAGCCACAGGGTATGGCGAGCAGCTACTCCAAGAGCCATGGACTTAACCGAGGCACACAAAAGTTCATACAAGGCATCAGCAATATTTTCATTCCCCTCTAAGAAATATCCCCCTCCCCCCATCTACAGAAAATAGACTTCAGGATCGAACAGTCTCCAATATTTTAAATATGCAATTTCTGAGTAATAACAGTCCAGGTTTTCATGGATTGCAAATAATATCCCCTATGTTGGGCCACATACATTTCCATTTTCCCCAGCAAGGCTAATTTCATCTTCCATTCACTCAGAGTGGGAACCAGAGATTGTTTCCAGTAAGCAGCGATAAGGCATTTAATCGTCGACAAACCCATACGCAATATTTGTTTTTGCCATCTAATCTCATAGATATTAGACATCCCCAGCAAACCTGCTTGGGGAGTAACACAACAGTAATTCCCAACATTGATAACAAAGACCCCATCACAGCCTGCCAACAAAGGACTATCACCGGTCACTCCCACCAAATATGCATAAAGGTGCCCACAGCTGCATGACACTGCCAGCAAAGTGCCAACGATTGAGGGTACATCCTATGAAGTCTCTCTGGGGTATAATACCACCTACTCAATACCTTATAGGCATTCTCCTGTATAAGAGCACAGGCGGATGCTCTGCCTATCTCCCCACATATAAGCTCCCACTCTTTAGCTGTGAAAGAACAGTGTAGGTCCCTCTCCCAATGACTTTGAAAAACAAATTTTGATGTCACCCTGCCCCGTAAGTATTGGTAAATTATAGAAAATTATGTGAAAAACACAGAGGACTTTAATAGATGGCTCAAAGCCTGGTGTTATCAAGAAGGCTTCAGGTACATAGAAGGATGGTGAAATACATGGAAGGACAAGAAGCTATATTGCACTGATGGGCTACATATTACTACAGCAGGAAAAAGAAACCTTGCAGAGAAATTTAGACAATATTTTTCTAGGCATTTAAACTAGAAGGTGGAGGTGGTGTATGTACGAAGGACAATTATAGAGACCACCCCCGGCAAAAGAAAAGATGTGATAGTAATAAAGACTGCAACATAAACAATATCAGCAACTCATTTCTTAGTATTGCAACAGAAAATGAAATGAAACAAAAATCGATACAAAAAAGGAGATTATCGCTGAAAAATAGCTGGAAAGCGATGACCACAAATGCTCGCAGTCTAAGCAATAAAGTTCATGATCTGCAAGCCCTGATGTTAGAGGCAGATCTAGATATTGTCGCTATCACAGAGACATGGTTCAGTGAATCACATGAATGGGATGCAAACATACCGGGATATAATCTTTTTAGGAAGGACAGAGATGGTCAAAAAGGTGGAGGAGTAGCTCTCTATGTAAAGATCAATATCCAAGCGACCGAAATGCAAGGGACCTGGGGAGAGGAAGAAGCGATATGGATTGCTCTGAAAAGAGAAGATGGAACTTCTATCTACGTGGGTGTAGTCTACAGACCTCCGACTCAATCGCAGCAAATTGATAAGGATTTGATTGTGGATATCCAAAAGTTTGGAAGGAAAGAGGAGGTTCTGTTGTTGGGAGATTTCAACCTGCCGGATGCGGACTGGAATGTTCCGTCTGCAGAATCAGAAAGAAGTAGGGAGAGTGTGGATGCCTTTCCAGAGGCTCTGCTCAGACAAATGGTGACGGAACCCACAAGGGAAAAAGCGATATTGGATCTGGTCCTCACAAATGGAGAGAGTATCTCTAATGTTCGAGTGGGTGCTCACCTGGGTAGTAGCGATCATCAAACGGTTTGGTTTGATATAACGGCTAAAGTGGAGAGCGGCCGCACAATACTTAAAGTCCTAGATTTCAAACGTACGGACTTTAATGCTATGGGAGAGTACCTGAAGAAAGAGCTGTTAGGATGGGAGGACATAAGAGAAGTGGAAAGAGAGTGGTCTAAGATGAAAGGAGCGATAAAAATGGCTACGGACCTTTATGTGAAGAAAATCAATAAAAACAAGAGAAAAAGGAAGCCGATATGGTTCTCCAACCTAGTGGCTGAGAAAATAAAGGTGAAAGAGTTGGCGTTCGTGAAATATAAAAAAACCCAAGAAGAGGAGAGCAGAAAGGACTACAGGGTGAAACTGAAAGAAGCCAAGAGAGAGATACGTCTGGCGAAAACACAGGTGGAAGAACAAATGGGTAAAAATGTAAAAAAGGGAGACAAAAATTTTTTCTGATATATTAGTGAAAGGAGGAAGATGAAAAATGGAATTGCTAGGCTAAAAGATGCTGGGAACCAATATGTGAAAAGTGATGAGGAGAAAGTGAATGTGCTAAACAAATACTTCTGTTCTGTGTTCACAGAAAAAAATCCTGGAGAAGGACCGAGATTGTCTAGCAAAGTTACACGAGAAAATGGAGTAGATTCTGCGCTGTTCACGGAGGAGGGTGTTTATGAGCAACTTGAAAAACTGAAGGTGGACAAAGCGATGGGACCAGACGGGATCCATCCCAGCATACTAAGGGAGCTCAGAGAGGTTCTGGCGAGTCCTATTAAAGACTTGTCAACAAATCTCTGGAGACAGGAGTGATTCCTGGGGATTGGAGGAGAGCGGATGTGGTCCCTATTCATAAAAGTGGTCACAGGGATGAAGCAGGAAACTACAGGCCGGTGAGCCTCATTTCAGTTGTTGGAAAAATAATGGAAGTTTTGCTGAAAGAAAGGATAGTGTACTTCCTTGAATCTAATGGGTTACAGGATCCGAGGCAACATGGCTTTACAAAAGGTAAATAGTGCCAAACGAACCTGATTGAATTTTTTGATTGGGTGACAAGAGAGCTGGATCGAGGACATATGCTAGATGTAATTTACTTGGATTTCAGCAAAGCCTTTGATACAGTTCCTCATAGGAGGCTGTTGAACAAACTTGAAGGGCTGAAGTTAGGACCCAAAGTGGTGAACTGGGTCAGAAACTGGCTGTCGGACAGACGCCAGAGGGTGGTGGTTAATGGAAGTCGCTTGAAGGAAGGAAAGGTGAGTAGTGGAGTCCCTCAGGTTTGGTGCTGGGGCCAATCCTGTTCAATATGTTTGTGAGTGACATTGCTGAAGGGTTAGAAGGAAAAGTGTGCCTTTTTGCAGATGATACCAAGATTTGTAACAGAGTAGACACCGAAGAGGGAGTGGAAAATATGAAAAAGGATCTTTAAAAGTTAGAGGAATGGTCTAATGCCTGGCAACTAAAATTCAATGCAAAGAAATGCAGAGTAATGCATTTGGGGATTAATAATAGGAAGGAACCGTATATGCTGGGAGGAGAGAAGCTGATATGCACGGACGGGGAGAGGGACCTTGGGGTGATAGTGTCCGAAGATCTAAAGGTGAAAAAACAGTGTGACAAGGCAGTGGCTGCTGCCAGAAGGATGCTGGGCTGTATAAAGAGAGGCGTAGTCAGTAGAAGGAAGAAGGTGTTGATGCCCCTGTACAGGTCATTGGTAAGGCCCCACTTGGAGTATTGTGTTCAATTTTGGAGACTGTATCTGGTGAAGGACGTAAGAAGACTTGAGGCGGTCCAGAGGAGGGCCGCGAAAATGATAGGAGGCTTGCGCCAGAAGACGTATGAGGAGAGACTGGAAGCCTTGAATATGTATACCCTAGAGCAGTGTTTTTCAACCTTTTTTGGGCAAAGGCACACTTGTTTCATGAAAAAAATCACGAGGCACACCACCATTAGAAAATGTTAAAAAATTTAACTCTGTGCCTATATTGACTATATATAAAGTAATTCTCTTGAATAGGAATCAAATAAACACAAAGAAAGTATTTTATAATGCTGCCACCGCCAACAACACCGTTGGCGGCGGTGGCACTCAAGTGGCTAAAGAGCCGCAGTTTGCTGGCCTAGGGACAACACTGGAGGGTGGCCAGCTGTGCACCCCCTTGGGACGTAAACCCGGGGTGGGGCAGTCCGCCCCCCCCCCACCCTGGTATGCCACTATATGTACCTCACTCCCTCCCTATGACCAAAAATTCTCCTTTTGTGTACACAACCATCTCTTTCCCTCCCTTCCTCTCTCCAAAGTCCATGCCTTCTGTGTCCAAACACTCATTCCCTCCCCCATCTCAGCATCTCTTTCCCTCCCTTCCTCTCTCCCAAGTCCATTTCTTCTGTGTCCAAAAACGCATTCCCTCCCCCACCTCAGCATCTCTTTCCCTCCCTTCCTCTCTCCCAAGTCCATTTCTTCTGTGTCCAAAAACGCATTCCCTCCCCCACCTCAGCATCTCTTTCCCTCCCTTCCTCTCTCCCAAGTTCATGCCTTGTGTCCAAAACGCACTCCCTCCCCCCTTTTGTGTTCCGTGTTTGCCTCCCAGCCCATTTTTGCAACTTTCTCAGCAAAACAAAGCTCAAGCCGCGAGGCTTGTCTTCTGCTTCCTGCCTGCCCTGCCGCGCACAAATAGCCGAACGGAAGTATTCTCCGACGTCAGCGCTGACGTCGGAGGGCAGGCTTTGCTTAAGCCCTCCCTCCGACGTCAGCGCTGACATCGGGGAACGCTTGCGATCGGCTATATGTTAGCTGCAGGGCAGGCAGGAACAGAAGACGAGCCTCGCGGCTCGAGATGTATTGAATTCCGCGGGTCCCCCGTCCAGCTCTCTCCTGTTCACGTGGGGCGGACCGCCCCTCTCCCTAGACTGGTGGTACTGCCCTGATGGCGGCCCTGACCGTACGGCACACCAGGCAACATCTCGCGGCACACTAGTGTGCCGCGGAACAGCGGTTGAAAAACACTGCCCTAGAGGAAAGGAGAGACAGGGTAGATATGATTCAGACGTTCAAATACTTGAAGGGTATTAACGTAGAACAAAATCTTTTTCAGAGAAAGGAAAATGGTAAAACCAGAGGACATAATTTGAGGTTGAGGGGTGGTAGATTCAAAGGCAATGTTAGGAAATTCTACTTTACGGAGAGGGTAGTGGATGCCTGGAATGCGCTCCTGAGAGAGGTGGTGGAGAGTAAAACTGTGACTGAGTTCAAAGAAGCGTGGGATGAACACAGAGGATTTAGAATCAGAAAATAATATTAAATATTGAACTAAGGCCAGTACTGGGCAGACTTGCACGGTCTGTGCCTATATATGGCCGTTTGGTGGAGGATGGGCTGGGAAGGGCTTCAATGGCTGGGAGGGTGTAGATGGGCTGGAGTAAGTCTTAACAGAGATTTCGGTAGTTGGAACCCAAGCACAGTACAGGGTAAAGCTTTGGATTCTTGCCCAGAAATAGCTAAGAAGAAAAAATTAAAAATTTAAATTGAATCAGGTTGGGCAGACTGGATGGACCATTTGGGTCTTTATCTGCCGTCATCTACTAGAAGAGATAGGCCTGGGCACTCTCTGTAAAGTCCCCCACAAATGTTCTAGGTGTTCAGCCTCAACGTGAAAAATCTTATCCCATCCTCTAGTCATTACAAAATGCTTTACCTACAGATAAGCCACATAGTCCCAAGCCCTCACCCCAGGGAGATGTTGTAAGGCCTCAAATGATATCATGGTCCCTGATCTCAGGAAATCTCAAAATTTAACCAGCTCTGCTCGTTCCCACCTCCCAAAGGCAGGATTCGTTTTACCCACTCCGAATTGGTGTTACTCCTTCAAGGATGCTAAAGTAGATGTTACCCACCCATTAATACATTCATGTTTAGTCCTAATTCATAACTTAATCAAGTGTAAAATATAAGGATTATTAGTCTCCACTTCCCATTGCTGAAGAGACTGAGACGATCAAAGCCCGAGCGGCCAAACTTCCCTGAGATACAATGCTCTGCTCCAAATGAACCCCCCACTTATAGGTGCCCAGTTCCCACTCCAATAACATCCACAACTGTGCCGCTTGATAGTACCAATGAAGGTTCGGGAACCCTCTTCCACTCCTTGCTCGATCCGCCCACATCATGTGCTGCGAAATTCTGTGAGCTTTATTTTGCCAAATAAATTTCCGAAATGCAGCATGTAACATCTTGAACGTCCGGGTTGGTATGGGAATAGGCAAGGTCTGAAACAAAAATAATAACCGGGGTAAAATATTCATCTAGAGAACAGCAATGCGTCTCCCCCATGAAAGCCAGAGTCCTTGCCAGCGTTGAAGATCCAAACGGATCTGGCGAATAATCGGTCTGTAATTAGCCTTATACAGGCAACCCAAATCTCGAGGCAGATAAATCCCCAGATATTTAAGGTTCTTAGTTACCCATTTAAAGGGGAACTTGCATTGAAGTGCCATAACGTGGTCCTCCCCCAAGGTAAGATCCATCAGCTCGGTTTTATCTAAGTTAATCTTAAAGTTAATCTTAAATCTTTCCCATAGCCCTCAAAAATATCTAGCAATAGGGGTATAGTGCGTTCCGGATCCATTAAATACAAAAGAATATTGTCTGCAAATAATGCAATACGATGTTCCATGCCCCCTACCTGAATCCCACTTAAAAGAGGATGGTCCCGAATCATAGCCGCTAGGGAGTTCTATAGAGAGCGCAAAAAGCAGTGAGGACAACGGACATCCCTGACGAGTGCCCCTGGCAATGGAAAAATAGTCCGTGTAAGACTGATTAATTCTGAAACAAGCTCTAGGTGCATAATACAATGCTCTAACCCACCCACTAAACGACCCTCCAATTCCCATTTTCCTCATCACTACCCATAAAAAATCCCACGAAACCCGGTCAAAAGCTTTCTCAGCATCTATCGCCATTACCGCTGCTGGGTACCGTCTCTGCTGCACCCCCCACAATAGATGTAGAGTGCGCCTAATATTATCCCCCACTTGACGTCGTTGGATAAACCCAGATTGATCCATATGGATCACTTTAGGAAGCCACCTGCCCAGTCGTAAAGCCAGGACCTTTGCAATAATTTTCGCATCTACGTTCAACAGGGAGATAGGTCGGTAGGACCCGAAAAATGCTGGGTCTCTATCATGTTTCAATAAAATTGTAACCCCCGCCTCACCCATGGTACGAGGCAAAGGCCCCCCTGTGAAACCCCATTCATTAATTGCACCAACAAAGGTCCTACCTGGTCCCCAAATTTCTTATAGAAATGACCCGTGTTCCCATCTAATTCCGATGATTTCCCTGGCTTGGTTCCCCTGATGACCTCCAAAACCTCCCGCAACGTCACCGGCTCATCAAGCTGTGCTTGATCATCAGGGTGACAGGACCATCAGCTCTACCCTCTCCAGAAAGTCTTCCACCTCTCCCTCTTCCCCCTCCCCTCCATGTCTATATAGTAGTTGATAAAAATCCAAAAAGGATTGTCCAATACCCCGATCTGTAACCTGTATGTTCCCAACCCAGTACCTAATATGAGCAATAGTAGCTCGAGCTTGCTTTATTTTAATATAACGAGCTAATTGAGCACTACATTTGTTACTATGCTCGTAAAGACAAGACTGAAAGCACTCCTGTATATTATAATCTTCCATCTGGAGATGCATCAATTCCCCCCTTACTTGGCGCAATTGTGCCAAAGTTCGAGGGTCTGGAAAGTTCTTATGAGCCAATTCCAAAGAAATCAATCTTTCACGTAAGCCCAATTGCACTCAAGCTCTACTCCGTTTAAAACGGGCTCCCCATTTAATAAATAGTCCCCACAGCACTGCCTTCAGCGCATCCCACAGGACTCCATCTGACACCTCCCCCGTATCATTAATCTGCAAATAGTTAGCTATGGTGTCAAGAACCTCTGTCACTACCTCTGAAGCATGAAGCAGCGAGTCATTAAGTCTCCAGTACCGGACTCCACCCTCAGACAAGATTCCCATGCAATCCACCGAAACTGGAGCATGATCCGAGACTTGAATCCCACCAATCTCTGCTTCCCTTATTTTGCTCCATTGATCTTGAGAAACCCAGATCCCATCTATGCGAGTGTAGGTGTTCTGAGTATAAGAATAATGAGTATAATTACGCTGAGTCCCATGAAGAAGATGCCAGCAGTCCACCAACCCGAGTGTGCATAAACGCCCTAAATATCCACGAATTCCCCCTCTGAGCACCCCTACCTCCCTTGGAATGATCCACCCTCCCATCCGGTAATACATTGAAATCCCCCCCCATAACCACCACCCCCTGAATGAACAACAACAAATCCTCCTTCAATCCTCTATAGAACCCCACCTGATCCACATTGGGGCCATAAATATTTATGTTAGTGACCCTTTGCCCCTGTAATGACCCTTTCAGAGCTAAACATCTCCCTTGAACATCCCTATAAACCTGATCACTGACCAAACCCAATCCCTTTCTCACCAAAATTGCAATCCCACCCTTTTTTTGTGATGTGCGGACCTTGATGTGACCATACCTGTTCATAGGCCGGATATTGCAATAACGCTGCATCCCTGGGCCTCAAATGTGTCTCCTGTAACATACAAATATCCCAACCCATTCTCTTAATTTCCCGATAAACAATACTCCTCTTCCTTGGACTGTTTAACCCGTTGATATTCCAGGACCCGATCCTGAGTAAATTCCCATCCTTTCCAGTCCCCTTAGTCCCTCCCCTTAAACTCTTAGATGTTCCCAACTCCCCACATCCCCCCTCCCCCCACACTTGCCGATCCAGTATATGCCAGACCAGCCAACGAGAAAAGATGAAGTCTCCCCCAAAAGGCACCTGACTCCATATGCTCCCCAACTTAGCACATGCCCCCTTAACATAGCAATAACTCCCAAACCAAAACACCCAACCACAAATCCCGCCAACCCCCCAACAGTACTCCACAGATCCCTTTGCACACAAGCCATCCCTCAAACAAACCCAGTTTCAATGCTCTTAGACATCCCATACCTCCCCCCTGTCCACAATCATTCCTCCCAATCAAGCATAAATTCAACTCCCCCTACATACTACTCCACTCAGCTAGATCCGCAAAGTCATCAGTTCACAAAGTGTGGAATGTAGCTGTACTTCCAGGCATCCGAAACAGCAACTGGAGGTCCCCCTTGGAACCCGCCATCTCTCGGGTCACCATCAAGTTTGACTTTTTAGTGGCCCGGGTGACCGTGCGCCAGGCCTCCATCGATCTGCCACCCTTAGTAGGTGTCCCCTCCACTGGCACCACCGGCAGGTTGTTACATCCTAAATTCTTCAAACCCAGCCAGGCACCACCCACCGTATCCACCTGCCTCGACTTGACATTCACGGTCATCCACAATGCAAACGGGAACAGCCATTGATATCGGTGGCCCTCTGCTCTCAACACTTGAGTCACTTCATGGAATGTCCGACGTTTTTATAAGGTGGATAAAGCCAAATCCTGGAAGACCCCACTGTTATGCCATGCCATTGAAATTATAGCCGTCTCCTGGCTGCTTGTAGTATTTTTTCTTTCACCAGATAGTCTCCAAAACATGCAATAACATCCTTAGACGCTCCCGATCGACCTGCTCCCAAGCCACGATGTACCCGCAATAGTACTATAGTTCCAGCCTCCATCTGCTCCTCGGGTCCCAACAATTGACTGCAAAAGTCCTGTATCATCGTTTTACAGTCCTTGTGTCTCTCATCTTCCGGTATACCTTTAAACCGTAAATTGCTCTGTTGAGACCTATTTTCAAGGTCTTCAATTTGTAACTGCAGGTCGGCCAACTCTTTCACCTGCTGTGCCAGTACAGCCTTATTTTCCTCAACCGTCACCTCCAATCGGGATACATGCTATTCTGAGGCCTCCACCCGGCCCCCCAAATCACCAACCTCAGCCCGGAGTTCTGCCATTGCTGTTTTAACATCCTTTTGAACCCCTTGCTTTTTTGCTTTCAAGTCTTGAAACCAGGTCTCCAGCTTCTGATGCAGTACCAACGTGTTATCTCCAGGCAAGAACGAGATCGGGGACTGCTGATTTTGTCCTGGAGATTGTGCCATCTTTGTTTTTGCTGCAGGCGACACCAGAGTTTTCACTGTCTTTTTTCCGCTCACAGATTCGCTAAATCTAAATTTCTCCAGCCGCCTGCGACTCGACATGCATTCCCCCCGCAGTGGCTCCGTCAATTGGGAGTTAAACAGCACTCGGGAAGCTAGTTATGCTCGTTGAAATACAAGCCCCACCGGAGCTCAAATTTTACCCTGCCATTCGGTAGAGTGACGTCACTTCTTCCCTCGGTTTCTCCCATGTCTTAATAACAAGACTATGGACTTTTCCACCAACAATTTGTCCAAACCTTTCAAGAGCCCAATCCTCCCTACACCCCCAATCTCCTCTAGGACTTACCCAGGAGCCAGCATAGGTGAGTAATTGGTCCTGGCCAGCAGTAATCTCTTTTTGCTGCTGCCTGAGTTGATACTTGAATTCAATATGGTGCCAATGGCCCCTAGTAGGGCAGAACAGTGAGATTATTGTTTTTTGGGGGGGGGGGGGAAAAAGTGTTTTTTGGGTTGGAGGGGCAGGGTTTTTATGAAGGGACAAAATCTGTATATGGGTGGACCCTCACTGTGAACTCTGGTACTATCACTACAAGTAGTGCAGTGCCATACCTTAATGGTCTATTTTACCTTGTATGTAAATTCAGGGTAGATGCAAGGCACTCACCCTGAATATACTAAGCAAGCTTTATACTTAAGACGTTAATTTTTGTGTTAAAATGTATGTTAAGTGTAATGTGTGGTAAGTGTGAAAACTACCCACACTTCAGTAAAAGGGCTCCTTAAAGTACAATAGCACAAAACTTAACTAGGTTTTAGGTTGTCTATTACTAAAATTTATTTACTGAACCATTATAAAATACAGTGATTTAGATCCTAACTTTACTGAGATTACACACAATTTTCTCCCCACTGCTAAAAATATTTCTATTTTGAGAAATAAAATATTGTTGGCAAAGCATTACCTTCATTAATTCTTCAATACAAGAGAGATATATTTTGAAAATAGCTGCAGATGATGGAGGCCCAATATATTGTTTTATATCAGCTCTGTCTACAAATGCCATGTCTATTTTTTCAGTGATGTTTGAAGTAGTCAGGATAACAACGTTTGGATACCTGTAAATACAGATACAGAAAGCATACAAGTGAAAATTTATTTTGAATGCTCTTAAAATTAATTTTAAAAATCACTACAAACGAATATACAGTACATCATGGTACTCATTTTCAAAGCAGATGGATGTCTTAAAATGCCTACATAAACATCCATCTACTAAAAATGTTCAAATCCTATCAAGAAGGCACATTGTAAGCAGAACTAGGGGGAGGACCCAAAAGTAGGACAAACAACAGGGATTTTCAAATGGGAAAAAACATCTATGACTAAAAAGGAGGATATATTTATCTAAAGCTGTTTCAGTCACATCCACATTACAAAACATTGTTCATATTGAATAGCTGACCACTAGAGAGATTAAGACATATCCCCTCCTTAATTCCCCAGTAGTTGTTGTCCCCCTCCCTCTCTCCTAAAATTGGAAAGAAAATCCAGGTTCTATGTCAGCTACACATATTATTGCGATTCTGCACAAAAGCAGCGTGCAGATCAGAGGAGCCATTTAATGTTAGTGCAGTGGACTGGGAACCAAAGGACACAGGTTTAAGTCCCACTTTAATTTTATTTGTTTGATTTAACGCAGCAGAGTGCAATCCCTGATGGGCAAGGCCAAGCAGCCTATTTAGAATGCTGTCGGCCCAATGATGCTTCGGTTGAAGGTAGGGCTCGCTCGCAGTCGGTGGGGAGGGAAGGATGGAGGGACAGCAGGGGTTCAACTGCGTGGTGGGGGAGGGGACTGAGTTGAAGAGATGCCGGCGAATCCCGGGACTAGGGCTTATTTTGGGGGTAAGGCTTATATTAAGACCTACCCCGAAAATGATGCTAGGTCTTATTTTCGGGGAAACATGGTATACTGCCTTTTTGTAGTTTTTCAACCACACTCAAAATGGTTTACATAAGCTTTATTTCCTTTCACTTTGCGGTTTTGGTTTTACTTCCAGAAACAGCCACCAAGCATCAAGAGAGTGAGTTATAAGCATCTGCAGGTAGAGCTCCAAAGAGAATGGCCACCAAACGTCAAGAGAATGAGTTAAAAGCATCTGCAGGTACAGCTCCAAAGAGAAAGAAGCATGAAGTGTTTGAGTAACAAAATGTGTTTTAGACAGGCTTCGTTTGAGCAATTCTGTTTCTGCTGTGAGTTCAATGTGAATGAATCCACAATCTGATCCATCCATCAAAAAGAGGAAGATATTTGTTGGTCTGTTCACGAAGCTACACTGGAAATTTCTAAAACATCATCTGTGATGAAGAGGCTAAATTTGCGGATAATGCAAATGGTGAATGAGAAAAAAGGTTATTTCCAGGCTGGATTACTCCAATACATTATACCATGGCATAACTCAAAGAAATAAGAAGGTTACAAATTATACAAAATACTGCAATAAAAATTATTACTAACTCCAAAAAATACGATCATGTCACTCCTCTTTTACAAAAATCACACTGGCTACCAATTTCATATAGAATAATCTATAAAACTGCACTATTAATCTTCAAAATTCAACAAACCAACACACCAATATTTTTACATCGTTATTTGATACCATATTCTCCAGCCAGATCTCTAAGATCAACAGATCAGCATTTGCTGACCATCCAGTCTCTGAAAATAATAGGCACCAGAAGAGCTACAATTTTTTCAATCATAGCACCCCAGCCGGATACACGAAGGTAGGAGTCCTGGCATACGTGACGGCAGCAGATAGTTGCAAGTCAGCTGACGCCGGCGCAATCTCACACACTGGGCAGGAAGAGAAGTTCCGGCGTGGGTTGATTAGTAACTTCCTGCAGCCGCATCGTATGCCGGGACTCCTGCCTTCGCGTATCCAACAGACAACCCATTGAATGGAACAGCATTGGCTGCTCTATTGTGTGTTGGGAAGGGGAGTCTGAGGTTCTTCTACCCTCCTAAATTATTTTTTAAATATTTCTAAAATATTTGTGAGAAATTTTCCTGCCAGCATATATTTCATATGTTTGAAATATTCATGAAGTTAATTTAAAAATAGATTTCTGTTCATTTTGAAATGACTATATACCCGCTCCACCTTTTGATGACCATCTGGTGGAGTAGTTTGTCTTCCTTTGTTGCTCGAGTGGGATAGTGAGGAGGAGGTACCCAAGCCCATAAGCCACTCTAACCGCTACATTTATGGTGGAAAGTAGGAGTCCACCAAAAAACTCACCCCAAATTTATTGTACTGCCATATACTGTAGGTGACAACTGCAGCCAAAAGGGCTATTGGGGTGGTAAACAGGAGGGTATTATAGGTTTGGGGGGGAGTTTTGCAGGGATCACCATACATTAAAAGGGGGTTCTAGTGAAATATGTACCTGGCACCCTTTACGTGCCTCACTGCCCTGTTGGGATATTTGCCTGGCAAGTCCATTAAGATGATGGTTCCTTGATGATGGACTTGATTTGGATATGTTGAAAATGGACGTTTTTGTATTCAAAAATGGCCAAAAACGTTAGATGTCCTAAGGGCCAAGACGTCCAAATAGACCATTTGGGGAGAAAAAAAATGGACAACTGGTGGTTTTGAAAATGGATATTTTCCCACCCCAACTTTTGAGCTTCTTCCGGGAAACATGCAAAGTTGGACTTAGAAGCACTATCGAAAATGTCCCTCTCTGTAACACAATTTTTATTCCTGGGCAGTAAGTGTGATTTCCTAATTGCTTATGCCAAAATAAATATGGAAAATATGGAAAACTTTGCTTTTCTGACCAGAATAATGAAATTTTGCAATTTACCTATTTAAAATGTGAAAACACCAAATTTTCATCTTTTCATTCTTACAAAAAGTCATAAAAAGCAATATATGAATCACAATTAACATGTATTTATATTGAAGCTAAACAAAGATGACCATAGAAAATTTAGAAATGTGTAGTTTTTTGAGATTTGCGATTATATTGTAAGTCACTTTCACTAATCAGTCCCCAGATGTAGTCTCCCATCATGTTCTAATTATATTGTCCTTGGTAGTGGTGTTCAAAGTCCAGCATATCCTGGTGGAAGTGCTCACCTTGCTCCTCTTGTGTATGTTCCCATGCTCTCCTTGAATGTCTCAAGATAAGCATCAAGGACATGGACTTTGAGAGACATCCTACGCCCATTTTATTGTAATTCTTCACCAGATTCTCAATCAACTCCATGTAGTTTTCAGCCTTATGATTGCCCAGGAAGCCCTGAAGCACTGTGACAAAACAGTTCCAAACCAGTTTTTCCTTCCTTGTTAGCTTCTTTCGTAAATTCCTTGCACTCCAGGATCTTCTTTATCTGTGGTACAACGAAGACACCAGCTTTGACCTTTACCTCAGACAGATTGGGGAAGATGTCCTGAAGTTACCTGAAGGCTACTGACTCCTTATATAGAACTCTGACAAATTGTTTCATTAGGCCCAATTTGATGTGTAGTGGTGGTTTTACCACCTTCTGGGGGGTCCACAATCGGTTCTCATTTGATAAAGATTCTCCCATAAGAACATAAGCAATGCCTCTGCTGGGTCAGACATGAGGTCCATAGTGCCCAGCAGTCCACTCACGCGGCGGCCCAACAGGTTCAGGACCTGTGCAGTAATCCTCTATCTATACCCCTCTATCCCCTTTTCCAACATGAAATTGTCCAATCCTTTCTTGAACCCCAGTACCGTACTCTGTGCTATTACTCCCTCTGGAAGCGCATTCCAGGCGTTCACCACACGTTGGGTAAAGAAAAACTTCCTAGCATTCGTTTTGAATCTGTCCCCTTTCAACTTTTCCGAATGCCCTCTTGTTCTTTTATTTTTTGAAAGTTTGAATAATCTGTCCCTCTCCACTATCTCTATGCCCTTCATGATCTTGTAAGTCTCTATCATATCCCCTCTAAGTCTCCTCTTCTCCAGGGAAAAGAGTCCCAGTTTCTCCAATCTCTCAGCGTATGAAAGGTTTTCCAGACGTGACGCTCTCCTCTGAACCCTCTCGAGTATCGCCATATCCTTCTTAAGGTACGGCGACCAATATTGGATGCTGTACTCCAGATGCGGACGCACCATCGCCCGATACAACAGCAAGATAACTTCTTTCATTCTGGTAGTAATACCCTTCTTGATTATATCTAACATTCTATTCGCTCTCTTAGCGGCCGCTGCAAACTGTGCCGTCGGCTTCATTGTCATGTCCACCATTACCCCCAATTCCCTTTCTTGGGTACTCTCATTCAATAACTTCTCTCCCATCGTATAACTGTACCTCGGGTTTCTACTTCCCACATCAGGGTTCTCCCCAGCGCTTTTCAGCCGGGCACTCCGCCCAGCAAATTTACATTACTGCCTGGCTGTCATCTGCCAAATCCTGCTGCCACCACTGCTTAACGCGCAGCCTGAAGAGCCGCCGAAAGACTCCCGCCGGACTTTAAACAAAACAAAACCCAGCAAGCGACTCGAACCCGGCTTCCCTCCGAAACTGGAAGTTACGTCGGGGGGGGGGGGGGGGTAGGAAAGAGAAGCCGGCACGGACCATTAGAGCCCCGGAGCATGCGGGAGATAGGCCAGCCACGGAGGGAAGCTTACTTACTCTTGCTTACTTCGGGCCTTTCTCGCTGGCGGGTCCTGCCTACTTTCTGTTTCCGCGAAGGCAGGACCCGGCAACGAGAAAGGCCCGAAGTAAGCAAGAGCAGCAAGTTGTAAGCTTCCATCTGTCGCTGATCTTTGGGAGATAGGTCAGCGACGAAGGGAAACTTGCAACAGGGTGTCAAGGCATCAGGGCCCTCGATGCCAAGCCATGCCACTTAGGAGACAACCAGTTGCAGGGACTGTGATCTGTCTGGTAGGGAAGATGTGTTATGCGTTTCTTAGGTCTCTTACAAACTGAAGATGAAGAAGTGGATTCTCTGTCATGAGTCAATGATGCAGGAGTAAAACAGATTGGGACTCAGGGTTGGAGTCTTCAGCTATGCTTGATATCTCTTAAGTTATATCAAAAAGTTTTTTCAAATTAAAGCTTTCTGGGTCTAACCAACCTCTTCTGCATACAAGAGCAGAGTGTGCATGAAATATCTCAATGATTAGGACCTAAGCACTGTATATATACCAATTGTGTGGGTCAGTACCTGAAATGGTCATATTGTATCGAGTGCACCATGTGAAGCTGCTAGGTGTCTTGGACATTGTGTCGGCGATTTTTCCATCAAAGTCAAAGAGCTCAGTGGCCCAGGGAGATTGCCCGAAAAAACAAAAGTTGAAAAGAAAATGAAAACTTGATAAAACACAAGAGTACTTAAAATAAAACAACTATTTATGACAAAACTGAAGAAAAAACCCAAAGGATAGGCACAAAATTTGGATCAGTTTGACGCTCTGAGAGAACTCAAAAACACAGTTTCTCAACTCTCCAGAAAACTAAGAACAGCGACAGCACTCAACTTCAAAAAAGGGAATTATGATGGCATGAGGGAAATGGTGGGAAAGAAACTTAACGGCAACGCAAGGAAGATGGAGTCTGTAGAAACAGCCTGGTCCCTACTCAAGGGCACGGTGCAAGAGGCACAGAACCTGTACATCCCCAGATTCAGGAAGGGGTGCAAAAAAAATCAAACAAAAAACCCAGCGTGGATAACAACTGCAGTGAAAAAGGCAATAAGTGACAAGAAAGCATCATTCAAAAAATGGAAAAAGGACCAAACAAAGGACAACCAAAAGGAGCACAAAGAACACCAAAGGGTGTCACCGTGTGGTTAGGAAAGCTAAAAGAGAATATGAGGAGAGACTGGCGGGGGAAGCAACAAACTTCAAATCGTTCTTCAGATATGTGAAGGGGAAGCAACCGGCAAGGGAGGAAGTGGGGCCATTGGATGATGGAGACAAAAAGGGAGTGGTAAAGGAGGAAAAAGAGATAGCTGACAGGCTAAATAAGTTCTTCACGTCAGTCTTCACGAGGGAGGACACATCCAATATTCCAGAACCGGAGGACATCGTAAATGGGGATCGGGATGAAAAGCTGGTCCAACTAGAGGTAAGCCAAGAGGATGTCCTCAGGCAGATAGACAGACTAAAGAGCGACAAATCGCCAGGTCCGGACGGCATTCACCCAAGGGTACTCAAGGAACTAAGGAACGAAATAGCAGAGCCACTTCGCCAAATATGTAACCTATCCTTAAAAACTGGAGAGATCCCGGAGGACTGGAAACTTGCAAATGTCACGCCCATCTTCAAGAAGGGTTCAAGGCCGTTGAGCTTGACCTCAGTCCCGGGAAAGATGATGGAAGCACTGATTAAAGACAGCATCTGTGAACACATAGAAAACAATGGACAGCTAAAGTCGAGCCAGCATGGCTTCTGCAAGGGTAGGTCATGCCTCACAAACTTATTGTACTTCTTTGAGGGGGTAAACAGCCAGGAGGATAAAGGGGAATCCATTGACATCATTTACCTTGACTTTCAAAAAGCCTTCGACAATGTACCGCACGAAAGACTGCTTAAAAAGCTGTGGAAACACGGGGTGCAAGGGGAGGTCCACCGATGGATCAAAAACTGGCTGGCGGACAGGAAACAGAGGGTTGGAGTGAAGGGCCATTACTCAGACTGGCAATGGGTCACGAGCGGAGTTCCGCAGGGGTCGGTGCTGGGACCGCTCCTGTTCAATATATTTATTAATGACCTGGAGGCGGGAACAAATTCCGAAGTTATTAAATTTGCGGATGACACCAAACTCTACCGCAGGGTTGAAACTATGGAAGACTGCGAAGATCTGCAAAGGGACCTAACGACACTAGAAGAAAGGGCCAAAAAGTGGCAAATGAGCTTTAACGTAGGGAAATGCAAGATCATGCATGTAGGGAAAAAGAACCCGATGTTCAGCTATAAAATGGGGGGATCACTGCTAGGGGTAAGTAACCTTGAAAGAGACCTGGGAGTGATGGTAGACACAACTTTGAAGGCGTCGGCACAGTGCGCCACAGCCTCAAGAAAAGCAAACAAAATGTTGGGTATCATTAAGAAGGACCAGGACGAAGGAGGTCATCCTGCCACTATATCGTGCAATGGTGCGACCGCATCTGGAGTACTGTGTCCAGTACTGGTCGCCGTACCTCAAGAAGGACATGGCGGTACTTGAGGGAGTCCAGAGAAGAGCAACTAAACTGATAAGGGGTATGGAAAACCTCTCATATACTGACAGACTGAAAAAGCTGGGGCTGTTCTCCCTGGAAAAGCGGAGACTTAGAGGAGACATGATAGAAACATTCAAGATCCGGAAGGGTATAGAAAAGGTAGACAGGGACAGATATTTTAGATTATGGGGAACCACAAGTACAAGGGGGCACTCGGAGAAATTAAAAGGGGACAGGTTTAGAACAAATGTCAGAAAGTTCTTTTTCACCCAGAGGGTGGTGGATACATGGAACGCGCTTCCGGAGGCTGTGATAGGCCGGAGCACGTTACAAGGCTTCAAAAAGAAGGTTTGGATAGGTTCCTAGAGGAGAAAGGAATTGAGGGGTACAGATAGGAGTAGAGGTAGGTTATAGGGATAGTCTGGGACCACTGCTCAGGCAATGTGCCTGATGGGCCGCCGCGGGAGCGGACCGCTGGGCGAGATGGACTTCTGGTCTGCCTCAGCGGAGGCAACTTCTTATGTTCTTAACTGCAGGTCCCATGAGCCGATGTTGGGCGGGAAGGCACCATCAAGTGCACAGTACAGGCAGTCCTTAAAATCTAAAGCGACAGTGCACCTTTGACTGTCCATACTGGTTTCTGTGGATGTCACCCACTTTTGAGAATATTATATCTGCTTGTCCTTTGAGAAATAACTTATTACAGAAAATTTAAAGCTAGTTGTTGATTTTCCACATGAAATTGTACCACTTTTTCACTAGTGCTTTTTAAAATTATGACATTTCGAAAATTGATACACCCTAATAAGTAAGCTCTACACTGCATTTTGTCAATAGTATTGCTGTTATGCTTGGAATTAGATCATGGAACTGCATAGTGATATCAAGCCCAGATTAAGGAATGCAGCAGAAGCAAATGTGGTCCCAGTGTCATGTGTAGTTATATGACTGAGGTAGGAAATAGACAAACTGTTAGTAGACTTAGTAAAGAAAGACAGACTCTTCACCCTCTCCAAGGTAGGGAGAATGAGAGGACACTCTCTACAGTTGAAAAGGGATAGATTCCGTACAAATGTAAGGAAATTCTTCTTCACCCAGAGTGGTAGAAAACTGGAACACTCTTCCGGAGTCTATTATAGGGGAAAACACCCTCCACGGTTTCAAGACAAAGTTGGACAAGTTCATGCTAAACTGGTGAGACTGGACTCATTTGGAGCACTGGTCTTGACCTAGGGGCCGCCGTGTGAACGGACTGCTGGGCAGGATGGACCATTGGTCTGACCCAGCAGCAGCAATTCTTATGTTCTTATGTTTTTTTATTTCTATTCTTATTTAATAGAAAAATATATGCACAAGCAGTTGTTTAAAATAAAATTGTGCATTTTACAAGCTGTGACAAGGTATAATCCTGCCATTTCAATATGAGCCAAGGGAGGGAAAACCAAATAAATAATTCACAATCCTACAGGAAAAGAGTGAATGGTGGAGTCCAGAAGGAAGAGGTCATGAACCCTATATAACCTTAAATTAATACCTACCAAGACTGGTTTGCCTATATTGTATATGTTTACTGGAATCCGCTTAGGCTGTAGGAGGAATATAAATGTAATAAATAAATTCACAAACGTGAAAGTAATCATCTCTAATCAAGACAGAGACAGACATAGAGAGCTGCAGGCCCAGTACCAAAGAAAAAGTAAAGGCTCTGTCTTTGCTAGAAGAATTTGTGGAAATACCTTTCAGCAGGTGGCAGTGGCTTCTGCCACCAAAGAAAATACCATAATTGGTAAATAGGCCCTGGCCAGTGATTACATGGGTGATAATGGCAGGAAGGCTACTTGTTAACCTAAACCCTTTTTAGAACTGCAATTTAAACCCTGGTTTAAACAACTGCAAAGATGTTTTGGAATTCTTTCAATTGTTCTTTACAATTTTGTTTGAGGATAAAGAAAAGTATGAACAAGACGTTTGAAACTGCAGCTTAAAACAACTCTCTGAAGATTACAATGCGGAAGTCTTTGAAAGCCGCAGTTAAAATACCTTTTGGGGGAATACCTTAGTTGCTTTAAGTGGACAGCTAATAACAATACAATACCATCTTTATTTATATACCACTAATACCTCAAAATGTTCACAGTGGTTTACATAAAACAAATGAGTTAATACAAAAATTGTGAATTGGTTATACTACAATTATAACTTCTTAAGTACAAATTCTTCAAAATGATAGGTCTTCAGATCGTTTTTAAAACTCAAATTTAATTTGCTGAACAATCTGAATAGTCAGAGTTTTCCATAGTTTAGCCACTTGATAACCCCAGGTTGAATTATAAATTCTGGTATATTTTATATTTTTAATTTCAGGAAAATTAAAAGGATGGTGTTGCCTTAAATTAAAAGCTGTCTCAGTGGAGAACTTAATAAGTTGTGGTATATAATCTGGAAACAATATACAATAAAATTTATAATATGAGATCCTAGCTTCAACTGGTAACCAGTAAAGCTCCTGTAGATAAGGTGTAATCCAATTACTCTTCTTCAATCTGAAAATGAAGTCTTATAACTGTATTCCAGCCAATCAAGGAAACAGCCTTTTCCAGGTGAAGGATGAAAAATGAGGGATTTGTGGGTGCCTCTGAAAACCTGTGCATAACTGTTTAAGAACATAAGTCTAGAGCAGTGTGTTGCAAACTTTTTAAGCTGTGGCACATAATCTTGGGGCTGTGGCTGGAGGGCACCTGGAAATGCACGTTGATGCCCGCACATGAGTGGATATCCTCCAGCTGCGGCCTGGAGCTTCATATTACCGCCGTTAGGGGGGTGCTGCATGAGAGGTGAGAAGAAGCAGAGGTGGGGGCGACGAGGAGAGGCGCAGGCACCGGCTGACTGACTACAGGATGTGCCTCTCGTTGTGAGAGGCACGTCCTGTAAGCAGTCAGCCGGAGCTGGCATCTCGCCGTTATCTCAGGGCACACCAGGAATCTGCTGGGGCACACAGTTTGCGATACACTGGTCTAGAGACTGCCATTTTTCTCCTGAAGCTGACAAGAGGATGCCCACTGGAAGGAGATCAAAAGCTATTGAAAGGCAGTGGAAGGATAAGAGGTTCAAGTTACTTCATAAAGTACAATTTTCTAATGAGTGTCATACTGAGGTTTTGCCAATTAAGGCAAACTCATCATGTAGTTGTATTACAAGTAAAAGAAAAAGGTAATTATTACCTTTTTATCTGATCCATTTGTGTTAATACAGCATTTACAACACGGATGGCATCTGAAGGCTCTGTTCCTGCCCTGGAAGCACTACGTGCTGCTGTAAGGCTTTCCACCTGCAAAATGATGCTAATTTATTTAAAGCAACTGGAATAAGAAAAAGACTAGCAATTTACCCCACCAAAATTTCTCAAGATCTGATCAATGTTTACCATATGCAGTGCTACTACAAGATATACTACTATGCTAAGAATATTTAGGAAAGCTGTAGTATAAAGTAGTGTAAAGCTGATTTCTGTTATACCATTCCAGGTGAGTGGGTTATGTTCCTCTTCCAGCAGATGGAGACAGAAAGCAATTCAGAGCTGATTTCAATCTCTTTTTTGGGGGGCTGGTGCTGACTTCAGCTCCTTGTAAACAGACAACATACTAATTGCCTTCAATTCTCTTAGCTTTGACATTGGATATTACCTTTCTCACCAGATAAACCTAACATATCAAAAACTTCACCCAGGAATGAGATACCATCACATTAAAAGGTTAGAAGTAGGCCAAATGCCTTCAGAGTGAGCAAAAACATTTTCATTGTTAGCTTTCTTAAATTTGTCAGACTGATAGCCCTTGATTACCCTGGCTTCCACTGGTCGATTCTGGACTGATTTGGTAGAACGTAAGGAAAGGAGATTAACAGATAGGTTGAAATTTCAGCTTTCCCGTCATCTATGCCAGACTAGTTCAGATGAGTGGGATGTTCTCAACCTCTACCCAGACTAGGTGACAGAAAGACACCATAACTCTCAGGACTCCTGCATCTAAGATGTAGTCCATCTAGACCAGTGGTCTCAAACTCAAACCCTTTGTAGGGCCACATTTTGGATTTGTAGGTACTTGGAGGCCCTCCGAAAAAATAGTTAATGTCTTATTAAAGAAATTACAATTTTGCATGAGGTAAAACTCTTTATAGTTTATAAATCTTTCCTTTTGGCTAAGTCTTAATAATAATGTTGTAATTTATAGCTAAAAAGACATATGATCAAGAAACTGTTTTATTTTACTTTTGTGATTATGATAAACATACCGAGGGTCTCAAAATAGTACCTGGCGAGCAACAAGTTTGAGACCACTGATCTAGACCTACCTACCCTACCAAGGTATTTAGAGAAGGGGTGCAATGGAGACTAGGACACATGCTGAAAGAGAGAAAGACTTCTGATTCTGCCAGAAGCAAAATAATACTATTAGAAGGCGAAAAGCATCACTCAAGGAAACCATTACCAAAACATTTAAAGAGATGCTACATGGTGAAGATCAGGTGAAAAGAAGAACTTGAACCCTCATAACTAAACTAAAGTTCCAAATAGAAGTCTTGCATATGTGATACCCTGCAGCAAAATACCTCTCTGGGAAAGAAGCAAGGAATTTTCCAAGACTGTGTTACAAAGCTAGCCTCTGCCCTCTATGAGGAAGAAGGATAAAGAGATTCCTTAAAGGAATTAGGCCTAGATTCTCAAAACATTTAACATGTTCGCTAAATGGTTCCAGCCAATTTAGCAAGCATGTATTTTAGTGGTAGATTATCAAAACTGCTTACCGAGGACTTTTGTGAGCTTTCTAGGAGTCTCCGACACTGCCATGCAAATGGGCTCTTGAATATTGAAATAAGCACTCCGGTTGTTTCTTGAATATCATCAAGCCATTTTCCAAGAGCAGCGTTGGCTTTTGGCGGCAAAAATCAGCGACTGGTCTGGGGGTGCTGGTACAGTGCCAGCACTGTTAAGTGTTTCTCTACTCTTTCCCACCGCATACCACACACCCCCTCCCCAGCAGCGGGGAGATGCCCAATCTCTCCCAACACGCAACCCCGGCCGCGGGAGAGATGCCCACTCTCTCCCGCCACATACAACAACCCCCTTCCCACATACAACAACTCCCTCCTGCCGTAAACACCCCTCCCCAGCAACAGGAGAAAGTGGGCATCTTTCCCGCAGTTGTTTTTTTTTGCATTTATTCTACCCATATGCCCATCGCTATCACCAGTAAATTTAGTGAATCTTCGCTACTCTCTGCCAACCTCATTTGCATGAACGTTTTTGGGAGAATGGACTTGCTTTTTTAAAATCGTTACTATCATGGCTGCAACAGCAACCCGTTGGTTTTTTTACATGGTTTTTTGAGAATCTGGGCCTTAATGTCTTTCCAGAAACTGAACTCAGAAATTTCACCCTCTAACACAAGTCCACTATGTGGTGCTTTTTCATACCAATAAAGGTTGTATCACTTGACACTAGAGTACCCTTGCTATGTTGCCTGTTTCTCTCAAAAGCCAAGGTTGTAAAAGAGAATGGAAGGTATCTTCCAGGAAGGAATCATCAGCCCAGGGGAAAAAGAAGTACTAACCCTTATTTGCTCATTCAGAGATCAATCCAAGAATGTCCACGCCCCCAGTTGGAACATATGCAGAAGAATGGATATCAGTCCTAGTTCTAGGATATTCAGCCCCCTAGCTCCTGGTCAACCAGAAAAATGAAATCACTTTAACTGCTACTCCCGTCTCCCAAAGGGGTTAAATACATATCCGTATTTGACTTGCTCTTCACATATCTTGACACCAAGACCTGGAACAACCTTCCAACTGATATCAGGATGGAAACATTCTACAACAGATTAAAAAAAATTTAAAACCGTCTTCTTTGAAAGCATACACACCATAGTCAACTAATTCAAAATATCTGTTACTACTAAATCCCAGCCTCTACTCAGTACAATCAAAGAACCTCCATTCTCACATCTCTATTACCATAATCAAGTTACTATAATGTAGTACAGGCAGTCCCTAAGTTACAGACGCCCGGCTTAAGTACGACTCATACTTAAGAACGCGGTTGCAGCTTGATTTGATTTCACTGAGCAGTATTTCCAGTGGCATAGACTCCTACATTTCTCCTGTAGCAGATTCAGGAATGATGCATGGCCATATTAAGAATAGTGTGTGGTTGTGCTTGCAGTACCTTAGAGGGGAAAACTGATAGGGACAGTTGGCCCTTTTGTCAGCTGGGAACAGAGATAAGAATTAAGAAACCTAAAATCTACAAATTCTGTGTTACATACAAATCAGACTTAAGATCAGCTTTAAAAAAATAACATGTTCTTAACCCGGAGACTGCCTGTATATTGTTACAGGGAAAATCCTGAGAGCAGGGAGAAAATCCTGCAGAAGCCAGTGACAGAAAGAAAACCTAGCAGATATGCCCAGATCCCTGCACAGCCTAAACCTAGTGTTCCAATCTGGCTAGGACACAAGGAGAACAGATTGTCTAAGACAGTGTTCTTCAACCTTTTTACACCTATGGACCGGTGGGGAAAAAAAAATTATTTTGTGGACCGCAAACTACTAGGACTGAAATTTAAAAACCACGTTTCCGCCCCGTCTCCGCAAGCTCGGTCCTCGCAAACCATCTGATCCCATCCGCATAAACCTCAGTTATGATTTTATACTGAATTTATTTTATTAAAGTATAAAAAGAAACAATATTCTGCACAATTGTCATTTTATAAATACAAATAATACAGAGCAAGGATCAACAAAACCCCTGTCTCCCCTCCCCTTCACATATATCCCCTCTACTATCAAGAAAACTGAATAAGCCAAATTATTACAGAATGCTACACAGAAATATCATGCTAACAGAATACCGCAGTCACACATAGCAGGAATAGGATTAGGGGAGCGCAACTAGGGCAACTGCCCCCCTGGTCAGAGAGAGCCCTAAGCCACTGCCTGGACTTTGCAGTCCCCAGTTATGTCTAACACCAGCTCTAGCAGGATATATATATTTCAAATCTGATATATTCTAATCACAAAATAGAAATAAAATTATTTGTTTCTACCTTTTGTTGTCTCTGGTTTCTGCTTTCATCTTCTTTCACTCTCTTCTTTCCAGCGTCTGCCCTCTCTGTCTCTTCCATCCAGCATCTGCCCCTTCCATCTACTGTCTGACCTCTCCCCCTTCCATATAGTATTTGTCTTCTTTCTATGCACCCCTCCCCTTTCCATCCAGCCTATGCCCCTCTCTCCTTTTTACACGATTCATTCCAGCTTCACTGCTCTCTTCATTTTTATCTCTCCTACACCAGATCTAGCATCTTTGTCCCTCTCAATTTCTCTGCTGACCCCCCTTCCCATCTCATTCCTGTCTCTCCCCTTCCCCTCCTCTAATCTCCCTGCAAGCCGTTTCCTTCCTTTTTTCTTCTCCCTTCCCTCCTCCCCCTGTCCAGCAGTAACTCTCTTCCCTTTCCTTTCCCTCCTCCCCTCCCAGCAGCATCTTTCCTTCTCCCTCTCCAGGTCCAGTAGCAGCTGTCCCTTTTTCCACTTGCCCAGCAGCTTCCCAGACTCCTTTCCCTCCTCCCCTCCCAGCAGCATCTCTCCTTCTCCCTCTCCAGGTGCAGTAGCAGCTGTCCCTTTTTCCCTTTGCCCAGCAGCTTCCCAGACTCCTTTCCTTCCTCCCCTCCCAGCAGCATCTCTCCTTCTCCCTCTCCAGGTCCAGTAGCAGCTGTCCCTTTGTCCCCTTGCCCAGCAGCTTCCCAGACTCCTTTCCTTCCTCCCCTCCCAGCCGCATTTCTCCTTCTCCCTCTTCAGGTCCAGTAGCAGCTATCCCTTTTTTTTTTTCACCATGCCCAGCAGCTTCCCAGACTCCTTTCACCTCCTCCCCTCCCAGCAGCATCTCTCCTTCTCCCTCTCCAGGTCCAGTAGCAGCTGTCCCTTTTTTTTTTTTTTTCACCATGCCCAGCAGCTTTCTCCCCTCCCAGCAACTCTCCTTACTTGCCAGCGCTGCGATTCAGTAAGGCAGCCTCGGTCCTTTGTTGGGTCGCACCGCCTCTGAGGAGAGCAGAAGTTGCATCATCAGAGGCGGCCTAACTCAGCAAAAGCTCCAAGGCTTCCTTCCTGAATCGCTGCGCTTGTAAGGAGAGCCTGCTGGGAGGGGCGAAAGCACAGTCTGAGGCTCCCCATTATCTCTCCGGCCCTGCGCAACTACAGCTCCTCGATCTTGCCGGTCCTGTGCGGACCGGCAAGAAATTGAAGATGTTGATCTCGCCTGTGCGGACCGGCAGGAATTTTCTGCGGACCAGCGGTTGAAGAACTGTGGTCTAAAAGTACTGCAAAGTCAGATATTAAGCAATCATCTACCTGTTTATCCTTTCTTAGAACTAAAGTTAAACCCCTTACAGCAGGGCTGAGATCTCAAAACAGGTAAGGAAAAGTTATATCCCAAAGCTGAGGCAGTTAACCTCAATGTTAGGCAAGTATTTGGTTCAGATCAGTTTAGATCCTGGAGTGACATACAGCCAACCAGGGGGCGAGACGCACCTGGGGTTGTCCTGCATTATCACACTGCAGGGAAAGAAAAGGGAGGTTCCTTTGGCAGCAGGGCAGAGCAGTCTCAGAAGCAGTCAGTAGCCAAACCCAGAGGAAGCAGGAAGGCAAATACAGTTCCAGAGAAGCATCAGAACCTTACTAAACCTGAAACCCAAGTAGAAACATAGAAACATAGAAAGATGACGGCAGAAAAGGGCTATAGCCCATCAAGTCTGCCCACTCCACTGACCCACCCCAATAGTCTAGATGCTAGTGACTCGACTTACGTAGGGATCCCACGTAAGTGTCCCATTTTCTCTTAAAGTCGAGCACGCCGGTGGCCTCGACCACCTGCACCGGAAGCTCATTCCAGTGGTCCACCACCCTTTCCGTGAAAAAATACTTCCTGGTGTCGCTACTAAATTTCCCTCCTCTAAGTTTAAGCGGATGCCCTCTTGTGGTCGAGGGTCCCTTGGGGAAGAGAATGTCATCTTCCACCTCGACACGTCCCGTGATGAACTTAAATGTCTCAATCATGTCCCCCCTCTCCCTGCGCTCCTCTAGAGTGTAGAGCCGCAGTCTGCTCAGTCTCTCTTCGTACGAGAGACCCTTGAACCCCAAGAGCATCCTAGTGGCCATCCGCTGAACCGATTCGACTCTAAGTACGTCTTTACGATAATGTGGCCTCCAGAATTGCACACAATATTCCAGATGAGGTCTCACCATGGTTCTGTACAGCGGCATTATGACTTCTGGTTTCCGACTGACAAAACTTCTTTTGATACATCCCATCATTTGCCTTGCCTTGGATGTGGCCTTCTCCACCTGATTGGCAGCCTTCATGTCTGCACTGATGATTACTCCCAAATCTCGTTCTACTGAGGTCCTAGCTAATGTTACTCCGTTTAAGGTGTAAGTTCTGCACGGATTTCTGCTACCGAGGTGCATGACCTTACATTTCATAGCATTGAAGCCTAGCTGCCATGTCGAGGACCAGTTTTCCAACATACGAAGGTCCTTTGTCATACTATCCTGTAAAAAGCTTCCACTTACTATGTTGCACAGTTTTGCGTCATCGGCGAATAATGTTGCTTTACCCTGTAGTCCTCGTGTCAAGTCCCTTATAAATATGTTAAAAAGGAGAGGACCAAGGACCGAGCCCTGCGGCACTCCGCTGGTCACCTCCGATGCTTCAGATAGGGTACCGTTAACCACCACCCTCTGAAGTCTACCACTCAGCCAATCATTGACCCATGCAGTTATCGAGGGAGAAATGCAATGGGAGGTGTTGTCTGGGGGTTCTGAATGTGAGGAAGTCATGGAAATAGAAGGCTTGAATGTGAATGCTAATGAAGATTTAGCTGATGTTGAAGGAGTTGAAATAGGCACTGTTTGATTGGCTAAGGCACTGCTCTAGCAAAGTGAAACCAAAAATATATGAGGGTTTGGTTTATAAAAGACAGAAGCTGAAAGGCTTGAAGAGGAATTGTTTAGTCTTTTTCCCCCTCATGCTAAGCTAAGCCTTTCCCAAATTGTTGGATGCCAGTAGCACTGAGAGGTGTGAGGCAATTACTGTATATACTCAAATATAAATAAGAGATAAATGGGGGTCTCGGCTTATATTTGGGTCATCGCCCACCTGTACCCCCCCCCCTCCTGGACTTGTTGCAGGCATCTGCTGGGACTGCCATATGGCCTGGTGGGGTTGAGTGAGACAGGAAAGATCCCTCCCGTCTCCTGTCCCTGCTGACTCTGCCAATTTTTTTTACCTTCCTGCTGCCTACCCCCGTGTATCTTTTTGAATCTCTGGTGCTCCAGCAGTGTACCTGGCAGGAGTGAGATTTCCGCACTCCTGCCCTATGTGAGACTCTCCCTGAATGGCCACCTCGAGTTCTTGTGGCCCAGTGATGAACTGGGCATGAGAGAACTTTCCTCACTCTTGCCCAGCAGGGCCGGATTAATCAATAGGCCAAGTAGGCACATGCCTAGGGCCAAAAATGGTCAGGGGGGCCCACTGAAGGAGACCATTCAAAAAAAAAAATTTTCAGATGGCGACAGCCCGGCCCCCCCGCAGCGATCGGCAACACCCGGGCCCCCCCTCGATCGGTGAAACAGGGCCCCCCCTCAATCGGTGGAACAGAGCCCCCCTGCCCCCTCGATCGGCAAAACAGGGCCCCCCACTCGATCGGCATAACAGGGCCGGCAATTGCTTTCTCCTGCTGCTGCCAAAGCCTGTAAACAACTTTAATATACGCCGCGGGGCTCTAACAGTGCGTGTGACGCTACCGGCTTCCCTCCTCCTCCTCCATCAACCAAATGGGAAGTTACGTCATGAGGGGGGAGGAAGGAAGCTGTCAGCAGCACGCGCACTGTTAGAGCCCCGCAGCGTGTGTTTACAGGTTTCGGCAGCAGCGGGAGAAAGCAGTCACCGGCAAACAACATTCATAAAAGGTACACAGTTCAATGAATAATCTGCATCATATTCTTTCTGCTCGTTACGTTTACATCACCCCAAATGCTTTCCAAAACAGTAAGGTTTTCAAACTTTTCTTAATTCCTTCATTTCCTGTAGTGTTTGTAGAGAGAACGATAATGTGCTCCAGAGCTTTGGGCTGAGGATGAAGATTGATGAGCAATAATACTCCAATCTCACGATTTAAAAAGATGGCACATCTAATTGTCCTCTAGTCATCGATCTCAAAACTCTGGATAGCTGCTACAATTTTAGACTAGATGCAATGATCAGATATAGAGTTATTCAATGCCTTAAATACCAACAGTAAAACCTTAAACTCAATTCTCTGCTAAATTGGCAACCAATGTAGTCAATTCAGAATTCATGTCACATGGTTGTATCGTGATCCTGCACAAATAAGTTATGCTGTTGCATTGTGACCTACCTTTAGGGCTTGTATCAAATTCTGCAAAATACCCAAATTTAAACCATTGCAGTAATCAAAACAGGGGCTCACAATGCTCTGACTAACCTGTAAGATATTCACTCAATCTATATAACATATGGAGTCTAAAAAAAAGAAATACAAGTGGAAATAAAGAAGTAAATAAGAAAACAGGTAAATAAATGTGAGCCAGGCAGGGGGTGGGGTGTGAGCGGGGCAGGGCTAGGGTGCCCAGTATACTTGTGTGCCTAGGGACCCTCAACGAATTAATCCTGTCCTGTTGCCCAGCAGTGAGCCACTCGCTGAATGGCTGCCCCAAGTTCTCGCATGATAGAATGCTGACAGGAGGAGGAGGAGGCAAAACTGCAGCCGGCACCGTGAACACCCCAAAGGATGCCATTGATGCCTAACAGCTTGCGCTTAAGCTCCTACCAAGTCAGGGAAGCAAGCAAATACTGAGGGCCCAAACCTTGAGCTCTACAAATCTTCAGCAGACTGGTTGCACAGGTCCCAGAAGGATTCACTACTAGTTGTAGACTAAAGTGTGCTTCTCTCAAAGCAGGCAAAGTAGTTCTTCGAGATGCATAAAGCCACAAACAACCACAAAATAATAAAGAAATAAAGGGAGCAGATCAGAACGACACCTTCATGCTTGTCTGCAGACGAATTGAAGGGGGCAACAGGGTCTGGTGAGGAGGAAGAAAAGTTGTGATTGACATTTTCTGCATAATGATCATGAGCAGGCATGAACAACCCTATGGTTCAGTATACCATCCCTATTGCACTGGAAAAAAGATTAGCACATGAGACCTTATTGCCACCTATTTGGTAGGTGGTAAGGGCTCATGAGCCAATCATGCATTAATCAGTGCAAAACAGTATAGCTTCGCTGATTACTGCAGAAATGCCCACTCTGCTCCCACCAGACATGATCTTTCAGAGGTAAAATTAAAAGAGTTTTTAGCGCGAAGTGTGCATGTACTAATAGAGAGCACATTGAAGGATGCTTGAGCATACCCTGCATCAAGCCTTTTCAAACTATGTTAAGCATATGCTAGGGCTTACGGCAGCTTTCTAAAAGGACCCCCATGAAAGAGATGTACATGCCAATTAATAAACAAAAACAAAACCTTTACAAGTTATTATACCTCATCTATCAGTACAAACACCAAAGCATCTTTGTCATCAATCATCTCTTGGATCTTCTGAAACATCTTGGTTACAAGTTTTCCACTCTAGGAACAAAAAGAAAGATTAGGTTCTTACCAAATAATCTTCTTTCTTGTAGATGTCTAGTGGACCTGAAACAATAAGGTTCTGTATCTCAATTTACAAGTTGCTTGCTGTCAATCATGTTTTCAACTCTGCCTCCTCCCCAGGGAGCATCTCCTGCACCCTCAGTTCATACAAAAGCAATCAAGTAGCAATGTAATAAAAGACATAACTGGAAGGAGGGAAACAGGGAAAAAATCCCCGACACTTCAATTCTGTTCTGCTCTGAATCAAACAGTGATCAACATTGTAACATTTAAACTTGTGCAATCAGCACTATATATAGAACTCGCAGCTACTCGCATGTCACATGTTTTAAAACCACTGTGAGAAAGGTGGAGGAGGACTGATCCAAAATGGCTGTATGCTAGACTGGCTCACTTACCTCTCCTGTGGAGTTGGCTAATTTCTTGCTTTTCCTCTAACACCGTGTTTGTTTTTCGCGGTGTTTTCTTCTTTATACAATGCCGCACACTAAAAGGAAGAGTCTTCTGAGCTCAGAACCTCCATGCCGGTGCAACAACAAACCCTCAAGAGGTTCCTGAGCCAGCTTTCAACCCCACCCCACGGAGAAGAGGGCCCTGCTGTAGGTTTGGATGATGGAGTGTCCAGCCTCTTGAGGCATAAGATATCGCTGTCCCCTCCACACTCTAGCACACCGCCATGTCCGATGTCAGTACAGGTTGCCCTGGCAGGGGCTCTAGGAGCGGAAGTCACTGCTCTGGAGCTGAGCCCGGAGGGAGGAGCACCCGTAGACAAGACAATTGAGCAAACAGCTTTGGGACTTGCAGCGAGTGTATCGCTCCCTTCGGTGGTAACTCTGGAGACCATTTGGCAGGTTCTACAGAGGCTTGACGGCAAGTTAACTGAATCGACACAAGAGGTACTTAGCCTTTCAAGGAAAGTAGATAATTTGTCAAAAACTATAGAACTGACCAAACAAGACTCTGCTGAACAGTTAACATCTGTTAAAGTTGAATTAAAAGATTTAAAAGATATAACAACAACCCTGGTTGGAGACAAAATTTATGTTCATTCTAAACTGGAACAATTTGAGAACTTTAATAGGAGACTAAATTTACGGGTATTAAATTTCCCAAAATCACCAGCTTTAAATGCCTATGACTATTTCAAAAAATACTTATTGGAGATTTTTAAAATTCCTCAACAAGCGATTCCTCCTTTTAACAAAATATATTATATTCCTACTAACCCGACTAAGGCTGATGAAGAAGGAAATTTGTTGGTACAAAAAGATTTAACTGCAATTTTGGAGGGAACCCTTTCCGATGTAAAGGAAAGGGGGACCCTTCTAGTCTCCTTTGTATTTGAACAGGATCTAAATCATATAATGAAACTCTATTTTCAGAATTCCCATCAAGATTTTTCTGGACAAAGAATCTGGATTTATCCGGATGTATCCAAGATAACACAGGATCGTAGAAAAGAATTTCTTTCTATGCGTAAGGAAACAAAAGAAATGGGGGCATCTTATTTGTTAGCATACCCCTGCAAATGTTTGGTTCATTACCTTGGGATTAAGTACACTTTTTTTTTACCATCACAATTGAGAGCCTTTTTGGACCTTAAAAAGATTTCTGGAGATTAGATGTGATCAGCTGGACTTAAGAATTGTGGGGTTGTTAAGCATAGTCAGCTTTCTGTTAAATTAATTCCTTTATTTTCTCCATGAATTTAATGGATCTTCCTGCTTATTTGTGGTCTAAGAAAGACAATGAGTAGTATACCACTAATGATGTTTTCTTTTCTTTTATATTTTGTATTCTGTATTTCTGAAACAAGTGTTATCACTTGTGATATATTATAAATCAATAAAAAGATTAATGATAAAACCACTGTGAATTTTAAGGGGCATTGGGGCGAAAGGAGTTGCAGTGAAATCAAACAGCACAATTTTAATTTTAAAGCCCAACTGGGCACTCAAGCTTAAGGGGGCTGTGGAGCCATACCAAAATCAAAGTAAACTTAAAAGGGTCAGCAGAAAATTTAACAGGGGAAAGAAGGGGGAAACAAGGTCCCATGTACTCACAGAAGAAAGGCCACAAAAAGGGGAGGCACACATAAAAAAAGCTTTGCCGAGGAGAGCCAAAAAATGTGATTGCTCTGCTTTGTGAAAAAAAGACAGGCAACTGTTGCCTCATGATTGTTGGGTGGGAATGCACCCACGCATGTGTGGTATAGGGCTGCCAAAATTTTCTGAAACTTAGAGAATGCTAGTTAGCATCAATGTCAGGCACCATCAGATGGTGTCACTCATATGTGGTAAGTGAAATCCTGTTTCTCCATGAAGAAAATACTATAAACATTTACATAAGTAGAATAAATTCATATCATAAAAGTTCACAGTAAAGGGAGAAAGAAAAATTATTAATTAAATACTTAGATTTACCATATTTTTCACTCCATAAGATGCACCTGACCATAAGATGCACCCTAGATTTAGAGGAGGAAAACAAGAAAAAAACCATTCTAAACCAAATTGTGCACCCAGCCTCCCTCACTCCCTACCAGGCTCTGCACCCAACCCCACACTCAAGCTCTGCACTCTGTCCCCACTTCCCTGCCAGGCTCTGCACCCTGTCCCACTTCCTTGCCAGGCTCTGCACTCTGTCCCCTCTTCCCTGCTAGGCTCTGTACTCTGTCCCCCCTTCCCTGCCAGGCTCTGCACTCTGTCCCCCTTTCCCTGCCAGGCTCTGCACTCTGTCCCCCTCTTCCCTGCCAGGCTCTGCACCCTGTCCCACCGCCCTGAAATATAATCTGCCCCCCCCCCCCACTCACCTCTGGTGGTCTAGTGGTAGGCTGGGACAGAAGGGATCCATCCCAGCTGACTTCTTCCTCCCCCCCACTGGTACCATTTTAAAAAAAAACCAACACACACCCCCCGCGTGTATCTGCCCTTCCTTCCTTTAAAAACACCCCCGCCCCAAAGTAAATTTTTTTTTTTTTAAATGCAAGATATCAGAGAAGTTTATTTCCAAAAGCTAACATTTAAATTAATAAATGGAAAATAAAATACTTTTTTCTACCTTTGTTGATTGAACACTTTTTTTGGTAATATACTTTGACTTCATGTGTCTCTCTTCTGTTTTTATCTGTTTCTTATGTTTTTAAAGTGTCTCCTGTCCCTCTGACATTTCTTCTATTCCCAGGTCCATCATCCTTGTTCCTTCTGCACCCCTATTTGCCCTACCCAGCATTTTCCTTCTCTGTCTCTGTCCCTATCCTACCTCAATGTCCCATCTACCCCTTTTCCAGCATTGTCCCTGTGTCCTAATCTCCTCCATTTTCCAGCATTGCCTCTATGTTCCACTGTTCCTACCCTCTCCACCATTGACAGTCTGCATCCCTGACCCTGCGATCCCTTCTCGCCCAGCATCTCTTTTCTATGTTCTTATCTCTCCCCATGTTCAAGTTCTCCCCTAACTCTTCCCTTCTTCTAAAGATCCCTTCTCACCTCACCCCAAGGCCAGATATCTTTCCAGCCTGCCCCTCCCCCCTCCTGATGCAAGCATCTTTTCCACTCTTTCCTTCCTCCAATACAGTCCCTTTCTTTCCTCTCCACCTGCTCTTCCTCATCCCCTCCTTACTACTCCGGCAGCAGCGATTGTATGCAATCTTCCCTGCAGTACCTTTTTAAATGCCCCTTATGCCTGGTGGTCCAGCAGTGTATGGGCCGGCAGGAACGTGCTTTCTACACTGCTGCCTGGGCCCGTCCTGCTTTCTGAATGGCTGCAGTCAGGTCTTACGAGTCCTGCAAGAATTCAGAAAGCGGGGCGGGCCCAGGCAGCAGCGCAGAAAGCATGTTCCTGCCGGCCCATACACTGCTGGACCACCAGGCTTAAGGGGCATTTAAAAAGGTACTATGGGGTGGGGGGTGTTTTAAAAGGAAGGGTCGGCAGGCAAGCCGTGTTTTTAAAGGGTGGGGGGGTGTTTTAAAAAGTTATCAGAGAGGGGGGGTCGTCTTCGCTCCATAAGATACACTCACTTTTCTACCCCCTTTTTGGAGGTGGAAAAAGTGCATCTTATGGAGCAAAAAAATACAGTAATTTCTAACATTCAACCAAGAAATTCATGAAACAATCAGAAATAATGAAGTCAAGTGGGGCATATACAATAGAGAGACCAACAAGAATAAAATCTGTCAGATGACACCAAACTCTGCAGCAGGGTTAGAACCACGGAAGAATGTGAAGATCTATAAAGGGACCTAAACAAACTGGAAGAGTGGGCAAGTAAATGGCAAATTTGCTTTAATATAGAGAAATGCAAGGTCATGCATATAGGGAAAAAGAACCCGATGTTCAGCTACAAAATGGGGGGATCAGTGCTAGGGGATAATAACCTTGAAAAAGACTTGGGTGTGCTGGTGGATACAACAATGAAATCAACGGCACAATGTGCAGCAGCCTCTAAGAAAGCAAACAGAATGTTGGGTACTATTTAAAAGGGCATTTCAACCAGGACGAAGGAAGTCATCTTGTCGCTGTATAGTGCGATGGTGCGCCTGCACCTGGAGTACTGTGTCCAGTATTGGTCACCGTACCTCAAGAAGGACATGGCGATACTTGAAAGAGTCCAGAGGAGAGCGACGAAAATGATAAAGGGTATGGAAAACTTTTCATATGCAGACAGGTTAGAAAAGCTGGGGCTCTTCTCCCTGGAAAAGCGGAGACTCAGAGGAGACATGATAGAGACTTTCAAGACCATGAAAGGCATAGAGAAGGTAGAAAGGGACAGATTCTTCAGATTATTGGGAACTACAAGCACAAGGGGGCACTCAGAGAAACTGAAAGGGGACAAGTTTAGAACAAATGCTAGGAAGTTCTTTTTTACTTAGAGGGTGATAGACACCTGGAATGCACTTCCGGAGGTTGTGATAGGACAGAATACACTACAGGGGTTCAAAGAAGGACTGGATACATTCCTGAAGGATAGGGGGATTGAGGGATACAGATAGAGGTAGAGATAGGTTATAGAAAGAGTATAGATAGAAAGATAAGAGGGATTAAAGGGCTTGGAAAAGGATCACCTTACAGGTCATGGGCCTGATGAGCCGCCACGGGTGCGGACTGCTGGGCGCGATGGACCTCTGGTCTGACCCAGCAGAGGCAACTTCTTATGTTCTTATGTAGGTCAATAGTGATCTGCTGATTTTATGACATATGGGTTTATAGATGCTCAGAACCTGCTTCAAGATATTTAAGTAATAAGGCTGTTCCACGCATTACAGCAGTTTAACCTACATTCTAAAGTAGCAAAATAAGCAACAGTAGTTAGAGATTCTTTCAGCTCTAGTGTATTTCTGAGCAGTTAAATCAGTAATATGCATCACCTTGACAACAGATTCTTCAGAATTCTGAGTTCCATCTTATAATTCAACCTAAAATTCTACCAAGCTATTTCTTATTAGAACTTAAAATCACAAAAATATATATGACACAACTTGTTATCTGTTCTTTGGACTACATTGTCTTCTCTGATGAATACATATTGAAAACCCCCACAAAACTTCTGTTATCATTTGAATTAAAGTCCTTTTCGCTAATTCAATTTTCAGAATATCTAACCATTTCCAATTGTTTCTTTTAATTAAAGGTCTAATTTATTTTTAGGACTGTTCACTTTAGTGTTTTAAAACTACTACTGGCAAAAATATCTGTAATTCATCAAGTTGCTAGGACTTGAACACATGTCGATAGCACTTAACAACTAGCAAAAAAAAGCCCTTCAGACTGTCTCAACTTAATTTAGTTATGAAAACATACAATATTCTTATCAATGCTTAACGTCTAATCATGGAGTTTCCGAACTGCATAACTGATATTTAATACGTACCTCAGAAAACCACTTTGAAAAAAGACTATGACTATTGATTTCAATTAACTGTCCACATCTGTACCTAAAAAAAGAAAACGATTATGAAAAGCATATAGTAGATAAGGGAAGATTAATAATAATAATTTTATTTTTATATACCGCCAAAGTCATAGTAGTTCGAGGCGGTTTACAACAAGAAGAGCTGGACAGTCAGCGAATGTAAAATAACAATGGAGATTTTGGATACAGTGAGAAGAAAAAAAAAAAAATAACAGTGAGGATTTTGTGGGGAAACAAGATGTGAAAAGGGGTACAGTAGAGGGTTTAAGGGTTCTTGGTTACAAATCGGTTGAACAGGTTTGTTAGGTTCTTATTAGAGAATGACACAGTGCATATTAGGAAACAAATTAAAAGACAATTTTCTAATTTGGAACAAGAAATTAAGCTCTTAGAATCAAAATTGGTTGACAACACTCTACGTTACAAGCTCTTCTAAAAGCTAAATGCAAATATAATGAGATTTCTTCTAAATTGATAAGGAAATATTTATTTTCTCAACAAGCTTTGTATTATAGAAATTCAAATAAGGCGGGAAGATTATTGGCAAATTATCTCAAAGCAAAGAAAAGAAAGACAAAAATTATTACAATTAAAGATGAGAAAGGTGATACTTTTTCTCAAATTGGACCTATTTTACAACAATTCTTAAATTTTTATAAAGCTTTATATTCTTCTGAGCCTTATTTAAAGAAAAGGATGGTTTAGATTTTTTAAATTTAATTAAGGGACCAAAAATTCCCAATCATATAAAGGAAAGTTTAGAGAAGCCAATATCATTAACAGAATTACAAACAGCTTTGAAGTCCCTTAGAGTTGGATCCGCTCCAGGTGGGGATGGTTTCAAGTTTCTTAGGATTTTATATACCGCCTATCAAGGTTATCTAAGCGGTTTTTACAATCAGGTACTCAAGCATTTTCCTTATCTGTCCCGGTGGGCTCACAATCTATCTAACGTACCTGGGGCTATGGAGGACTGAGTGACTTGCCCAGGGTCGCAAGGAGCAGCATGAGATTTGAACCCACAACCTCAGGGTGCTGAGGCTGTAGATCCAATCACTGCGCCACACACTCCTCCACGGTAGATTTCTATAAATCATTTCAAAATACCCTTTTGTCATATTTGTTAAATTTATATCAAGTTCAACTAACTAAAGGTTGCATTACAGGTACTATGGCAGAATTGTTAACTATAGTTTTGCCTAAGCCAAATAAAGATTCCACATTGGTTTCAAATTACAGGCCTATTTCTTTAATCAATGTAGATGGAAAACTTTTAGCTAAGACTTTGGCTTTACGCTTGGCTAAGGCTCTCCCTTTTAAGAACATAAGAACTGCCGCTACTAGGTCAGACCAGCGGTCCATCATGCCCAACAGTCCGCTCACGCGGCAGCCCTCTGGTCAAAGACCAGTGCCCTGACTAAGACTATCCCTATCAGCGTACGTCCTTGTTCAGCAGGAACTTGTCTAACTTTGTCTTGAATCCCTGGAGGGTGTTTTCCCCTATGACAGACTCCGGAAGAGCGTTCCAGTTTTCCACCACTCTCTGGGTGAAGAACAACTTCCTTACGTTTGTACGGAATCTATCCCTTTCAACTTTAGAGAGTGCCCTCTCGTTCTCCCTACCTTGGAGAGGGTGAACAACCTATCTTTATCTACTAAGTCTATCTTGAATGTTTCAATCATGTCCCCTCTCAATCTCCTCTGTTCGAGGGAGAAGAGGCCCAGTTTCTCTAATCTTTTGCTGTACGGCAACTCCTCCAGCCCCTTAACCATCTTAGTCGCTCTTCTCTGGACCCTTTCGAGTAGTACCATGTCCTTTTTCATGTACGGCGACCAGTGCTGGACGCAATACTCCAGGTGAGGGCGCATCATTGCCCGGCACCATTGCCCAGCATGATAACCCTCTCCGATCTGCTCGTGATCCCCTTTTTTATCATTCCTAACATTCTGTTCGTCCTTTTCGCCATCGCCGCACATTGCGTGGATGGCTTCATCAACTTGTTGATCAGAACTCCTAAGTCCCTTTCCTGGGAGGTCCCTCCAAGTATCGCCCCAGACATCCTGTATTCGGGCATGAGATTTCTGTTAACGACATGCATCACTTTACACTTGTCCACATTGAACTTCATCTGCCATGTCGAAGCCCATTCCTCGAGCCTGATTATGGCACATTGCAGATCTTCGCAATCCGCCTGCATCTTCACTACTCTGATTAACTTCGTATCGTCTGCAAATTTAATCACCTCGCTCGTCGTACCTATGTCCAGATCATTTATAAAGATGTTGAAGAGCACGGATCCAAGCACTGAGCCCTGCGGCACCCCACTGGTGACGCTTTTCCAGTCCTAGCAATATCCATTTACCCCCACTCTGTTTCCTATGCTCCAGCCAATTTTTTTTATATATAATATTTCTTTATTGAGCAAACCAGGACACACATAACATAACAGAGTAAAGGGACATCCAGCAATCCAGAAAAAAACGCCCTACCGGGCATACAGAGAAAAGGTCATAAACACAACCAAGATCAGATGTCTAAGGAACAAGAGGTGCTCAATACAATTTTACATGTAAAACCCTCTGAAAACCTCCCCCAGGACATATCGTAGCACCCCAATACTATAACATATAGTAGAATACACCGTAAATCCAAACCACCTCCCCAACACCCCCCACCCACCCCTACTCCCGACCTGTGAAATATATATACGAAATACACAAAATAGACAAAAAATAGACATCAGAGAAAGGGCGGGACCGCGGCAGAAGAAGCAGCGCAGGGCTCAGAGAAGGGGCGGGACCGCCGGCAGAGGAAGCAGCAGGGCTCACTAGCATCGGGAACCAACGGTAGGCTGCTTCTCCGTGCGGGGGGTGGGGGGGGCTGGGGGATGAATTGGACATCGGGAGGGGTGCGAGCGGTCCTTCAGAGTGGGACATCAGGCTTTCAGGGCTGGGGGATGAATCGGACGTCGGGGGGGGGGGGAACTATGTAAAAAAAAAATTATACAACGCGCTCACGCATATAACGTGCATGGTTATGCTCGGTTTGTAAAATCGTGTATAACGCGCGCGTTATATGCGTGAAAATACGGTAAGTCTCTCTAAACTTCTCTGTACCAAGTTCTACTTTTCTTTGGAGTTCCTTTCTATATCAATTCCTGTAAACCGTGCCGAGCTCCACTTCTGTGGAGATGATGCGGTATACAAACTTAAGTTTTAGTTTAGTTTAGTTTAGAAGTTGAGGAGGTGGATCCACTGCCTCACTTATCAGGGTGTGCAGTCGAGAGAGACAGGCACGTGCCAAAAAAGACATCACCGAAGCAGCTTTAATACCTAAAGTAGCTGCATCAAAAAGTTTCCTAAGGACCACATCCACCCGGCGGATCCTGCATGTCCTTTAACCCACTTGGGAGAGAGGTGCATTTAGTCACCTGCGCCACCAAAGAATCCACCCTGGACTGACCCAAAAGCTGCTGACACTCCTGTGCCACAAAGCGGGACATAGCTCTAGCAATTTTCAGAGAACCCTCCGGAAAGTTAAACTGCTCCAAGACCAGAATACTCATATCAGGGTGCCAGTGAAAGGTAGCTGACTGCAAACGCACACCATATAGCCAGGAGGATGAAGTGGACAGAGCCAGCTGAGTGACTAAATTAAATTCCTGCAATGACTCAGAAATAAGGTCAGGCAAAGCCGCAAGCTTAAATATGCACAGGAAAGTAGAATTATCCACAGGATGTAAGACCCCAAAGGGATCTGCAGATCCAGCATGCAGCTCTTAATCTCCCGCTCCAGGACCCGCTGTACCTGCTAACAATGGATCAGTAAGGGAAATATCAGCATCCGGGTCCCTAGGATCAGGTAGTGCAAAACCCCAGAAGGCTGAGGCAAGGACATGCCCAAAGGCACCACACCACTAAGATATGCCGCGGAGGTGGATTGAGACTGTTCAGGGGGAGAACACTTGCTCTGAAACTCTGTCCACAAAAATTTCATAAATTTAGAAAGTGTCCAACACCTAGGGTGGAATATCATCCTTAGACAACTTGCATTTGTTTTTCTTAGGCTGCGGAGGGTCCGCAGCCTGTTTGGTGGAAGTACCAGCTGTGCCGAGCTCTGAAAGCAACGAAGGCCACCCCGCCAGGCTAGCTGAGCATTTTGTCACCTGCTTCAGGAGGGGAGAAGCTAAGTTGGACGCTATAGCCCTGCCCCCCTTCCACAACTGCATTATGCGGCATGTGGCACAAGGACACTGTAAAAGCACTAAATTTGCACAATCCTCGCAAGAATACACATGAGGAGAGCCTAAGGACTCCATCCTGGCACGTTTCCAAATAAATATGCAGTTTTAAAGAAGCAGAAACTTTAGAAAAAAAGATCGCTATAAATCCAAGATGTCCGCCGCCAAACTATTTGCTTGCCCTGGATCGGTAGCATGGAATGTTGCTACTCTTTGGGTTTTGGCCACATACTAGTGACCTGGATTGGCCACCATGAGAACGGGCTACTGTGTTTGATAGACCATTGGTCTGACCCAATAAGGCTATTCTTATGTTCTTAAACACTCCTTTAGGCATGCGTACACAAGGAAAGAACTGAAGGTTGAGCTAAAGAGCCCAGTGAAGTACAACAGAGGTAGAGTGAAAAATCCAGAGTGGCTGTGGGGAAATAATCCTACTGTCTAGAACAGTGTTTTTCAACCTTTTTACATTACATTACGGATTTCTATTCCGCCTATACCTTGCAGTTCAAGGCGGATTACAAAAAATTTGACTGGACATTTTCCAGTGAAGATACATTTTTTTTTTTTTTTAATAACAGAGGAGAGATAGCTGGATAGATTCCGAGGGGAACTTCCGAGTTAGAGGTAAATTGAAAACGCAGAACTAGTGATTTAAATAAATAGATTACAGTTAGAGTAGGTAAGATTACTATACATTTCAGGGATCTGTTTACTTGGTAGGTGTTTTGGGGGGTTTTTTTTAGGGGGGAATTATCTGGAGGTATGGTGATGAGGGTTAAGATTTTTGGATGAATTTTTTGAAGAGCAGGGTTTTGATTTCTTTTCGGAAGGTTTTGTAGTCGTCCGTTGTCGTCAGCAGGTTGGAGATGGTATGGTTGAGTTTTGCTGTTTGTGTTGCTAGAAGGTTGTCAAACATTTTCTTGCGCTGTGTGCCTTTGAGTGGGGGGAAGGCAAAAGGGTTCGGAGTTCTTCTGTGTCTTGAGGTGAAGATCTGGTTTAGGCGGCTGTTTAGGTAGGAGGGGGAGGAGCCGTTTAACGCCTTGAATAATAGGCAGTAGAATTTGAATTCTCCTGAAAATGCGACATTGTTAAAAAGAAAAACCGCTTCCTGGTTACTAAAAAATGCGAAGAAAAGCTAATGCTTGCATTCCCCAGCCAAATCTCTCTTCGTATTGCAAAACAGACCAATGCTAGCTTCTGCAGAAAACGACAAGTCTGAGCACCACCGTCCTAATCTTTCAACTTTTGTAGTGTGAATTTCGCAAAAAGCCCGATCTTACACTTTCCAACGTCCTGCTTTTCTTTTTAATCTAAAAACAATTTAACCTGTACATAAACCAATACTGTATACCAAGAAGAATATCAAGTCTTTACTTCTCTTAAAACATCAGGAACCAGCAACTACCTGGAGCTGGTTTTCTTTGTGCAGAAAAGACAGTTATTCTAACACGTTGTTGTCCAGCCTCCAAGCTTCGTTTTTGAGGTGGCCGGCAGTAATCATCACGTTCAAACCAAAAAATCAATCGCCACCCGTGGACCGGCAGAAATAAAATAATTATTTTGTGGACCGGCAAACTACTGGGACTAAAATTTAAAAACCTTATTTCCGTCCCATCTCCATGAGCTTGGTCACCTCAGTAACTTTAGAAAAATAGACAAATATAGTGCAAAATATAGACAGCAGATATAAATTCTCAAAACTGACACGTTTTGATCACTAAATTGAAAATAAAATCATTTTTCCTACCTTTGCTGTCTGGTGATTTCATGAGTCTCTGGTTGCGTTTCCTTCTACATAATAACATAGTAACATAGCAGATGACGGCAGATAAAGACCCGAATGGTCCATCCAGTCTGCCCAACCTGATTCAATTTAAATTTTTTTTTTTTTTTTTTTCTTCTTAGCTATTTCTGGGCAAGAATGCAAAGCTTTACCCGGTACTATGCTTGGGTTCCAACTGCCGAAATCTCTGTTAAGACTTACTCCAGCCCATCTACACCCTCCCAGCAATTGAAGCCCTCCCCTGCCCATCCTCCACCAAACGGCCATACACAGACACAGACCGTGCAAGTCTGCCCAGTAACAGGCCTTGTTCAATATTTAATATTATTTTCTGATTCTAAATCTTCTGTGTTCATCCCACGCTACTTTGAACTCAGTCACAGTTTTACTCTCCACCACCTCTCTCGGAAGTGCATTCCAGGCATCCACCAACCTCTCCGTAAAGTAGAATTTCCTAACATTGCCCCTGAATCTACCACCCCTCAACCTCAAATTATGTCCTCTGGTTTTACCATTTTCCATTCTCTGGAAAAGATTTTGTTCTACGTTAATACCCTTTAAGTATTTGAACGTCTGAATCATATCTCCCCTGTCTCTCCTTTCCTCTAGGGTATACATATTCAGGGCTTCCAGTCTCTCCTCATACGTCTTCTGGCGCAAGCCTCCTATCATTTTCGTCGCCCTCCTCTGGACCGCCTCAAGTCTTCTTACGTCTTTCGCCAGATACGGTCTCCAAAACTGAACACAATACTCCAAGTGAGGCCTCACCAATGACCTGTACAGGGGCATCAACACCTTCTTCCTTCTACTGACTACGCCTCTCTTTATACAGCCCAGCATCCTTCTGGCAGCAGCCACTGCCTTATCACACTGTTTTTTCACCTTTAGATCTTCGGACACTGTCACCCCAAGGTCCCTCTCCCCGTCCGTGCATATCAGCTTCTCTCCTCCCAGCATATACGGTTCCTTCCTATTATTAATCCCCAAATGCATTACTCTGCATTTCTTTGCATTGAATTTTAGTTGCCAGGCATTAGACCATTCCTCTAACTTTTGCAGATCCTTTTTCATATTTTCCACTCCCTCTTCGGTGTCTACTCTGTTACAAATCTTGGTATCATCTGCAAAAAGGCACACTTTTCCTTCTAACCCTTCAGCAATGTCACTTACATACATATTGAACAGGATTGGCCCCAGCACCGAACCCTAAGTGACTCCACTAGTCACCTTTCCTTCCTTCGAGCGACTTCCATTAACCACCACCCTCTGGCGTCTGTCCGACAGCCAGTTTCTGACCCAGTTCACCACTTTGGGTCCTAACTTCAGCCCTTCAAGTTTGTTCAACAGCCTCCTATGAGGAACTGTATCAAAGGCTTTGCTGAAATCCAAGTAAATTACATCTAGCATATGTCCTCGATCCAGCTCTCTGGTCACCCAATCAAAAAATTCAATCAGGTTTGTTTGGCACGATTTACCTTTTGTAAAGCCATGTTGCCTCGGATCCTGTAACCCATTAGATTCAAGGAAATACACTATCCTTTCTTTCAGCAACACTTCCATTATTTTTCCAACAACTGAAGTGAGGCTCACCGGCCTGTAGTTTCCTGCTTCATCCCTGTGACCACTTTTATGAATAGGGACCACATCCGCTCTTCTCCAATCCCCAGGAATCACTCCCGTCTCCAGAGATTTGTTGAACAAGTCTTTAATAGGACTCGCCAGAACCTCTCTGAGCTCCCTTAGTATCCTGGGATGGATCCCGTCTGGTCCCATCGCTTTGTCCACCTTCAGTTTTTCAAGTTGCTCATAAACACCCTCCTCCGTGAAATGCGCAGAATCTACTCCATTTTCTCGTGTAACTTTGCCAGACAATCTCGGTCCTTCTCCAGGATTTTCTTCTGTGAACACAGAACAGAAGTATTTGTTTAGCACATTTGCTTTCTCCTCATCACTCTCCACATATTTGTTCCCAGCATCTTTTAGCCTAGCAATTCCATTTTTTATCTTCCTCCTTTCACTAATATATCTGAAAAAATTTTTATCTCCCTTTTTTACATTTTTATCCATTTGTTCTTCCACCTGTGCCTTCGCCAAACGTATCTCTCTCTTGGCTTCTTTCAGTTTCACCCTGTAGTCCTTTCTGCTCTCCTCTTCTTGGGTTTTTTTATATTTCATGAACGCCAACTCTTTCGCCTTTATTTTCTCAGCCACTAGGTTGGAGAACCATATCGGCTTCCTTTTTCTCTTGTTTTTATTGATTTTCTTCACATAAAGGTCCGTAGCCATTTTTATCGCTCCTTTCAGCTTAGACCACTGTCTTTCCACTTCTCTTATGTCCTCCCATCCTAACAGCTCTTTCTTCAGGTACTTTCCCATTGCATTAAAGTCTGTACGTTTGAAATCTAGGACTTTAAGTATCGTGCGGCTGCTCTCCACTTTAGCCGTTATATCAAACCAAACCGTTTGATGATCGCTACTACCCAGGTGAGCACCCACTCGAACATTAGAGATACTCTCTCCATTTGTGAGGACCAGATCCAATATCGCTTTTTCCCTTGTGGGTTCCGTCACCATTTGTCTGAGCAGAGCCTCTTGAAAGGCATCCACAATCTCCCTACTTCTTTCCGATTCCGCAGACGGAACATTCCAGTCCGCATCAGGCAGGTTGAAATCTCCCAACAGCAGAACCTCCTCTTTCCTTCCAAACTTTTGGATATCCACAATCAGATCCTTATCAATTTGCTGCGATTGAGTCGGAGGTCTGTAGACTACACCCACGTAGATAGAAGTTCCATCTTCTCTTTTCAGAGCAATCCATATCGCTTCTTCCTCTCCCCAGGTCCTTTGCATTTCGGTCGCTTGGATATTGATCTTTACATAGAGAGCTACTCCTCCACCTTTATGACCATCTCTGTCCTTCCTAAAAAGATTATATCCCGGTATGTTTGCATCCCATCCATGTGATTCACTGAACCATGTCTCTGTGATAGCAACAATATCTAGATCTGCCTCTAATATCAGGGCTTGCAGATCATGAACTTTGTTGCTTAGACTGCGAGCATTTGTGGTCATCGCTTTCCAGCTATTTTTCAGCGATAATCTCCTTTTTCGTATGGATTTTTATGTCGTTTCACTTTCCGTTGCAATACTAAGAAATGAGTTGCTGATATTGCTTATGTTGCAGCCTTTACTACTATCACATTTTTTCTTTTGCTGGGGGTGGTCTCTATAATTGTCCTTCGTACATACACCACCCCCACCTTCTAGTTTAAATGCCTAGAAAAATATTGTCTAAATTTCTCTGCAAGGTTTCTTTTTCCTGCTGTAGTAATATGTAGCCCATCAGTGCAATATAGCTTCTTGTCCTTCCATGTATTTCCCCATCCTCCTATGTACCTGAAGCCTTCTTGATGACACCAGGCTCTGAGCCATCTATTAAAGTCCTCTGTGTTTTTCACTCTTTGCTCTCCTTTTCCATATGCAGGCAGTATTTCAGAAAAAGCTAAAGTCTTTACAAAAGGTTTCACGCCCTCATCAAGCTCCCGAAAAGCTTTCTGTGCTGCAAGTGTGGAGTTGTTGGCCAGGTCATTTGTTCCCAGATGGATAACAACATCAGTGTTAAAATTTCTTCCTTAATTATAGTCAGTATTTGCCTGGAACTCCTGGTAGCTGAGGATCCTGGAAGACATTTCACTATTTTGGTCTCCTCGCCCTGTGTTCCAAGGTTAATGCCTCTGATGATGGAATCCCCCAACAGTAATAGTTTTCTGTTTTTGGCTTTTTTATTTGTACTTAGGGTGCGCTTGTTCTCTTGAGTTACCTTCATTGGTTCCAGTCCCACCTCCCTTCTGTTTTCCTGAGTATCGCAGTGCACTAGTGGAGCGAAGGAATTCTGTAGAGGTAATATTAGTGAAGGTGGATGTTTCTGTGTTACATGTCGCAATCTTCCTGAGCCTACTGTGACCCATTTATTCCTGGGCTGTTTTATTCTTTGAGGTAGAGGTGGTAAGTTGGTATGATTTTGTGGAGTGATGGAAGCTGCTTTAATTGTATTCAATTCCTGTTTAAGTTTGCAGAGCTCCTCCTTAATACTGGCAAGTTGAAGACAGATGGGGCAAGCCTTAAGCCTCCAAATAGTATGTCTTGGAATTAAAGCACCACAGTGATTGCATAGAATAAAGGTCATCTTGATTGGTTGTGAAGTGACTTGATTTGAGTAGTCCTGATTATATGGGTCTCTATATATGAATAGTGGTGCCTGGGGTTGGTGGGACTATAAGTAAGACTACTAGTAAGGCAGAAATATAGGCTCTATACCACCTAAAACACAGTATTTTAAACAAAACTGCAGGTTCTATCAGTGCTACCCTAAAACACAGGATTTATAACAGTCTGTGTATCCTTTCTTTCATTTCTTTCTTTCTGCACTCAGGTCCAAGAATTGTCCCTTTATATCCCCTCCCTCTTTCCTTCCAATGTCCTTAGTGCCCGGTGCCTCCTTCCTATGTTTTTAGTGCCCCCAGTGCCTCCTTCCCATGTCCTTAGTGCCCCTTCCTGTCTTTAGTTCCCCCAATGCTTCCTTCCCATGTCTTTAGTGCCCCCAGTGCCTCCTTCCCAAGTCCTTAGTGCCCCTTCCTATGTCTTTAGTGCCCCCAGTGCCTTCTTCCCATCTCTTTAGTGCCCCCAGTGCCTCCTTCCTATGTCCCTCTCACTGCCTTCTACATTTTGTCCCACCCCTGAAGCCAGCCTGCTTGCCTGCCTACCTCCTTCCCTCCCTGCCGCACAAAAAAAAACTTTCCCTCCTTCCTTTCCCCTGTTCTTACCGCCCTGCTGCTGCTGCTAAAGTCAACAGGAAGTCTTTCCGACGTCAATTCTGACATCGGAGAGGAGGTTCTGGGCCAGCCAGGCAGCGATTTGCTGGCCCAGAACGTCCTCGCCGACGTCAGAATTGACATCTGACAGAAGACTTCCTGTCGGCTTTAGCAGCAGCAGCAGGGCAGTAAGAGCAGGGGACCGGGGGAAAGGAAGGAGGGAGGCTTTTTTTTTTTTTTTTTTGAGCGACAGGTAGGGGACAGGAAATGATCGCCTGTCCTGTTGTCCACGAGCACAACTTTGGGATAGAGAGTTGCGCTGGGACAGAAATCCCACCCGTCCCCACCCGTCCCCGCCAAAGTCCCACCCGTCCCCGCCAAAGTCCCACCCGTCCCCACCCGTCCCCGTGAGGAATCCCTCCGTCCCCACCCGTCCCCGCGAGGAATCCCCTCCGTCCCCACCCGTCCCTGCGAGGAATCCCCTCCGTCCCCGCCCGTCCATATAAACTTCAGAAATAGTTATTTCATTTAATTATGCTACTGAATTAAAGGCTCTGGTAGAAACCCATTTACAAATAAGCAAAAAGACTTTATTAATTTGAAAATATTAATTGGGAAGAATACATACTTTGCAAATGGGTTTCTACCAGAGCGTCTAATGTTTATAAATTTTTATCAACACAACTAATATACTACTTTATCCTGAAGCAAAATAAAAAAAAAGAAATATAATTCTTTTCCTACCTTTGTTGTCTGGTTTCTGCTTTCCTCATGTTCTCATTCAATTCCTTCCATCCACTGTCTCTCTTCCTTCTGCATCTTCCATTTGCTCTGTTACTGTGCCTCTCCCTTTCTTCCCCCTTCCAAATTGGTCTGGCACCCATCTTCTTCTCTCTGCTCCCCATAGTCTGGCATCTGTCTTCTTCCCTGCCAGTGTCTTCTCCCTACTCTCTCTTCCCCATTTCCTTTCAGCGTCCTTCTCCCCCCCATCTTCCCCATGTCCTGTCAGCGTCCTTCTCCCCCCTCTGTCTTCCACATGTGCTTTCAGTGTCCTTCTCCCCCCTCTGCTTCCCCATGTCCTTTCAGCGTCCTTCTCCCTCTCTGTCTTCCCCATGGCCTTTCAGCGTCCTTCTCCACCCCCCCGTCTTCCCCATGTCCTTTCAGTGTCCTTCTCCACCCCTTTGTCTTCCCCATGTGCTTTCAGCATCCTTCTCCACCCCTTTGTCTTCCCCATGTGCTTTCAGCATCCTTCTCCCCCCTCTGTCTTCCACAAGTGCTTTCAGAGTCCTTCCCCCCCGCCCTTCCCATGGCCTTTCAGCGTCCTTCTCCACCCCTTTGTCTTCCCCATGTCCTTTCAGCGTCCTTCTCCACCCCTTTGTCTTCCCCATGTGCTTTCAGCATCCTTCTCCCCCCTCTGTCTTCCACAAGTGCTTTCAGAGTCCTTCCCCCCCCCGCCCTTCCCATGGCCTTTCAGCGTCCTTCTCCACCCCTTTGTATTCCCCATGTGCTTTCAGCGTCCTTCTCCCTCCTCTGTCTTCAAGTGCTTTCAGAGTCCTTCCCCCCCTCCTCCCGTCTTCCCCATGGCCTTTCAGCGTCCTTCTCCCCACTCCTTCTCTACCGCCCCGGGTGCAGTACAGCCGGCCAGGTCCCCTTACTTTTGTGGCACTTCCTCGACCGACCGACAACAGCCCCGGTCCGACAAACCTCCCTGCCCTTAACTGCGAATCTAAATTACCTTATTACAGCTGCTGTAAGAAGATAATTTAGATTCGCGGCTACAGGGCAGGGAGGATTGTCGGACCGGGGCTGTTGTCGGTCGGTCGGGGAAGTGCCACAAAAGTAAGGGGACCTGGCCGGCTGTGCTGCAACCGGGGCGGGGTGTGGCGTGGCGTGGCGGGGTGTGGCGGGGCGGACCGCCCCCTCCCTTGGTAGCCACTCGAACCACGAGGCTACTCTCCTCCTTACCTGCACTGCCTGCAGCACAGAGCCAAACGGAAGTCTTCCCGACGTCAGCGCTGACGTCGGAGGGAGGGAGGGCTTTGTTTAAGCCCTCCCTCCCCTCCGACGTCAGCGCTGACGTCGGGAAGACTTCCGTTCGGCTCTGTGCTGCAACCAGAGAAAGTAGGGAGAAGAGCCGCGCGACTGAGTACATCCAGCTTTGTTTAAGCCCTCCCTCCCCTCCGACGTCAGCGCTGACGTCGGGAAGACTTCCGTTCGGCTCTGTGCTGCAAGCAGAGAAGGTAGGGAGAAGAGCCGCGCGACTGAGTACATCCAGCCCCGCAGGAACCCCGCGACCCTCGGAGGCGTCCCCACGGGATCCCCGCAACCCTAGGGGGCGTCCCCACGGGATCCCCGCGACCCTAGGGGGCGTCCCCACGGGATCCCCGTGACCCAAAGGGGGAACCCGCGGGTCCCGCGGGATTCCCGTCGTCCCCGTTCCCGTGCAGCTCTCTACTTTGGGACGCTGTCCCAAAGCTATGTGTGGGGAAAACGGGACAGGAGGTCTGAAAACGATCACCTTAATTTGCTGGCCCTGTGCGGACCGGCAGAAATTTCCTGCGGACTGGCACCGGATTGCGGACTGGTGGTTGAAGATCAGTGGTCTAGAACACTGTTCTTCAACTGCCGGTCCGCAGGAAATTTCTGCCGGTCTGCGCAGGGCCGGCAAAATTAAGGTGACCATAGGACCCGTTTTCAGGCTTCCTGTCCTGTTGTCCCCACACACAGCTTCGGGACGCCGAAATGTCCCATTTTTAGGGACAGCATCCCAAAGCTGTGCTCGGGGACAACGGGACAGGCGATCATTTCCTGTCCCTACCTGTCGTGCAAAAAACAAAAAAGCCTCCCTCCTTCCTTTCACCCGGTCTGCTGCTGCTAAAGCCGACAGGAAGTCTTCTTTCCAACGTCAATTCTGACATCGGAGAGGACGTTCTGGGCCAGCCAATTCCTGCCTGGCTGGCCTAGAACGTCCTCTCCGACGTCAGAATTGACGTCAGAAAGAAGACTTCATGTCGGCTTTAGCAGTAGCAGCAGCAGGGCGGTAAGATAGCAGCGGACTGGGGAAAGGAAGAAGGGAGGCCTTTTTTTTTTAATGCGCGGTAGGGAGGGAAGGAGGTAGGCAGGCAGACTGGCTTTGGCCAGGGAGGTACACAGGCAAACAGGCTGGCTTCGGGGGTGGGGGTAGGACAAAGTCTGGAAGGCAGTGAGAGGGACATAGGAAGAAGGCACTGGGGGCACTAAAGACAGGAAGGGGCACTAAGGACATGGGAAGGAGACACTGGGGGCACTAAAGATATGGGAAGGAGGCACTGGGGGCATTAAGGACATGGGAAGGAGGCACTAGGGGCACTAAAGACATGGGAAGGAGGCACTGGTGGCACTAAAGACATGGGAAGGAGGCACTAGGGGCACTAAAGACATGGGAAGGAAGCACTGGGGGCACTATGGACATGGGATGGAGGCACTGGGGGCACTAAGGACATGGGAAGAAAAGAGGGAGGGAATAGAAAGGGACAATTCTTGGGCCTGAGTGCAGAAAGAATGAAATGAAAGAAAGGATACACAGACAGAAGAAAATGCAATCAGAGACTCATGAAATCACCAGACAGCAAAGGCAGGAAAAATGGTTTTATTTTCAATTTAGTGATCAAAACGTGTCAGTTTTGAGAATTTATATCTGCTGTCTATATTTTGCACTATATTTGTCTATTTTTCTATAGTTACTGAGGTGGCTGAGCTCGCGGAGATGGGGCAGAAACGGGGCTTTTAAATTTTAGTCCTAGTAGTTTGCCAGTCCACAAAATAATTCTTTTATTTCTGCTAGTCCACGGGTGTAAAAAGGTTGAAAAACACTGGTCTAGAATGTCTCACCTATTTCATTGGAAATAACTTTTCCAAACCAATGAAAGATATGAATGATTCAGCAGCAAAGATCAATCGGCAGACTTTCAAATTACAAACTTTTTTTTCTTTTTTTAACAAGGAAAGAACAATCCAGTTTGCACCTAAACAGTAAAAATAGTAACTACCTGTAGGACAGTCTTATTGCCAACTTCTGAGCCAAGGCTTTACACAGTGAAGTTTTCCCCGTTCCTGGAGGGCCTTGTTGGTAGGATTTAAGATTTGGTAAGGTAAAAAAAAAAAAAAAAAAAGAACCTGTTAGTGAAAACACAATCAATTTAAGTATGATAAATTCATTTTAATGATTACATTACACAGCTTTTAGGAGAACAATTACACTGGCCAACACTCATTTTGGTGTCCGAAATGTTAGACCTGTTTCTGGGTATATTTGACCTGCTGATTCCAAAAATGGCACCAGTTTTCTCCTATCAGCTCTAATTATTGAGATACAGAACATGTGCCATATACCACTCTTCACTCTGCTCGCCCAATAAAAAATCAGGATATTTTAATGTAGTGTTTAAATTAATATCTTTTAAGCATGAATGAAACATGTAACTCCTTATATTATGGGATCACTCAAAAGGAATCATGTCATCTGCAGCTTATCCAAAACACAGCCATAAAGCTCATACATAAAGCCAGAAACACGACCATGCCACTCCTCTTCTTAGAGAAGCGCACTAGTTACCTGTCTAACATCGCACTACATATAAAATTCTCTTGCGTACCTTCAAAATTAAACTTGCGTGCTCTCCAGTATTTCTCAATAAACTCATCATTCCTTACTCCTCATCAAGGACCCTCAGATCAGCAGACCAGAACTTACAAACTTTTCCGCTACAGCCCCTACTCTCTGGAATGCCATGCCATCTCACCTTCGCCATGAAAATTCTCTTGATAAAATTCAGAACTAAACTCAAAACCTTCTTATTCCAAGACACATTCCATTGCGCTTGATAATATCCTCTAACTGCAACACACTCCATATAAAAAAACGCTTCTATGAAGCAACTCCTATCCCTTGGTGTTTTCCCCCACCCCTCATACTTCCATTTACTTTTATTTTTATGATGTAACACTAACTCTCCTTTCCCCCAACCCCTTCAAGTTCAGCTATGTCTTCATCTAATTCAGGGGTGTCAAAGTCCCTCCTCGAGAGCCGCAATCCAATTGGGTTTTCAGGATTTCCCCAATGAATATGCATGAGATCTATTATCATACAATGAAAGCAATGCATGCAAATAGATCTCATGCATATTCAATGGGGAAATCCTGAAAACCCAACTGGATTGCGGCCCTCGAGGATCGACATTTGACACCCCAGTTTTAGTTATAGACTTATTGAGGTTATTATTGACATCGGCCATATCAAAGCTCTAAGAAATTTCTTAGATCAATGATTAATATAAATTCTCTTTGCTATCTCACTAGATTACTAGCAGAGAGTGATTTGCTATTTATTCCTTGCTTTTATATTAATGTTAGCTCTATGAGAAATAGGAGTATTATTGTGAAAGGGTTAATTGAAGAATCCCAGGTGGGCTTTGGATTTATTTCTAAGACCTGTCTCAGCATTACTGATTGGGCTACCTTATTAGATCTTTGTCTCCCCCCCCCCCCCTCTGGATATAAGATTATAAATTCACCTAGGCTAGGAAAAAAGGGTGAAAGTTTAGCTGTGGTTTATAAGGAATTTTTTAAAATGTTGTTAAAGTTGATTCTTTGTGAGTTAAAGGGCTTGAACTGCTTTGCTTTAATTTTATGGACCCTTCAGTGTCTGGTTTGGTGTGATTTACATAGTCATCTAAAGACTATTCAATACAAAAAAGTGGCTTACCGTTAGCTCAAACTTCCCTAGCTGTACTTAAAGAATCTGGACCTAAATGAACAATAGACTTCTATGGTCTCTATCCGAATGCGGCAAGATGGATAAGGAGTAAGTATGTGTACACTGAGCGTTAGCTACCCAGGAGCGCTTACGGATTTAATTCAACACTGTTGTAATCCATATGGTTCTCAACTAGTAAACCATAGGACAACTTGGACCCCTGAGGAAGGAGTGTTTCTCCAAAACATGGACTGTGTTGGGTCCGGTACCCATGCACACGAGAGAATCTTTGGAACATATTTTATTGATTTTTAATAAAATTCCTGCAACTTGTACATTCCTCTCTGCAGTCTCTTTTTGTTTTTGGTTCTACCTGTTCACTGCAGACCCGTTGGATTTCTTTCTTTTTTTTTTTTGCTTATCTTATACTACATTCAGATTGTCTGAGTACAGGTCTTGTCTGACGATTGGGCAGACTTGATGGACCATGCAGGTCCATCTGTTGTCATTTACTATGTTTTAAATTCAACACACTCCTATGCATCACTTAGGATCTCCTAACAGGAAGAAAAAGACTTCAAGTGCTCACAAGTGAGCACCTGAAGTCTTTTTCTCCCTGTTAGGAGATCCTGAGGGATGCATAGGAGTGTGTTGAATTTAAGTACAGCAAGGGAAGTTTGAGCTAACGGCAAGCCACATTCTTGTATTGGATAGTCTTTAGATGACTTGTATTCTGTAGGGGACTTTAGTGATTTACATAGCAAATGATGGCAGATAAAGACCCAAATGATCCATCCAGTCTGCCCAACCATATATTCTCTATGATTTAAATTGTTCTTTTTCTTTAGATATTTCTAGACCAGAAACCCAGATTTTGTTGATTTACTATCCCTCAGACCAACGGAAAGAGTAAAGTAACTGAATTTTTGCCATAACAGTCAAGATTTTGATAGAGGACATAAACTTACATTTGGAAAATAGGAATGACCAAGAAATTGATGATTTTTATCTATTTTAGACTATTTTCAATTAATTATGGGTAGCTTAGTCCTGAAAAAGGATAAGCGGATTGCTTGGCAATCCTTACTGGTTCCCTCTCATATTTGTCTCTCTCTCTCTGGTGTCTTTTTCAAGCTGCGTTTGGTACGGAGGTTGCGTGATTATCTTTCTGGAGATAATTTTCACACTGTTGTCATACTGTTGATAACCCCTTTACTTGACTATTGTAACTCCATTTATTTGTGTTTGCCCAAATGTGTCTTGCGGTCATTGCAGCTAGTACAAAATGCTGCAGCTCAACTTATTGTTCAGGCATCTAAATATGATAACATCACTCCGATACTTCGTGAGCTTCACTGGTTGTCAATTGACATGCAGGTTGAGTTCAAAGTTCTCTGATCTTCAAAGTGCTTCAGTTTAACTGTCCAATGAGTGTTCACTCTTTGTTACAGTGGTATCGTCCTTCCCGTGAGTTACTGTCCTCTGATAAAAATTGTTTGGAAGTTCCTTCACTGGCGGTGGTGTGACTAATATGTAATCACAAGTCAATGTTCTCAATCCAGGGCACAATGCTTTCGAAAGCTCTTCCTTTACTTTTGCGCCAAACTAATATACTTTTGCATTTCAGAAATAGTTGGAGACTTTGCTGTATGAACGTTTGTTTGGTTCCAGTTTTAAGAATGTTTAAATTTTTCTGTTTTGTATTTTGTATGCAATGTGATTTTGTGTTTGTTTTTAGCCAATTGTGTATGTTACTCTGTTACTCACCTAGATTTGTGGATAGGTAGGTTATAAATAATTTTAAATAAATAAAATAAATAAATATTTAAAAGTTAGAGATGTTAACTAGAAAAAGATTCTTTGATCAGATCATATTTTGTGGATTTTATACTGTTACTTAAAATGTCTTCTACAGATTGTGCTCCAACTACAATATTGACAGCACGATACCCAGTTGCTGATCCGGCACAATCAATGTCCACATTCAAAAGATTAGGGGCTGGGGAGTCCATCCCAAATGATTTTTAACCAAATCGAGGGGTTTTGACGCAGAAAGTAAACTTAGGAAAAAAGATCATTTAAAATCCAAGATGGCTGCCACCAGCGAATTCATGCCAAAAACAGCAAACATAAACAATAGCAATTTTGGGGTCTGAGGAGGTGTAGGACCTGAATCCTACTTTGGAAAATGAAAAACAAATTTTAAAACAATCCACAAGTCACCCCTGAAGTTCCCATAGGAAATAATGGAGGATTGTTAGTTCTACAGTGCCTTGCCTGTCAGCAATTTTAACAGAAGCTGAATGGAGAAAAAGGACTTTCTGCCTAAGAAACTTCTCCAAATGACCAGAGTTGAAGATCTTCAGACTGCCAGCTGGCTGGACACCGACAATGACCTCCGCCCCCACAGATACTCACCACACGGTCAGGGGCGGGAAAGTCACTCTGCTCCATGAAACTCAAGTGGGTTTCGCTCCAGATGCACCTGTGCTTAAAACCCGTAACAAGGTCAGCGGGCAAGCAAATTCCCAGGGGAAGGGACCCTGAGTTTAAGAAGGTGTGGCACACAGCAGGCTGGCTCCACAGATCCACCAAAGTTTCTCTGTGAAGCAGCAGTCCGGCACCTTTGACAGGGGACCACCGGGAAGGGGTCTCAAGGTACTGAAACCACTGAGAAAGCGAACTTTAAGCAAAAAAAACCAAACAAACAAGAAAAAAGAAGCAACTGCAACTGACTTAACTGGATATGTTTGCTAGCTCTCAGGCTAAAGGGGTGAAGCATGTGCTCAGAAAAATGTCTGGATTTCTGCAACTCCTGGATTGCGGGTTGGGATCGAACACTTAGCATATAGAATCTGGAAGGGATGTAAAAAACTACATTGGCTGCCCATAACCACGAGGATCAAGTTTAAACTAGGTATCACTGTCTAAGATCCTGAGAGGAAATGCCCCCGCCTACCTAACAAAGTTAACTATAATACTCGAGTGTGCCTCCAACAGATATTCTACCAGAAATCTTTTCTACCTAAAATTTCCAGCATGCAACAATATAAAATCTAACAGGCAAATTACCTTATCCATTCAAAATCAATTAGCAAAATGCTGGTACCAACTACTACTTACACTATGATCTTGTGACCACTATCTTAGGTTCCAAAAACTTTTAAAAGCATTTCTCTACCAAGATAGGAAACCAACCCTGAATTAACTGAATGGTTAGGAAATTATAAGGTTAGGAAATTATCCCCTTGTATGCTTCTATCGGTATCCTCTCATCCTTTTTTAGTTCTTTTGTCCTCTGTAGTCCCTGCCTTTAGCTTCATGTCCTCTCCCTACACTGTGAAGGTCCTTTTGTAACCCGTTCTGAACTATTGGGAGGACGGGATAGAAATCGAAATAAATAAATGGCAATTGTAAAAGCCCATTCGTAAACTGTCTAATGCAACTCCAGGGACAAAACAAAGAGTCAACGATGACGTACTTGTAACTATGTATTTGTAACTACAACCTAATTATATTAATAGTTATACTGATCTACCTATACTAGCAACCACATTTAACGTCCATGTCAAACTGTCCTTTGTAACTTCCTGGTAACTGACTCAACCTCTTCTAATGTAATCCAACCTTGAACTGAATAGGTAAAGGCGGAATAGAAAACCTGATTAACATAACATTGCTACTGTTATTTCCTATGTTGAAGAAGTGAGTTACTCTCTCTGTCTTACAGAGAATATGGCGGAATAAAAATCACTAATGTAATGTAATATGTGGAAAATCTTTTAGGCTTTTAGGAATTTCTACATCTAAAACATTACATTATATTACATTGGTATCTTCTATCCCGCCAATACCTTTCAGTTCTAGGCGGTTTACAACAAGAGTTGGCCTGGTCATTTCCAGGGAGAATACATGGTTAATAAATGTAGTATGCGTCGGAATCTGTGGAGGGTCGATCAGGTTTAGTTAGATCATTTGACAAATTTCTTGAATAGAAAAGTTTTAAGTTCTTTCCTGAATGTTTTGTAATTGGGCGTCATAGTCAGCAGATTGGAGAGGTGGCGGTTTAGTTTCGCTGTTCTGGTGGCTAATAGTCCGTCGTATATTTTTGCTTTGTATACCTTTGATTAGGGGGGTGGGTAAAGTGTGCATGAGTTCTCCTTGGTCTGGATGTATTTTTCCTAATTAGGCGATTGCTCAGATAGCTTGGTCTGTTTCCATTTAGGGCTTTGAATAGGGTGCAGTAGAATTTGTATTGTATGCGGGCTTGTACTGGGAGCCAGTGTGAATCTCGGAATGTGGTGGTAATGTGGTCATATTTTTTCAGCGAGTAAATCAGTCTAAGAGCTGTATTTTGGACTGTTTGTAATTGTTTTAGCATGTTGATTGGGCATGACTCAGTTACCACCACCAATATGTCCATTCACTATCCACACCGTGTTCCTCAAAATGCCACACTAAATTATAGTGTGGTAGCGGTCCTCATGGGAACCTTTGTACGGTGTAATTTTTCTAAAAAATAAACCAATAATTTCATTTGGACAGTTCTGGCGAATACTTTAAAGATTTAGCTAATGCTAGGTTTTTGAACTGTTCTGCATTCTCCTTCCCCGACCCTGATGAAAGAGTGAAACACGTCGGTGGTGATTGAGGCAGAGCTGTTCTAAGCTAAGTGGCATTTTTGCATATTTATTAGGAAGTTAAGACTATACATTCAAACATGAGCACTGGCACTTTATAAATGACTATAAATAGATATGACTAGAGATTTTTAGCATCAGAATGTCCAAATGAAATTATTGGTTTATTTATTAGAAAAATACACCGTACAAAGGTTCCCATGAGGACCGCTACCACACTATAATTTAGTGTGGCATTCTGTGGAACACGGTGTGGATAGTGAATGGACATATTGGTAGTGGTAACTAAGTATTGATGAGCTAATTAATTTGAAGTTTTGTGCATTATTGGATTGGGCATGACAGCATTTTATGTTTTAAGTGTCACAAAATGTCACTATAAGCCTGTGTGCAGATTTAACTCTGAGCACTTTTTAAAATAATACACATATTTTGTATGATTACCGTATTTCCCCATGTATAGGCCACCCCACATGATAGGCTGCCCCATTGTATAGGCCGCAGAAAATGCTGAGCTACATTTTAAAACTGCTAGATAAGCTAACCCATTTTACTAGCTGCAGCTTATCTAACAGTAGCTGAACTTTTATAAAATCATCTCCACCCCCCCGGTACCTTTTTAAATCTCCCTTGCATAACTCCCTCGCTGGATGAATGCCGGCTGCAGCCTCCAATCCTGCAGCCAGTGGTGCAGTACAGGGGCAAACTTTCGGCATCCAGCCTGGCCCCGTGCTGCTTCCAGAATGGCTACCATCAGTTCTCACGGCGTGGGGCCAAGCTGGATGCCGAAAAGATCGCTCCTGCCTTGCAACGCTGGCCGTGAGATTGTAGGAGGCAGTTGTCCAGCGAGGGAAGTATGTAAGGATTTAAAAAGGTACAGGGGGAATGATTTAAAAAGGTACCGGGGATGGGAGGAATGATTTACAGGGAGGATGATTTACATGGGGGGATGTCTTTAGAAAGGCTGCCCCAAGCCGAACCCAGTACTCATGTTTGTAAAATTCATGTATAAGCCACGGTCTATACATAGGGAAATACGATAATGATTAGGAAGCTTTGTGAAAGTAATCCGCTATAATAAAACCCTTAGCGCACTTCAAACTCCATGTGTCCGTGATCCATGACTCCGTGCTGCGCATGCGCACTGCCTGCCTCAGCTGATTTCCTGCCCCGATCTCCGACTCCAGCTGAATTCTGCCTTCTGACTACGCTACCGCTTCCGAGATGCCTCTTCTTCTCACCCCTGGACCAGCAGCGGCAGAAGCTGCAGTTTCATCAAGCAGCCACGGGGCATCTGCTAGGCCGGCCCACTATGATAATGCAAGGCGGGCCGGCCTAGTAAAAATCCTGAGGCTGCCCAGCCTAGCAGATGCTGGACAGGGAGCAGGGAAGGTAGAAGGAGTACTACTGGACAGGGGGGAGGTAAAAGTAATGGAAAAGGGCTTCTGCTGGACAGGGGGGAGCAGGGAAGGGGTGCTGCTGGACAGGAGGAAGAGACAGAAAGAAAGACACGGGGAAAAAGAAGGAAAGAAAGAAAGACAGGGGGAAAAAGAAGGAAAGAAAGAAAGACAGGGGGAAAAAGAAGGAAAGAAAGAAAGACAGGGGGCCAGGGAGAGAGAGAGAGAGAGCCAGACAGAAAAAGGGGGCAGGGAGAGAGACAGGAAGAAAGACAGACAGGGGGTCAGGAAGAAAGGAGGTAGAGAGAGAGAAAGAAAGAAATGGGGCCAGGGAGAGAGAGAGAAAGAAAGACAGACAGACAGGGGGCTAGGGAGAGAGAAAGGGGGCATGGGGAAAAAAAGAAAGACAGACAGGGGGGCCAGAGAAAGAAAGGGGGCAAGGAGAGAGAAAGAAAGAAAGACAGGGAGCCAGGGAGAGAGAAAGAGAAAGAAAAAAAGAAAGAAAGGGGGCAGGGAAAGAGAAAGAGAGAAAGAAAGAAAGGGGGCAAGGAGAGCGAGAAAAAGAATACAGACAGACAGGGGGCCAGGAAGAGAAAGGGGGCAGGGAGAGAAAGAGAAAGAAAGAAAGACAGAAAGAAAGGGGGCAGGGAGGGAGAAAAAGAAAGACAGAAAGAAAGGGGGCAGGGAGAGAGAAAGAAAGAAAAACACACAGACAGGAGGCCAGGGAGAGCAACAGAAAGACAGACAAAAAGAAAGGGAGCAGGGAGAGAGAGAGAAAGAAAGAAAGAAAGAGAAAGAAAAAAAAAAAAAAGAAAGAAATGCCTAACTCTACACATCTGTTCTAGAACCTGTTAATGTAACAGGATAAAAAACTAGTAAGAGCTATATAATAACATAACATAGTAAGAATTATAGCACTTTTCCATATTGCAAAATCCAAGTCCATATCATTCAGAGTTTTTTTTTTTCCAATAAAATATTAATTAAGAGATATTTACCATGAAGTAAAACAACTCTATTCCAGGCTATCAGGTTGCTGTCCACATTTTTGTCAGAAAACAGCAAGGTTGTTGTGACATAGTCAAGCAACTAGTTAAAACAAAATAACACAGTTAATATATATCATCATTTTGCTAATTAATCCTGCCTCATAAAATACTGTATATCCTTGGGTTTCTAGGTGTAGTAGACAAAATGGGCCAAACAGCTCTATCTCACTGCACTTAAAACAATTTCAGTAAAAAGTATATTGGCTGCAAGTAGTACAAGCTTGAACCACTTCACTGCCGATAATGTGGCCATCATCCTTCCATACCATTTCCCAATTCACTGTGCTAAGAATTTCTATCAATGTTCTCTATACAGGTTGGGCCACGTACAGAATATCATTCTGTCTAGCTAGATGGTTACAACCTGCAATTCATACTAAGGAATTTTGCACCTCCTAAAATAATAATTTGGAGAATACACCAAAGCTTTGAAATTATTTTATATTGGCTGGTCTTGTCTCCTTTGCTCAAAATCCTGAGATAGATGTAATTACCATTCAGTGTAGATTGCATATTTTTTGGCTATTTTATGTGCTTGAACAGATAGGATCATATACGGTAACTATGCACACTCAGGTTACTCATCCCATTTTTTTCTTTACCATTTCACCATCAGCCCTTACCATTATCCTCAGCCTCTGTCCCAAGTGCATTTCCTATTTATGATGGATACTACTAGTTTTGTTAGTAGAAAAATACTTTCTTTTATTGAAGAATGCAAAAAATTAAAAATGTTTGTCACATCTTAGTCTTTTCTTTCTGCAAGTAGTTTTTGCATTCCTCATTGTCCATGCCAGACCATCCCAGATGAGTGGGATATGTAATGTAATGTAATGTAATTTATTTCTTATATACCGCTACATCCGTTAGGTTCTAAGCGGTTTACAGAAAATATACATTAAGATTAGAAATAAGAAAGGTACTTGAAAAATTCCCTTACTGTCCCGAAGGCTCACAATCTAACTAAAGTACCTGGAGGGTAATAGAGAAGTGAAAAGTAGAGTTAGAGGAAAAATAAAAATAAAATAAACATTTTAACAAGACAGCATTGATCTAAATACTTTGGAAGGTAGAAGAGAGGAGAGAAAGGAATAGAAGCAACGTGGCAAAGGGTTCCCGGTAGTGGCGGCTGGTCCTATTGCTGCTTAATATGTCCCTGCCAGTAGATGGAAACTGAAAATGGAAGAGCATAGCTGGCTTATCTCCCCTAATAGGAGGTTAGGGCTGTTGTCAGCTCCTCAGTATTTCTCTGTCTCTAGCAGGTGGTACATAAAAGTGCAGCAGCTATAAGAAGGTCATTTCTAGGAAAGCTATAGGCCCAGATTAAGCATAAACTAAGTTTGGGGGATGATCTGGACTGCAGTCCTTTGGGCTAATCTCCCTTCCACCTTAGAAATGACTCTACTGGAATCTGTTCTCATACCAATGGGTTCAGTACTAGGTTGTACCAGATAACTTTCAACTCTTGGTGGGTCAGACAAAGAGCTACGTATACCACATTATCTCTCTGCCTTTGGAAAGCAACAAGGAGGCAGTAAAGTGAAAAAGGCTTCTAGTACATCCTCTTTCCCACACTGCCTCCCAGTTTCCTGCATCAGATCTGGACTTAGGAAAAATGGGCAATTGCAATATGTGGAGGTTTAGCAAGGGCTACAGTCCAGTCAGGTTTTTCAAGATTTTTACAATGAATATGTATGAGATTGATTTGAATGTACTGCTTCCATTGTATGCAAATCAATCTTGTGCATATTTTTTGTGGAAATCTTGAAAATCCGACTGGGTCATGGCCTTCAAAGACCATGGCTGCCCACCCCTGATCTAGCCCAAAGCAAAGACAGCAGGGTTCACTAGATAGAATTGTGGTCTGTGCAGTATACATGGAATAGGCCTGGTTCATGCTCCCCCTTCTAGAGAGATTAGCAGCCATTTCACTACTACTACTGCTGCTGAAGATAGTCCCCCATGGAGCTGCTTTGTCCAGGACACAAGAAATATGAGAACACTGTTTCTGTCTGCTTGCCTCAAGAAGATAAACTCAGCCAGATAAACTAAACTAAACCTTAGGTTTGTATACCACGCCATCTCTGCAAGCGTAGAGCTCGGCACGGTTTACAGAGTTAGGATAGAAAGGAACTCCAATGAAGGGTTAAAGGAAAGGAACTAAGAGGGTAGAGAGGGGCCAGGGTACAAGAGAGCGGGAGGTATTAGATTTTTGAGAAGAGCCAAGTTTTCAGGTGTTTGTGGAAAAGTTGGAGGGAGCTGGAATTTCTGAGCAGGGATGTGAGGTTATTCCAGAGTTCTGTGGTTCTAAAGGGGAGGGATGTTCCTAGTTTTCCTGCGCAGGATATACCTTTTGTAGAAGGGAAAGATAGTTTCAATTTTTGGGAGGATCTGGCGGAATTAGGGTTTGAGGAATTCCAAAAGAGTGGAATAACGGGAGAGAGGATGCCGTGAAGGATCTTGAAGGCTAAGCAGGCACATTTGAAGCGGACTCTGGAGGGTACTGGAAGCCAGTGAAACTTGGACAGGAGTGGAGAGACATGGTTGAATTTGCCTTTTGCAAAAATAAGCTTAGCCACGGCATTCTGAATTAGCTGAAGTCTATGTAGGTTTTTCTTAGTTAGGCTTATAAAGACGGAGTTGCAATAATCCATTCTAGAGAGGATGGTGGATTGAACAATGACGGCGAAGTGAAATTGATGAAAGAAGGATCTCACTTTCCTCAGCATGTGGAGGCTAAAGAAGCATTTTTTTTACCAAGGAGTCGATGTGGTCATTGAAGGAAAGAGAAGAGTCTATGATGATGCCCAGGACTTTGCTTGAAAACTCAAGCTAAAGAGTGGGGCCGGAAGACAGTGGGATGGAGGTGGGTAAATTATCTAATATTGGGCCGAGCCAAAGTAATTTTGTTTTGGACTCATTTAGTTTCATTTGTACAGTTTGGCCCCAGGATTGGAGGTTCATTATACATGCGGATATGTTCTCAGCGAGGTTAGAGAGGTTCGAGTCGGTCTCGAGGAGGATAAGGATGTTGTCAGCATAGGTGTAGAGAGTTTCTAGGGGGGATAGATGGAGGAGTTTCAGAGAGGACATGTAGATGTTGAAAAGGATAGGAGAGAGGGGTGAGCCTTGCGGGACTCCACATATCAGCTTCCAGGGGGAGGATGAGGTACCGTTTATGTTAACGGTGTAGGAGCGGGAGCGTAGGAATTTTGAGAACCAATCTAGGACAGTGGAACTTATGCCTATTTCGGAGAGTTGGAAAATTAGGATGTCATGGACGACGTTGAAAGCTGTGGAAAGATCGAATTGTAGAAGAACAGCAAATTTGTTGTGAGAATGGAGTTGTTGCACCTTAGAGATTAGTGAGGCCAGTAAGGATTCGGTGCTGAAGTTGGGTCTGAAGCCGAATTGGTGGGGTAGGAGAATAGAGAATCTTTCTAGATAGGATGAGAGTTGAGTGGATATGGTAGATTCTAACATCTTAGTTAGGAGAGGGATGTTTGATATTGGATGGTAATTGGATGGTATGGAGGGGTCAAGGTCGGTCTTTTTCAGTAGGGGGGTCAGAGCAATGTGTCCCATTTCGGAGGAGAAAAGGCCCGATGTTAGGGCAGAGTTTATAAGTTTGGTGAGGGAGGTGATGGCCTGTGTAGAGATATTCTCAAATAGGTAGGAAGGGAAAGGATCCAAGGTACACTTGCAAGTTTTTAGTTTGAGGCAGAGTTTGGAGATTTGCGATTCGGAAACAGGCTCAAAAACAGTCCAGGATCTGTCAGCTGGAATGGGATTGGAGACAGGTAGGGTAGGGTTGAGGCCAGTAGAAGCCAGGGAGTTGTAGGAGACTGTAGGTGGGAAGGATCATCTTAGGATGGTAACCTTTTCATTGAAGAATTTTGCTAGGACATCGGCTGATAGAGACGGGGGGAGCAAGGTGGGGTCTTTTTTTGTAGTTAAGGAGCGCCAAATGTTAAACAACACACTGATCTGGTTGTTGGATCTGGAGATCTTGTCTCCGAAGAAGTTCTTCCTGGCTTTTTTTAGTGCTGAATTATAAAGTTTAATATTGACTCTCCAGGTTTGTCTGTCTGAAGGGGATTTGGATTTTTTCCATTTGCGCTCCAAAGCGCGACATTTCTGTTTCAGTTCTCTGTGAAGTGGGAGGTACCAGGGGGCCTTTCGGGGGTAGGAGATGGTTTTAGTGGATATTGGAGCAAGGGAGTGGTAGATGGATTCGGAGAGGGAGGTCCAGTTGCGCCAATTGGATTCAGAATCTGTAGGCTTAGGATTGGAGGAGAGTTGATTGAGGAATTTGGACCAGAATAGATCGCTCAAAATTTTTTTGCAGAAGGTTATGAAGTGGGAGGAACAGGATGGGGATTCGAGGTGTGACATGAAAATAGGGAGACAGGTAGCCCCTAAGAAGTGGTCAGACTAAGGGACTTGTTCTCAACGAGTGTCGTCGGTTGAAGTTTTGAAGGCGGGAAGATCAAGGAAACTGGTGAAGTCTAGTATGTGCCCCTTTTCGTGGGTTGGAGAGGAGGTAGGTGGGGGGAAACCTAGAGAGGTAAGGAAGTTGTTAAATTCGATCGTGTCCTTGCTGGTGGTATCGTCGAGGTGGAGATTGATATCACCAACGATCAGTAGTCTTTGAAATTTGAGGAAGGCGTTTGTTATGGCCTCAAAGACGAGATTGGAGGAGTTGCTCCAAGGGGTAGGTGGGCGGTATAGTAACAAGATGCCCAATGGGTGAGTGCGGAGTTCATCGTTTACTGAGGCAAGCATATATTCTAGAGAGGCATGAGTGCCCTTCTCGAGGAGCTGGACATCAAAGAAAGATTTATAAAGGAGTGCCAGTCCACCTCCTGTTCGATTGGGTCTGGGAGAGAAGAGGCCTTGGTGGCCGTGGGGGAGGAGTTCGTTTTGAGTGAATAGATCATCTTTGGCGATCCATGATTCCGTGATGCACAGGAATCCAGGGTCGAGATCGTCGAGAAGGTCCTTCAAGATTTGGGTCTTGTTGCATGCGGATCTGGCATTGCAATAAAGTATTGGGACTGGGGTGAGAGAGTCAGAGGCAGCGTTGGGAAGGTTGGCGGGGGGGGGGCAAGGGCTTTAGTGAATCGTGATTGACTTTTCTGGGGTACTTCTTGAAAGGGTGATTTCTGGTGTGTATCAGTGGGGATTCTGAGGCCAGGGCAGGTATCAATGGTGTTTGCGGGGTCAAGTAGGTTGGGAGAGGGAGGTTTCAGACAGAGGGAAGTATAGAGAGGTGAGCAGAGTAGGAGGAGAAGGAGCCAGAAGGATGGATTCATGGCGGGAGTTAGGACTAGGTGGTTGGTGCGTGAGAGTCTGCAGCAGGGGGGGTGGGTAGTGTTATTTTTTTTTTTTAGGGGTAGATCAGAGGAGGGGCCTTAGCGGTGAAGGCAATTAGCAGCTAGACACTATTCGTATGGAAACCTATGACGGAGAGACTTGGGACAGTAGATGATTAACAGGGAGGACTTGCACAGCCGAGGTTTGTGTGTAGCCGGAGGATGTGCTGGGGGGAAACTGGGGCTCAGAAGAGTGAATACTAGGCGAAACCTTTGGCAGTAGTACAATTTAGCACTAAACAAGAGCATAGACTGTAATACAAATTTGTCAGCGGGCAGTATCCGGGTTGGGAAGTTATACAAGGGATGATTAGACAAGGGAGAGCTGTGAAGTCTGGAGGCCCGCAGTGGACCTCGATGAGCCCAGGAGAGGGAGGGCGTCGAGCTAGACAGTGAGGGGGCCAAACGGTCTTGCACGGTCTTGAACGGTCTTGCACGGGCTTCGGCAGCTCTCGGGTAAGCTGCAGGGAGGCAAAGCTCAGAAAAGAGCACAGGCAGGGCCGATCACTCCTGCTCCTGCGGCGTAGGAAGGAAGGACAAGAAGGCAGAAGCTTCCTCCTTCCTCTGCAGATGCAATTCACAATACAACCCAGGCTTTCCAAGACCTGGACCATTTGATGTACTGTGCGCCGACCCTTGGCAAACAAGGGGGCTCTGATCAGCCAATCGTCCAAGTACGGGTGTACCTGCAGCCCTATTTTCCTCAAGTGAGCCGCCATGACCACAATCATCTTGGTGAAGGTATGAGGTGCTGTTGCCAGGCCAAAACTGAGAACTGTAAATGATTTTCCAGAACATGAAACTGGAGGAATTTCCAGTGTGCCTAATAAATGGGAATTTGCAAGTACGCCTCCGTAAGATCCAGAGAGGCAAGGAACTCTCCCGGGGCCACCACTGCTTTGACAGACCACACTATCTCCATGTGAAAGTGCAGAATCTTGAGCACTGCACTGACGTGCAAAAGATCCAGAATTGGTCTACAATCGTCTTGAGCCTTTCTTTGGTGTGATAAAGCATATGGAGTATCTGCCTGAGCCTGAGTCTTCAGGCAACACCAATTCTAAGGCCTGAATATCCAACAATCTTTCTATAGTGGCTTGCACTTTGACCGCTTTTTTCAGGCGACCTGCAGAAGAATCCACAAACCAATCTTTCAGAGGCCGGACAAATTCTAGCTTGCAGCTGGACTGAATAATGTCCAGAACCCACTGGTTGGACAAGATGCGGTCCCAGGCCTGCAGGAACACCAAAAGAGAGGCCTCCCTTGGCCTGGCATCATTGTGCCTTTTTGTATCCCTGAGACAATCTCCGAGACATGGCACAAGAATATGGGCAGGAACGCCTGGAGCCATGAAATTAGAGCATCCCAAACCTCTTGAGGTTCTGGGTCTGTTGTCAGGTAGCATCTTAGGGCGACAGTCCACTACAGAATTCATGAGATCGTCCAAGCCCTTGCCAAATAACAATTGCCCTTTAAAGAGAAGCCTTGCAAAAGTAGCCTTAGAGGTGGAATCACTGACCCACTGTCTAATTCAGAGCATTCTGCAGGCATAAATTGTAGAGGGTGGTGGATGCCTGGAATGTGCTCCCGAGAGAGGTGGTGAAAAAGAAAACGGTGACAGAGTTCAAAGAAGCGTGGGGTGAACACAGATGATCTAGAATCAGAAAATAGTAAATTTTGAAGAACTAAGGCCAGTACTAGGTAGACTTGCATGGTATGTGTCTATATATGGCCTTTTGATTGAGGATTTGCTGGGGAGGGCTTCAATGGCTGGGAGTACGTAGATGAGCTGGAGTGAGCTTTGATGGAGACTTCAGCAGTTGGAACCCAAGCACAGTACCGGGTAGAGCTTTGGATTCTTGCCCAGAAATAGCTAAGAAGAAAAAAATTTAAATTGAAATCAGGTTGGGCAGACTGGATGGGATAATCCCGGAATAATCCCGGAAGATTGGAGGATAGCAAATGTTACACCAATCTTCAAAAAAGGATCGAGAGGCGACCCAGAGAACTATAGACCGGTGAGCTTGACCTCAGTTTCCGGGAAGATGGTCGAATCACTGATCAGGGAAGGTGTCAATGAGCATATAGAAAAAAATAAACTGATGAGAACAAGCCAGCACGGTTTCTATAAAGGACGATCGTGCCAAACAAATCTACTACATTTCTTTGAGGGGATAAGCAAACATTTGGACCAAGGTAGCCCCATTGACATAGTTTATCTGGATTTCCAAAAAGCCTTCGACAAGGTACCCCATGAGCGCCTGCTGAAAAAACTGTGGAACCACGGGGTGGATGGGGACGTCCACAGATGGATCCAAAATTGGCTGGAGGATAGGAAGCAGAGGGTAGTAGTAAAAGGACACTACTCTGACTGGAAAGGGGTCACGAGTGGTGTCCCGCAGGGATCAGTGCTGGGACCGCTGCCGTTCAATATATTCATTAACGATCTGGAAACGGGCACGAAGTGCGAAGTTATCAAGTTCGCGGACGATACAAAACTCTCCAACAGGGTCAAAACTGTTGAGGAATGCAAAGAACTGCAGAGCGACCTGAACAAACTGTGTGAGTGGGCAAAAAGATGGCAGATGAGCTTCAATGTGGAGAAATGCAAGGTCTTGCACATGGGGAAAGGGAACCCCATGTACAGCTGTACGATGGGAGGGAGGGTGATGGGGAAAGGCACCCTAGAAAAAGACCTGGGGGTTTTGGTGGATACAACAATGAAGCCAGCGGCGCAATGTGCAGCGGCCTCTAAGAAAGCGAACAGAATGCTGGGCATTATCAAAAAAGGTATCACTACCAGAACGAAGGAGGTTATCCTGCCATTGTATCGAGCAATGGTGCGACCACATCTGGAATACTGTGTCCAATACTGGTCACAGTACCTTAAGAAAGACATGGCGATACTTGAGAGGGTCCAGAGGAGAGCAACTAGGATAAAAGGAATGGAGAACCTTTCATATGCCAAAAGGTTAGACAAACTGGGGCTCTTTACCCTGGAAAAGCGGAGAGTGAGAGGAGACATGATACAGACATATAAAATCATGAGAGGCATAGAGAGGGTGGAGAGGGACAGATTCTTCAGACTAGCAGGGACAACAAAAAACAAGAGGTCACTCGGAAAAACTGAGAGGGGACGGATTCAAAACGAATGCAAGGAAGTTTTTCTTCACTCAGAGGGTGGTGGACACCTGGAACACGCTTCCAAAGGAGGTAATAGGACAGAGTACAATACTGGGTTTTAAAAAGGGACTGGATGACTTCCTGGAAGCGAAGGGGATTGCAGGGTATAGATAGAAGGTTACTCTACAGGACAAAATCGAAAAGTGTATGTGAGTTTTAGGGTAGGAGCACTATCAGGTCCTGGACCTGAGGGGCCGCCGCGTGAGCGGACTGCCGGGCACGATGGACCTCCGTTCTGACCCGACAGAGGCAAGTCTTATGTTCTTATGACTATTCGGGTTTTTATCTGCCATCATCTACTATGTTACTATGAATATACTGACACCTTACCTAGGACCTACATACAGTCATACAGGGCATCAGCAACATAATCTATTCCAGCCAAAAGAAGCTGATGAGGGAGTTCTACAGTCTCACTCTCCAGAGTACGCAGTCTGGACAAGCAAGCATGCTTGACAAAGGATGCCACCGAGGCAGCTTTGACTCCTAAAGCTGCTGAAAGAGTCTCCCGAGATCCATATTCACACGGTGGTCCTGAATGTCTGAGCACAACACCCTTATTGCGAAGGGAGGTGTGCTTAGTCACCTGAGAGACCCCCGAGGGTACCCTCCAACCACATGCCCTGGAATGCTGTGCTCAACAATATGGCCAACATGGGAAAACCAGGCCAAGCACAAGATGGATTCTTCTAAGGACAAAATAACAGCTTTAAAACTTCTTTTATCCCAGGACAAGCAGGCAGCATATTCTTGACTGATGGGTGACGGCACCGACGGACAATTTTTCCCTTCATGCCCCCTTCACCGGGTTTTAAGAAGTGTCAGCGGTGTGCACGTCCTATTTCCCTTTCTGACCCGCACAAGTGGTGCCTTCAGTGTCTGGGTCCGGACCATAGGGCAGAAACGTGCACCCACTGCAGTTCTCTCCAAAAGAGAACTCTAAAGAATCGCCAAATTCAACAGCGAATTCTTTTCGGTGCTGCCATGGAAGTTCCCCCGGCATTGACACCGTCATCTTCCTCCAAATCGGCACCGGTGACTTCGACACCGCAAGATCCATCCTCGGTGTCGCACCCTGTAGGTAAGCCGGCTAAGAAGCCATCCCCTACTGTCCTTAGCCCGCCAGTCGAACAAGCAGTGAGCCAAGTCCTGCAGACTGCGCGCCGGCCTCGCAAACACTCCGCTCCTATTGAAGTCACTGCCTCTTCATCGGCATCGACTTTGCCTGAGCGTCGCGCTGCACCGCAGGTACCGAGCAAGAAAAAAGCGGTACCGGTGCCATCGGGACCGTCTCTGGATGAGAGAATAGCATCCATCCTTCAGGTCCAGCTTAAGGAGCAGTTACAACACTTGCTCCCGGCTCTGCTGACTCCGAGCCTTCCAGTGTCGGTACCTACTGAGCATTCGGTGCCGATCATCGAACAGCCTGTTTTGTCGGCATCGACGTTGTAGGCACCGCAAAAATCTGTTTCTATGCCTGTTCTCTCGGCGGAACCGAAGTCTCTTCGACGCACTGCTTACTCGACTTCGGAGCCGGTGCCGTTCTCTGACACCCGTACTGCTGTACAGTCACCCGGTATGGTGTCCATGAGGTCTGGTAAATCGGTACGCAAAACCAAGCATACCGAACCTTCTACCCCACTTTCTCAGGGCCGTCTGTCATCGGTACAGGACCCTGATTTGTGGGATGATTCTGATGACCCCCTCGGTACCGAGGCAGATTATTCCTCAGAGGAGGATGTTACATCGGTGCAGGATCCTGCTGGTAAGCCAGAGCACTCGTCCTTCACCAAGTTTCTTAAGGAGATGTCGGACACCCTTTCCATCCCTCTAGAGTCTGACTCTAAAAAATCCAAAGCATTTCTTGATACTTTGGATTTTGACCAGCCTCCGAAAGAATTTTTAAAGTTACCCCTCCATGACATCTTGAGGGAAACTTTTTACAAAAATTTAGAAACTCCTCTCACCGTTCCAGGAGCCCCTAGGAAGCTGGAATCGCTTTACAAGGTGATTCCTATTCCAGGGTTTGACAAACCCCAGCTGCCCCATGAATCTCTGCTGGTGGAGTCCACCCTCAAAAAATCGGCAGGCTCTAGTGTATATGCCTCTGTCCCTCCTGGCAGAGAGGGCAAGGCCATGGATAAATTTGGTAAAGGACTTTACCAAAATGCAATGCTGGCCAACCGTTCAGGTAATTATGCGTTTCACTTCTCTTTTTACCTGAAACATTTGATTCAGCAAGTCTCTTCTTTTCAAAAGTATCTTCCTGACTGTAAGCTTCCTGCATTCCAACAATGCACTTCCAGTCTCCTACAACTCAGGAAGTTCATGGTCCGGTCCATCTATGATACTTTTGAACTCACATCCCGAGCCACGGCTATGTCTGTAGCGATGAGACGATTGGCATGGCTCCGAGTCTCCGACCTTGATGTGAACCACCAGGACCGCCTTGCCAATGCTCCCTGCCTGGGTGATGAGCTCTTTGGAGAATCTATGGATACCACCACTCAAAAGCTCTCTGCCCATGAGACGAGGTGGGATACTTTGCTGAAAAATAAAAAGAAGCCTCCTCCTCCTCGTCCATTTAGACAGTAGCCATCATATCAGAGGCGGTTTTCTGCTCGGCCAGTTCAGCCTCAACCTCCACAACCTTGGAGGCAGCGGCAACAGCACCAACAAGCACGTCAACAACAGCAGCCTACCATAAAGCCTGTCACTCAGACTAAGCCGACTCAGCCCTTTTGACTCCCTTCTCCTGGGCATTGCCAGTCTCCCTCCCTCCTGTCCTCTTCCACAGCCCATAGGAGGTCGATTAACCATTTTTCACTCTCGATGGGAGGTAATCACCACCGACCAGTGGGTGCTCTCGATCATAGCCCAAGGCTACTCCCTCAATTTTCAGACTCCCCCGGCGTTAGGCCTGCCAAAAGAGTCTGCTTCCAACAAGTCTCAGTCCCTCCTTCTCGCTCAAGAGGTTCAATCCCTCCTTCTTCTCAATGCCATCGAAGAAGTTCCTCAAGATCAGCGAGGTCAGGGTTTTTACTCCCGGTACTTTCTAGTTCCCAAAAAGACCGGAGACCTCAGACCCATCTTAGATCTCTGAGATCTCAACAAATGTTTGGTCAAGGAGAAGTTCAAAATGCTCTCTCTTGCCACCCTCTACCCTCTTCTCGCTCAGGGCGACTGGCTATGCTCCCTCGATCTCAAAGAGGCTTACACACATATTCCTATCCATCTGACGTCCAGGCAATATCTGCGCTTTCTCATCAATCAACATCATTATCAGTACAAAGTGCTACCCTTCGGCCTGGCCTCCTCTCCCAGGGTATTCACCAAATGTCTGATTGTGGTAGCGGCCTATCTCCGCTCTCACAACTTTCAAGTCTTTCCTTATCTGGACGACTGGTTGATCAAAGCTCATTCCCCTCAGGCGGTTCTGCTTGCCACCAATCAGACCATTCACTTCCTTCGACTATTAGGGTTCGAAATCAATCTATCCAAGTCTCACCTCATTCCGACCCAGCGACTTCAATTTATTGGAGCCGTTCTGGACACTGTTCTGATGAGGGCGTTTCTTCCATCCAGCCTTCACGCCATCCTCCATCTCTGTCAGCAGGTGTTTCAACAGATTACCATTTCTGCGAATCACATGATGGTGCTATTGGGGCACATGGCTTCGACAGTACATGTCACACCCTTCGCACGTCTCCACCTGCGTACTCCTCAATGGACCTTAGCGAACCAATGGTCCCAAGCGACGAATCCTTGTTCACAACACATATCTGTGACCTCGTCTCTTCGACAGTCGCTTCTTTGGTGGTTGACATCTTCAAATCTATCCAGAGGTCTGCTGTTCCATCTACCTCCTCATCAACTAATCATCACCACAGATTCCACCCCCTACGCCTGGGGAGCTCACTTGAACGAATTCCAAACTCAGGGATTTTGGACTGCCCAGGAAAAGAAACACCACATCAATTTCCTGGAACTCCGAGCGATGTTCTATGCCCTCAAGGCGTTTCAACATCTTCTCTTTCCTCAAGTACTACTCATTTGCACAGACAATCAAGTTGCAATGTACTACATCAACAAACAGGGAGGAACGGGCTCTCGCCTGTTGTGTCAGGAAACCCAACGGATTTGGTCTTGGGCGACAGCTCCTCACTTATTCCTGAAGGCTGTCTACATTCAAGGGGAACAGAATTCCTTAGCGGACAATCTCAGCAGAATTCTCCAACCTCACGAACGGACTCTCGATCCCTCGACTCTTCAGTCCATTTTCGCTCAATGGGGCACTCCTCAAGTGGACCTTTTTGCAGCTCCCCACAACCATCAGCTGCCCCTGTTTTGCTCCAGACTCTACTCTCCTCACCGTCTGGCGCCCGATGCATTTCTCCTGGATTGGACCAGTCTCTTCCTATATGCTTTTCCCCCTCTACCATTCATGCTGCGAACACTGTTCAAGCTCAAGAGGGAACAAGCCACCATGATTCTCATCGCTCCACGGTGGCCCAGGCAACATTGGTTCTCCCTTCTACTTCAACTCAGTTCCAGGGAACCCATACCTCTTCCACTGTTTCCTTCTCTGCTTTCTCAGCATCAGCAGACCCTACTGCATCTCAACCTGCAGTCTCTGCACCTGACAGCTTGGTATCTCTCGGGCTGACTTCGGCTCACTCACTTCTTTCTCAGCCTGTCCGCTCTATCATTGATGCTTCCAGGAAACCGGCCACGCTCCAATGTTATCAACAGAAGTGGTCTCGGTTTTCTTCCTGGTGCCTCTTACATCACCATGATTCCATGTCTCTAGCAGTGGGACTGGTGTTGAACTATCTTCTTTCCTTGTCTGACTCTGGTCTTAAATCTACTTCTATCAGAGTTCATCTTAGTGCCATTGCTGCCTTTCATGAGCCAATTCATGGAAAACCCCTCTCGGCTCATCCTTTGGTTTCTCGGTTCATGAGGGGCCTTTTCAATGTGAAACCACCTCTCAAGCCTCCTCCTGTGGTCTGGGATCTCAATGTGGTTCTTTCCGCTTTAATGAAGCCTCCTTTTGAACCTTTGGCCAAAGCGCATTTCAAATTTCTTACCTGGAAAGTGGTCTTCCTTCTAGCTCTCACTTCTGCCAGGAGGGTCAGTGAACTGCATGCACTAGTGGCCGATCCACCTTTCACTGTTTTTCACCATGATAAGGTGGTTCTCCGTACACACCCCAAATTTCTTCCTAAGGTTGTGTCTGACTTTCATCTTAACCAGTCCATAGTCCTGCCTGTATTTTTTCCAAAGCCTCATTCTCATCCAGGTGAACAGGCTTTGCAAACCTTGGACTGTAAACGTGCTCTGGCTTACTATCTTGAACGTACTAAGCCCCACAGATCATCTCCTCAACTATTTTTGTCCTTTGATCCTAACAAGTTGGGTCATCCTGTATCTAAACGCACTCTCTCCAATTGGCTTGCTGCTTGCGTTTCTTTCTGTTATGCTCAGTCGGGCCTAACACTGGAAGGTTCTGTCACGGGCCACAAAGTTAGAGCTATGGCAGCGTCTGTAGCTTTCCTCCGATCTACTTCCATTGAGGAAATCTGCAAGGCTGCTACTTGGTCCTCAGTTCACACTTTTACATCACATTATTGTCTGGATGCATTCTCCAGACGGGATGGACACTTCGGCCAATCTGTTTTACAAAATTTATTTTCCTAATGGCCAACCTTCCCTCCATCCCTCTTTTTGTTAGCTTGGAGGTCACCCATCAGTCAAGAATATGCTGCCTGCTTGTCCTGGGATAAAGCACAGTTACTTACCGTAACAGGTGTTATCCAGGGACAGTAGGCAGATATTCTTGCGTCCCTCCCACCTCCCCGGGTTGGCTTCTTAGCTGGCTTATCCTAACTGGGGACCGCGCGCCTCTGTCGGGCGGGAGGGCATTCGCGCGTGCGCAGTGCGGCCTACTAGAACTTTCAAAGTTCTTAGAGTGCAATCACTCTAAAATTGTCCGTACAGGGGCTCCGTCGGTGCCGTCACCCATCAGTCAAGAATATCTGCCTGCTGTCCCTGGATAACACCTGTTACGGTAAGTAACTGTGCTTTCTGCACATCTCTGCTGACTGCTTAACAGCTTATAGGGACATTTCTTCAGAGAGCTGAACATCAGATAAAGGGATAAGAACAGAACTAAAATGTAGAAGTTGTACCATGGTCCATGGTGACAAGATGCTCTGCATGTACTCACTGATGCAATACTTTTCCAGGAAGGATGGGGATTCTGAGAAGAGTCAAGTACATGCCCAGAAGATCTTGTGGTCAGCCTCAGGGAGAAAGCTGTGTCGGGCAGATAAGATGGTGCTTTTCAGGCACCTCCCAAGACTGGTAATGACATACGTCAATAGCAGACATGCCCAATTAGAAATTAAGTATGTAACTGTAAGCCAATCAATTAAAATGCCAAGGATTTGTGCCAATAGAATTAAGTTTAGTAAGGCTTCAATGCAAAGATGTGAAAGTATAATAGTAGTTGTACAAGAGAAGTTAGGTTAGAGCAGACTCGGCTCCCAGACGAATATGCATCTGGGGTGTCGTTTCCATTCCCACATTTTTGTGATGCATTTCCTGTAAGCTGCCTTTGCTTTATAATTCATTAAACTTAAATAATTATATGAAACAGCAACTATGTTGGCGTCGAGGTCATTTCATGAAGGGCTAAGCAGCCGGCCTTTCAATGGTAACCCTGACGTTCAGAGGGGGGTGGGATATGCGCCCCCCCCACACACACACACACTGCTGGAGAGAAAGAAATATTTATTTTTGAAGTGCACTTGAATCCTGCTGAGACTAAGCAGCCAGCAGTGACCCGTTGAGACTAGGACTGTGGAGCCAATGGGAATACATTAATACAGGGAGTATCCTGCCGACACTCTGGAGTTGGCCGTGACCGTAAGGAAATACAAATGCTGTAAACAGATAACATAATTGTTTTGAACTTTGTATCCAGTTAGTTTATGTTAAGATTTACTGTTTTAGCTGTAGGAATGTAGCTAGATAGTATGCTTTTAGAATGTTGCCTTTAGAAATTATTGAACTTGTCCCCAACACCAATCACTCTAACAAAAAATAGTTGTTCCTTTCCCCGTTAACCTAGGCCATCAGTTTGCCTTTCGTCCTCCCACCCAATCATATTTTCATCAACAATATCGAGAGGATCCTGGAGGGAGCCGAGACGGAGGAGACAGCAGTAGTGATCCACATCGGAACCAACGACATCAGCAGGAGAAACTTCAACAGGACTACACTAACTGACCAGTTCAGGACCCTGGGGAGGAAACTGAGACTAAGGACAAGGAAGATAGCCTTCTCAGAGATCCTGCCAGTACCGAGAGCGGACACAAAGAGACAGAGCGAACTACAATCAATTAACTTTTGGCTGAGGAGATGGTGCGAGGAGGAGGGCTTCCACTTTATTAGGAACTGGAATACCTTCTTGGGGAAGAACAAGCTATACAGAAGAGATGGACTGCACCTTAGCACAGCTGGGACGAGGATGCTGGCACGCAACGTCCAGAACGTCATAGACTTGGCTTTAAACTGAGAAGAAGGGGAAAGCCGATAGTCGACCTGACCTCGACACATCGGACATCAGTACTTGACAAAGGTACTGAACTGGGACAGTGCAAAAGAGGACTCGGGTCTGAGGGTGTATGGGTTGAAAAAGGACATAAAGATGCATTGCAGGGATCGAGGGCACAAATGGACCAGGTAAGCGGCACCAACACAGAACAACAGGAAACAGAGGGGCAAAGTCATTGTGAAAAAGAGCCCAGGACTGAGTGGGAATTAGGAGAGCAGGAGGTGCAGGGGAAACAGACAGAGGAAGTCACAAACACACAACAGGAGGAGGACGAAGCTCAGGGGCTGGCAAACCATGAGGGAAACTGCAGGAATACCAAAGCACAAGGGAAACAAAGAGAGAGGACAAAAAACTGGGTCTTAAACTGCCTATACACAAATGCTAGGAGCCTGAGGGCCAAAATGGGAGAACTGGAAATCACAGCCAGCAATAAGGACCTAGACATAATTGGAGTCACAGAAACGTGGTGGACTGAGGACAATCAATGGGATGTGGCCATACCAGGGTACAAACTATACAGGAGAGACAGGACACATAAAAAGGGTGGAGGAATAGCGCTGTACATAAAAGACTCCATACCATCAGCCAGAACGGAAACAACAGTACGGGCGGATGGCCTGGAATCACTATGGGTTAAGCTACAGGGAGGAGCAGGAGCAGACATTAAACTGGGTCTGTACTACCGCCCACCTGGACAACCGGAAGAAATCGACCAGGAGATGGAGGCTGAACTGAAGCAGGTATGCAGAAGCGGAAATGTGGTGGTGATGGGGGACTTCAACCATCCTGGGATAGACTGGAGTATTGGGCACTCAAACTGCGCAAGAGAGACAAAATTCATAGAAGTCACGAGGGACTGTTTCATGGAACAGCTGGTCACGGAACCAACAAGGGGCGATGCCACTCTTGACCTAATCTTCAACGGACTAGGGGGGACAGCAAAGGAGGTGGCGGTATTACCCCCACTAGGTAACAGCGATCACAACATGATCCAGTGCAGGCTTGAAATTGGATCATCAAAGGGGAAAAGAACCACAACGACGGCACTCAACTTCAAAAAAGGAAATTATGATGCCATGAGAAAAATGGTGGGAAAGAAGCTCAAAAGCAACATAGGGAAGACGGAATCCGTAGAAAAGGCCTGGACCTTATTCAAGGAGACTGTGCACGAAGCACAAAGCATATGCATCCCCAAGTTCAGAAAAGGGTGCAAAAAAAATAGAACAAAAAACCCAGTGTGGATAACAAGTGCAGTAAAGAAGGTGATAAGCGACAAGAAAGCATCGTTCAGAAAATGGAAAAAAGACCAAACAGAGGAGAACCAAAAAGGGCACAAAGAACACCAGAAAGAGTGTCACCGAGTGGTTAGAAAAGCAAAAAGAGAATACGAAGAGAGACTGGCAAAGGAAGCAACAAACTTCAAGTCGTTCTTCAGATACGTCAAGGGGAAGCAACCGGCGAGAGAAGAAGTGGGACCATTGGACGATGGAGACAGAAAGGGAGTTGTAAAAGAAGAGAAAGAGATAGCTGACAGGTTAAATGAGTTCTTCACGTCAGTCTTCACGATGGAGAATATAACCAACATTCCGGAACCCGAGGAGATCGTAATAGGAGACCAAGACGATAAGCTGGTCGATTTAGAGGTAAGCCAAGAGGATGTACTCAAGCAGATCGACAGACTAAAGAGCGACAAATCGCCGGGTCCGGATGGCATTCACCCAAGGGTACTCAAGGAACTAAAAAACGTAATAGCGGAACCACTTCGACAGATATGCAACCTATCCTTAAAAACCGGAGAGATCCCGGAGGATTGGAAAATAGCAAATGTCACGCCCATCTTTAAGAAGGGTGCAAGGGGGGACCCGGGAAACTACAGGCCGGTGAGCCTGACCTCAGTCCCGGGAAAGATGATGGAGGCACTGATTAAAGACAGCATCTATGAGCACATCGAAAAAAATGGGCAGCTAAAACCGAGTCAACATGGCTTCTGTAAGGGTAGGTCATGCCTCACAAACTTATTGTACTTCTTTGAGGGAGTGAACAGCCAGGTGGATAAAGGGGAATCTATAGACATTATTTACCTTGACTTCCAAAAAGCCTTCGACAAGGTGCCACACGAGAGACTGCTTAAAAAGATATGGAACCACGGGGTACAAGGGGAGGTCCACCGATGGATCAAAAACTGGCTGGCAAACAGGAAGCAGAGGGTTGGCGTAAAGGGCCACTACTCAGACTGGAAAGGGGTCACGAGCGGAGTTCCGCAGGGGTCGGTGCTGGGACCACTCTTGTTCAATATCTACATAAATGACCTAGAGGCGGGAACTAAGTGTGAAGTCATTAAATTTGCAGATGACACCAAACTATACAGCAGGGCTCAAACCAAGGAAGACTGTGAAGATCTCCAAAAGGATCTAACGCAGCTGGAAAAGTGGGCCGAAAAGTGGCAGATGAGCTTCAACGTGGGGAAATGCAAGGTCATGCACGTGGGGAAAAAGAACCCGATGTTCACATACAAAATGGGGGGGAACACCACTAGGGGTTAGTAACCTGGAGAGAGACCTGGGAGTGATGGTAGACGCAACACTGAAGGCATCGGCGCAATGCGCCACAGCCTCTAGGAAAGCAAACAGAATGCTGGGTATCATTAAGAAGGGTATTACGACCAGGACGAAGGAAGTCATCATGCCGCTGTATCGTGCAATGGTACGGCCGCATCTGGAGTACTGTGTCCAGTACTGGTCGCCGTACCTCAAAAAAGACATGGCGTTACTTGAGGGAGTACAAAGAAGAGCAACCAAACTGATAAAGGGAATGGAAAATCTCCCATATTCTGACAGATTGAAGCAGTTGGGACTTTTCTCCCTGGAAAAGCGAAGACTTAGAGGAGACATGATAGAAACCTTCAAGATCCTGAAGGGCATAGAAAAAGTAGACAGGGACAGATTTTTTAAATTAAGGGGCACCACAAGTACAAGGGGGCACTTGGAGAAATTGAAAGGGGATAGGTTTAGAACAAATGCTAGGAAGTTCTTTTTCACTCAGAGGGTAGTGGACACATGGAACGCGCTTCCAGAGGCTGTTGTAGACAAGAAAACATTAAATGGTTTCAAAGAAGGTTTGGATAGATTCCTAGAAGAAAAAGGGATTGGGGGGTATAGATAGGTATAGACCATTGCTCAGACAATGGGCCTGATGGGCCGCCGCGGGAGCGGACCGCTGAGCAGGATGGACCTATGGTCTGCCTCAGCGGAGGCAACTTCTTATGTTCTTATGTTCTTAGTCTGACTCCAGCCCAAGTTGTGGGCCAGCAGGAAGGCTCTTACATTTATGTGAATCCCTGGGTAGATAACCTAGCCAGCCAGACAGAAGCCCTAGCCCCACAAATGTTACCCTTTCCATGAGAGGGGTCCTTTGAAACCAGACATATACATACTGCTCGCTTATGCATACGATAGGGAGTGGCAGATCCCGGATGGGATCTGAAGAATATGAGAGCAGGACTGAAAATATGGGAAAAGTATGAAGATAAATTCGGTGGCCAGCCCACTGAGTCCTGAAACAACTCTACCCCTGTCAACCAAGCCCTGCTTATCACCAAACACCTGCAGGCATTAGAACTGATTACATCCCCTGGAATTTCACAGACAAATTTTCCATTAAAGTACAACTCCTTCCCCTGCTGGCTGGCACCTCCCCCTGGATTTCTAAGTTTGAGCAAGTAACTGTTCAATGGGAACTGGCTATAGGGGATGTCACAGGCATCACAGCCATGTTGGTAGAATGTGTAGGACAAGTGATCATGGACATATTTGATGACACAGATATTCCATATTATACCTGTGATATTAAACGATTCGATGGGGACCGATTTAACAATTACAGACCAAATGTCTGGGCTGCCCTATACAGGAGATACCCAAATGTTAACGATATATCCAAGCTTACTTCATTACAATACAAAATTGGGAGAGATATACTCTTTTATTCAGGATTTTGAGGAAAAATGGGAATCTCAATTGGGTGACATCTGTACACAGGATAATTTGAAGAGTTTAGCTTTCTAGATTCTTTAAGGGAACTATGCCAAAAAGCATGCAGAGCAAGCTTGAACACGTTGTTGGGATGGGAGGGAAACCTTGGCCAGAAATAATCTCACACAATATCCATTACACAAAGATAATAGATGAAGTGGAAAGAAGGGATCAAAAGGAGATAATACAGTTACATAAAAAGGTTTTAACAATGGCAATAGGGAAAAGAAAAGGAAAGCCTATTGACATTGCCACACAAGTGAAAAGATGTACGACTTGTACAGATCCAATGGGCACAAAATAATAGAGGATTTGGGTGAGGTAGTAGATAAATGAGAGGAAGTCCGAGAGGTAGAGGCTATGGTGGTTACCAAGGTAAAGCACAAATTCAATGTTTCGCTTGCCTAGGTTTCGGACATTATGCCACCCAGTGTAGGACAGGGAATAGACGAAGGGGTGGCAGGGTAGGACGTGGTGGCTGAGGCATGCCTCCAGCAAACAATAATGAGTATCCCTTATCCCCGAGGACCCTCCCCCCCAAAAAAACAACACCAGGGAGTCAGCAGAGATGTGCAGAAAAGAAGTTTTAAAACTGTCATTTTGTCCTTAAAAGAATCCATCTTGTACTTGGCCTGGCTTTCCCATCTTGGCCATATTGTTGAGCACAGCATTTCAGGGCCTGTGGTTGGAGGGTCCCCTCGGCTATCTCTCATGGTGGAGGAGGATCCACCAAACCATGAGATAAAAGCCCTGAAATCCAAGTGAGGACAGCATATTGATGAATAGGTGGTGATTTACTGTGTGAAAAGCTGCAGACAGATCAAGAAGGATGAGGACAGAATAAAGAAGGCAAAAGTCTAATTGAAGCGGGTCAAGGATAGCTTGATATGAAAAAGTCAGGACAATGGGCAGTGAAAAGTAGCATGGATAAGAAGGGGAAGTAGGGTCCAGTGAGGATTTGAGGAGTGGTGTAACAATGGCATCCGCCGCCCAAGCATGAAGCCACAAGGTACGACATGCAGCCACTCCAAAGGACATGGATTTGGCAGTCATTCCAAAAGGTATGTGGCAGCCATCTCAATCTTTGGCAGCTCCTGATCCACCAAGGACCAGTCATTAGACTCATGGTGAAGGACACGCTAGGCCCACCGAAACAAGGCTCGCACCACCAGACCACCACAAATGGCCGCTTGAACCCCCAAGGCAGAGACATCAAAATTATGCTTAAGGAGGGTCTCCAATTCACGTTCCTCAGAATCATGTAAGGCAGAACCGCCCTCTACGGGCACAGTATGCCGCTTAGCAATAGCTGAGACCACTGCGTCCATCACTGGCGACTTCAAGGTATCCCGATCCCCCTCCGGGATGGGATACAGACGAGCCATGGAGCATGCCAACTGAAAAGGCGCCTCCGGCGTTGTCTACTGCACCAGGAAAATATCCTGATGCATGGGAAAGGAGTGGGATTCCACTAAGAATAAGGTCCCCCACTCGCAGGGTCTCTTGTGGTGCCTCCTCAAAGTGCAACATCGAGAAGACCTGCTGAATCAGATCCGGGAGCTCATCCCGCTGAAAAATATGCACCATAGACGCATCCTCACCAGAAGCCGGAACCGCAGAGGCCCCACTGCTAGCATCCGTCCCCCTGAGGACCCTGGAGGTCTCCCCAAGGGTCCAGATTCTCATCCAAGGAAAACCGCTCCTCCAAAACCAATTTGTCATCCCAGGCCACCAGCGGGCACTTGGACGAGGAAGGGGGGAAGAACCAGATGGTCGCGGAGGGAACCTCCTCCCCCCCCCCCCCGAGACCCCTGGCGGCCCACTGGAATTCACTGCCAAAGCAGAGGACCCATGAGAAACCTATCCCTGCCATTCCAATACAGGGGGAGGTCACCTGAGGCTGAAGACAAAATGGAGGGTCTTCCTGCTAAAAGTGGCAAAGTTCCCACCTGGGCTTCCCCGCTGTCAGCTGCTGACTCGCAAGGTACTAGCAGCTGGATGCTCTGGCCACCGGCTCCCGAAGCCGATGAGGTTCCCCCACCGCTCCGGCTTGCACAGGCTGGCCACAAGTTCCTCGCATCTGGAGCACAATGAGCACTTTTTCCTTGTAAAGTGCTCATTGCTCCACACGCTACCTAACTAAACGAAAAGTGCAAGTTAGTTGAAAAATACAGTAAAATACAGCAAATTTAAAGGGAAGCAGCCCTTTAGACCGGTCTAACTCAAGATTTTTTATTTTTTTACAGAATAGACTCCACAGGCTCTTCAAGCAGTATGTCTTGCCTGTATTGGTAGAACAAAACACAAAAGACCCCTCCTCTCATCAATATTGGGCAAGTTTCTCAAATAATATCATCATTTTAAATATTTAAATGTGCTCATAAGCTCTTCAGTACAATGTCGCTGGAAAGGTGCTTGAATTTTAATCATTAAACATTGCATGGAGCAAAGATTCTCACGTCTACTGGAGTGGCAAATATTATGGCTCTACAAAAGCTGTTTAACAGTAGACCACTTATCTGAAAAGGTCAGTTCACATCGAGCTGTGAGAGATGCTTTGGTTGAGAACTCAAGGTTAATTTTGTGAAACTCGTATTAAGTACTCAGTCACAGTCTGGGAGGAGAGTGAGTGAGTAAGGAGCTCAGTATGGCAAAGAGGCAGCAAGGGTTGCAACCGAGAGTCAGTCAAGGGGATCAGGAGGAATTGAATTAAGTCAGCATCAGTACAGGATTTGAGCCAGAACCGTTCAGCAGACCTGGCACAGGAGCGTAAGTGGAAGATTTTTAGAGTTTAGCCAGGGCTGGAGTTTGGGGCGTCTTACAGAGTGTGGGGTAGGGGGAGCAAGGGTATTTAGAAAAGAGAAAAGAGTGTTATAGGAGGAGACAGCCTTATTTACATACCTGTGTAAAACAGTGGTAAACGGATGGGGTGAAGCAGTGGTGGAGAGCGTGTCAGGGTCAATGGCCTGAAGATTCCTAAATATTAAGGTGGAGATCGGCTGGGGCTGGGTAGCAGGGAGGGTGATGGATTGTGAAAGTTATCAGATGATGGTCAGAGAGGGGAAGAAGTGCCATGGCATTCATAAAGGGGGTGCGGGGCTGTTATACCTCAAAATGTTGATACCTGACCGCAATTAGGGCTCTGAAGAGTGGGCTAGGGAAGATTATAAATAAAAGGAAAACATTATAGGTAGCTGCAAATGAAAGTCAGTGGTGCAATTCTCCAAGACAGGCCTGTTTTAATTGAGCTGAAAGAGCAAAAGGAAAATGGAACACAAAAACTAAATCAGTCTTTCATTTTATCAGTAAAGAGGGGGCCATGTTGACCTCAGGCAGTCAGACCCAGAAATTACCCTGCACTCAAGAAAACAGTTTTTGTAGGACCACATTCACCAATCTTTGTGGCTTCGACCCTGATTTTTATGGGCAAGGAATGTGCATACCCAGAATGGTGAAAGAGTGACATCCTCTGGAGCACCTGATCAGGTAATGATTCCAAACATGGATTTTGAGTGGAGAAGTGGCCTAGTGGTTAAAGCAGCATCTCAGCATCCTGAGGTTGTGAGTTTGATTCCCACTGCAGCTCCTTGTGGCTCTAGGCAAGTCATTTAGCACTCCTTTGTCCAAGGTACAAAATAAGTGTCTGTCTAAAAAATATGTAAACCACTTCGATTGTAACCACAAAAAAAGCAATATATCAAGTCCTATCCGCCTTTTTTATCCTCTTATTTGGGATCACAACCCAGTGTTTGGGATGCTCTATTGAAAGATTTATATTCAGCAATTATAACTTACATGTGATTTTACTTCACTGTCATATACTAGACTTTCCCAAAGACCATGGAATTCAACTGTAAAAAAATAAATAAATAAAAAGTGTTTAATTTCTTATAAAGTTAATAAAAAATGGTATAATTGCATTGTCTACAAAAAATGATTATAACATAACATAAAAGTGCTAATCTGTCATTTTATAAAGATTGAATAAGAAACAATACCCAGTTACAAGGAAATTACTACTTTTATAAAATTACTATTATGTCTGTCTTTCTTTCTTTATGTCTCTTTCCCTTTTTCTGTCTGTCTCCCTGCCCCTGTGTCTTTCTTCCTTCCTTTGTCTCCCTCCCCACTTCCCTATGCAGCAGCCACAGCATTCCCTCCCCCGACTTCCCTGTGCAGCAGCCGCAGCATTCCCTCCCCTTCCATTTTTCTCCCCTCCCCACTTCCCTGTGCAGAAGCCGAAGCAGCATCCCCTCCCCCTCCATTTCCCTGTGCAGCAGCATTTCCCTCCCCCCACCCCATTTCCCTGTGCAGCAGCAGCAGTATTTTCCTCACCTTTTAGTTCTCTGTGCAGCAGCAGCGGTATTTCCCTCCCCCTCCACGTCCCTGTGCAGCAGCATTTTCCCATCCCCCCTTCCCTTCCCACGCCTGGCAAGAGCAAAAAGATTTAAACATTGGCAAACTTTAATGTTAGCGCTCTGTATTTCCCTCTCTCTCCACGTCCCTATGCAGCAGCAGGATTTCCCCCTCCCCCCTTCCCTTCTTGCGGTCTGGCCAGCTCCCTTGCCAGAGTTATTTTAAAGTTTAAAGGTGCCACGGCGGCTCCTATAACGATCCCTGCCTGCATCGGAAGGCTTCTCCGACGCAGGTGCAACTCATGAGAGGAGCCGCCGCGGCACCTTTAAACTTAAAAATAACTCCGGCAAGGGAGCTGGCCAGACTGCGGGAAGGGAAAGGAAGGGGGGGGTGGGGAGGGGGAAATGCTGCTGCACTTTAGGGTCCGCGAGTGTTGGGCAGTTGTAAGAGGCACACATGCTGCTGGTTAGCTGTACTCAACCTCTATTTCAACGGCAAGACAGCTCAAGGCTTTAGTGGAGGATCTCCGGGTGAGTCTCCAGAACCCCTGCATTGATTTCTAAACTTGCCGCACCGAGGCTGTAAATAAAGAGGGGGTAGAGTCTCTGCTGTCAAGCTTTTTGCCTTCCCCCCCACCCCCCAGGCTCCGATTAAGCGCGCATGCACACACCTGCCGGCCATGGACCTACTGATCACAGATCAAGCAGGTAAGAGTGTGCATGCGTGCTTAATGTTTTATTATAGTAGATGTTGGAATACAATCACAAGATTTAAAATCCTTATAGCTTGAAGAATGGCTATTTTTACTCTAGTATAATTACATTTATATTCTACCTCTACCTTAAAGAGTGCATGGTGGATTACAAAAACAACACCTTACTAGGAACAGACCCAGTTAAACAATTAAAAATATCACTCAACCCTCAAACATTTACCACAAGTCAGTCTTTTTTATTTTTTTTTTTATATATAATATTTCTTTTTTTATATATAATATTTCTTTATTGGGCAAAGACAATGAAACATAGTACAACAGAAAAGATACACGTCTGTAATACCAATATGCAGACACATCTAAAAAAAAAAAAACCCCAAAAGCGGGTGAACATATCTCCACACAAGCCCAATACCATGTTTTTTTTTTTTATAACCCCCAAAAACCCCCCAGCAGAAAACCTCACCCAACCCATCCCCCCCCTCTCCAACCCAGACCCGTATGGTGTACAACCTTCCCAAGGAGAGAGAAGAAAAGGACAAAAGAAAGGGGTAGGATACTATAGAAAAGATACCATGGTAGGAGACCTATCGTTCCCTGCTTTAGGGGAAGTAGCAGACGATCCCCCACACATTAATAGCACATCCCAAAAGATTAACTATTCAGCAGCATACTCCTCTCCCTATGTGAAAGGGACAACCAGTATCCCTCCCAAACTTCTTGAAATTTAGTCCACCTGCCCTCATCACGGGTCCCCACCATCCTACGCTCTACAAGCGTAGGATTTTTTAAAAATAACTATGGGCTCTTTTTACAAAGCTGCGCTAACGGTTTTAGCGTGTGCGCTAAATGCTAACGCTACCATTGAGCTGGCGTTTTTACGCATAGCACGGGGGCAGCGTGCGCTAAAAACGCTAGCGCACCTTAGTAAAAGGAGCCTTATGTTTTTAGCAGAGAAAGCATCTTACCATTAACATTCAATGAGCATAATTTTAAAGCCATTTAATTAAATGTGAAGGAATTCGTAACTGGAATCTTAATATCATATTTTCAAATTTAAAAATTACTCTTTCCACACACATCCAGAACCCCAAGATAAAAACAACCCCTACTCCCTCACATATCCCCACCCCTTAAAATAATATATAAACTTGGATGCAAGCACTAGACTAACAGCCTCCAATTCCTCCCAAATGCCCTCAATCCTTCTCAACCTTGCATATGCTTTAAAATACAGATATACCGTATTTTTCACTTCATAAGACGCTTCTGACCATAAGATGCACCATAGATTTAGAGGAGGAAAAACTAAGGAAAAAATATTCTGAATCAAATTGTGCCTCTGAACCCAGCCCCCTAGAAAAATAGTCAAATATACTTCAGCAGACAGATTTTGATAACTAAATTAAAATCCTACTTTTGTTGTCTGGTGATTTCTGGTTGCACTAGATAGTTCTTTCTTTCCTTCTTTACTTCCTCAGGGCCAACAATTGTCTCTTTCTATTCTCTCCCTCCTTCCTGCCTTCCTTCTTTCCTATGTTCTGAGTTCTTGCCCCCTCCCCCTCATTGCCTTGCAGCCTTTGTCCTTCCAGCCTTTCGCACCAAAGCCTCCCTGCCGATTCCTCTTCCCTGGTCCACCAACAGGTACTGTCACCGCTGCAGAATGACCCTTCCAAGCTCCACCACCCATCCCAGGCCGTGCCCTACCAGTGCCACTAACACACACACACACACACACATACCACTGAACTTGCCACAGGAACGGGCTATCACAATCCTCAAGAAAATCCGACGATAGATCCCTCAACGGCTTCTCCGAGGCTCCTGCACTCCTGTACTGGCACTCAACACGCACACCCGACGCCGACACAGCAAAACAGCTGACTCCTGCTACCCAACTCCACAAAGGACAGGTGGCATGCAATCGACCCCACAAGCCTTCCTCCGACGTCAATTCTGAAGTCGGAGATAAGGTCCGGGCCAGCGATTGGCCTTAGAGAGCAGTGCATGCACGTATCGCCTACAAATAGGAGGTAATAGGAGGCAAAACTTATCGAAATCACAGCAGCTGGTGTTCTAGCCCTTTTTGATGCTTACGCAAACTTCACCTCAGGCTGAGCCCTTGTTTGGGGGGGACGGTGTCTAAAAACTTGAATTTGTGCAGTGAAAGTTCCCCAGCCCAGCGAGCTGCAGCTCAGGAGCCCATCTGAGTTTCAGGAAGCAGAGCATGAGCAGTGCAGAGCATGAGCAGGCACTTCCAAGGGAGCCACAGCTCTCTGCCCATTGGCTGAAGAGCATCTGACGTCACAGATCGGAGGGAGCTTCCCCTTTTTTTCTTCGGACACTGCGGCCTCTTATGGCACCGCAACAGTATTTACAGTGGCAGCATCGGCTTTAAAGGAGCAATGCCCGGGGGAGTGTGGAAGGGTTGGAATTGACGTCGGGGCAAGACTTGTGGGCCTGATTGCACGCCGCTGGCTCTTCTCTTCCTGCAGCAGGTAAGAGGGCGGTGAGCAGCACCAACTGGGGGGGGGGGGGGGGAGCGCGGTGCGACGAGCAGCAGTAGAACACCGGGCGGGGGCGGAGGTATATTCGCTCCATAAGATGTACCTCCTTTTTGGGGGTGGAAAAAGTGTGTCTTATGGAGCAAAAAATACGGTAGTAACCTATACTCCCCAACATCTTGTGATTGTAATATCATACAGTAAATAAAATTACTTAAATCACCCTTTAGTACAATATAATTAAAAAACCTGTCATATAATTCCATCTCCATACAAAACAATCTGTTAAAATAATACCCTAATGTAGTTAAATGAATATATGTTAATACATATACCATAAGTAAAATGTAAAATCGGAGAGCTATTGCAAAAACTTGCCAATCTGTCAATTAGAACTGGACAGATACTGGACGAATGGAAGATAGCGAACATTACCCGTTGCTCTAACTATTCAGTGTGGGCATTGCATATCTTTAACTGTAATGACATATTAGCCATTTTTTCTTGTACGCCTGTAATTCTACCTGATTTTCCTGCAGTAAATCCTTTGACTTATGCTCTGCCATCAGCTGTTCAAATTGCTCTCCCGAGTCTTTTGGCAGTGGGACTTTTGATGGTGTGGGTAGATCAGTTTTTAATCTTTTTGCTGTCCCCGCCATGAGCGCAGCATCTAATCTTGTCTACCTTCCAGACGCCATCCACTCAATAAAGGAAGAGATCTTAGTAAAATAACTTTTGGGTTAGTAAATGCTGATATATACTCCAAAAAGGGCACTTCAAGGAAGAGCTCAGAAACTATCTGTCCATTCCGTCTTGCAGCCAAGAAACACACCTCTCGAGCAACATTTCTTAACATCAATTCGGCTGTTATTGGCTCATCAGCTATTTTAGATCACTCCTTAGTTTGGGTGGACATTAATATTTGATATGGCCTTCCTGGGCCTGTCCATTGGCGATTTCCTAGTTATTTGTTTACTGATCAACATTTTAAAGATTATCTAATGACAAAATGGTCAGATTTTTTTACATTCTATGAACAGCATGTGCAAAAACTGGAATTGTTTTGGAATACAGCTAAAGTAGTACTCCAGGGAGATTGTATTGCTTATGTAATTGCCCGGAACCATCGTCTGTCTCGGGGCACACTGTGGTTAGAATGGGAGTTAGGTGAGGCCAAACGGGAATGTTCCCCGGATAAAAAAACATTAGGTTTCTACGGAATCAACCCTTAACTCCCTTATACATGAACGAACGAAAAAACTGATGTTCTATCAAAAATTTAAATACTACCATTATGGTAACCAATCCAGGAAGCTTTTAGCACAGTTAACGAAAAGAGCGGTGGGACAGTGATTTTATATTGGGATTGTTGGATGCCTCGGGGAATCTTCAACATAAAACTGACCAAATTGCAAAAATTTTTTATGATTATTTTCAGCAATTTTCTCTCAAGTTGGGCTCTGGCCCGTCTGTGGTAGACTAGTTAGAAGACTCTGGGTTGCTCAAATTGACGTATTTAGAACAGGAATCATTGAACACGTCCCTTACACTTCAAGAACTTCAGAAAGTGATAATATCACAACGCAATTATTCTTCCCCAGGTCTGGATGTTTTATAAGTTACTGTCCCCTCATATTTGCCCTCCTCTGCGAGTCACAAGTCATTAGCAATGGGGAATTTTTGAAGGGCACGAATGAGGCATTTATCACCTTGCTTTTAAAACTTGGAAAGGTAGAAGCTTCTCCTGATTCATATCACCCCATATCATTACTTAATGTAGATATAAAAATTTTGGCAAAGATTCTAGCAGATAGATTATCTGCCCTTCTTCCCCGCTTAATTGGACTGGAACAAGTGGATTTTGTAAAGGGCCGGCAATCTGTGCTAAATGTTTGCAAGGTGATTCTAGCCATGGCACATGCCCAACATCATAATATCCCATCTTTGATAGTCAGTTTAGATGCAACCTGGGCCTTTGATCAAGTGGATTGGTCATATGGGAATGGACAGTTGGCATTTACGGGCAATACAAACCTTATATGCTTCCCCGGTAGTGCGCTTGCTGGTAAACAATATTATTACAGATCCCTTCCCTATTAGACGAGGAACTAGACATGATGGTCCCCTTTCCCCTTGTTATTTCTTTTGTATTTGGAACCATTCCTCTGAATGGTCATAAGAGATCCAGACATTTCGGGTATCACAATGTCCACCCATACAGTAAAAGTATTAGCATTTGCGGACAATTTAATTTTCGCCTTGGCGCATCCACACTGGTCTATTCCACATCTCCTACAGTCCCTTAAGGAATTCCACTTTTATTCAGGGTTCTCGTTGAATTGGCCTAAATCTTTAGCATTAGCTCTTCCTGTGGCCCTGCAAGATCCTTGGGAGGGAGAGTTTCCATTCACATGGGCCCAGGATTTGTTTAAATATCTAGGAGTGATTTTGCCAAGGGACCTAAGTTATATGTGTCTAACTTTGACTCTCTTTTGGTAGATACAGTACAAACTTTAAACACATGGTCCACTTTCCCGTTGTCTGTGTCGGGGGAGTGTCTTTATATAACATGGTGTTATTTCCTTGCTGGCTTTATAGATTCCAGGTTTTGCCAGTCTTATTGTCCCATGCCCATAATTTTAAACTTTCCAGGGCACTTCAACGTTTTATATGGGGAGGTGGGAGAGCGCAAATTATATTACCTAGGGTATGCCTCCCCAGGGAGCGAGGTGAATATGGATTGTTAAATCTCTGATGATATGCGATGGAATGTCAAATGAGGCATATCAACGACTGGTTTAGGGGTACCTCCTTTCTTTCTGATACTTCTTTGGAACTATCATTATTAACACTTTATCATTTCAGTTACCTATTACATGTAGCAGCCCCTACAGTACGTCCTAATGTGGCTATGTACTTGATTTTTCTCCCTGCTCGCAGGACCTGTCATTTACAATATCACCCTATTTGCCTATTCAGGGTAATCCTGATTTTTTGCCAGGTATACATTGTTCTTCTTTTAAACAGTGGAATGATAGGGGGGTCATGATATATATATTCCAGGCCTTTACTGAAGAGGGACAATTATGTACATTTCAAGACTTGCAGCAAATTTATAAATTGTCTATAACTGATGTCTTTGCATTTTACCAATTACACTACTATATTAAATCATTACCTCCTTGTCACTTAACAGAACTCTGTCAAGAGAAAATCTCAGCAATGTTTAGTCTTTCTGCACAACAGCATATCCCATTAAGGTTTCACCATGTGGGGTTTCATGACTGTCAACCTGGGACTAATTCTGATGTTTTAGCCAGAACGTGGTCAGGAGACTTTCATATTGACTTGACCAACCAACAGCTACAACAGATATTAAAGAGAGCAATAACCTTAACTGTCAATATATTATATTGGGAACTGCAACTTAAATTTCTTCTTCGACTCTATATTTCACCAATGTGTGCCTTTCGTATGGGAATAATTCCCTCTCATGGTTGTCTTAAGTGTAATCAGTGACATGTTTCTTTGGGACATCAGTTTTGGTCTTGCCCTTGTATTTCATTGTTTCGGACATACCTGGGATATTACATTTCAACATTTGTTGCAAGCACTCTTTGGCTATTATTCTATTGTGTCGCCTAAACCTCGAGGTATGTCAGCATTTGTGGCTAGAGCAGTGTTGCTTGGTAAAAAGGCAATTTTGATGAACTGGCTGTCCCCAGACCCACCAACGTATATGCAGTAGAAATCCTTAATGATTGTTCAAGCATCTCTGGAACATTGACAATTTGTGGATACTGAGTCTTCCAAAGGCTGTCGCTTTTGCCAAATTTGGGAGGTTTCTTGGATGGACCTTACACCTCATGCCCGCAGTCATATATTGAACAAGTGATCAATTTTAGTTGTAACCTAGTGCACTGTGCTTATTGTTGTCATAGGGACTGGGAGGGAGAGAGGGGGAAGATGGATAAAATACTTGTATTACTGCACTGACTTAAGATTGCTTGTTCTTTCACCTGAAACTTAATAAAAATATTTAAACATAAAAGTATTAATTCAGCAACATAACTATTTAAAAGTATTAATTGTATTTATCATTGGAGTGTTCTTCAAATATTCAAGTTGAACTATGAAAGAACTTTACACCACATATAATTTACTGTTTATTGTTTGTTTTATAACTTAATTGTGGCACAGGGCTAAAATTGGTTAGTAATATAATATATATAGTAATATAGTAGATAGTAAAGGAATTGTGTTAAGCATACTACATATGTATTTAATAGTTATTAAAATATTGTCAAAACTTGTGTTGGTCCATGGTGGTTTTATCACTGCCAGTTTATTCAAACTGACAACCCCACTGACAACCAAGAGGTCATGCCCGATAAGTTCAGTCATGGGTGGTGGGTTTCTTAGCCAAGGTTCCCAAGCCTTAAGTGGGTCTCTTTATGGCTTCCAAGTCATAGTCACACTTTATTTATTGTATAATGTTATGAAATTTATCTTTAATGAGTTAAATTGTTGATTCTGTAAATGTGTATTGTTGACCAGTTACTGTGCTTGGGTCAGGCAGAATTGCAAAAATGTGGTCTTCAGAAATCCAACAAGTGTCCTTCCTAGGAGGCCAATGAAATGAGTGAATTGGTCCATGAGGATGCATGAAATTTATGAGTGCATCATGCTCTTCAATTGATGTTTCACAAATGTTTCCAATCCACCATAGGTTATCATAAACACATACTATGTATTGTCCAGGATGAAGATTTTCTATCTTTAGAGAAGCATTAACTGGAGAGTCATCCAATGAACCAATAGTTGCAATGAATGATGAACAATCATTTGATACTCGACTCACACATATCTTTATGTATCCTATCAGGGATAAACTGATGATTTTCATGCATTTCAGCAATTGCAGAGGCAATCCCAAATCTTCTTTCTTGATTGAGTCTAGCAGGCTCAGTTTCTTCTTTTGAAACAAACAAAAACTTGATTTTTGTCAAATTTTGGTCACAAAACTTGGTGAAAGAATTTGATTTTCTTCTGGCCATTGTAAGCTTACACGTACTGCTAACCTTTTAGCAGTTCCACCAATTCCATCTCAGGGTGACTTACCATGGCTTATGCCAAAGAAATTCCACTCAGAATGAATACCAAATGTTAGTAGAGCCATCACTGAAATATCTTATGTACACAACATTGGCAAAGTAAGCTTTTTATGTGAACAATCAAACTTTTCCAAAAATAAACATGCACTGCCACGATATCATGCCTTAAGCTGTCACTAATGATACAAACACTCATGCACTGAATTTCACTGTTAAGGTGGCAATAGGCAACAAAAGGGTGCAAAGTGGAAACCCCAAACGGCATCTTGAACAACAAAGGAATAATTTTCAGCATAATCCATTAGAATAACATGTTCATCAGGATTTAAATTTTCTTTGACTGTTTTCAAGTAATGTGCTTGATGTTTTGAAATGTAATGATGTATTGAAATATCTGTAATCTTCCCAGCAAGCTTAGCTATAAAATCTTCAACTGCCATTTGCTTTACATCTAGAGTTGCACGATTTGTTTGGATACACTGCTTGAATTCAATCATTTATTCAGGATCAATATCCTTGTATTCTTTAAAAAGGTAGGCTTCAAGTTCACCATTACCAGGACACTTATCACACAGTTTTTGACTCCAAATTGCAAACTGTTTTCCCTGTTAAATCCTTATACTCATCCTTGACTATGCTGCTTGCATCAGCTTAACATTCTGATGTGCAGAGCATACACAAACTAAGTGCATTCCAGATGAACCAACAGTGACACACCATTTTGGTCTTAATTCACAGAATTTTGAGAAACAACTCTGGGCCATTTTTATTGCGATATTCAACAAACATCTCTTTCAGATTGCTTAGCAGCAACCTCTTTTGCTTTTGAACTTTTTCCCCGCCATCAACTCTGATTGAAATCTAGTCCTTTTTTCCAAGACACAGCCTACTGTACTCATCTTCATAAAAGTTGGACACCTTTATTGTCACATCATCTGGAAGTGATTTGCCTTTCTTTTTACTTGGCATTGCTAGTATGCCACTTTCTATTTTAAGCTGTCTTGCTTGTCTAACCATTCTTGTTGAAATGCCGAATTCAGAAGACTTTTTTCAATAGACCAGCTCTTTGGAGCTAGTGTAAGGATTTGTAATTTTTCTGCACGACTTGAAGTCAAGTTCAGTTTACCTTTTAAGCAAAGTAAAAGTTCAGCATAATCTGAACAGGTTTGACATTGATGACTGCAGTTACTGCAAGGTCTTTGCGAAACTTCACCAGTTTCAAAACCACCCACAGAGGCAATATGATGACTCAGTGAGGTTTGTGCTTGAGCAATTTTACGTTTCACATAACCTCTGGAGTCGCGTTTACTCACTTTCTTCAGCTTTAAAGGAGATCCCCTAAGTGCCACCAAACTAGTATTAACTTTTTCAAGTTTTGCAATTGGTTCTTCATCAGATGATGGATCAGATAATGAAGCTTGAGCAATCATTCTGGTGTTATATCTCTTTTTGACAAGTTATGTACAACTTTTGACCACGCATGAACTGTTTTTTTGTCAGTCTTTAATTGCTCTGCAACACTGTTACTGATAAGCTTCAGGTTCTTTCTAACCTGATATTAGGTTTCAAGAATGGATTGCAGCATGACCTTTGTAAAAAATCAAATTGTGTTAAAAACACTGCTTCATGATAGTTGAACTTTCATCGAAACTTTGAGATGTTCATAGTCAGTAATTTCTGATGACTTGTGTCTTTTATGAGTTTTAAGGCCCTCTCTGCCCTATAAGCTATTAAATGACATTGTGATTCATTGATTTTACCAATGGTGCAAGCTTCAATTGTATCAATAGTTTCTGGATCCATTGCTTATTATCCAAATGTTCAGAAAATAAACTCACTTTTTCAATCTCTGGAAATAAAACATGTGAAAACAAAAGCAAAAGATTACATTACTAACATGCCTGGTATTCACAAGCAAAGTTACTCATCTCAATAACATTGGTGTAACATGAAACACATAGTAACAAAAACAAACAAAATCATCTGCTTTTATTCATAAATTATTCTACAGATTTGATTCAGCACTGTAATAATTATGCAATGTCATCACAATTAAGTTTTAAAACAAATAATAAGCAGTAAATTATATATGATGTATTGTTCTTCCACAGTTAAGCCTGAATATAAGATGAATTCTCCAAGGACAAATACCATTTATACCGTGTTTCCCTGAAAATAAGACCTAGCATGATTTTCGGGGTAGGACTTAATATAAGCCCTACCCCCGAAAATAAGCCCTAGTCGTAGGCAGCCACGCTTTCCCCCGCCCCTGCCGCATAGCTGAACCGCCGCCATTCCAATCAACCGCAACCATAAATAACTTCTGGCAGAGGAGCTGCGGGTCAGCAACACTCACAAGCTGCTTCACGGCCTCGCTGGGGCCTTGTGTTCTGATGACATCATCAGTAATGCGGCACACAGAAGGCCCCAGCGAGAAGACCGCAAAGCAGCCTGTGAGTGCTGCTGATCCAACGCTTCTCTGCCGGAAGATATTTATGATCACGGTCAGCGGGGATCGGTTGAGAGGGAAGGATGGAGGTTCAGCAGGGGTTCGACAATTCGGCAGGACGGTTGCTCAAGGGATGGGAGGGAAGGATGGAAGCTGGGCAAAGGGTTCTGCTGCACAGTGGGATGGGAGGTATTGAAATATGCTGCAGAGAGAAGGCACAAGGGGATGGGTGAGAGGGGAGGAAATATGTTGCACATTTGGGGGGGGAAAGGAAAGAGAAAGAATTGGGGTGAAGGAGAGGAAGGGAGAGATGATCATGTACATGAAAAAAATAAACCCTGCCCGAAAATAAGACCTAGTGCCTATTTTGGGCCCCCATGAATATAAGACATTGTCATATTTTCAGGGAAACATGGTACTTTCAAATAGTTCAAGTTACGCTGCTTTGACCAACCAGAATTCAATTGCAAATTTCTTCTTTGTACAAAAAAAACACCCTCCTGAAAATTTAACTTCTGGTAGAGAAAAAGTTGCTCTATCCAATGCTTTTTGGACTAAAGTGATTGCTGGTGTCAAAACTGAAATACAAGGCTTCAAAGATGGGTAAAATTTGTTAAGAATATTTTTGTTGCTCTGTTTGACTTGCAATATCTTTGCAAACAAATGAAAGCAGGCCTTGAAATTTTCATAGATGAATAGTTAAGCAGGTGTACCAAGCAAGAAGTCACCACTATAATATGTTACAAATCTATGGCACCCCAAAGATGAAGCCAAAAATTAGCGAATTGAGTTTTTGGCCAACTTTGGCACTGAGGTATCAGAAAAGAATCATCCTGCAGCTGTCTAACCAGCCAATTGGGATGCAGGTTTTGTTGGATTTTTTTAAAATGCTCCTCACGCAGGCCGCCTATATTGAAGGTGCCTCCAGGAGCCTAGAGAGGCCCACAAAAACGCCTAAGGATAGGCGTAGCCTTAGGCGAACCTCGGCAACCATACGCGTCTCCCTAGGCCAGCGGGAGAAGCGTACGAAGTAGGCCAGAAAATGCTAACCTACATTGTAAGTAGATGCGGCCACTACACTTATCTCCCTGCTGTGATAAATATAGCGGCCATGGCTGCGGCCGCCAGTCCTCCCCTCCCCGAACGATTGCAGCAGTAGAGAGCGCAACTCCTCCTGCCCAAAGACCACCCCACCCCCCCACATAGATTACAGCAGGAGGGAGCTCATCCCCTCCTGGCCAAAGACAGCCCACCCCTCACATAGATAGCAGCAGGAGGAAGCCCATCCCCTCCTGCCCAAAGACCGTCCACCCCCCAAGTAGTTCGCGGCAGGAGAGGGCCCATCCTCACATAGATCGGGAAGGAGAGGGCCCATCCACTCCTGCCTGAAGATTGCCCACCCCCACGTAGATCAAGGCAGGAGGGAGCCCAAACCCTCCTGCCTGAAGACCACCCACCCCCCACAAAGATCGCCGGCAGGAGGGTGTCCAATCCCTCTTGCCAGACCCCCCCCCCAACAAAACCCCCATCCCTTCTCGAAGATCACTGGCAGGAGGGGGCCCAATCCCTCCTACCAGACCTCCCCAACGAAACCTCCCCAACTCCAACCCCCCGGGTTCACCTTGAAAGTTGGACGGATGGATGGGTCTACCCATGGGCCGGCAGGCCCGACTCTGTTGAAATGAGGCAGGACTGCACCTCTCCGACCCATCCCACAGGAGCCTAAGGCCTGATTAGCCCAGGCCTGAGGGGAAGGTGGGTTCATTGGGGGGGGGGTCTGGAAGGGGTTTGGCAGGAGGGATTGGGCCCCCTCCTGGCGGCAATCTACGGGGAGGAGTGGGGGTTTCATGGAGGAGTCCAGTAGGAGGGATTGGGCCCTCTCCTGCCAGTGTTCTTCAAGGAGGGGTGGGTGGTTTTGTTGGGGAGGGGAGGAGGTCCAGCAGGATGGATTGGCTACCCTCCTGCCGGTAATCTTCGTGGGGGGTGGGCTGTCTTCGGGTGGTAAGGTGGGGACCACTTGTACAGTTGACATGGAGTGACCTCTATATATTGTAGAGAGAGAGCTTCGTGTATTGTCCTTATCAAGGTAGTACTCCCACTATTCCTTAATAAGCCAACTAAATAATTCAATAGATGCTCAGCAGGCTCTTCATACACTGTTCATGCACAAATTGCATGAGCCACTATCTTCACTGGATCTTAAGTATATGTATATATTTTTCTTTTTTATAGTAAACTTTTCTTAAAAGTGATATTCCATTTATAAATATAACTTATAACTTATCTTGTTATTTTCAGTGAGGGAAAGCCTCTTCCAACATGTCCATGTTTCATTTAAACTTCTTCAGGGACAAGACTCCCAACAAGATAAACTAAAACATAATAAACCATCATTACTAAAGGATACCATCGTGAAAAAATAGGATCACACAAGAAAAATAATTTTTTGTTAATAGTGAAATAACTTTTAAAAATGCTAACCCAGGATTAATCTAGATAAATATTATGGAACTAGTGCTTAAGCCCGTTATATTAATGGGTGGTAAAGTAGATGTCTGTCTGTCATTTTTTCTGTCTGTGTCTCTCCCTATGTTCTTAGTGCCCTCAGTGCCTCCTTCCTATGTCCTTAGTGCCCCTTCCTATGTCCTTAGTGCCCCTAGTGGCTCCTTCCCATGTCCTTAGTATCCCCTTCCTACATCCTTAGTGCTTCCAGTACATCCTTCCTGTGTCCATAATGTCCCCAGTGCCTCCTTCCCATTTCTTTATTGCCCCAGTGCCTGCGTACTGTGTACTTAGTGCCCCCAGTGCTTCCTTCCCATGTCCTTAGTGCCCCCAGTGCCTCTGTCCTGCTTAATACCCTCAGTGCATCCTATGTCCTTAGTGCCCTCAGTGCCCCTTTTTATGTCCTTAGTGCCCCCAGTGCCTCCTTCCCGTGTCCTTAGTGCCCCCAGTGCCTCTGTCCTGCTTAGTGCCCAGTGCCTCCTTCCTATGTCCCCATCACTATCTTCCAGACTTTGTCCCTGTCCCACTCCCACCCCCCGATGCCAGCCTGCCTGCTTCCCTCCTTCCCATCCCCCTGAGTAGCATGTTTCCATTTAAACCCCCCCCCCAGTGCCGACCCTACCTGGCTCACCCGAAACCCCCGTTGACCCTCCCAGCCGACCCTCCCACCGCTAGACAGCCGACAAACCTCCCAGCTCCAGCAGCGTCCGAGCCACAGTAAACACGCTGCTTTGCAGCCTTCTACTGCCCTAATTTCCTCTGCCGCGTGTCTGATGTCAACAGGGACGCAGCAGAGGAAATCAGGCCAGTAGGATGCAAAGCAGCCTCGGATGCTGCTGGAGCCGGGAGGTTTGGTGGGACCGCGGGAAGGGAAAGGGGGGAGTGCGGCAAGGGACTACAGGAGCCAGCCAGACCGCGGGAAGGGAGGGTCGGATGGGAGTGTCAGATGGGTTCGTTGGAGTACTTTGAGGGGCCACGATTCACTTTAGGTTCAGCTGCCAGGGCATTTCGCTCATTGGAGTACTGTGTGGGGCCGTTGTAAGTGCGCATGCGCACTCCTGACTGCCACAGAGCTACGGACGCACGGAGCCACCAGGTTAGAAGTGCTCATGTGCTCTAAGGGAATTATTATAGTAGATATAGCTTACTGTGCCTATTTTTTCATAATAGTATCCTTTAGTAATGATGGTTTAATATCTTTTAGTTTATCTTGTTGGGAGCCTCGTCCCTGAAGAAATTTAAATAAGATAAGTTATATTTATAAATGGAATATCACTTTTTAAGAAAAGTTCACTATAAAATATATATATATATATATATATATATACTTAGGATCTAATGACGATAGCGGCTCTTGCAATTTGTGCATAAACAGTGAATGAAGAGCCTGCTGAGGATCTATTCAAATATTTAGTTGACTTATTAAGGAATAGTTGGAGTACTATCTTGATAGTGGCCACATATAAAAGTTGGCAAGTGCAGACTAATACATGCACCACATAAGAAGTACAATTAGTGGCAAACTTTGAGGTTGCCACCAACGATTTAGTAGGATGGGCAAAATTATCTGTCTCCATCATGACGACACACATTGAGCATTGCCCACATTTTCTACGTCCTTTCTTCTCTATCACTCGAGGATGAGTCCATACATCAGGTTTACAAAGCAAATCCTTCATAAGAACATAACATAAGCAATGTCTCCGCTGGGTCAAACCTGAGGTCCATTGTGCCCAGCAGCCCGCTCACGCTGCGGCCAAACAGGTCCAGGTTCTATACCCTTTTCCAGCAGGAAATTGTCCAATCCTTTATTAAACCCTAGTACCGTACTCTGCCCTATTACTTCCTCTGGAAGCACATTCCAGGTGTCCACCACACGTTGGGTAAAGAAGAACTTCCTAGCATTTGTTTTGAATCTGTCCCCTTTCAACTTTTTCGAATGCCCTTTTGTTCTTTTATTTTTTGAAAGTTTGAAGAATCTGTCCCTCTCTACTCTCTCTATACCCTTCATGATCTTGTAAGTCTCTATCATATCCCCTCTAAGTCTCCTCTTCTTCAGTCTCCTCTTCTCTCAGCGTATGAAAGGTTTTCCATCCCTTTTATCAGACGTGTCGCTCTCCTCTGAACCCTCTCGAGTAACGCCATAACCTTCTTAAGGTACGGCGACCAATATTGGATGCAGTACTCCAGATGCGGACGCACCATCGCCCGATACGACGACAGGATAACTTATTTCGTTCTGGTTGTAATACCCTTCTTGATTATACCTAACATTCTATTTGCTCTCTTAGCGGCCGCTGCGCACTGTGCCGTCGGCTTCATCTGCCATCTCGTTGCCCATTCCCCTAGTTTGTTCAAGTCCCTTTGCAATTCTTCGCAGTCCTCCTTTGTCCGAGCTCCACTAAACAGTTTGATGTTATCCGCAAATTTTATTATCTCACACTTCGTCCCTGTTTCTAAATCATTTATGACTATATTAAATAGCAGCGGCCCGAGCACCGAGCCCTGTGGAACACCACTCGTGACCTTCCTCCAGTCGGAGTAGTGGCCCTTCACCCCTACCCTCTGTTTCCTACCCGCTAACCAGTTTCTGATCCATCTATGTACGTCTCCGTCCACCCCATGGTTCTTCAGTTTCTGGAGTAGACGTTCATGAGGCACCTTGTCAAAGGCTTTCTGGAAATCTAGGTATATGATGTCTATGGGGTCTCCTCTGTCCATACGTTTGTTAATTCCCTCGAAGAAGTGCAATAAGTTAATCAGGCATGATTTCCCCCTGCAGAAACCATGTTGGCTGGTTATCAGAAGTTCATTTCTTTCAAGATGTTCATCGATGTTTTCTTTTATCAGTGCTTCCACCATTTTCCCCGGAACCGAGGTCAGACTCACCGGTCTGTAGTTTCCCAGGTCACCTCTTGATCCCTTTTTAAAGATGGGCGTAACATTGGCTATCTTCCAATCCTCCGGGATCACGTATGTTTTCAGGGATAGGTTGCAAATTTGCTGCAGTAGTTCTGCTATCTCCTCCTTTAGTTCCTTCAGAGCCCTTGGATGGATTCCGTCCAGACCCGGGGATTTGTCAGTTTTTCTATCTGCCTGCGCACATCTTCAAGGTTCACTTCCATGGATGTTAACTTTTGTGCTTGATTTCCATCGAAGAATTGCTCAGGTTACGGTATGTTGGTTGGTTGCCTCTCTCCAACTTTGGTATCCCAAGTCCACAAAAACTCTTCATATCTGGCATCCCAAGTCCTCTAAATATTCTTCATACTTTTACCTCTAACCCTTTGTTGTAGTTCCTTCCTATTTCATCTACTGTAAACCGCGCCGAGCTCTACGAACGTGGAGATGACGCGGTATACAAACCTAAGGATTAGATTAGAGAAGAACATGTTAAGTCTTTCAGCGACCTCTTTCTCCTCCTGAAAACAATGGTGACATGCCAGTATCTGAAAGTGTTTTCTAATTTTCTGATAACTTCAAAGCACTTTAAGTTTTCAGGATTTACATTGTTTTCAGGATATATATTGTTTCAGGCTCTTGGAGAAAAAGCAATGTTACTTACCGTAACAGTTGTTATCCAGGGACAGCAGGCAGCTATTCTCATATATGGGCGACATCATACACGGAGCCTGGATGCGGTCAGCCTCGCAAGCAGACTTGCTTGTAGAAACGTAGAAGTTTCGAATCAGCCACACCGCACATGCACTAGTGCCTTCCCACCCAGCACAGGGCGAGTCTCCTCAGTTCAGATAGCTAGCAGAGAAGACAACCAGGGGAGATGGGTGGGTTGTGAGAATAGCTGCCTGCTGTCCCTGGATAACAACTGTTACCATAAGTAACTGTGCTTTATCCCATGACAAGCAGGCAGCCTATTCTCACATAGGGGTGACCTTCAAGCTAATCAGAATGGAATGGTGGGAGCGTTGGCAACTTAGGAGAATAAATTTTGTAATACTCTATGGCCAAAATGGCCATCCTGTCTGGAGAAAACATCCAGACAATAGTGAGAAATGAAAGTATGAACTGAGGACCAGGTAGCAGCTTTGCAAATTTCCTCAATAGAGGTAGATCTGAGAAAAGCCACAGAAGCTGCCATTGTTCTGACTTTGTGGGCTGTGACTTGACTCTGTAGTTGTAATCCAGCCTGGGCATAGCAGAAAAAGATACAAGCAGCCATCCAGTTGGAGATGGTACATTTAGAGATTGGATGCCCCAACTTGTTTGGATCAAAGGAGACAAAAAGTTGAGGAGCAGTCTGTGTGGTTTGGTGCGTTCCAAGTAGAAGGCCAAAGCATGTTTACAGTCCAGAGTATGAAGAGCTGAGGATGAGAATGAGGTCTTGGAAAAAACACTGGAAGTACATTAGATTGGTTAAGATGAAATTCTGAAACCACTTTAGGTAAGAACGTAGGATGAGGACGGAAGGCCACCTTGTCATAATGGAAAACTGTGAAAGGTGGATCAGCAACTAATGCTTGCAGCTCACTGACTCTTCGAGCAGATGTGAGAGCAAGTACAACATTGAGATCCCAAACCACTGGAGGCAGTTTGAGAGGAGGTTTGACATTGAAAAGTCCTTTCATAAATCTGGAAACCACCGGATGAGCAGATAGGGGTTTCCCTTCAATAGACTGATGGAAAGCAGCAATTGCACTGAGATGGACTCGGTTCATAGACAACGGCGCGAAAGACAAAAGCGCGCACCGACAATTGAGCGCAGCACGTGCCGCCGCGCCGCTCTAAATTACAGTTTTTAGGGGCTCCGACGGGGGGTTTTGTTGGGGAACCCCACCAGTTTACTTAATAGACATCGCGCCGGCGTTATGGGGGTTTGGGGGGGTTGTAACCGTCCACATTTTACTGTAAACTGAACTTTTTCCCTAAAAACAGGGAAAAAGTGAAGTTTTCAGTAAAATGTGGGGGGTTACAACCCCCCACACCCCTGCAACGCGGCGCGATGTCTATTAAGTAAAGTGGGGAGTTCCCCCCCACGCCCCCCCGTCGGAGCGCTAAAAACAGTCATTTAGAGTGGTGCGGTGGCGCGCGGTGCGCTCAATTGTCTGGGCGCGCCTTTGTCCCAGCGCGCTTTTGACCTGACATCGATGGACTCAGATCGATTAGACTTGAGGCCAGAAGTGGATAAGTGCAAAAGATAATCTAGAACAGAAGATAAGGAGTGATCTTGAGGCACCTTATCATGAGAGATGCACCACGTAGAAAATCTAGTACATTTTTGATGGTAGCATTGTCTAGTGGCAGGCTTTCTAGAAGCCTCTAAAATGTCTCTTACAGGTTGAGAAAACTGAAGAGGAGTTATGTTGAGATGTACTAAGCTGTCAGGTGTAGAGACTGCAGGTTGGGATGAAGTAGAGATCCTTGACTCTGTGTAAGCAGAGACGGAAAAACTGGTAGAAGGTATGGCTCCCTGCTGCTGAGTTGAAGTAGAAGCGAGTACCAAGGTTGTCACAGCCACCAAGGAGCTACCAGAATCATGGTGGCATGATCATTCTTCAATTTGACAAGAATCTTGAGAATGAGAGGGAATGGAGGGAATGCATATAGAAATAGATTCATCCATTCCAGTAGAAAAGTATCTGCCTCGAGGCGATGAGGAGAATATATCCTGGAGCAGAACAGGGGCAGTTTGTGGTTGTGGGGAGCTGCAAAGAGATCTATCTGAGGTGTTCCCCACTGCGAAAAAATGTGATGAAGGGGCAAGGAATTGAGTGTCCTTTCGTGAGGTTGCAGGAGATGACTCAATTTGTCCGCCAAACTGTTTTTTGTCCCTTGGATGTAGACAGCTTTGAGGAAGGTGTTGTGGAGGATTACCAAGGCCCAAACCTTCAGAGCTTCTTGAAAAAGGGAAGGGGATCCCGTCCCCCCCTATTTGTTGACATAGTACATGGCAACTTGGTTGTCCGTCCGAATGAGGACTACCTGGTCGTGAAGAAGATGTAGAAAAACTTTGAGAGCATTGAAGATCGCTCCGAGTTCCAACAGATTGATGCGACACTGACGATCCGTACTAGTCCAGTGGCCTTGAGTACGGAGACCATTGAGATGAGCCCCCCACGCGTAGATCGAGGAATCTGTTGTGAGGACCTTTTGATGAGGGGGCATTTGAAACAGCAAGCCTCTGAAGAGATTGGAAGAGAGCATCACCAGCGGAGAGACTGTCTCAACGAAGAAGTGACTTTAATGCGTTGAGAGAGTGGGTCGCAAGCCTGCGTCCACTGAGATGCCAGGTTCCACTGAGGAATTCTGAGGTGAAGTTTGGCAAAAGGAGTCACGTGTATTGTGGAGGCCATGTGACCTAGGAGTACCATCATGTGTCTCGCTGAGACTGAAGAGCGGGAAGACACTGCATGACAGAGTTGAAGAAGAGCCTCCAGGTATTGTTGCGGAAGGAATGCTTAGTTGGATAGTGTACAGAACAGCTCCGATGAACTGTAGATTCTGAGAGGGCTGCAGTTTGGATTTAGGAAAATTGATTTTGAATCCCAAGCTTTGTAGGAACTAGAGAATGACACGGGGAAAAAATCTGTCCCCGGCCCACCATCCTCTGCACCGCCCCGTCACCGCTGTTCCCTTCACCGCCCTGTCACCGTCACCGCCATCCCTTTCACCGCCCCGTTACCGCCACTACCATCCCATTCACCGCCCCGTCACCGTCCCCGCTGCATCCATATAAGCCTTAGTACTGTAATATTTAGCTTATTCCTTTCTTAAAAATCAAAGTTCCTGCTGCTGAACTAGAGAAAGAGATGTTCAGCTGGCAGGGCTTTGTTTATAAATTTTTATCAACACAACTAATATACTACTTTATCCTAAAGCAAAAAATAAATAAATATAATTTTTTTTCTACCTTTGTTGTCTGGTTTCTGCTTTCCACATCTTCTCATTCAATTCCTTCCATCCACTGTGTGTCTTCTCTCTGCGTCTTCCATTTACTTTTACTGTGCCTCTCTCTTCACCCCCCCCCCCAATTGGTCTAGCACCCACCTTCTTCCCTCCGCTCCCCCATAGTCTGGCATCTGTCTTCTTCCCATTCTGTCTTCCACATTTCCCTTCAGGGTCTGTTCCTCTCCACCCTCCTTCAATGTCTGTCCTATTCCTTTCCACCACCACCCTTCCCTCCCTCCTTTACCATCTGTTCCTTTCTACCACCCTTCAGCTCCTCTCGCGTGGCCTATCTATCTACCCTCCTCCCTCTTATTTTCATGGCACGTTACAATGTAATTTGTGCAAGCCACTGGAGCCTGCGAGCTCGGTCCCTGTCCCATCCCCACAAACCATCTCGCTTCTGTGCTCCTATTTTCCCCATTTCTAATATCTCCCCTAAGTATCTGCCATTGCCCCCCCCCCCCGTGTCCATATACCATCCCCATGGCATGTCCCCTTTATGTCTCTGTCCCTATGCCCCATGCACATAATTTCCCCTCTTTCTGTTACCTTTCTGTATCCAGATTTCCCCTATCTTCCTCTTCCATACCAGTGTGTCTCTTCTTTTCAACCCCATCTAGCTTTTTCCCCTCTTTCTTCCTCCCCCCCCTGCTTCTAGCATCTGGCTCACCTGCCTGTCCTTCCCTTTCTTTCCTGCTGTGGGTTTTTCTTTCCATCTTCATCCCCTTGGCCCAGAATCCTTTTCCCTTTCACTCCCTCCTTCCAGTTTGAGCCGGGAACACGGGCGATCGCACGGTCCTCGCAGCCCCCACCCGCCTGCCCAATCGATCCTAGTGTTTAGCCAGCTCTCTCCCTTCTCCTCACCTTAGTTTGTAGGTTTTCTTTTTCGGCGACCTGCACGCTTTCCCAAAGAGCCACGCACGCGCGGCTGCTCAGTGTTCAATCTTCTGCTCTGCTGCAACTTCCTTTTTCTGGTTGCGTCAGAACAGAAGATCTAAACTGAGCAGCAGCGGGTGCGCGGCTCTTTGATAGCGTGCGGGTCACCGAAAAAGAAAACCTAAAAAATAAGGTGAGGAAAAGGGAGAGAGCTGGCTAATCACTAGGATCGAATGGGCAGGCGGGTGTGGGCTGCGGGGACCGCGCGATCCTTCATGCCTCACTGCGGGGACAAGACCATTCACTGCTCCACGGGGCGGTGAATGGCCTTGTCCCCGTCGCCACAGCGACTGCTAGTTTTTGTTCCCCGTTTTGGCGGGTTACCCGCAGCTAAACCCGGTGGCCGCGGGTAAACCGCCACCGTGTCATTCTCTAGTAGGAACCACGTAGTCCGTTGGTCGCTACAATAACCCCCTGAGATGTTGAATCCTTGATGAGCCAGTCGTCTAGGTAGGGGAACACCTGAAGACCATGGTTCCTTAGAGCTGCTGCTACCACCACCAGGCACTTGGTGAACACTCTGGGAGATGAAGCCAGGGTAGCACTCTGTATTGGTAATGCAGATTCCCCACCTGAAATCTGAGATATTGATGGGAGGTCGGATGAATGGGAATATGAGTATAAGGCTCCTTGAGATCCAGAGAGCATAACCAGTTGTTCTGATCTAGAAGGGGGTAAAGGGACACCAGGGACAACAAGCAAAATTTTTCTTTGACTAAAAATTTGTTGAGAGCCCTGAGATCCAGAATGGGTCGCAGATCGCCCATCTTCTTCGGAACTAGGAAGTATCAGGAGTAAAACCCCCTGTGTTCTGCTGTCCCAAAGGAACTGGTTCGATGGCACAGACGAAGCAGAGCTTGAGCTTCCTGAATAAAAAAGGCAGTCTGGGATGGACTAAACTAAACTAACTAAACTAAACCTTAGGTTTATATACCGCACCATCTCCGTAGACGCAGAGCTCGGCACGGTTTACAGGAATTAGGATGAGAAAGGAACTCCAGTGGAGGGTTTAAGGATTAGGTGTAAGAGGGTGTGGATGGGTGGGAGAGGACTAAGAGGGGGGGAAGTGTTAGTTTGAGAATAGCCAGGTTTTTAGGTGTTTACGGAAAAGCTGGAGGGAGCTTGAGGTTCGGAGCGGGGAGGTAAGGTTATTCCAGAGCTCAATGATTCTAAAGGGGAGGGATGACCCTAGTTTGCCTGCATGAGAAATACCTTTTGTGGAAGGGAAAGATAGTTTAAGAGTTTGGGAGGGTCTGGAGGAGGTAGGAGTTGCGGAGTTCCAGGATAGAGGAATAATGGCAGGAAGGATGCCATCCAGGATTGGAGGTTCGTTATGCATGAGGATATGTTCGTAGAGAGGTTAGTGAGGTTCGAATCGGGTCTGCTCCCAGCAGCGAGAGTGTGCGTCGAGGAGGCACCGGAGGCAGTTCGACCTCGCGGGAGGCTTCCGCGTGCCCAGGCTGGATTTGGGAGAGAAGCGTCGGCCCAATATTAGTAAAGAGCTCGACAAATCGCTTCTCCATCATGGAATGGAATGAAGACGGCAAAGAGGGATCCGCTTCCGGAAAGGGACCTCCAGCACGGACATCGCTAACTCGGCCGCCCGGGGCCTTGGGCTTAGACGCCTTGGGCACCTTGAGCACCACTGGAGGAATGGGAGGCTGCGTTACCTGACCTGAGGAGACAGCGGAAGGCACCGCAGCAGGCGGAGTCGAAGCTGGCATGAATGAGGAAGGCTTGAGCAGACTCGAGGTTGAAGCGGAAGTCGAAGGCGTGGCGCTCTGTGATGAGGGCAGCTCCGGGGACGCCTCCATGCTGAACAGCGACTCCCACAAAATGCAGCGACGCTTAAAAGCACGTGCTGTAAGTGTGGAGCAAGGCTGGCACGATTTCGGAAGATGTTGAGGCCCGAGACACTGAAGACAGCTTCGATGAGGGTCCGTCAATGAAATCGTGCGCTGGCACTTGACACACTTTTTAAAACCGGTAACAGGCCGGGACATAAGCCGAAAAAGCTCCGCCGCAAGATCGAAGCCGTGGGGCCGCGGCCATGCGGCCTGCCTGGTCGAACGATCGAAATAAATTTTTTTTTTTGAAAACAAGAAAACGCAACGTGAGCCAATGATAATGAGCCAAAAAAACTCAAAACCGTGGGCACAGAAGGCACAAGTGAAGGAACTTCGCACAGAGAGTTGAAGACGGACTTCTCAGCTCCGCGGAACAGAAAGAACTGAGGAAACGCGCCCAGTGCATCGGGCGGGAAGGCACTCGCGCATGCACGGTGTGGGCAACTCGAAATTTCTAAAAGTTTCTACAAGCAAGTATGCTTGTGAGATGTCCGCATCGGGGCTCCGTTGGATGACGTCACCCACTAGTGAGAATACCTGCCTGCTTGTCCTGGGATAAGATCTGGAATGAGGCCTAGACGAAGAAGGTTGCTCTTTGGAAGGAGACCTATGCCTGGATGGATGTCTCGATGAAGGCCTTGATCGACGACGAGAGTGGTGTGTGGAAGCAGGTCTCGAGATCGAGACTTCGCCCTAGAGATGGAAGTAGGCAATGCTACAGGTGAATGGATAGGGCTAGAAGCAGTAGATCGAAACACAAGAGGTTTAATGGAGGAATCTTGAAGCACTCCCAAAAGACTCTGCTCCTTGTATGGAGTGTGAGGATTCCTGTCGAGGCACTCGCAAAGAATCTACTCCTTGCAATAGAGTGCATAGATGGCAGACCAGACACTTGCAAAGACTCTGCTCCTTGCATAGAGTGTAAAGGTTCAGCTCGAAGCAGAGGCAGAGGTAGAGGCTCGATCTCGCGGGAGACTGCTGATTGCCCAGGCTGGATTAGAGAAGACAGCGTCGTACCAAATTTTGTCACTAACTGGACAAACTGTTACTCTAACATGGTCTGGAGGGAAGCCGGCAAAGATGGATTCGCATCTGAAACCAGACCACTTGCTGCGGCTATAGCCTCCAAAGTGGCAGTGGAGATATGCTTCGACTTAGAAGTCTTGGAAAGCTTGAGGACCACTGCCGGAACCTTCTGCTTAGGTATCTGACCTGAGGAAAGCTCAGGAGAAGAGATAGCAGGTTTACTCGAGGACAGAGACATCCCAAATGAGGAAGGTCTGATGAAGCTCAAGGTCGGAGTCGTGGAAGCAGGAGGACCCTCGTTGGAAGATGGGACCAAGGCCATGCTCGAGGTCAAAGGTGTGATTGAAGAGTCCATCCCGAACAGTTTCTCCACTAAAATCCGATGACGTTTAAGGGCTCGAGGTTGAAGAGTAGCACAACATTCACACAACTTAGGATCATGATCAGGCCCGAAGCACTTGAGGCACCAATGGTGTGGGTCCGTGAGTGAAATCGCACGCTGACACCAGCTATACTTCTTGAAGCCCAATGCTGGCCGGGACATAGGAGGAAAAATGGCCACAGGGAAGTCGAAGCCTGCAAGCTGCGGCCTGCCCTGCCAGTCAAAGAAAGAAAAATAAAGTCTTTAGTTTTAGTTGTTTTTTTTTAAACTGAAAGAAAGAAATAACAGTGATTCGTGACGAAAAGTAGCACAAACCGCAGTGAGAGAAGGCACGAAGAAAAGTTTGGCGCAGAGTGTCAAAGACGGACTTCTGGGCTCCGCAGAAAACTGAGAACTCAGGAGACTCGCCCTGCGCTGGGCGGGAAGGCACTCGCGCATGCGCGGTGTGGCCGACTCAAAACTTCTACATTTCTACAAGCAAGTCTGCTTGCGAGGCTGTCTGCATCCGAGCTCCGTGGATGACGTCACCCATATGTGAGAATAGGCTGCCTGCTTGTCCTGGGATAATCTTTAATACACAGACTGCAGTTTTGTCTATGAGAAAATGTAATAGACAGGGTTATAAGTATTTCATTCCTGTCAGCTACTTGCAAATATTTTTTCTACCCTTCTCCCTCTTTCATATTTTTCATGTGCTCAGAACATTCTCAGCAGCACCATTAGTATTAGCTAACTAATATAAAGGGAGAGTATATCAAGGCAGATTGGAGGAGATATGAGAGAGACTGGGTTGGGACAGCATACAGAGATATGGATGTCAAACAATATTATGATGTATATATGAAATGCCTTAAAAATTTATTTGGATCTAGGGGTTATCCACTGAAGCCATTTATTCTTATTTTATTAAGTCCATCCCATTTTGTATCTAGGAAAAAACTAGATAAAGCTTGGTAAATCAGGCCCCTAATACACAATTCCACAAGTCTCTACCCTTCTGGCCAGAGATATTTTCAGAGACTGCCAGCATGGTGGTGGAGTCAGAATCAGTAAAAATGTTCTGAGCCCGATTTGAGCTTCAAAATAAAAAAACAAACAAACAAACTTACCCCCTCTTTTTTGCTAAACACTTACGTGTCCACAGATTAACATGCATGCGTTAGCATTTAGCGTGTGGTTAGCACGCACTAAAAAGCTTAGCGCACCTTTGTAAAAGGAGCCCTTAGTGTTATAATATATAGAGACTCATTCTCAAAACACTTAAAACACACAAAGTACCATAGAACTCTATGATACTTTTGTGTGTCTAAGTGATTTGAAAATAAGCACCATGGTAAATTTAGCATTTTATACTTAAGAGATATCTTTATCTTCTGGATCTAAAGTATTAGTAAATAACACCTTTCTTTGTTTGATAAGATTATAGCTAAGGAAAAAAAAATAAAAAACAAGCTATACCAGATGGGAGCAACCAGTGATTGGCTGCTACAAGATTTTCATTCTCTTCTTCCAGATTTTCTGTGCTGGGTCCCTCTTCATTCAAATGAAATATGTGAATTGAAAGTCTGCATGTACTCAGGTCAATAGGCTATGATAAAATACAAAAAACATTAAGAAAATTCATAAACTGTTTATTAGCCATGTAGACTTAAGAAAACCACTGCTTATCTCCATGAATAAGGAATCCAGTGAAAAACAGTTTCAAAAACAAATTTGTAACACTAAATTTTAACCTAACATATACTTCATGGTGTCTACTTCTTGGTGTCTGTTAAATGTAACAGATGGTGGGCTTGAATTTAAATGGAAACCAGGATTACTAAGTACTAAGGAGGCTCTGGAAGCCAAATTTATACTCTAAGATAACTGAAATCCAGATCCTCCAGAGATCCCCATTCCACATGCAGAACCCAAGAGGTAGGCAGTCCACTCCTTCTCTCAAATGAACTCACAAAATACACACACACATATGTGAAAAAAATGGATTGTAAGCTCTTTTGAGCAGGAACTTCTATGTTTTGCTGGACAGCACTGCATATGTCTAATAGCAATAAAGAAATAAGTAGTGCAACATAAGCACTACTTATCTCTATGCTGTTCTTCATTGACAGATTCTTGATCCTCTACAATCTGGCTTTTGCCCCCAACACTCCACAGAGTCTGCCCTCACACAGTGACCTGTTCATAGCCAGATCTAAGAGCCTTTACTCGATCCTTATCCTTCTTGACCTGTCTGCTGCCTTTGATACTGTTAATCACAGCTTACTCCTTGATACGTTGTCCTCATTTGGATTCTGTGAATCTGTCCTTCCCTGGTTTGCCTCCAACCTCTCCCATCGCACCTTTAGTGTATGTGTTGATGGGTCCTCTTCTGCTGCTACCCCGCAGTTCTGTCTTAGGACCTCTTCTTTTCTCTCTCTATACCTCTTCCCTCAGTGCCCTGATCTCCTCCCAAGGCTTTCAGTGTCACCTATATGCTGATGACTCCCAGATCTCATTCTCTATGCCTGAAATTTCATCTAAAGTCCAATAAAAAGTCTCTGCCTGTTTGGCTGACATTGCTGCCTGGATGTCCTGCCGTCATCTGAAACTAAACATGTCCAAGACTGAGCTGCTCCTCTTCCCTCCTAAACCTTCTATTCCTCCTCCTCCATCTCGGTAAATAATACTGTCATTGTTCCAGTCTCCTCTGCTCGCAACCTTGGAGTAGTCTTCGATTCTGACCTCTAATTTTCTATGCACATCCAACAAACTGCTAAGGCCTGTCACTTCTATCTCTACAGAGAAACTTATATGAAACGTGCTGTTAGTGGTGGACACCATCCATATGGACGATGCTCGAATTGTAATGTCATGGCCACTATAACTAGCTTTTTGGGCTACAATGATGGTAAGGAATATAAATTGAGATATGAAACCACATGTCAATCTACAAACGTAGTATATATTATGAAATGTCCCTGCGATCTATACATCTAGATCTTTTATTACAGTAAGACTTACAAACACAAAAGTTGTTTGAATACTAAAAAAAACATCTGCACCATTAGCAGCACACTGTGTAGAAGAACAACACTATTTTGTTAATTTTCAATGCTGGGCTATTGTTACGATTCAGACATCTTTAAGACTTGGAGATGTAAAAAGGCAGTTATGGCAATGCGAACAACAGTGGATCCATAGCTTAAATACTCTACATCCCTATGTGCTAGAATGGCAATTTCTTTTTTTTTTTTCTAAATCTTTATTCATTTTTTCATCTTACATCAAGTATATCATATTATATCAATTAAATCATATACAAACATAGAAACATAGAAATAGACGGCAGATAAGGGCCACGGCCCATCTAGTCTGCCCACCCCAATGACCCTCCCCTACCTTTTTCTGTGAATAGATCCCACGTGTCTATCCCATTTGGCCTTAAAATCAGGCACGCTGCTGGCCTCAATAATCTGAAGTGGAAGATTATTCCAGTGATCAACCACCCTTTCAGTGAAAAAGAATTTCCTGGTGTCCCCGTGCAGTTTCCCGCCCCTGATTTTCCACGGATGCCCACTTGTTGCCGCGGGACCCTTGAAGAAGATATCTTCTTCCACCTCGATGCAGCCCATGAGATACTTGAATGTCTCGATCATGTCACCCCTCTCTCTGCGTTCCTCGAGTGAGTACAGCTGCAACTTATCCAGCCGTTCCTCGTACGGGAGATCTTTGAGTCCCGAGACCATCCGGGTGGCCATTCTCTAGACCGACTCCAGTCTCAGTACATCCTTACGGTAATGCGGCCTCCAGAATTGCACACAGTATTCCAGGTGGGGCCTCACCATGGATCTATACAATGGCATAATGACTTCATGTTTACGGCTGACGAAACTCCTGTGTATGTAACCTATGATTTGCCTTGCCTTGGATGAAGCTTGCTCCAATTGATTGGCAGTCCCCTAAGTCTCGTTCTGCTTCAGTTCTTGTTAGGATCTCACCATTAAGGGTGTAAGTCTTGCATGGATTTTGGCTGCCCAGGTGCATGACTTTGCATTTTTTGGCATTGAAGCTGAGTTGCCAAGACCTAGACCAGCGCTCCAGTAGGAGTAGGTCGTGCATCATGTTTGTCGGACATTGAATTTATGTCTGTTGTGCTTTTGCCCACTACATTGCTTAGTTTGGCGTCATCGGCGAATAATGTTATTTTACCTCGCAGCCCTTCTGCCAAGTCTCTTATAAAGATGTTGAATAGGATCGGGCCCAGGACCAAGCCCTGCAGCACTCCACTGATTACCTCCGTCATTTCGGAGGGGGTGCCATTCACCACTACCCTCTGAAGTCTACCTCCAAGCCAGTTCCCAACCATTTCGTCAATGTGTCGCCCAATCCTATAGAACTCATCTTGCTCAGCAACCTGCGGTGTGGTACGCTATCGAATGCTTTACTGAAGTCCAGGTATACAATGTCCAGGGACTCCCCAACATCCAGCTTCCTCATCACCCAGTCAAAGAAGTTGATCAGTTTGGATTGGCAGGATCTCCCCTTAGTAAATCCATGTTGACGGGGATCCCGTAGATTCTCCTCGTTCAGGATCGTATCCATTTGGCGTTTGATTAGAGTTTCCATTAGTTTGCACACTATTGATGTGAGACTCACCGGTCTGTAGTTTGCTGTCTCCATCTTGGAGCCTTTCTTGTGGAGTGGAATGACATTAGCCGTCTTCCAGTCCAACGGGACGTTACCCGTACTAAGGGAGAGATTGAAGAGCACGGATAGCAGTTCCGCCAAGACATCACACAACTCCCTGAGCACCCTGGGGTGTAGGTTGTCAGGCCCCATTGCCTTGTTAACCTTAAGCTTTGACAGCTCGCAGTAGACACCGCTGGGTGTAAACTTGAAATTACTAAACGGGTCATCTGCGTCAACCCTTGTCTGTAGCTGAGGGCTGAGTCCTGGCGCCTCGCGGGTGAGACTGAGCAGAAGTATTCATTTAACAGTTGGGCTTTTTCCGAGTCCGCTTCTACATAGTCTCCGTCTGGTTTCCTAAGACGTACTATCCCGCCTGAGTTCTTATTTCTGTCACTGATATACCTGAAGAAGGATTTATCTTCTTTCTGGATGTTCTTCGCTAGAGACTCCTCCGTGCGGAATTTGGCCTCCCTAACTGCTGTTTTGACGGCTTTTGACTTGGCCAGATAGACTTCCCTAGAGTTCTGTTTCCCTGATTGTTTGTAAGAGATGGATGCTTTTTTCTTCTCCTTAATGAGGTCCGAAATCTCCGCAGAGAACCACTGTGGCTTATTGTTCCTTTGCCGTTTACTTACTGATTTAACATAGCGGTTTGTTGCTTCTTATATGGTGGCTTTCAAAGTCAACCACATTTCTTCCACGTTATCGGTTTCTGCTTGGCTTTGTAGTGCCTGGTGAACGAAGTCTCCCATTTCTTTGAAGTTTGTGTCCTTGAATTTGCCTGCTTTCCCTGGATAACATCTGTTGCAGGTAAGTAATTGTGCAGTACTTGTGATCTTGGACAAGTAACAAGCCTCCATTGTCTTAAGAAGTGAACAGCAGGATATGAACTGGGATCCATGGATGTCATGCTTGTTATTCTAACCACTAGGTTACTCCTCCACCTACTAAATACAAACTGGAAAAATTTTAGGCTAGTTTTTCTTTAGGCTTATTTTGTCTTTTATCAAGGGTCAGTCTCTCCCTCTGTTCTTTTGCTTGTTTGATTATGCATGTATAAGATACAATCAAAGTAGGAGTTGGGCGCTACAAGGAACCTAGATCCCTTCAAAGCAACAACATAAAATGAGATGGCGAGCAGTCTCTCACCAGCTTCTCAATTCCAGCTTGTGTGTGTGGATTGTGAGTGGGAGCTGGCTTTGCTGCCTGAAGAAGCAGCAAGTAGCAGCAGTAGCGGCAGATAAAACCAACCTTAATATCTGGCCACTTAGTATGTGAGGATGACTGTCTTTCCATATCTTTTATGGCAGACTACTGTTCAGGGCAGTAAGGCAACTAGAGAAGATGATAGTGGGAAAGGGAGAGGGGCATTTTCTGCCTCCTGGATTCTCATCAGTGTCACCTTTCCTATTACTACCTGCTGCATAGAAAGTTTTGAATAATGCTAACAATTTTGCCCTCACCCCCAAGGGAGAAATTCCTCGTTATACTACTTTCCCTCCACCCAATTTAAGCATAGCTCAGGTGGATAGTGGGGAAACCAGATTCCCCTTCCCTGAAAAAAACTTATGCCGAGCTGGCAATGACCTGAGGATATTCTGGCTCCTAGGATTCCTTTTGGCAATGCTGATGTAGCCATAATTGATGCTGCTTAGTTTAGTAAGTTTCCAGGAGAATATAATAACAAGGGGGGAAGGATAAAGGGGTGGGAGAGAAGAAAGCAGCCTTCATTTATTCCTGCCTTGCACACACTGATATCCTTTCAGAACCCTGCTTCCTTCCCCTATCCACTCTTAATCCATGCTTCAGTATACTTAGTACTTGATGACCATTCTAGAGAGTCTACTCAGTATAGGGAAAAAATTACTAATAATCTGTGATGATTAATTAAAATTACATTACATTACATTAGAGATTTCTATTCCGCCAATACCTTGCGGTTCTAGGCGGTTTACAAAAAAATTATAAACGGGGGGGTTACAATGGAAGATCATTAGATGTTTCTAGAGAGGTAGAGGTTAAGAGTAAATGGTGGGTTACAATGGAAGATCATTAGATGTTTCTAGAGAGGTCGAGGTAAAGAGTAGGTCAGGTAGTTTGAGTGGCGGGAAGAGGGAAGGAGGGAGGAGGAGTATTTGATGTTAGGATTGTTTCAGGAATTTCTTGGAGTATAGTTTTTATTTCTTTTCTGAACATCTTGTAGTCTGGGGTAGTTATCAGTAGATTGGAGATCTGTTTATCTATTTTTCCTGCTTGAGTGGCAAGAAGGCCATCGTATAGTTTTTTTCGTTTTACTTCCTTTATCGGGGGGGGGGGGTGTGAATGGGGTGTGCGTTTTTCTATGTCTTGATTGAGGTGGTTTGGATGAGGCGATTGTTCAGGTAGGTTGGGCTGTCTCCATTTAAAGTTTTAAATAACATACAGTAGAATTTAAATAGTATTCTTTCTTGGATTGGTAGCCAATGCGAGTTAATGTATGCTTTTGTAATATGGTCGTGTTTCCTCAATGAGTAGATGAGTCTCGGAGCTGTATTTTGGATTGTTTGTAGTTGTTTGGTCATAGTGGCAGGGCAGGGGAGGTAAAAGATGTTGCAGTAATCTAGTAGACCTAGGATTAGGGATTGTACTATAAGCTGGAACTGTGTTCTTTCGAAGAATTTCCGGATTTGTCTTAGGTTTCTCATAACTGAGAAGGATTTCTGTATTTTATTTATTTGCGGCTGCATAGTGCAGCATCTGTCTATTGTCATTCCTAGTAATTTTATGGTGGTTTAGATGGGATAGTTGATTGAGTTGATTTCTATGTTGGTTATGATTGGGACTTTTGTCATTTTCGAGGAGGATGAATTTAGTTTTATCTGGGTTGAGTTTCAGTTTGTGATTTGTGGTGTCGCCCTGAGGAACAGATACCAGCTGCTACAGGAAGGTCCTGACAATGAGGAACAGGAAGTTGTTCAGCAGACGGTTCCAGTTCCGGAGTCAACAGATCGGCCCACCCCTAAGAAGCGCAGAGTGGTGGTCATTGGGGATTCGCTGCTGAGGGGCACTGAGGGTCCAATTACATTACTTGAAATTTCCTACATACCATCTTAAAATCATAAAATATCTCCCTCCCTTACCCACCCTTTTCACAATATCCTAACCAAAAAAAAACAAAAAACATACATATAATGTATTCATAAAATTTGATAAAATCTATAATATAACTATAAACCTCCCCCCTTCCCATACTTATAATTATACTTTCAGTGTAAAAAGGCGTCTAATCATTACAATAAGTTATCAATGGCCCCCAAATCTTTTTAAAAGTATTATAATTCCCTTTTTGTATGGCAATTACACTTCCCCCTCCCCATTCACGGTTTCGGCAATCACAATTTCACATAGTCACGATTTTTTGGGGAGGGGGAAAAACCCCCCACAGTTTAGCCTTCCTCCCGGCGTCCCGGCCTTACCTGGTGGTCTAGCGGGCTTTCGGGGCAAGAGCGATCTTCCTACACTCCTGCCCCGTGTAGATTGCCAATAGGAAATGGCTGTGGGGAGTTCCCGTTGTAGTCTTCTCTCCTGCTGACGAAACCTCTGCGGATACACCCCATCATTTGTCTTGCCCTGGAGGAAGCCTTCTCCACTTGATTGGCAACCTTCATGTCCTCACTAATGATCACCCCTAGGTCGCGTTCCGCCGTGGTCCTAACCAAGGTCTCACCATTTAGTACATAAGTTCTACGCGGATTTCTCTTACCCAGATGCATTATCTTGTATTTTTTAGCATTGAAGCCTAGCTGCCAAGTAGTTGACCATTGTTCCAGCAACAGTAGGTCGTGTGTCATATTATCAGGTAATAAGCTTTTGCCTACTATGTTGCAAAGTTTGGCGGCGTCGGCGAACAGTGATACCCTTCCTCTAAGTCCTTGCGTCATATCTCTTATGAATAAGTTAAATAGAATAGGGCCCAGGACCGAGCCCTGCGGCACTCCACTGATCACGTCCGATGCTTCGGATGGGGTACCGTTCACCACCACCTTCTGAAGTCTACCGCTCAGCCAATCCCCAACCCATGTAGTTGGAGTGTCTCCTAATCCTATCGATTTCAGCTTGTTCAGTAATCTTCGATGAGGGACGCTATCAAATGCTTTACTGAAGTCCAAATATACCACGTCCAGTGACTCTCCGGCGTCCAGTTGTCTAGTAACCCAGTCAAAAAAGATAATCAGATTAGATTGGCAGGATCTGCCCTGGGTGAACCCGTGTTGGTGTGGATCACGCAGTTTTTCTTCGTCTAGGATTGTGTCAAGATTCTGTTTGATCAGTGTTTCCATGAGTTTACACACTATAGATGTGAGACTCACTGGTCTGTAGTTTGCTGTCTCTGTCCTGCAGCCCTTTTTGTGGAGTGGGATTACGTTGGCGGTTTTCCAGTCCAAGGGGACCCTTCCTGTACTTAGGGAAAGATTGAAAAGAACAGATAATGGTTCTGCCAGGACTTCCCTTAACTCCCTGAGCATTCTGGGGTGTAGGTTATCCGGTCCCATGGCTTTGTTTACCTTGAGTCTTGATAGTTCGTCATAGACGCTACTGGGCGTAAATTCAAAATCTTGAAACGGGTCTTTCTGGTTATCTCCCGTCTGCAACTGTGGACCAGCTCCCGGCGCTTCGCGGGTGAACACTGAACAGAAGTATTTGTTTAGTAGTTCTGCCTTCTCAGAATCTGATTCCGCAAAGTTACCGTCCGATTGCTTCAGGCGTACTATCCCATCTTTGTTTCTTTTCCTGTCACTAATATAGCTGAAGAAAGATTTATCCCCTTTCTTAATTTTCCGTGCTAGCTCTTCCTCCATTCGGAGTTTGGCTTCTCTGACTGCTGTTTTGACAGCTTTAGATCTGTCTAGATAGTCCTCTTTCGCTCCATCTCTGCCTAAATGTTTGTAGGTGATAAATGCATCTTTTTTCTGTTTAACTAGGTCTGAAATTTCTTTACTGAACTATTGGGGTCTTTTGTTTCTCCTGTGTTTACTTACTGTCTTTATGTATCGGTCTGTTGCTTCGTGTAGGATGGACTTCAGAGACGACCACATATCCTCCACATTGTCAGATATTGCTTGTTTATGTAGCTCCTCCCATGCGGTTGAAGTCTGTGCCTCTAAAGTTGAGAACCCTTGTTGCTGTGTTTGTCTTAGGGAAACCTTTCTTGAGGTTGAGCCATACCATATTATGGTCGCTGGAGGTCAGTGTGTCTCCTACTGAGACTTCCGTGACGCTATCTCCGTTGGTGAGAACTAGGTCTAGTAACGCCTGGTCCCTGGTGGGCTCCAATACCAATTGCTTGAGACGTGCATCCTTTATGGAGGTTAATATTCTTTTGCTGCTACCCGTAGTCGCGGAGAGTGTGTTCCAATCTGCATCTGGCATGTTGAAGTCTCCTAGCATTACTGTGTCCCCGCGCAGTGTGATGTTCTCTATGTCCTCGATTAATTCCATGTCTTTGTCCTCCTGTTGCCTGGGAGGTCTATATATCACCCCAAGGTATAGGCATTTTTCATTCCCTCTGGTCAGTCTATTTTTAAAGTAAAGTTTCATTAACAGCATTTTATCTGTCTCACTCATACATGTTAGAATCATTGTGGATCGAGTCTAAATAACATCTTGAGAATCTTCTAAAAACTCTGTCAAGTTAACATCATCTGTTACCAGATGATCCACATCCTGTACAGTTTCCTTTTTCTTCTGGGGAATGTAATAACAATTATTTATTGGAAAACTATCCGCTTTGGGTAATCCCAGTATTTCCTTAAAATACTTTCTTAACAATATTTCTGGTAACAACAGATGAGTTACTGGGAGATTCTTTCCCCGATGCATATTTTCTAACATTTCCATTTTTAAATGCAATGACGTGGAATCTTTTACAGCAGATAGTGAAACAGCTTGCAATGTGTTACTTTGCGTTTCAATCACACCTAATCTAGTTTCCAAACAGTTTAAATTTGCATCCACATTCTCAAACTTTTGAACCACAGATTGTGAGAAATCAGATGTTTGTTTCATCGATTCTCTGAGAAACCCCTCAATTCTAGAAATACCTAACCAAAGATCCTTTAAAGTGATATCCTGTTTTTCCACAGCTAGTGGTTGTTCATCCACTACACTAGTAAACTCAAGTGGTTTAGGTATATCAGTAAACATCAATTTACTTGTTGAGGTGGATGATACCACAATACCTGTGGAACTAGTGGGAGTTATATTCCCACTTATACCGGATATTGGATGAAGGGGGGGGGGGGTGTCCTTTGTAGAGGACTCATCGATGCTCCGGATATGGGAGAATTCAAATCAGATACATTTTGCGCTGGAGAATCTAAGGAAAAAGTCAAATGTCTATCCATAGGACCTGAGACAACTGGTGTCAAACTCTTAGATTTAACTTTCCTTTTCCCCATAGTCAATTAGCTTATACGACCTGGTATCCTGCTCCACAGCTCCAAGGTGGCCACGCCCTGCGGCCGCCTCCACGGCTGCAGACCGCTATTTAAGGCAAAACCCGAGGCACAGAAGACGGACCCGGTGACGTCAGGGGTCCGTCCTCAAAGATGCCTGTCCGTTTTTTCAAGTAACTGCAGCTGCAGAGGGCTGGTTGGGGCAGCAAAAACGATCCTCCAGCGTCCCAGATAGTAACAGCTACTGGCTCCCGGTCTCTCCGCGGCTGCAGACCGCAATTTAAGGCAAAACCCGAGGCACAGAAGATGGACCCGGTGACGTCAGGGGTCCGTCCTCAAAGATGCCTGTCCGTTTTTTCAAGTAACTGCAGCTGCAGAGGGCTGGTCGGGGCAGCGAAAACGATCCTCCGGCGTCCCAGATAGTAACAGCAACTGGCTCCCGGTCTCTCCGCGGCTGCAGACCGCTATTTAAGACAAAACCCGAGGCACAGAAGACGGACCCGGTGACGTCAGGGGTCCATCCTCAAAGATGCCTGTCCATTTTTTCAAGTAACTGCAGCTGCAGAGGGCTGGTCGGGGCAGCGAAAATGATCCTCCGGCGTCCCAGATAGTAACAGCTACTGGCTCCCGGTCTCTCCGCGGCTGCAGACCGCAATTTAAGGCAAAACCCGAGGCACAGAAGACGGACCCGGTGACGTCAGGGGTCCGTCCTCAAAGATGCCTGTCCGTTTTTTCAAGTAACTGCAGCTGCAGAGGGCTGGTCGGGGCAGCGAAAACGATCCTCCGGCGTCCCAGATAGTAACAGCAACTGGCTCCCTAAGCAAATTTTTAAGGATGTGAGGTAGAGATCTGCGAGGTTCATGGGGCCTGCAAGATCCTCGTTTTACCCAGTCCTCTAGTTTTGTGTGATGTCACTATGCATGTCATGCACAAAAAGCACAGTTACTTACCGTAACAGTTGTTATCCAGGGACAGCAGGCAGATATTCCCACATATGGGTGACGTCATCGACGGAGCCCCGCAGCGGACAGCCTCGAAAGCAAACTTGCTTGAAGATCTCGAACTTTCGAGTGCTGCACCGCGCCTGCGCGCGTGCCTTCCCGCCCGAACTAGGGGGCGCATCTCCTGAGAGGATCCTCAGTTCAGATACCTAGCCAAGAAGCCAACCAGGGGAGGTGGGAGGGTTGTGGGAATATCTGCCTGCTGTCCCTGGATAACAACTGTTACGGTAAGTAACTGTGCTTTATCCCAGGACAAGCAGGCAGCATATTCCCACATATGGGTGACCTCCAAGCTAAGTAAAAAGGGATGGAGGGAAGTTGGCAATTTACGAAAAAAGATTATGCAAAACAGATTGGCCAAAATGGCCATCCCTCCTGGATAAAGTATCCAGACAATAATGAGAGGTGAAAGTATGAACCGAGGACCAAGTGGCAGCCTTGCAGATTTCCTCAATAGGAGTCGATCGGAGGAAAGCTACAGATGCCGCCATAGCTCTAACTTTATGGCCCGTCACTCGACCTTGTAGAGGAAGACCAGCCTGAGCATAACAAAAAGAAATGCAAGCAGCCATCCAGTTGGAGATGGTACGCTTCGATATAGGACGACCCAACCTGTTTGGATCAAAGGATATGAAAAGTTGAGGAGACGTTCTGTGAATCTGAGTGCGTTGCAGGTAGAAAGCCAAAGCACGTTTACAGTCCAAGGTATGAAGAGCCGCCTCTCCTGGGTGAGAGTGAGGCTTTGGAAAAAATACAGGTAGAACAATAGACTGATTGATGTGAAATTCTGAAACGACTTTAGGCAAGAATTTAGGATGAGTACGGAGAACAACCTTGTCATGGTGAAAAACTGTGAAAGGTGGATCAGCCACTAGCGCTTGTAACTCACTGACACGACGAGCAGAAGTGAGAGCAATCAGGAACACAGCTTTCCAAGTGAGATATTTGAGATGAGCTTTGTCAAGTGGTTCAAAAGGAGATTTCATAAGTTGAGCTAAAACAACATTGAGATCCCAAACCACAGGAGGTGGTTTAAGAGGAGGATGTAGATTGAGAAGTCCTTTCATAAAACGAGAAATCATAGGATGTGCAGAAAGGGATTTGCCCTCCAAAGGCTGATGAAAAGCAGCTATAGCACTAAGATGGACTCGGATAGATGTAGTCTGAAGTCCAGATTGTGATAAATGAAGTAAATAGTCCAGAACTGATGTCAATGAAGCAGATCTGGGTGGTAAATTATGTGTAGAACACCAAGCAGAAAATCTTGTCCACTTTTGACCATAACATTGCCTAGTGGATGGTTTTCTGGAAGCAAGTAAAATATCTTGTACAGACGGAGAGAATTGAGAAAAGTCTGTTACAGAGAAAGGTACCAAGCTGTCAAATGTAGAGACTGTAGATTGGGATGAAGCAAAGATCCTTGATTCTGCGTGAGTAGAGAAGGAAATATTGGTAGAAGTAGGGGCTCCCTGGTGCTGAGTTGAAGTAGAAGGGAGAACCAAGGTTGCCTGGGCCACCGAGGAGCTATCAGAATCATGGTGGCCCGGTCTGATTTCAACTTGACTAGAGTCTTGAGAATCAGAGGAAACGGAGGAAAAGCATAAAGGAACTGATTCCTCCAGTCCAGTAGAAACGCATCCGCTTCGAGACGTTGAGGAGTATAGATGCGGGAGCAAAATTGAGGCAGTTTGAAGTTGAGAGGTGACGCAAACAGATCTATCTGTGGAGTCCCCCAACGAGCAAAAATTTGGCGAAGAGTAGGAGAATTGAGTGTCCATTCGTGAGGTTGTAGAAGACGACTCAATTTGTCCGCCAAATAGTTGTGTTGACCCTGAATGTAAACTGCTCTGAGGAAGATGTTGTGGAGAATCGCCCACTGCCACAATTTCAGAGCCTCTTGACAGAGGGAGTGAGATCCCGTCCCTCCCTGTTTGTTGACATAATACATGGCTACTTGGTTGTCGGTACGTACTAAAATCACCATGTCGTGAAGAAGATGCTGAAAAGCTTTGAGAGCATAGAATATCGCTCTGAGTTCCAACAGATTTATAGGACACCTCCGGTCTGCTTGGGTCCAGAGCCCTTGAGTGCAAAGACCGTCCACATGGGCTCCCCAGGCATACATTGACGAGTCGGTTGTGAGGACCTTCTGATGAGGAAGAGGGTAAAACATTAAACCTCTTGAAAGATTCAAAGAGAGCATCCACCAACGGAGAGACTTCTTTAATGAAGGAGTGATGGAAATTAGTCGAGTTGGTGGATCCACTGATTGTTGCCATTGAGATGCCAGTGTCCATTGAGGAATGCGAAGATGAAGCCTGGCAAAAGGAACTACATGAACTGTAGAGGCCATGTGACCGAGCAGAACCATCATTTTCCTTGCTGGAACAGTGGAAAGTTGGAAGAATTGTTGAGAAATTTGAAGGAGTGCATCCTGACGTGGTTGTGGAAGGTATGCTCTCAGTTTGATAGTGTCCAGAGTTGCTCCTATGAACTGGAGAGACTGAGAAGGAATCAGTTGAGATTTGGGAAAATTGATGTGAAATCCCAGACTTTGAAGAAAGAGAATAGTCTGTTGGGTCGCTACAATAACCCCTGAAAGAGAGGGAGCCTTGATGAGCCAGTCGTCTAGGTATGGAAATACTTGGAGACCCTGGTTGCGAAGAGCTGCAGCTACAACCACAAGGCATTTTGTGAAAACTCTGGGGGAAGAAGCCAGTCCGAAGGGGAGAACTTTGTACTGAAGATGAAGATTTCCTACTTGAAATCTGAGGTACTTGCGAAAAGCTGGATGAATGGGGATATGAGTATAGGCCTCTTTGAGATCGAGGGAGCACATCCAATCCCCTTGATCCATCAAGGAATATAGAGTTGGCAGAGTGAGCATTCGAAATTTCTCTTTGACTAGAAATTTGTTGAGAGCTCTGAGATCCAAAATCGGTCGCAAATCCCCCATCTTTTTGGGAACTAGAAAATAACGGGAGTAGAATCCCGAGTTCCTTTGGGAGAGAGGAACTTCCTCCACAGCTCGCAGGAGAAGAAGAGCCCGAGCTTCTTGAAGAAGAAGAGGAAGATGCGACTGATTTGAAAGACACTCTCTTGGATGGCGATCTGGAGGCACCTGAAGGAGTCGAAGAGAGTATCCCTCTCTGATAATGGTAAGTACCCAGAGATCTGATGTTATGAGCTCCCATTGATGATAAAAATTGGACAGGCGACCCCCTATGGGGAGGGGAGAATTTGGAAACAGAGAAATTTGAATGCTCAAGTTGAGATTGTCAAAAAGACTGAGCAGGCTTAGTGTTAGCAGGGGTCTGTGACTTTTGTTGTCGTTGTTGTGGAGGAGGCCGACGAGCAGGAGGTCTAGAAAAAGCAGGAGTTGTTTTCTGTGGATAGCGACGTGGAGTTTGTTTGAAACCTCTAGTTGGTGCAGGTTTAGGTTTTGGACGGATGAGGGAAGCAAAAGAGCGCTCATGTTCTGAAAGACGCTTTGTAGCTGCCTCAATAGAGTCATCGAATAATTCATTTCCTTGACAAGGAAGATTAGCCAATCTATCCTGAAGGTTAGGATCCATGTCCACTATCCGTAACCATGCTAATCTACGCATGGCTACTGCAAATGCCGAGACTCTAGACGAGAGTTCAAAGGCATCATAGGAAGCTTGTAGCATGAATAGTCTCAATTGAGAAAGAGTCTTAAGGATATTCTTAAATTCTGATAGACGATTGGTGGAGACATCCGGGTAAAAGGAAGACAAAATCTTTAAAAAATGATTGAAATAGGACGTAAAAATGTAATTATAATTCAGAACTCTATTTGCCATCATAGAATTCTGGTATAAACGTCGACCAAATTTATCCATGGTACGGCCTTCCCTACCAGGAGGAACTGAAGCATAAATTTTTGAGGGATGTGCTTTCTTCAATGATGACTCTACCACTAGAGATTGATGAGAAAGTTGAGACTTTTCATATCCTTTAGATGGAACCGTTCTGTAACGAGATTCCAATTTAGATGGGATGGCAGTGATAGAATAAGGAGTCTCCATATTGCGAGTGAAGGTCTGCTGGAGAACAGGAGTCATAGGCAATCTGAGTGACTCTTTAGGAGGATGGGGAAGCTCCATATCCGCCAAGTACTCAGGAGTATATTTAGAGTCTGAATGAAGGTCTAGCTTGAGAGCTTGACCCATATCAAAAATAAATTTGGCAAAAGAAACTGATTTTGGGTCAGATGATTCTTCAGGAGAGCCACTGCGAGATTTATGTTGTACTGAGTAGGATGGAGAATTTTCTCTAGAATATGTGGAAATGTCCGATTCCATACGCACAGTAGGAGAAGAAGCTGTACTGTGAAGTGGAGTAAGAGAATGTTTCCTCTTCAGACTCCTGGATGGAGAAGTACCCGGTGTACGTGGTACAGAATGAGTCGAGGTGTGTGGAGAACTGTCTCGACGAACTGGCTTCGATGGGGTTCTGGATCGAGAAGGGCTTCGAGTGGAGGCTCGATGGTGAGAACCCTGCTTCGCCTTCGAAGAACGAGACAAAGAAGCCTCGGTATCCAACGTCGAAGACTCCCTCCGAAGCTTGGAGGCCACATGTCTGGAATGCTTCGACCGATGCTTCGGAGGAGGTGAGCCCGGAGACGACTCCGATGAAGAAATGTTTTTCGGTGTCCGGGATCGGCTTCAGGAGACTGGAAGCTCCGGTTGAGTAACAGGCTGGTCAGCCCGAGGCAAGGTCGAGGACGGGACCAGTTGAGCCACCAAAGAATTAATCTGAGTGGTGAGGATAGATTTTAACATGTCCTCCAGCATCGGCACCGAGACAGAAGGTTCTGACCTCGTATGTGCAGCAGTACGCTCCGAAGAGGGCGACCTCGAAGGTGAGTATTCCCTTATCTTGGAGGTACGCTTTGAAAGTGGTCGTGCCGAGGACTCTGGTGGCTTCTTGGATACGGCACCTGAAAGGGAACTCGGAGACTTACCCCCCGTAGAAGGCTTCGTGGAAGACGTCGTCTTCGAGGCAACCGAAGTAGAAGAGGTCGAGGCCTTCGAGACCGAAACTCCAGCCGGAGTCTGGGTCGAGGCCTTCGAGACCACAGGTGTCGAGGTCGTCGGAGTCGAGGCCTTCGAGACCGGTGCAGCCGCCACGGTCGAGGCCGGCTCCGAAGATTGCTCCATACCGAAAAGTTGAAAAAATTGAGCACAACACCGCCGAAAAGCTCGTGGAGTGAGGGTAAAGCAGCGATGACAATCTTCTGGGGAATGAGAGGAACCCAGGCACTGTAAACAACGGCAGTGGGGATCGGTGACCGAAATCACCCGATTACACTGTCGACAACGTTTAAACCCGGTAAGAGGCCGGGACATGGAAAAAATAAAGTCCGTGTCGAACGAAGGAGCCTAGGCCTAGGCCCAAAGCTCGACGGCCCGAACTGAAAAGGAAAAAAGAATATACTTTTTTTTTTTTTTTTTTTTTTTTAAACACGAAAAATAAAAGAAGATAAAATTAACACAGCGACCGACTTTAAATTAAAAGAAACAGCCGCGGTGATGAGAAGGCAATGCTGCAGAGAAAGAAAACGTGTCTTCTTGTTTCCGCGGAAATAAACGAACTGAGGATCCTCTCAGGAGATGCGCCCCCTAGTTCGGGCGGGAAGGCACGCGCGCAGGCGCGGTGCAGCACTCGAAAGTTCGAGATCTTCAAGCAAGTTTGCTTTCGAGGCTGTCCGCTGCGGGGCTCCGTCGATGACGTCACCCATATGTGGGAATATGCTGCCTGCTTGTCCTGGGATAATACATATTTTTTTTGTGGTGTTTTGAGGGACACGAGTGACTAATTATACTTTTCTTGGGTCTCTTTTTGGTATCAAACAAAGTTGTTCCTTAAGGATCTTTTTCCTGTGCATGTTCTTGCCCTAGATGGAAACACCAGGGATGGACTGTCATAGGAAAGGAAGGGCAGAGAGGGTGGACAGTAGATGGAAGGGGTAGAGAGAGGGCAGAGGTTAGGTGGAAGGGGCAGAGATGATAGATGTTGCATGGAAGGGAGTGAGGACAAACACTGAATAGAAAGAAGAGAGTGACGAGAAGATGATTAAAGCAGAAACGACAAAAGGTAGAAAAAAAAAATTGTTGCTTTACTTAGAATCAAGTAGTATTGTAACTACTAATTAAAGTTTATATATAGGAAATGGAAATAAGGCAGTTTTTTGGGACTAAACCCCTTTCCTCAGGTCAGGACAGGATACCATAACAGCTTTGGCCTCTGAAAGATTTGGCCTCTGAAAGCTAATTGAAAAATGGATTAGTCCAATAAAATGGTATTTTCTTATTTCTCATTATTTGTTTTATTTCTATTTGTTAATTTGTGAAGTGGTGATTGTTATGTAGAAGTTTTTTCAAATTTACATCTACTGTCTTTATATTTTGCACAGGAATAGGGGACATGTGTCACTGTTTCTGTGGTGTTGCATTGTATGCAGTCTGGTTTCTTGGTTCAGTTTAACTTTTGTCTACATGTTTCTATTTTTACTTTGTGATGATTCCATATTGGGTGAGGGTGTATCTGTGTTCTGTGTGTATAAAAAGGACATGGCTTTCTGTTAGCATCGACTGTACAGGATCAATTGACTGTGCAGGATCTGGTTTTAGTTTTACAATGCGTGTGCTGGTGTTCTAGTGCTCATTGCAGTGTTTAAGATGATGCCTTTTCCTAGGTGCACCCTTGTTGTGTGACTTATGGATTATTAGTAAAAATATATTTTTTATATAGAGGAGGGATTTAAAAAAATGATCAGCACTGGCTGTCATATATACTAGGTACGCCAAAGGATTTAATGACCCTATTCTTACTTTACTGTTTTTGTAGGCATTGTCCCCCCACTACCACCACCACACCCACTATAAAGAATTAAATTAAAGTTGTATTAATATCAAGCAGCTTTCAAATGACATTATAAGCAAATAAAAATAAAATATTTTTAATACATTGCTAATTATTACCTGCATCTTTACCTAAACTGTTTTGCCCTAGCTCTCACTTTGATCTTAATCTGCTACTTTATTATTTTGCTGTAGTGCAATCACACAGGTCTCCTTCAAGGCTCAGTAACACCTCTCCATAAATTATGTGGAAGAGGTTTGGAAGTGGGGATTGCATCTATTTCATATCCTCAGTGAGACCTCAGGAAGGAACCTAGTGATCAAAACATTATTAGAGGTGCTGTAGAGCCGTTTCTTGTATGACTGGATGAGCTATATTTATCTTTTATTTTTTAGTTGTTTAAATTCATGCAGAAATAAATGGCTAGATTGAACCCAATGACTTCATTAACGCATTTCCCTTTTTTAAACCTCTATACCATTTGAAAGAGCGCGCATATCTAATTATTCACTTCTAGAATTGGATACTTCTTAAATTTAGTAAAAATATTCTGACACAAGTGTCAAACTTTAAAAAAGGAAGTCATATTGAGTATTAGAAAACAATAATAATTAACTAATAAAAATAGTACACATTTAGGGCTCATTTTACAAAGGTACGCTAGCGTTTTTAGCGCATGCACCGGATTAGCGCGTGCTACCTGAAAAACTACACCTGCTCAAGAGGAGGCGGTAGCGGCTAGCACACGGGGCATTTTAGCGCACGCTATTCCGCACATTAAGGCCCTAATGCACCTTTGTAAAAGGAGCCCTTAATTTTCCCCACTACTAAATTTCTCCACCCCGCCCGGCCACTTTTTCATGCCACCAAGCTGGAAAAAATTTCTGGGGAGAACACTGGTTATGTGTTAAATTTCCCCTGCAGTTTTTACCCCAATGCAGCCTGAGGGCGAAATATGGCCATGTTGGGTCTTTGCTGCTAATAAATCACATGTCTTCTGCTGGGACTAATCTGCTTCTTGGTTGCTGTTATGCACATTACAGTATATTTTTGCCTCTATTTTGTGTGCCTCACATGTATCAAGACAGCTGACTCCTCCCTAGCACTATCTAAAATCCTATCTAAAGGTGCCATGTGAAGTGCATCACCTTTGTGCCAGGGAGGCAAATGACTAGGCAAGCTTCAAGTCCACCAGCCACCCTGCTATCTATATGCCTAAGAATGGAATCACCAACTACAATTGTCCTAATCCTTCCCTCTTGAGCAAAAACTCCTGAAGACACATCCTTAGTGAGAGAGGATATGGCATCTCCTGGTGAGCAAGTCCTGGCTATAGGATTACTTCCTACTTCACCAGAGTGATGCTCTCCTTTTAGGTGACCTCCCCTCTTGAAAGTGGCACAGGGGCTGCCAGACTGTAGGTGAGACTTCTCTATAATATCCCTGTGGGTCTCCTCTCTATCTCCCTCAGGTCCTCCAAATCTGCTACTCTAGCCTCAAGAGAACGGACTCATTTTCTGAGAGCTAGGAGCTCTTTGCACCAAGCACACACATATAGATATGAATTGGCAGTAAAAAAAGTTTTAACAAACGATAAATGGTTATCTCCCATATTGGTGAAAGGTTACCATACATGTGCAACTTAATGCAAAAGAACTGAAAGCACCCCTCTCACTGCTGAACTGCTGCCTGCATCTTAGTATTATTGAGCTTTTTAATAAATTAAAACTTGTTAAGGTATTACTAGGTTTAGATGCCAGTTCTGTGGGTGCCTGAGCACCCACAACATTTTTTCCTGTAAGTCTGGAGATCTGTGGCAGCAAGTTTCAAACTGCATAGCTATAAGAAAATGCAGGAAGGAAGTAAAATTGTATCCTAGTTACTGCCCCCCTCTCTCATCTCCTCCCCCCGGGGCACTCCACTCATCAGAAAAGTCTCTTATCTGTACCCTTCTCCTCTATGGTCAACTCCAGACTCCATCCCATTGCATGCAGTCTGGAACAAACTGCATGACTCGGTACATCAGGCTTCATCTCTGCCAGTATTGAAATCCAGACTCAAAGCACATTTCTTTGAAGCTGCTTTCAATTCTAAACTCCAACCCACCTGCTAAGCACCAATATCTGTCTTATCATTCCCTCTGTAATTCCCCCACCTGAGCAGTGTATTGATGCACCTTCTTGTCCAGTTTGTCTTGATAAGATTATAAGCTCTTTTAAGCAGGGACTGTCTCTTTTGTTTTGATATATAGTGCTGCATATGTTTACTAGCGCTATAGAAATGATTTGTAGTGGGATCTAAAAACAAACATATGTCAACATCAATGCCTAACCCTTGTCCATCTATTGAAAGTTTAGAAGTATCCTCAAACTACATGTTAAACAGTATCCTCAAAAGCCTGTCTGAAGGCAGAATAAATAATATTAATCTTCATATCTACCAAAATAAAAAAAACTTCCAGAGATAAAGAACTTAACAATTAAAGGTCATTCATAGAGTATATTCCAGGAGGATCTTATGAGTCAATGGGTTATTTGAACAGAAAAATCCATATGACCACTTGCCTGTTAGAACCAGTTAAATAACTTCTCCAACATAGGTAGGTACATCAAACATCAATAAACTAATCAAATCCAGAGGTACAGAAGAACTTACTGATAGCATCAATGAAGTTCTACTAGTTAGCCTAGCCAAAAGAAAATAATTCAATGACATTCTTAATATTTGAACAGTTAGCTAGCAGTGTTCTTACCTGTCTGTCTTTAAGTTTTAACTCAGTATCTACAATTGCCACAGATTCCACATTTTTTATCAGAAAACTATCATCAAAATCAGTCCAGGTATAATCTCCAAACACCATACTGTGCCTGTTCAATAGCTTCAAGACATGAGATTGTACTTCTTCTGTTTTTGCAGTGCTAGTAAAATAGCCAAAGAGATGACATTTGTAAACATTTTTGTTAAAATAAAAGTGATTTGTGTATGCTCAAAATTGTCAAAATGAGGTACTAAAAAACCCCACTAGAGAGATCCGTGTACAGTCATTAAGGAGAAATTTGCTAATTTTCTTTCTGTTAGCTTGTAGACTAGTATAGTTCCTTTACGGATGGGTAATATGCCTCACTGCTACCAGCAGGTGGAGACTCAGATCAAAACTTGTATATCAGTAGAGCATCCCCTCTTGCTACTCCAGTTTGCCGAATAGCCAAGCACAACCTAGGAAATTTCTTAACTGAAAAACAGTAAATGACACTCCAAACAGGAGTGCCAGAAAACAACAAACATCTTTAAACAATTGTTGGAACATCTATAGAACTTGATCCTGGAAGCAAAACATCTCCACAGCTCACCAGCTAAGCTAGCTGAGCCATCGCTGCTGTTCTTAATACTCTCCGGCCCTAGAAAAATACTAGAACCTGCAGAAAAATTCAAATTCTGCACACGAGCAAAAACCCACAAACACCGCTCAAAGACAGATAAGGTGGGGAACTATACCGGTCTACAAGCTAACAGAAAGAAAATTATCAGGTAAGAAACTAATTTCTCCTTCTGTATCGCTTGATAGACCGGTATGTTCCTTTACGGATGGGACGTACCAAAGCAGTACCCATCAAGGGTGGGACCCCTGAAGGGCTAACACCAGAACTCATTCACCGAATACCTCGTCCCGACACGCTTGAACATCTACAAGGTAGTGTCTGACAAAGGAATGCAGAGAAGACCAGACTGCAGCCTTTCAAGTATCTACTGGAGGCACTAGAGAAGATTCAGCCCAAGAAACTGCCTGACCCCTAGTGGAATGAGCCTTGAGAAATTCCGGAACAGGCTTCTCCAGAAGAGAAGAGGAAACAATAGTCTCCTTGATCCAGCGCGCAATAGTAGCCTTAGAAGCTCCCCTTTACGAGGACCCGCTAGAAGGACAAAGAGATGATCTGATTTCCTGGTCTCCTGGGTCCTCTGAACATAAGAGCGAAGGACCTGACTGATATCCAACTTGCGCAGCTGTCTCTGCTCAGAAGAGCCCTCCCGACAACCCAACACCGGGAGGACTACAGATTGATTGACATGAAAAGGAGAAACTACTTTTGGCAGAAAAGAAGGAACAGGACTCAAGACAACCCGCCCCCTAGAAAACTCCAAGAAGGGAGCCCTACAAGAGAAAGCCTGCAGCTCAGAAACACGTCTAGCTGAAGTAATGGCCACCAAGAAGACTGCTTTAAGAGTAAGGTCCTTCAAAGAGCAGCGCCCAACAGTTCAAAAGGAGGGCGCACCAGAACGGACAGAACCAGATTCAGATCCCAACATGGAGCAGAGGGTCGTACGGGAGACCTAAGCAACTTGGCTGCCCGCAAGTAGCAAATCACATCAGGAATGGCAGTCAAACACTGACCTTTCAAGAACCCCCCTAAAGGCTAAGGCCACAAGCTGAACCCGGAGAGAAGACCAAGCCAGTCCCCTATCCAGGCCATCCTGCAAGAAAGCACAGTTACTTACCATAACAGTTGTTATCCAGGGACAGCAGGCAGATATTCTCACACATGGGTGACGTCACTGACGGAGCCCCGCAGCGGACAGCCTCGAAAGCAAACTTGCTTGAAGATCTCGAGCTTTCGAGTGCTGCACCACGCATGCGCGCGTGCCTTCCCGCCTGAACTAGGGGGCGCGTCTCCTGTGAGGATCCTCAGTTCAGATACCAAGCCAAGAAGCCATCCAGGGGAGGTGGGAGGGTTGTGAGAATATCTGCCTGCTGTCCCTGGATAACAACTGTTACGGTAAGTAACTGTGCTTTATCCCAGGACAAGCAGGCAGCATATTCTCACACATTGGTGACCTCCAAGCTAATAAATAGGGATGGAGGGAAAGTTGGCAATTTAAGAAAAAAGATTTTGCAAAAGAAGAAGACCAGCCTGAGCATAGCAAAAAAATATGCAAGCAGCCATCCAATTGGAGATGGTACGCTTCGAGATAGGACATCCCAACCTATTCAGATCAAAAGAGATGAAGAGTTGAGGAGAAGTTCTGTGAGGTTGAGTGCGTTGGAGGTAAAAAGCCAAGGCACGTTTGCAATCCAAAGTATGAAGTGCCACCTCTCCCTGATGAGAATGCGGCTTTGGAAAAAATACTGGCAGAACAATAGATTGGTTGATATGAAATTCTGAAACCACCTTAGGCAATAATTTAGGATGTGTACGAAGGACCACCTTATCATGGTGAAAAACCGTGAAAGGGGGATCCGCAACCAAAGCTTGTAACTCACTGACATGTCAAGCCGAAGTGAGGGCAATCAAAAATACAGCTTTCCAAGTGAGATACTTGAGATGAGCCGTGTCAATAGGTTCAAATGGAGGTTTCATCAGTTGAGCTAGAACCACATTAAGATCCCAAACCACAGGAGGCGGTTTAAGAGGTGGATGAAGATTAAAAAGCCCTTTCATAAAGCGAGAAACCATGGGATGCGCAGAGAGCGGTTTCCCATCCAGAGGCTGATGAAAAGCAGCAATAGCACTAAGATGGACTCGAATAGAAGTAGATTGGAGGCCCGATTGGGACAAGTGAAGTAAATAGTTCAGAACTGAAGCTAAGGAGGAAGACATTGGATGAAGCTGACGACTGGAACACCAAGCAGAAAATCTAGTCCATTTATGGCTGTAACATTGACGAGTTGATGGCTTTCTGGACGCTAGGAAAACATCTCGAACAGACTGGGAAAATTGAGAAGAGTCTGCTATGTAGAAAAGTACCAAGCTGTCAAGTGGAGAGACTGTAGATTAGGATGAAGTAAAGACCCCTGACTCTGCGTGAGTAGTGAAGGAAAAACTGGTAGAAGTAGAGGCTCCCTGATGCTGAGTTGTAGAAGAAGGGAGTATCAGGGTTGTCTGGGCCACCGAGGAGCTATCAGGATCATGGTGGCATGTTCCGATTTCAGCTTGACAAGAGTCTTGAGAATCAGAGGAAATGGAGGGAAGGCATAAAGAAACTGATTCCTACAGTCCAGAAGAAAAGCATCCGCCTCGAGATGGTGAGGCGAGAAGATGCGGGAACAGAACAGAGGGAGTTTGAAGTTGCTGGGCGACGCAAATAGGTCTATCTGAGGGGTCCCCCATTGAAGAAACACTTGACAAAGTGTCCATTCGTGAGGTTGCAGCAGACGACTCAATTTGTCTGCCAGACAGTTCTGTTGACCTTGAATATAGACAGCTCTGAGAAAGATGTTGTGAGAAATCGCCCATTGCCACAACCTGAGAGCTTCCTGACACAGGGAATGAGATCCCGTTCCCCCCTGTTTGTTGACATAATACATGGCCACTTGATTGTCTGTCCAAACTAGAACCACCTGGTCGTGAAGAAGATGAAGAAAAGCTTTGAGAGCAAGGAAAATCGCTCTGATTTCCAACAGATTGATATGACACCGACGATCTGTGGACTTCCACAACCCTTGCATACGGAGACCATCTACGTGGGCACCCCACGCATAGGTGGACGAGTCGGTTGTGAGCACTTTCCGATGAGGAAGATCGTGAAAACGCAAACCTCTGGAAAGATTGGAAGAGAGCATCCACCAGCGGAGAGAATTCTTCAACAAAGGAGTCACCGCTATTCAACGAGAAGGTGAGTCCAGAGCTTGTTGCCATTGAGACGCCAGGGTCCACTGAGGAATGCGAAGGTGAAGTCTGGCAAGAGGGGTCACATGAACCATAGAGGCCATGTGGCCAAGCAGAACCATCATTTGACGGGCAGAGATGGTCTGAAGACAAGACACCTGCTGGCAAAGGCGAAAGAGGGTCTCCTGACGGTTGAGTGGAAGGAACGCTCTCATGCTGACAGAATCCAGAGTCGCACCAATAAATTGAATAGACTGGGCCGGAACCAATTGAGATTTGGGAAAATTGACATGGAACCCCAGACTTTGAAGAAATGTAATAGTCTGATGGGTCGCTGCAATAACCTCTGGAAGAGAAGGGGCTTTGATAAGCCAATCGTCGAGGTAAGGAAAATCCTGAAGACCTCGAGAGCGTAGAGCCGCAGCCACGACTACCAAACACTTGGTGAACACTCTTGGGGAGGCTGCCAGGCCGAAGGGAAGAACCCTGTATTGAAGATAGAGATTCCCCACTTTGAATCCGAGATATTTGCGAAAGTTTGGATGAACAGGGATACGAGTATAAGCCTCTTTGAGATCCAGTGAGCACATCCAATCCCCCCGATCCATGAGGGAGTACAAGGTCGGTAACGAGAGCATGCGAAACTTCTCTTTAACCAGAAATTTGTTGAGGGCTCGAAGATCCAGAATGGGTCGCAAATCCCCCGTCTTCTTGGGCACCAGGAAGTATCTGGAGTAGAACCCCCGATTGTGCTGGGGAGGAGGGATCTCCTCCACCGTTCGAAAGCGAAGCAGTGCCTGAGCCTCCTGAAGAAGAAGGGGGAGTTGCGAGGAACTGGAAAGACACTCTCTTGGAGGGTGATCTGGGGGCACCTGAATCAGGCGCGGATGATGGTCAGAACCCATAGGTCTGATGTAATGTTTTCCCAACTGGAATAAAAAAGGGAAAGACGACCTCCAATGGGCAGGGAAGAATTTGGATGCAAGGAGGTTGGAATGCTCAAGGCTGGACCGTCAAAAAGACGGAGCCGGTTTCGCAGGAGCAGGAATCTGAGGCTTCTGAGGACGTTGTTGTTGAGGCCGCCGAGGAGGAGGACGAGAAAAAGCTGGAGTGGTTTTCATAGGATATCGGCGAGCAGGAGGTTTGTAAGCTCGAGTTGTAGAAGGTTTGGGCTTCGGCCGAAGTAGGGAGGCAAAAGAGCGCTCATGTTCAGAAAGCCGTTTCGTGGCCGCCTCAATGGAATCGTCAAAAAGTTCATTGCCTTGACACGGTAAGTTGGCCAGACAATCCTGCAAGTTAGGGTCCATATCGACTATCCTAAGCCAGGCTAGACGACGCATGACCACTGCAAAAGCCGAAACCCTAGAAGATGCCTGCAACATAAAAAGCCTCAACTGGGAAAGAGTTTGAAGGATCTGTTTAAATTCAGACAGACGGTGCTTGGACAAGTCTGGATAAAAGAATGGCAACAACTTCAAAAAATGGTTAAAGTAGGATGTAAAGACATAGTTGTAATTTAATATCCTGTTCGCCATCATAGAATTTTGATACAGTCTACGACCAAATTTGTCCATAGTACGTCCTTCACGACCAGGAGGGACAGTTGCAGACACCTTAGATGGATGAGCCTTCTTAAGGGAGGATTCCACCACCAAAGATTGATGGGAAAGTTGCGACTTTTCAAAATCCTTACAGGGGACAGTACGATAACGTGACCGTGACCGAGTATGGTGATTCCATATTACGGATGAAAGTCTGCTTAAGCACCGGTGTCATAGGGAGCCGCAAAGTCTCCTTAGGAGGATGTGGAAACTCCATGTCCATATTCTGGGTTATATTTTGAATCTAAGTGTAATTCTAAATGAAGAGCTTGACCCATATTATAGACAAATTTGGCAAAGGAAGACGATTTTGAAGAAGCTTCCTCAGGGGAGGCAGACCTGGAACAAGGGGCTACAGAATAAGAGGGCGAAACCTCACGTGAATATTGTGACACCGGCTCCGACTCTACCCGCACTGTCACTGAAGAAGCCCCACTACCAGTTTGTGGTGGAGTAAAGGAATGTTTCCTTTTCAGACCCCTCGATGGAGATGTTCTCGGAGTAGAATGCCTCGAAGCTGGAGGAGAAACATTCCGAAGTAAAGACCTCAAGGGAGGGGTCCTCGACCTCGAATGCCTCGAAGACACAGAAGAGGCAAGCTTCGACTCAGAACGAGGAAGGTGCCTCGAAGAAACCTCCGTAGGCCTCGAGCTCATTGAAGTGAGATGTCTCGACGGCTTCGCTCGATGCTTCGGATGAGGCAAAGAGGATCTCGAGGTAAGATCCGGCGAGAAATCAGAGGAAGAAACTCTTTTACGAGACCTGCTCTGTGGATGGTGTATCAGGGTCTCAGGTTGCTGCTCAGGCTGGTCTACCCGAGGCAAAGTCGAAGAGGAGCCAATTGAGCCACAATGGAAGAAATTTGCGTAGTCAAGATGGACTTGAGCATATCCTCAAACATTGGCACCGAGACCAAAGGATTCTGTGGCACAGGTGCTCCCGTGCGCTCCAAGGAGGGCGACCTCGATTTAGAGTATTCCCGAGACTTGGAGGCATGTTTTGCAGAAGGTCTCGAGGATAGAGTGGCACCCGGAGCCCCGGGGAGCGTGGAGAGAGACTCTGGTGGCTATGGTACCTGGAAAGGAAGCAGGAGACTTACCCCCAAAAGCAGGCTTCGAGGACGAAATCAAAGAGGCCTTCGAGGCCGAGGACCCTGAGGTCTTCGAGGCCGAGGCCGAGGCTGAAGTAGGTGTCAAGGGCGAGAGCTTCGCGCCCAAGGTTGTCCCCGATGACGAGGCCTTTGGTCCTGAAGGCGTCGAGACAGTCAGGGCCGAGGCTTTTTCAGGCTCCATGTGAAAGTTGATGAAACCTGTCACAGCGGCGGCGAAAAGCACGAGGTTGAATGGTTAGACAGCGATCACAATCCTCTGGACGATGACTGCCACCCAAAGAAACCATACACCGACTATGAGGGTCAGTGATAGAAATCGTCCTGCTGCACTGGTAGCAACGTTTAAACCCGGTTACAGGCCGGGACATAGAAAAAATAAAGTCCGTAGTGGAAAAGTAGAGGGCCTAGGCCTAAGCCCTCAAAACCGGACGAAACAAAAATAAAGAAAAAGTATATTTATTTATTTTTTTATTTTTTACACGAAAAAGAAAAAGGAATGAATCCGGAGCACAGCGACCAAAGAAAAAACTGTAGCCGCGGTGAAGAGAAGGCAAATGCTGCAGAGCCAGAAGAACAAGTCTTCTCAGCTCTGCGGAAAACGAATAACTGAGGATCCTCACAGGAGACGCACCCCCTAGTTCGGGCGGGAAGGCACGCGCGCATGCGCGGTGCAGCACTCGAAAGCTCGAGATCTTAAAGCAAGTTTGCTTTCGAGGCTGTCCGCCGCGGGGCTCTGTCGGTGACGTCACCCATGTGTGAGAATATGCTGCCTGCTTGTCCTGGGATAACTTTAAAATGTCAGGCAGTGAAGCGTGAAAAGAGACCACTCCACGCGCATCGCACCACTCTTTAAATAGACACCAAACCCTCACATAAGTCTGAAAGGTAGAAAGCCTCTGGGACCTCAAGAGCGTTGAGATCATCTTATCTGAATACCCCTTCTTATCTAGGTGACCCCTTTCAAGAGCCAAGTCTTAAGACAAAAGGGACCCGGATCGAACATTGGAATGGGACCCTGAGTTAGAAGGTCGTCTAAGAGAGGCAGAGGAAGAGGATCCGCCACCAGATGCCTCATCAGATCCGCTTACCAAGGTCGTCGAGGCCAATATGGAGCCACCAGAACCACGAGGCCCGGACGGCGAATTATGCAGAGAAGAACTCTGCCAACCAATGGCCACTGAAGAAACACATACAACAGCCCCTCTGCTGGCCATGGTTGAACCAGAGCATCAAGGTCCTCGGCCTGACCATCTCTATGATGACTGAAGAAGAGGGGCATTTTGGCGTTGACACTTGTGGCCATCAGGTCTTTGAGGGGCCGACCCCAAGATTGCACTATCAATTGAAAGGCCACAGGGCTTAGACACCACTCTCCGGGATCTAGCACGTGACGACTCAGGAAGTCTGCCTGAATATTCTCCACTCCAGCTATGTGGGATACTGAGATCTCTTCAAGGTGGGACTCCGCCCAGACCATGAGCAGAGTTGATTCCTGCGCCACCAAAGTGCTCCTGGTGCCCCCCTGATGATTGACATCGGCCACTGCCGTGGCATTGTCCAACAGAACCCCATCAGAAAGGATTGGAAGGCTAGCAACACCAGACGGATGGCTCTGTTCTCCAAAACAATGATCGACCAAAAAGCCTCCTCCGTGGACCAGATGCTCTGAGCTGAGTGACCTAGAAGACTGAGAAGACTGAGAAGACTGGCAGCCGTGAGCAGCACCGTCCACTGCGGCTGATCCAGACTCACCCTTTGTACAAGATGGGGGGTCTGAAGCCAACAGTGAAGACTGCTCTGAGCTAAGCCCGGAAGCGGAACAGGGTGATCCAGACTGTGCCTCTGAGGTGACGACCTCCGAAGAAGAGCATACTGAAGAAGATGCACATGGGCCCGCAACCACCTTACTACATCAAGGGAGGCCGCCATCGACTCCAAGACTTGGAGGAAATCCTGTGCCCGAGGACACCGGGACATCATAAGCAGGCAAATTTGAGATTGCAATTTGCTTACCCGGGCCTCCGGAAGCAAGACCTTCCCCAAGGAGGTGTTGAACAGGACCCCAAGATATTCCAGGTGCTAAGATAGAGACAACCGGCTCTTTGCAAGGTTGACTACCCATCCGAGCGACTGCAGAAACTCTACCACCCGAGTGCTCTCCTGGAACGACTTGGCTCGAAACAACCAGTCGTCCAGATAAGGATGAACAAGAATGCCCTCTTTGCGCAACGCCACCACAACGACCACCATCACCTTGATGAACGTCCGCGGAGCCGTGGCCAGACCAAAGGGAAGAGTACAGAACTGATAATTGTACCCCAAGATTGCAAAGCGCAGAAAGCGATGGGAGGTCTGAATAGGAATGTGTAAGTAGGCCTTGGCCAGATCTAGAGAGGTCAGAAAATCCCCCGGCTGAACCGCCAGAATCACAGACCGCAGAGTTTCCATGCGGAAGGAAGGCACATGAAGAGCCCTGTTGACTCCATTCAAATCCAGAATGGGTCGAAAGGTCCCTTCTTTCTTTGGCACCACAAAGTAAATTGAGTACCAACCTGTGCCCTACTCCAGCGGGGAAACTGGAACCACCGCGTGAAGATCCAACAATCTTTGAAGGGACTGGCGAAACGCCTGATGCTTCCATGCCACCTGCGAGGAAGAAGTGAGAAAATGGTCTGGCAAAGACCTGGCGAACTCCAGAGCATAGCCGTCCCAGATCACTTCAGTGTTCTCCCTAGGGCCTTTCAGCCGGGCGATCCGCCCGGGTAATTTAGATGACCGCCCAGCTAAATTCTGCTGCCGTCGCTGCTGCTCAACATTAAAAAAAAAAAAGCCGACTTGAAGATGTCACCTTAGCCCGTAGCGAACTTATGCTCTGGGGCTCTAACGTGTGTGTGCCGGCTTCCCTTCTCTTCCCTCTGAAACCGGAAGTTATGTCCGGGGGGAGGGAAGAGAAGGGAAGCCGGCACGCACATGTTACATCCCCGAAGCATAAGTTCGCTACGGGCTAAGGTGGGAGACAGGTCAGTGAAGCTTTCCATTTGCTCTTCTTGCTGCCGGGTCCTGCCTACTTTCAGTTTCCGTGAAGGCAGGACCCGGCAGCATTTTCCCCAATCGATTGTGATCTTGGGCCGATCAGCCTTCTTCTCCGACGGCAGAATTGACATCGGAGAGAGGAATGCTGGTCGGCTCGAAGTAGGGAGAGCTTGGGGGGGCAGTGGCCAGCGGCTTTGGGGCCTGTTCCCTGATGGCAGTGAATTGGCAGTGGCTTGGGGGAGGGCAAGGAGAAAGAAAGTAAGAGGGCAGGAAGAGAAACAGAAAAAAAGAAAGGGGGCATGAAGAGAGAAAGAAAGAAAGGGCAGGAAGAGAGGAAGAAAAAGTTGGGGGGAGGAGAATGAGGTCAGGAGGAGAGGAAGCATACAGGCTGAAAGAAGGGAAGAAAGATTGGATGCACAATCAGAAGAAGAAAGTGCAACCAAAGACTCATGAAATCACCAGACAATAAGGTAGGAAAAATTATTTTATTTTAAATTTACTGATCAAAATGTGTCTGAATTTATATCTGCTGTCTATATTTTACACTATGGTACCCTTTTACTAAACCGCAATAGCGTTTTTTAGCGCAGGGAGCCTATGAGCGTCAAGAGCAGCGCTGGGCATTCAGCGCAGCTCCCTGCGCTAAAAACTGCTATCGTGGTTTAGTAAAAAGGGAAGGGGTATATTTGTCTATTTTTGTATGGTTGTTAGTGAGATGACAGTGCATAGAGTCATTTGCTTTGACCTCTTTGAGAAAACCCCGGAATAGGAATGATTATTAACATTTTCTCTGCGTACAGTGTGCTTTGTGGATTTTTTTTAAATTTTATTGTTGGTAGATCATTCTGACTTGGTCATTTTAAAAGTAGCTCACAAGCCCAAAAAGTGCTCTAGAACATCGCTCCTTAGTTTTATCAAGTGGTGCAGTGAGGGGCCAGCACTTTACATCTTATCATCTCATTCTTTCTTTTTTCTCCTCATGTACAGAACGGTTCTTTATTCTAAGCAGCTCTGGCACTAACTGTACTACGGGTGCCTTATGCTACTTTCATTACCATTTGCAGTCAGGTTCGGCATTTTAACATGGTTTGGGGTTTTTATTTAGTTTTTCACCAGTATTTTCATTTATTTATTAAAGCAGCATTTTTTAACAGCCTGATGCCCCTCCCCTATTAGTGTGCATTCAATCCACTGCCAACACTTTTTTGGCATCTCTTTCAACGGATCAAATATCATAGCCCCACTGTCACGTGTTCACATTTATTCTGCATACGAGTTTATGTCATCAGTGCAGAGACCTTTTTGGTAAATCCATTTTACTTTCCTTTTTTACTTTCCCGAGTGCTGTGGTTTTATTCTTTGGTTTTAATAGAAGCTCATTTGTACAATAATTTAGATCACAGGTGTCAAAGTCGGTCCTCGAGGGCCAGAATCCAGTCGGGTTTTCAGGATTTCCCCAATGAATCTGCATGAGATCTATTTGCATGCACTGCTTTCAATGCATATTCATTGGGGAAATCCAGAAAACCCGACTGGATTCCGGCCCTCGAGGAGGGACTTTGACACCCCTGATTTAGATCTTTCCCAGGTTCACTTTTCATCTACCCGGTCGGCTTGTCTTTGAGCTACTATCGGCTTATATTTTCAAGATACACTCTGTATTATCAGCTGTTCATTTCCCATATGTTTACTTTTGCCCTATTTAGGTCTATATAGTCTAGGCCAGGGGTGCCCACACTTTATGGGCTTGCGAGCTACTTTTATAATGACTAAGTCAAAATGATCTACCAACAATAAAATTTAAAAAAAACACAAAGCACACTGAAAGGCAGAGAAAATGTTAATTATTCATATTCCGGGTTTTTTCAAAGAGGTCACGGCAGATGACTCTATGCAATGTCACCTCAGTAACAAAATACAAAAATAGACAAATACACTCCCTCCCTTTTTACTAAACCACAATAGTAGGTTTTAGCACAGGGAGTTACGCTGAATGTCTCGTACTGCTCTCAATGCTCATAGGCTCCCTGCGCTAAAAAACGCTATTGCGGTTTAGTAAAAGGGAGCCATAGTGCAAAATATAGACAGCAGATATAAATTCTCAAAACCGACACATTTTGATCACTAAATTGAAAATAAAATCATTTTTCCTACCTTTGCTGTTTGGTGATTTCATGAGTCTCTGATTGCACTTTCTTCTTCTGACTGTGCATCCAATCTTTCTTCCTTTCTTTCAGCCTCCTGTATGTTTCCTCTCCTCCAGACCTCATTCTCTCCCCCAACTTTTTCTTTCTGTCTCCCTGTCTGCCCCCTTTCTTTCTTTCTCCGTGCCCTCCCCCAAGCCACTCGGTTTGCTGCCACCGCCATCGTGGATCAGCCCCCAAGCCACCGCCATCCCAAGCTTTCCCTGCAGAAGCGTCGCGCTGACCAGCATTCCGCTCCCTGACGTCAATTCTGACGTAGGAGAGAAAGTTCCGGGTCAACAAGGCATTTATCATCATTCCATCCAGCCTGAGCCCCATCTCTCCTTGATCCAGCATTTCCCTTCTGTGTCTGTCAGAATTACCATTCCACCTATTTTCCAGCATCACCCTTCTTTGTGTCCATCTCACCTATATCCCTATCTCACCACTTTTTCAGAATCTTCATTTGTCTCTGTCCTTGTCTTTACCCCATGTTCACCATTTGCCCTTTCAATGTCTTTATCTTCCCCCCCATACTTTTTCAGCATTACTTCTATGTCTCTATTTCACCTCCTCTTCATGTCCCCTCTGTATCTCTATCCTTATTCAGTAGGTCCTGCTTACTCTTTCTCTTCTTTGTGTCACTATCTCCATTTTCAGCTTTCCCCCCTTTTCCTTTGTTAATGCACCCTGTAGCCAGAATCTTTCCACCCTCCCTCCACTCCGGCCCAGCCCAGTATGAAATATTTCCTTTTGTTTCCCTCCCCTCTCTCTTTCTCTCTCTCTTCTGCTCCCTCACCCACGAGTCCTGCATCTGGCCCTCTCCCTTCTACCTGCACCTGGCAAAACCCCCCTGCTCCGCGGCTCTCTTAAGCAACTCGTTAGCAGCGGTGATCAAGACAAGCTGCCGACATCGAGGCCTTCCTTCTACGAGTCCCGCCTTTGTGGAAAAAGGAAGTTGAAACAAGCGGGACTCGCAGAGGGTAGGCCCCGACGTCAGAAGCTTGTGTCGATCGCTGCTGCTGAGTTGCCGAAGAGAGCCGCGGAGCAGGGGGTGTGGCCGGAAGCAGGTAGAAGGGAGAGGGCTGCTGGAAGAGGTAGAAGTTCCGGAGTATGACACCGATCCGGGCCAGGATAATTTCTTTTTCAGGCTGTTGCTGTTGCTGCCGCCGCCGCCACGCCACCCCCCTCCCCCCCCCCGAAATGGCAAAAACAGCCTAATGCCCGGCGTCGGCGTCTTTGACGTCGGGGAGAGGAAGGCTGATAGGCCCGGTAGATCGGGACGGCAACACGAGTCTATCACAGAGCCCGGGATGGGCTCTGCGATCGACTCACGTTGCCTTCCTGAGCTACCGGTCGATCGCGATTGACGCATTGGGCACCCCTGGTCTAGGCATACTGTTTGTAATCAGCCATCATTTTAAGTATGTATATGCCCTATTTTAGGGGGGGGGTTAAGTTCTTTTAGCATGTTATTTTATTAATTCTGAGTTCGGTGTTACAATATGTTGTTCTTGGTTTTTAGTTTACACATTATTTATTCTTTTCTATGACATGTTCTTATCGTAATTTTACTCAAAAGTATAAATAGGTATCCATATTCAAGTTTCATCACGGTGCTCTGGTTTTGGCTCCAGTATTTGTCACTTCCGTTCACCAGATCTGGCTATCCGTTACCGTCTCATATTTTAAAGACTCACTCGTTATAATTAGCGGTGATCCACACGGTCTCTTCGTAATGGGCATGTCCGATTTTAGCATTTGGATCTTAGTACTATGGGTTTGGTCTTTTCTGGTTTCCTTTCTATAGTCTGCTTTTCGTCTGGAGTCTTTTGAGTTTAGAATTACATTTTATGATATATTTTTGTGGTTATAATTCTATGACATGTCTAAATCGGTCAAGTTATCCATTCTTTCTATTATTTTTTGTCCCCTCATACAGTGGTAAACCGCCCCGGGTGCCAACCCTAGGGGGGTACACAGCCGGCTGGATCCAGAACCTTCCAAGCTGCTCTAAATGGCACCTGCACCTCATCACGGCTGCCGTACTTATTCTGAAGCAGAGTCAGCAGACGCACTGAAGTGCAGGAAGGTCCCGCGATGACTGCATTTGCCGCCTCTGCCTCCGGAAGACGTAAGTGACGTCGGAAGAGGAGGACCGGCAGCTGCAGTCATCGCGGAACCTTGTGGCAATTCCCTGTGTCTGCCGGCCCACCCCCTCCAACGTCACTTACATCTTCCAGAGGCAACAGAAGCAGTCATCATGGAACCTTGCTGGTTTGGAGGGAGAGAGGAGTATAGAAGGTTGGTGGAGGGAGAAAAAGGAGGTAAGGGTGGTGGAGGGAGAGAAAGGGGGCAGATGCTGATGGAATTGGTGTGCAGGGAAAGGAGAGAGAGACATAAGGGGGAAGGATACTGGATGAAATTGGGTTGGAGGGAAAGAAAGGGGGCAGATGCTGATGGAAGTGGGGGGAAGGGAGAGGAGAGAGTGAAATGCCAGACCATGGGGGTGTGGGAGAGGGAAGGGAAGAAGAGGAGAGAGATGCCAGACCATTGAAGGAGGGAAGGGAAGAAGATGGATGCCAGAATAATAGGGATGAAGGGAGAGATGGAAGGGGAATACAAGGAGAGAAGATGCCATATAGAAGGGGCAGAGAGACGGTAGACAGTGGATGAAAGGAAGAGAGTGTCAAGACTATGAGGAAAGCAGAAACCAGAGAAGACAATGTAGAAAAAAGTTCTATTTATTTATTTTTTTGCTTTAGGGGAGATGCATCACTGTTTCTGTGGTGTTGCATTGTATGCAGAGTCCAGCTTCTTGGTGGTTCAATTTAACCTTTGTCTACATTTTTCAATTTTATCCCCCCTTTTACAAAACTGTAGAGTGTTTTTTTTTTTAGCAGCGATGGGCCATGGTGGTAATTGCTCAGAATTCTATGAGAGTCTGAACTGTTACCACCATGGCTAAAAACCACATTACAGTTTTGTAAAAGGGAGAGGGGTTAGTTTGTGATTACATATTCCATACTAGGCAGGTGTGTTCGAAAGACATGGTTTTCAGTTAGGATTGACTGTGTAGGATTGATCTGTACTAGTTTGGCTTGTTTAGTTTTACAATGGGTGTATTGATGTACTGCTCACTGCAATATGTAAGATGCCTTTTCCTAGGTACACTCTTGTTACTAAAAATCATGTTTTTCATACAGATGGGGGGGTGTCAAAAAATGATGGGCCTCGAGTGTCACATATGCTAGGTACGCCACTGCTTTCATAGTTTATATCTAATCCACAAGCCTGCTTTTAGGACCTACAGGGTATGTATCCCTCTGATTCATGACAATTTCACTTCTCATGATATCTTATCCATTCTTTTTATTATACAACTGCCCAGATAAGCATCATTCTTTGACGTGATTGGACCTTGAAAACTAACAGCATCAGTGTTCTTCCCAGAAATTTTTTCCAGCCCATGAAAAACATTTGCTGCATTTAGTGTGCCACAAAAAACATTTGCTCCGTTTAGTGTGCTGGAGCTAAAAAAGTTTGAGAGACGCTGCTCTATACCATTTGAAAGAGGGCAAATATCTAATTATTCACTTCTAGAATTGGATACTTCTTAAATTTAATATATATATTATGGAACAAGTGTCAAACCTTAAGAAAGGCAGTCATATTGAGCATTGGAAAATAACTAATAATAATTAACTAATACAAATAGTACACATTTAGGGCTCCTTTTACTAAGCTGCGATAGTGGTTTTACCGCGCGCTTAGCTTGCACAGAATTGCCGCACATGCTAGATGCTAACGCCAACATTGAGCTGGCGTTAGTTCTAGCCGTGTAGCGTGGCAATTCTGCACGCGCTAAAAACGCTATTGCAGCTTAGTAAAAGGAGCCCTTAATTTTTCCCACCACCAAATTTCCCTGTTCCGCCCCACCCGGCTACTTTTTCATGCCACTCGGCTGGAAAAAAATTTCTGGGGAGAACACTGCACTTCCAGAACCCACTGATCGGACGTGATGTCTGCCCACTGTGGATAAAAGTCTCTCAACCGGGCACCCACCGAAACCAAGAGAGGTGCCGGCAAGGAGTGATTGTGCAGGACGGGCGGAAGGGGACCCGGTGGGGCGCTACCTGCACTCCAGCGAGCCCCACAAAAGGACTACATGTGTTGGAAGAACCTGCCTCTTGGAAGCCCAGGAGACTGAAAAGAAGCAGCCCCTCGACCGGAGCAGAAACGACAGAAATCACTCCCACGAGTAGCGCCGCCTCAAGCCAGCGACCTGGGCCTATCCTCAGGCAAACGAGGCACTTTAGAATCAGTGAGAATCTGAACCAACTTGTCTAGGTCCTCCCCAAACAAGAAAGATCCTTTAAAAGGAACCTTCGTCAACTTAGCTTTGGACGCCGAACCCGCCAACCAAGCGCGAAGCCACAAGGTATGGCTTGCTGCCACTCTTAAGGCCAGAGACTTGGCACAAGCTTGCAAGAGGTCATGCACGGCATCCGAGAGATAACAAGCACCCAATTCAATTAAGGCAACTTCTAGCCTTAGCAAGTCCCAGTTCTCAGATTAATCATCAAGTACATGCCCAAGCCACCAGCAAGCCACACATAGCCGCTGGACCGACAGAGCTGCCACATCAAAACTCCATTTAAGGAGGGACTCCAACTTACGCTCCTCCGGGTCCTTCAAGGCCACACTGCCCTCAACAAGCACAATATGCCGCTTAGAGATGGTCGAGACCACCACATACACTGCAGGCGACTTCAGATTATCTCTATCCCCTTCCGGAATGGGATACAGGCGGGCCATGGAGCGCGCAAAGCGAAAAGGGGCTTCCAGCATCTGCCACTGTGCGAGCATGATGTCCCGAATATCCTGATGTATAGAAAAAGAGCTTGAAGCAGAGCAAATCCCCTTAAGCAAGAGGTCCACCATACGCGGGGGCTCCGACACAGGGTCCTCAAAGTGCAAAATCGAGGAGACCTTAAGGATTAACTCATAGAGCTTGTCCCGCTGAAAAATGCACACCACAGATGCATTTTCACCCGCTGGGAAAAAATCCTCATCCCAAGAGACCCTCGGGCGTTTGGATGAGAGAGGAGTAGGGGAGGAAAAACCACCGCTGTGTGGGGCCACACCGGGGAAGACGTCGAGGGTAACCCCCCCTTCCCGAGACCCCCGGAGTGGACATGGAACCTCCTGCCGCCAGCACATAAGCTTTACAAAGTGCTAACATAAATTCGGGGGAAAGACTCCCGGCGACCCCAAGGGACTCCCTGCCCCAGTAAGGAACCCTGACATACCTTGCCCCGTATTTCCAGAGCAGGCGGAAGATACCTGAGGTAACTGAAATGAAGGAGGAGGTTTCTGCTGAAATTGGCCCTGAGACCGCCAAAATCGGAGCTCCTGCGACCTGTCGCATCTGAAAAGCCTGGGACTTTCCTGAAGCAGAGGCCGAGGAACCGATCAATGCGAAAAGGGCCGAACCGGCGGTAAGGGAATCCTTTTCTCCCTGATCGTTGGCAGCTGGGGAACCCTCCACGTGGGCATTGGAGGAAGCCCGAGCTTCCCAACGATCTGAAGCCGAACCACGAGCCACATGTGGCAGGGTGCACTGGCCGCCGGCATCCGCTGCCGACGAGGCTTCCCCACCGTTCAAGCCTGCACAATGCTTGAACAGGTCAGCTATGAGTACCTCACGGCTGGAGCACTTTTTCCCTTTAAAAGAGCTCATTGGGTTGAAAACCGCCCTAGCTGTAAAGAAAGTGTGGGTTAGTAGAGAAAACAGAAAAAAAGGCAGTTTTAAAGGGAAATAAGTCCTTTAGACTGGCACACCTCAGGATCTTTTTACTTAGTCAGAACAGACTCCACGGACAAAGCTGGAGGGCTGACCAACCAGAGGGCCAGGCCACCTGCTGAGGCCCACTACAAAAATATGGGGAGGAGGAAGAAGGTGGGGGGAGGGACACAGCACAAGACCCGCCAGGTTTAACACCCCCGAGGTCAGACGGATCCCAAACAGAACCTGCCCAAGCTCTATCCAGCACAAAACGGGGAGCCAGGAGTCCACAAACAAAGTTCCAACAGTGCTAAGAGAGGAGCTGAAAAGCCTTACCACCTGCTACTGGAGACTGAGGAAAACTGGAGTAGCAAGAGGGGATGCTCTACTGATATACAAGTTATGATCTCAGTCTCCACCTGTTGGTAGCAGTGAGGCATATTACCCATAAAGGAACTATACCGGTCTATCAAGTGATACAGAAGTATCAAAATAATTTGATTTTGTATGCCCAAAATTTTCAAAATTGTCAAAAAATCCACTAGACAGACCCGTGTACAGTCATTAAGTATCGAAATAATTTGATCTGTTGGTAACTGTGTATTAGATACTGCACTCGCTTATCAGTAGAAGTGTCAAACCTGCTAGTTCGCTGATGAACTTCCACATGTATCTGCAGCGAATCACATTCATTTGGAAGAGCTTGTTTTAAATCTCCGGCTGCTTCTTCCATAGTTAAGACTAAAAGAAGAGAAATTAGGTCACCGTTGAGCTCTTCAATATTCTAAGTGCTCTCATTTGATTAACTGAATTGCCAGCTTTGAATTAGTTGCTCCTGGTTTACAACGCGCGCACGTATAGAAACTACAGAATGTTAACAGAGTCCAACCAAAAAGATAAGAATTAACTTTAAAGAATGATTTTAAAAAAGCTTTTCACTCTCTATTAAGGTCACCAATACAATAAAAATGTTTTCGTATCCCATAAGTAAACACCATTTACATATTCTATAATCCAAACTTACCGCTAAAATCACGACATTCCTTTGACCCGGAAGCTTTTTCGTTACCGAGCATCCTTTGGCGTCACAGAAACCCAGAGCGCAAGGGAATAAAATTGCGCAAGCGCAGTTCTGAAGTTCACGTGTTTTTTACAGCCTTTAGCTGACTACACTGGGGAGGGGATGCTAAAAACAAAAACGGGTCATCACGCATGCGTGCAAAATATTATGCGTTTTCTTATCGCTATCCACTGTACTTTATTTATTTGTGCGTGCTATTGCGTGAACATAATTTAGAGTCGTTTTTTTACATTGCTACATTTATTGTTCGGGCTGGTTTTAGCTTATGCGTTGCTGCCATGGGGAAGAAACACAAGAAGCATAAATCGGAATGGAGGTCCTATGATACTGGTAAGTGTCGCGCTCTCCTGGACTCTTGTACCAGCAAAGGGAAAGGGGGTGTTTCATGCATGCACTCTTGGTTTTGTTTTGCATTTTTTTCGCACGGAGTTTCCAGAAAACTGAACGCTTTGTTCTCTCCCGGAACGTGTAACTTATATTCTTCCTGATATTGGAAAATCGGTTTGTTAAGTGATTATGTGGTTATGATCTGTTCTTAAATGCTCATGCCCAGCATTGTTATTAGGTCAAGTTTTTATTGCGTTGACATTCTTATGTGAAGTGTAAATAGCAAGGCTACTAAGTGGTGGGCTGTGTCTGGATTTGCACTCTCGTAGCTTTTCATCCTGTTATAACTAAACATTAACAAGAGACCTTAAAAAGTAAGGTCTACAGAGTTTAAGAATTGACAAAGGCAGGTTGACATCTTATAGATCAAGATCCTCAAATCCAATCCTAGAACTCTACAAACCAGCCTGGTTTTCAGCATTTCCACAATGAATATGTATTAAATCTGCAAATACATCCAGTAATTTGAGGGAAGTCACGGGTATGATTTGGTAATCCCACATTATGTGCATTATGACTACTAGTCAATGGCATAGCGGGGATGAGAGGTGCCCGGGGGTGGTGACGCCCCTCCTCTGCCCTCTTCTTTGCCCTCACCCCATTTGCTCTATCCCTGCCCGCCACGCACTTGCCCCTTCCCTTCCCCATACCTTTAACATTCACGGCATGATCAGCAACCCCAACCTGCTGCTTGCGCCAGTGTCAGCTCTTCCTTCAACACCATTTCCTAGGCTTGTGTCCAAAAAGTGATGTCAGAAGAAGAGCAGACGCTGGCGCGAGCAGCAGGCAGGGGTTGTTGCTCGCACCACAAATGTTAAAGAGGTATGGGGGAAGGGAAGCAGTGTTCAGGGAAGGATGGGGCAGAGAGGAGGGCACCCAGGGTGGACTGCCCCCCCCTGCACCCCCTCCTCCCCCACCAGTGCTACCAGTGAAATATAGATCATTGCATAAAGGTTTGGTGTTGACACACAGGGCACTTTATGAGCAGTAGTTTCTATATTTGTTGGAATTGATGTCCTTGTATAGGCCCAGTACTTGAGAATTAACCATACTGGGTCAGACCAAAGGTCCATCTAGCCCAGTATCCTGTTTCCACAGTGATCAAACCAAGTCACAAATATCTGTAAAAATGTACAGCGCTACGTACACCTTTCAGCGCTATAGAAATAATAAATAGTAATAGTAATGGTAGAAACTCATGCTACAGATCCCAGTGCAGTGGCTTCCCCCATGTCTGTCTCAAAAGCAGACTATGGACTTTTCCTCCAGGAACATGTCAAAACCTTTTTAAACCCAGCTACGTTAACAGCTGTTACCACAGCTTCTGGCAATGAGTTCTAGAGCTTAACTATTCTTTGAATTAAAAAATATTTCCTCCTATTGTTTTTGAAAATATGCCCTGTAACTTCATTGATTGTTCCCTAGTCTTTGTAATTTTTAATGGAGTAAAAAATTAATTCACTTGTACCCATTCTACACCATTCAGGATTTTGTAAACTTCAATTATATCTCCCCTGAGCCAACTCTTTTCCAAGCAGACGATCCCTATCCTCTTTAGTCTTCCATTATACAAGAGAATGTCCATCCCCTTTATCATCTTGGTCGCTCTTCTTTGAACTTTTTCTAATTCTGCTATATCTTTTTTGAACTGAACTGAATGCAATACTTAAGGTGAGATTGCAATACAGAGACATTATAATATTCTTAGACTTATTTCCTTTTCTAATAATTACTAGCATCCTGTTTGATATAATAATAGTAAGCGTTCCCCTTCTTTTAAATAGTTATAAAGCTGAACCAATAGTAGAATAAGCAAAGAGCAGAAAGTTTTATAGGAAAGGACAGTGTACCCATCTAAACCCGGAGATTCTCCAGGTTTCAGGGCCTTCTATAGGTGCATTGATCTCATCTATTATGCCTCTATCCAACTGCTCCATAGCATCAGACATTACCTTAGGCCAGTGATTCCCAACCCTGTCCTGGAGGACCACCAGGCCAATCGGGTTTTCAGGCTAGCCCTAATGAATATGCATGAGAGAGATTTGAATATGATGGAAGTGATAGGCATGCAAATTTGCTTCATGCATATTCATTAGGGCTAGCCTGAAAACCCAATTGGCCTGGTGTTCCTCCAGGACAGGGTTGGGAACCACTGCCTTAGGCAAATGAAGCCTTTCTAAAAATTGACTAATCTCATTATGTGAAGCCCGATGCTCTGGGACAGGGGTAGGCAATTCCGGTCCTTGAGAGCCACAGGCGGGTCAGGTTTTCAGGATATCCACAATGAATATACATGAGATGGATTTGCATGCACTGCCTCTTTGAGGCAAATCTATCTCATGCATATTTATTGTGGATATCCTGAAAACCTGACCTGCCTGTGGCTCTTGAGGACCGGAATTGCCTACCCCTACTCTGGGGTATAAAAGTCTTTAAAACGAGATTGTATACACTACAGTATCTGCATCCTCCATCAGCACTATCCCTGCTTTATCTTAGATCATTGTGCCGCAAACGCGGGGTCGCAGCTGAAAGGCATCCAGAAATGCATGGATGTCAGCGCGATGACATCATGTGCATGCGCGGATGCCCTCCAGCCGCTGTCCTAAGCCTCCTGTTACTGCCGGTGGGGGAGTGCTGAAGGAGGAGAGGCACCAGCGCTGGCTGACTGCCTATAGGACTTGCCTCTTACTGCTAGAGGCACATCCTGTAAGCAGTCAGCCAGCACCGGTGCCTCTCTTCCTCGCCAGCGTTTCGTGGCACACCTGGAATCTGCCGCAGCACACAGTTTGTGATACACTGTCTTAGATAGACACTGTATTAGGTTTAGTTTGTTGAATCTACAATCTATGGGCCAATAATTTACCCGCCCTATTTCCCAACTTAAAAACTTTGTTTCCAACGGTCTAATTTAAATTTAAGTATATTCTTATCGATGTAAACGTTTAGTTTTTTTAACTGTATAAAAAAAGTTTTAAATAAATATTTTATTTTAGATGTTTATATACTGCCTATCAAAGTTATCTAAGCGGTTTACAATCAGGTACACACGCATTTTCCCTATCTGTACCGGCAGGCTCACAATCTATCTAACGTATCTGGGGCACAAGGAGCAGTGTGGGATTTGAGCTTAGATCCTCAGGGTGCTGATGCTGTAGCTCTAACCACTAGGTCACTCCTTCCTCCTTCATCTCAGGTTGTATCCAAAGCATATTGAATCTCCTGAAACCGCCTTTTAAGATCTTCACCACCTTGCCCTCTCTTGTGTTGGTCCAGTTTTTCCAAGAGCTCCTCCCTTAAATCTTTCTCTTGCTTTGCTCTTATATCTTTCTGATAGGTTGCTGTTGCTTTTAGTTCTCCCTACAAAACTGTTTTCATGCTCTCCCAAATAGTTTGAGCAGAATACTCATCAGGATTATTATGAGATTAAAAATTCCAATATAATCCCTTCTACTTTTTAAATTAATCCTGGGTCTCTGAGCAAACTGTTGTTAAGTCTCCAATATCAAGTACCTACTCTGATATCCCCAACTCAAGTCTAGCCATGGTCAATTTCTGCTTTCTGAATCTCCCCCCACCCCACTCCCATCCCAATTCAAACAAATTAGATCTATCCAGAAGTACAACTCATACACTGGTAAATAGTATTGTAATCCCTGTCTCCCAGATGTTGTGCCCTCTAACAATCCACTAAATTGAGGACATTCAAAAATTTGTGTAACTTCTGTCTAATTTTAGACATTCTGCTTTACCTCCTGAAGAATCCCATTGAGGATCCAAGGTCAAGTTAAAATCTCCCACAACTAAAGGCAAACCCTCCTGCACAGCTCTCTGATAGCCTCTCAAAAAATCCCCCTCTTGTGTGTTAGACACATAGACATTTACTAAAGTCACTTTGATCCCATTAAGACACCCCTTCCAGATAAGCCCCTTTCCCCTTTCATCTCTCCACTCCCCATCAGTACAAACTTTAAGGGCTCCTTTTACAAAGGTGCGTTAGGGCCTTAATGCGCGGAATAGCGCGCTAGCCACTACCGCCTCCTTTTAAGCAGGCAGTAATTTTTCAGCTAGCACACGCTATAGCGCACACTAATCTTGTGCGTGCGCTAAAAACGCTAGTGCACCTTAGTAAAAGGAGCCCTAAGAGTTTTCGCAAACAGAATTCCTACTCCTGCTTTCTAATTTTCTAGTTTCCTTTTTTTATTCTTAACCCCTCACACACACACACACTTATCAAGCTGCGATAAAGGTTTTTAGCCTGGGCCAGCGCAATAAATGTTCCAATGCTTATAGAATTCCTGTGAGCATCGCAGCACTTAACCTTTCTGGCCTGCACTAAAAACCTCTAGTGCAGCTTGATAAAAGGGGGGAGGGTGTTAGATAATTCTAAACCACATTGATAATTTTGTTGAAACGCGGTATATCAAATTCAGATAAAACTTTGAAAATTCTTTTCAATCTTCTGGATTCCCAAATTCTAAAGGTACTCCTTTTATCTAATTAACGTCCAATATTTTTAGTAATTAGTCTCGTGCAAGAATCAAATTGTCCCTTATAATCATTTAAGTTCTTTTAAAAAGCAACTAAGGACATAAGAATTGCCGCTGCTGGGTCAAACCAGTGGTCCATCGTGCCCAGCAGTCTGCTCATGTGGCAGCCCTCTGGTCAAAGACCTGCACCCTAACTGAGACCTAGCCCTACCTGTGTACGTTATGGTTCAGCAGGAACTTGTCTAACTTTGTCTTGAATCCCTGGAGGGTGTTTTCCCCTATGACAGGCGATCCAGTTTTCTACCACTCTCTGGGTGAAGAACTTCCTTATGTTCATACGGAATGTATCCCCTTTCAATTTTAGAGAGTGCCCTCTCATTCTCCCTATCTTGGAGAGGGTGAACAACCTGTCCTTATCTACTAAGTCTATTCCCTTCAGTACCTTGAATGTTTCGATCATGTCCACTCTCAATCTCCTCTGCTCGAGGGAGAAGAGGCCATCTTTCATGCCTCTTTCATGGAATATTCACATTAATGTTGCAACATCTTAGATACACTGATGTAACCCTATTTCTTAAATCACACTGTATTTCCCAAATTGCCTCCCCCATTTCCAACCAAGTGCCCATATGTCGGCTCTCATCCCACCCTTCCAATTCAAATCACATATCCCTTCCCAAATTGCCCTCCCTATCCTCCCACCCTTTTCTCTACCCATCTTTAGATTCCCTCCCACCTCCCCACAAACACTATACCACCTCCTTCCATGTATTTGTGCAACATCATCCAGCCCTTTGCTGTCCTAGTCTCCTTACCCCCTCATCTCACTGATACATGCCACCCCCTATTACACTTTCGTAGAGCACTCGCATAACCTTGCATAAACCTCATACACACAGAAAATAAAATTATCCTGCGTTTTTATACCCTCATATTAAACAAGACCCAAAATAGATGACAGACTCCTCACAGCAGGCTCTCTCAAGTCCCATTGAGTCCTTGATCATCCTGAACCTCTTTCACTGTCGTTGATCTATGGTGGCCACTCTTGAGTTGACTTGAAATTACATTACATTTCATTACATTGGTGACTTCTATTCCGCCTGCACCTTGCAGTTCTAAGCGGATCACAGTATAAGATAGCTGGACATTTCCAGGAAGTTACAATTTACAGTATCAGATAACTAGACATTTCCAGGAAGTTACAATTTACAGTATCAAATAGCTGGACATTTCCAGGAAGTTTACAATTTACAGTAGCAGATAATGTTGGGGTGCTGCTTGCTATCGAAATGTAACCAATTTCTGTCGTTGATGCTCTTTGTACCTCAAAGCTTTCTTTTCTTAACATTACCCATTTCTCTTTCACTGAACACATTTTCCTGTGTGCTATATGCACTGTTACAAGTAATCCAAACGGAAATAGCCACTTATATTGCCTCACTAAATTCCTGCCTTCTTTGCAAGGTGATAGCAGACAAGTCATGAAATATTTCCACTTTATGGTTCTGCCAGACAGGAGAACCTTTTTCTTTAGCTTTTCTCAAAAATTTCTCCTTATCTGTCAAATGATGAAAACACACCACAATATCCCCTCTTTGGGCCCAATGCCCTGTGAGCCATTTCTACTTTAACCTAGCCCAAAGATTCCACATCAGCTTTAGTATGCTTTTACAAACTCTCGACTCAATAGGAATCTCTGGCAAAGTACTTGCATGGTTTAAAGGATTCCTACAATCAAGAACTTACAAAGTCAAAATAATGCAAGAAAAATCTGAACCTTGTCCAACCCCTACGGAGTTCCCCAAGGATCACCCCTATCACCTACTCTATTTAATATATATATAGCTTCCCTCAGCTACTACCTGGATAATTTCATACAGCTACGCAGATGACATCACTATTCTTCTACCCTTCAACCAACCAGAATCCTTCATAGCAAACACAATACACAGAACCCTCGAATCAGTGGCTTTATGGATGACAGAGCACAAATTAAAACTTAACCATGACAAAACAAATTTCATTCTACTTGAAAATGTCAAAACTCCAACGTTAACTAATCTTGTAATAAATTCATTTTCATACCCAATACAACCTACTTTAAAATTGCTTGGAATCACGATTGACAGAAGCTGTAACATACAACCCCAAATTAACAAAATAATAAAGACATCATTCATGACCATGAGAAATCTGAGAAAAATCAGATCATTCTTCGAAAAGAAGCAATTCCTACTACTGGTACAATCTCTAATCCTTGGGATGCTGGACTACTGCAACATACTATACCTACCATGTCCTGCGACCATGATGAAGCAATTGCAGACGGTGCAGAATACAGCCCTCAGACTTGTCTGTTCACTAAAAAAAATATGACCATATCACAGAGACATACCATGACTCGCATTGGCTTCCAATAGAAGCGAGAGTGAACTTCAAATTCTACTGCTTACTTTACAAGGCTATCAACGGAGAAAGCCCAACTTACTGGAATAACAGACTAAATCATTCCTCCTCAATCAGACACAGAAGAACACATTCACTATTCTATTACCCACCATCCAAAAATGTTAAACAAAAAAAACTTTATGACAACCTAATAGCCTCCAAAGCAGCTAAGTTGGACAAACAACTCACCACTCTGTTATCTTCATCCACAGATTACAAAACCTTCAAGAAAGAAATTAAAACCTAACCCAACCCTAAAATCCTAACCCAACATCCAACACTCTATAAACCCTTAGTACTCTCTAATTTTTCTAGTTGCCAAACATTATCTAAAACCCATAATTCTCCCTTAAAATTTTATCTCATCGTTTAATCTATTACTTCAAGTTGAAATGTAATTCTTGTTTTAGTTTGGATGTAATCCGCCTTGAACCGCAAGGTAATGGCAGAATAGAAATCACTAATGTAATGTAATGTATCTACTAGTGTGCCTGATTCACCGATTTGAATCAATTCACATCGGTGAATCAATTTGCTTTCTAAAAAAATTGGACTCACTGATTCAAAGAGTCCTGACACTTCTAGGTCTCCTAAAGTAGCAGCAGCATCAGCTGTGGCAGTAGCCGGCAGGAAGAGGCAGTGCTCAGAAAAGGCTGCTCCTGGCCTGCCCTGTCACTGAGGCAGAGGGAAACCCTGGTGGGACAGGCAAGAAGCAGCCTGTTCCGAGCACTGCCTCTTCCTGCTGGCCACAGCCACCGCAGCTGCTTTGGGAAGTCCATATGTCATGGTGGAGGGGGTTGGTCAGGAGGTACTGCATAGGGGGATAGGAGGGAGGGAAAGCTGTTGCTCAGGGAGATGGGAGGGAGGGAGGGAAAGCTGTTGCTCAGGGAGATGGAAGGAAGGAATGGAAAACTGTTGCTCAGGGAGATGGAAGGAAGGAATGGAAAGCTGTTGCTCAGGGAGATGGGAGGGAGGAATGGAAAGCTGTTGTACATGAGGGCTGGGAGGGAGGGATGGAAAGCTACTGCACCAAGGGATGGGAGGGATAGATAGCTGCTGCACATGGGGGGAGAGAGGAAGAATTGTTGGACATGCATTGGAGGAGAGGAAGGGAAGAGGTGCAACAAAGAGGTAGAAAGGGGTGAGAGGGAGAAATCCTGCATATGGTTTGGAAGGGGAGGTATGCATGGAGAAGAGAGAGGGAGAAATGTTGGATATAGGGTGGAGAGCAGAGAGAAATGATGCATGGGGAAAGAAATGTTGCACATGATAATGGAGTGGAAGAAGAGAGAGATGCTGTATGGACAGGAATTGAGAGGTTTGACCCAAGGCTAGGAGAGAGATGGTAGACAGTGGTAAAGAAACAGAAATATTGGATATGGCAGTAGAAGAGAAGGTACAGAGATGGAAGAAGGATGGTGAGCACGGAGAAAGAAGAAAACGTCAAATGAGCAGGAGACCCAGACGAGCGAGTTAATAGAAGATAAACAAAAACCAGAGCCTGGGACCAACATGAGTTGAATAATAAAATAGCCAGACAACAAAAGGTAGAAAAAATAATTTTATTTTCTATTTTGTGATTACAATATGTCATATTTTAAATGTGTATCCTGCTAGAGCTGGTGTTAGACAGTGAGCTTGAGCTAGGACCTATCAGAGAGAGGAAAAGTCTTTTTTTGTTTACACCACAGCACTGGTGTGGGGTTGAGGGTTGGTGAAGAGGCTACAAAATAAACCCACCAGGACATTTGAAAAAAAAAAACGCCCGATTGGACATGAAAAGTGAATTGAACCGAAAAAACTTTTCCCTGAATTGGGCAGCACTAGTATCTACTATCATTAGCTGCTGATAAATGCTTTGCATTACTGTTACAGAAGTCTTGTAAAACTCAGTATCTGGGATTCCTCTTATCCTGACATTAAGGGCCAAATTCTGTAAAGGCTGTCTAACTTTAGGCATCCATAATGTGGACGTCTATCGACTTAGGCGTCCAAATAAGGTGGTTAATAAGTCCAATTAATAACTTTAACAAGCATTAATTGGAACTTAGACATCGATTCTACTAATAGACATCCACAATTTCGTGGACACCCATCATAAAAAGCTGTGTGGCATAGGAGTGGCTTCGATTTGGATGTCCATTTAGATAATCGCATGCCGCTCAGCGCCTGAACGCATCTACCTCATGCCTACAATGTAGGCATTGCAAAACCAGGTCTACTTTTGAGCATGAGCTGGGTGCTAGGAAAATATAGAAATATGTTGGCAGATAAAGGCCAAATGGCCCATCTAGTCTGCCCATCTGCAGTAACCATTATCTCTTCCTCTCTCTAAGAGATCTCACGTGCCTATCCCAGGCCCTTTTGAATTCAGACACAGTCTCTGTCTCCATCACTTCTTCCGGGAGACTGTGCTACGCAGTGTGTGGCGCAGTGGTTGGATCTACAGCCTCAGCACCCTGGGGTTGTGGGTTCAAACCCCGCGCTGCTCCTTGTGACCCCGGGCAAGTCACTTAATCCTCCATAGCCCCAGGTACATTAGATAGATTGTGAGCCCACCGGGACAGACAGGGAAAATGCTTGAGTACCTGATTGTAAAAACCGCTTAGATAACCTTGATAGGCGATATATAAAATCCTAATAAACTTGAACTTGAAACTTTCTGTAAAAAAGTATTTCCTTAGATTATTCCAGATTACTATTGACTTCATCCTGTGCCCTCTCATTGCAGAGTTTCCTTTCAAATGAAAGAGATTCGACTTGTGCGCATTTATGTTATGTAGTCCGAGATTGCTGCCATTGATCTGCTGCGTACATGGTGCAGGCTACTCTTCTCTGTGGTGCACACTAACCCACGAGTCTCATGTTGCTTTTATGCAAGTTTAATCAGATCCAAATGCATTCCAGATTTGGAGGGATTATTGGCTATTAGGACTACAGCCCTCTCTTCACCATGGCATGTTGCCCGATGACATCACAGGAAGTCAGTGCTATGGATTTTAACTCTCCCAACTTATTTTTAGGCTTCTAGCTTTTGTAGACAAACACCTTAAACAAATTGTTTTGTTTTCTCTTAACAACTGACTCAGCAGTTGATAGTGATAATCTGCAATCAAAGTCTGAAAATCTCAGTTCTGCTGCTATTTAATTTATTTCAAAGTGAGGATGTCTGTACCATTAATGTTACCTCTTGAGAATTTAAATTACACCAACATGGGTTCAGGTACCAAACTATACCTTGTAACTTCATATTGGAGGCCCTTAATGTACAGAAGAATGATTGATTAGAGAGAGGCTGCCCAAAACAAATTTAAGATTTGATGTGAATAGATAGACTTCTGAATTTCTATCTCTACAAAATTTTACTTCTAGCAAACAACTTCTGAAAATAGGAATCAGAAAGTATAAGATGCCTCTCTAATGCTTACATCATTGGGTCCACAACTCTAAGGGTTCCTTTTACGAAGGTATGTTAGCGGTTTAACGCACATAATAGCGTGCGCTAAACTGCCGGACGCGCTAACCGCTACCGCCTCCTCTTGAGCAGGTGGTAGTTTTTCGGCCAGCGCAGGAGTTAGCGCGTGATGAAAAGTCACAAGCGTTAAACCCGCTAGCGCGGCTTCATAAAAGGAGCCCTAAAATTTGAAAAGGTGATTTTGCAGGATTCAGTTTTTTTAAATTAATTCCTTTCTTTCTGAGTTCTAGAAAGTCTTGCATACCATTTATAAATATTCTGTTGATAATTAACTATGGGCAGATCAATTATCACTCATCACTAATCTATAGTTTCACTGCCTTTAGACAATGTTTGTTTATTTATGTTTATTAAGATTTTGATATACAGTACCGCTCCCGCATTTTACTGACATAAGTGGTTTACCATTTAACAATTAAATAATGAAAGGAATTCCATTGAACATATTCAGATATAAAAGATAGAGATAGAGACAAGATATATACACATTCTAACAAGTATTCCATGAGGATAAAAACAAAGATTACCTTAAAAAACAAAAATAATAATGAAATTATAAATTAAAAGATTAAACATTAATTAAATTAAAGTTAAAATTAAATAAAATAAAATCCAGTCAGACATTAGGTCCTGATATTAGAGGTCCGCAGAGGCGACAGGCCAATGAGAGAAAGAGGAACCAACACTCAGCTATCCCTGACAGGGTTGATCCACCGGCTGTACTGTTGCTAGTAGTAATCTGCTGGCTTGAACAGTTGGAAGAAGTCAGCAGCTGCCAATGAAACTGGCCCACTACTTCATTGCTAGAATTGCACATTCATAGACATAGCAGTATCCAGTGCCAACAAGTAGCACCCGCGTCCAGCATTGGCTCTGCCTCCTCACCGATTCTTGCACTGCTCAGCCCTTCCCTCCCAATCGCTGCAGTGATGTGATGGCTCCGATTGAACATCCGGCACTCAAGAGTCCTGGGCTGGTACAGTGCTGGTACAGTCTAGTAATATCTCTGTTGATGCTGCTAGAAAGGCACAAATTGAGGTGCAGAATGCCTTCACCTGTTTAAAACACATGAAGGGCAATTCTCTAATAGCATGTTGGTACCAAGATTCCATTACAGAATACTAGCATTAGGTTAGCATTGGCCCCTCCCTCCCTTATGTCATGTCAGTAGTGTGTCAGTAGTGGGTGTAATTGGTGTACCTAGGTGTGTCAAGTGATGCACATGGTTTATGAATACTATAAATTGGCAGATGTACCCATGACTTGCTACTTTTTATAGAATAGTGCCTAAAGCCTATCACTTTATGGTGCCTTTGACACATAAAAGTGGCACCATTTTATAGAATTGTCTCCTAATTGAACACGATGGCAAATGGGTTTTTAAAAATTGCCTTTATTTTCTATATTAACCTAGATTATGTGGACAAGCCCTTAGAGAAACCTCTGAAGTTGGTGCTGAAAGTTGGAGGAAGCGAGGTCACAGAGCTCTCTGGTTCAGGGCATGATTCAAGCTATTATGAAGACAGATCAGACTACGAGCAGCGGGAGCGTCACAAAGAAAAGAAGAAGAAAAAGAAAAAGAAGTCAGAGAAGGAAAAAGAGAAGCACCTGGATGAAGAGGAGAGAAAAAAAAGAAAGGTAAAGGCTACATGTGACATTTCCTTTGTGAGAATTTGAAAACAAGATTCTCCATTTAAGGACTGAGCTCTTATCATAGAGGATATTTTGCTAAATTTTTTAAAGTAAATTTTATGATGTACCCCATTCTCCTGGTTCCCTATCTGCCTACTCTGTTGGTCCTTCTGTATTTTTATTCTTTGCAATCCAACAGAAATATATATGTTCATGTATTCTGCTGTTAATAAAGTACCGTTTCAAAAGATATACTGTAATGTTTGGCTACATACTGGTTCTTTGGTCATCTCCACTGTTCCATTTCTAGATTTTGACCTGTGGAGATTTGTTCTCAGTTAGCTACAGTTTCCAAGTTTATTTATCATTTTTACCTTATTAAAGATGTTTTTGAACTATAATCCTATTCAGACTCTTATGCATCCCAATTTTAGTTTGCTTTCAATTTGTGTCTTAAATATTATGGGGCTCATAATCGAAAGAGAAAAACATCCAAAAACTAGCCTAAGTCGGCACTTAGATGAACATTTTTCAAATACGTCCAAGTGCCGATACTAAAAACGGGTTTTGGACGTATTTCTAAACGACCTAGGCCTTCATTGTGCCACTGAACGACCAAAGTTAAACGTTTCAGGAGGAGTGTCGAGGACGGGAGTTGGGCGAGACGTGGACCGGCTTAGACTTAGTCGTACAGCATGTATAACCGAAAGTTATACAGGCTGGGATCGACGGAACTTGGACGTTGTGACTTAGACCATGTAAAACATGGTCTAAGTCACAAAAAACCACCTAAAGTCACCAGATAAGCACTAAAAACATATAACACAGACCCCCACACACTACCCCAGGGATCACCGACCCACCCCCATAAAAATATTAATCAAAACTTTAAAATTCAGCCTCTAGACCATCATTACCTGGGCGTCTGGCGTAGGAAAGCTTAGTCGTCCAACACAGAGGCAGCTTAAATCGTCTTGGGGGGTGGGTTAGGGACCCATAGAGAGGACGATCCATGCCCATAAACCCCTGTAATCACTGCATTGATACTTAAACATGTGCACTCCCCTATACACCCCCAAAACCCTTTTGTACTGGCATATAAGTGGCTCCTGCAGCCATAAGGGCTATTAGGGTGGTAGATAAGTGGGTCTAGGGGATTTGGGGGGCTCACCATGACCTATAAGGGAGCTGTAGTGAGGAGAAGACATGGCACCCTTTTTGTGAAGTTCACAGCAGTGCACTGTAAGGTACCTCACTATTTAGGTGCCATGTCTGGGTGTTCAGTCCAACACTTTGAAGACCCCTCCCACATCCAACAGGGCTTGTTCTAGGCGTTTTGGACTTGGATGAAAAGTTGGATGAAAATGTGGTATAAAGATGGACGCTTTAGCGATTTGGACAATCAGATTGGCATGACGTATAATTAAACGATTTTTGAAACTAAAAAAAATTTTGGACTTATTTTTCGAAAATGTGTCCTAAGCTGTTTTTTTACTTTGGACGACTTGCGAATTGTATGTAAACGAACTTAGACGTCCTTTTCGATTATGCCCCTCCACAACTTTTTAATTTCCTCCCCCTCCTCTTGTTTTAACCTTTTTTACTTATACTAATTTATTGTAGTTCAACCTCCTCCCATCTTGTTTTCTATACGTCTGTTTATTGTTGTCCAGTCACTGTTACGTTTGTCCTTTAAATATTATATGTACTCCCTATTTGTTTGTTTTTATTGTACATCACCTAGAAACTATGATAGGCGATTAATCAAAATTTTAATAAACTTAAAACTTAATTTGTTATACCGTCTATCAAGCAATAGCTAAACGGTTTACAATAGAAATAATAAAATAAAAATATGGTAAAATAAACCACCTTATTATCCTTAAGAACCAGTTTGTAGAGATGAAGTAACCAAGGTGTCATTAGGTTAGAGAACTGTTTATAAAAATCAGAAGAAAATCTGACACTACTTGGTTTTTCTGAGGCTTCAATGAAGAAATATTAGCTGATCAAAAAAGATAAGTAGGTCAATTTTTTGGACTTTTTTATGAGGACAGAAAGAATTGAATTTATTTGGTTGCGAAGCATATTTGCCGGTGTATAGGATGCAGCGGCGTCTAGGATGCGCCCCCTTTTTTAAAACAGTTTTTAAGAGAAAAAATACTTATGCGCATGTACAGTGCCCCCTCCCCTGTCAGGCGCTGCACCCAGCCCCCTCCCTGCTAGGCACTGCTCAAAGCCTCCTTCCCTCCCAGGCTTTCCACCCTGTCCCCCCCACCTCCCTTCCCTGTCCATCCATCCGTCTGTTCTACCTCCTCTGCCACTGAAATCCCTGGTAGTCCAGAGGTGCAGCAGGCAGGAGCGAGCTTTCCACGCTCATGTCCTGCTGCTAACCTGGTCGGTCGGTGGCTGCCGCAAGATCGGATTTCTTCAGCTGCTAAGCGGCTTCCTGACTGGCTCCCGCAAATTCTCATGAGAATTTGCAGGAGCCAGTAAGGAAGCCGCTCAGCACCAAGCAGGAGTGCGATGTCGCAGCAGTCATCAACCGGGTTAGCAGTGGGGCAGGAGCGCAGAAAGCTCGTTTCTGCCCACTGCACCTCTGGACCACCAGGGATCCCAGCGTCGGAGGAGGTAGGACGGACAGGGTGCAGAGCTCATAATTTTGATTATCGGCATATAGGACGCACTTTTTTCCCCTCAAAATAAACTTAAAATAAGGGATGCGTCTTATATGCCAGAAATACTGTAATTTCTCATAGAATTAAACAAAATTTTCCACTATTTCAGATTCTTTAGTTATAATAGATTCATTTTTGTTTATAGCATATATAATTGCTTTGTTTAGCACCTTTGAGAAAGTTAGCTAGATCTTCTCCAGCTTTATGCTTACCAGCATAATAAATAGATTGTTATGAAGACAATTGTATATCAACCTTAAGACTCCAGATTTTATTGTATTGGAATTTGTTTTTCTAGAATGCATAGGTTGTCTTTTTGTCCAGAAGCCATATATTTACATTTAATTTGCTTTATATTTCTTTCCAATTAGAAAATTTCAGTCTTCCTTTGTTTATCAATGTTAAAAGAAAAGCAATTATTTCACCACAAAGTTATGCCTGGTAAGCATCCCAAATATTTGTTCAGACATCTTCAGTCAAATTCTGTGAAAAATAGTTTTTGATACATTCTGAGGAGATTTTTTTATTATTTTATTTATGCAATTTAACATCAAATAATTTTTTGAATAAGAACACAGAACCATTGCAATATGAAAAATAAACAAGGATAATTTGTAAATATTTTGTTTTAAATTTAAAGTCAGATCAGTAAAATAACAAGGAACCTTTCACTAGCTCTATAATTGCAATACAAAATCAGAACATCAAATTAACTTCCCAATAATAATACATATAAGGGTCATTTCATAAATAATGCACACTATTTTTTTTTAATTTGCATGTTTTTTTTTTTTTTCAAGTATTTCTTTACAATCCTTCAAAATAGTGCTCCTTTTATCAAGCCGCGCTAGCGGGGTTAGCGTGTCTGACATTTCATCACACGCTAACCCCTGTTGCCAACTAAAAAACTAACGCCTGCTCAATGTAGGCGTTAGCGGCTAGTGCAGCAGGCGGTTTAACACGGGGTATTCTGTGCGTTAAACCCTACCACAGCTTGATAAAAGTTCAAAGAAGCGTGGGATGAACACAGAGGATCTAGAATCAGAAAATAATATTGAACTAAGGCCAGTACTGGGCAGACTTGCACGGTCTGTGTCTGCGTATGGCCGTTTGGTGGGGGATGGGCTGGAGAGGGCTTCAGTGGCTGGGATGGTGTAGATGGGCTGGAGTAGGTTTTAACGGGGATTTCGGCAGTTGTAACCCAAGCACAGTACCGGGTAGAACTTTGGATTCTTGCCCAGAAATAGCTAAGAAAAAAAATTAAAAAATTTAAATTGAATCAGGTTGGGCAGACTGGATGAACCAGTCATCTACTATGTTACTATGACCCCATAATCTCCCTGCTTTGCAATGACCGAGTCCCAACATCCGGGAAGCTTCATTACTCCATCCAAGACACCGTTGTTGTTCAGTTGCCGAATGGCTCAGGTACCGGCAGAAAAAAGCTCTTCCAGAGATGCAAAATGATGTCCAAGTAAAGGTTGTTTCAACTTTGGAAAAAGGTCGAAGTCTGGTGGACTCATGTCTGGACTGTAGGGAGCATGAGGTGACACCTCCCAGCCATATTTGTTTAGTTTTTCAATGACGACATTCCCTATTTGTGGGCGGTTTGTTGTCGTGAAGAATGAGTGGCCCGGTCAAGAGCAAGTGAGGTTGGGTTTTGTGAATTTTTCTGTGCATTTTTTACAAAAATCACGATAATACACTGCTGTGACACTTTTCCCACATGGAACTTTGTCTGTAATGATGATGCCTTCATGGATCATAAGCAAAAATCAACATTTGATTGAGCTCTTCCAAATTTTTTTGGCAGTGGGAAAAATGGAGCTCTCCACTCATCATTGAAAAACTACACATTAACCTTGATCAATTAAGCTCTTTTGGCCAAAGGAACGAAAGCCAAAATATGAGATTAAAATAATGGTTTTTTTTATAAGCTCCCCATTTTGAAATACGCTCTTCTTTGATTGTAAATTACCATAGCGTCTCCTTCTGTAAGCACCCCATGTTTTTATGGGCTCTTGTTTAATTGTAAATTTGCCTTCAACCTATGATAGGCATAGAACCATCCACAAATCTCAGATTATATTATTTAATATTAAACTGTGAATTTTAGAAGGCCCAGTGACATCAAGGCAGACTGGATACCTGCCCCCCAAACATTATGAAAACTGCTCTGATCCACTTCAAAGCCAATATGTTGGCATGGGTAAACCTCCTACTATCCACAGGTAGTTTCCCAGCAGAACAGGGCCACATTTCGATAACTCCAATCATAAAAAACACAAAAGAACCATCCAATACCCCGTCTAATTACAGACCGATCACAAGCATCCCGCTATTCACCCTGGGTATGGCGGTATACAAAAATAAAGTTGTTATTATTATTAGAATCAGAAAATAATATTAATATTGAACTAAGGCCAGTACTGGGCAGACTTGCACGGTCTGTGTCTGTATATGGCCATTTGGGGGAGGATGGGCTGGAGAGGGCTTCAATGGCTGGGAGAGTTTAGATGGGATGGAGTAGGTTTTAACAGAGATTTCGGCAGTTGGAACCCAAGCACAGTACCGGGTAGAGCTTTGGTTTCTTACCCAGAAATAGCTAAGAAGAAAATGATATTCAGATAAGCAGATAAGCAGATGATATTCAGCTTCTACACCCTATAGACACTAACAACATATCTGCCATTCAGGAGATCAGTAAGAAACTCGACCAGGTCTACCAATGGCTAAACACAAATAAACTGGCCCTTAATATAAAAAAAACAAATCTAATGATCTTTCCATGGAAAGAAAATCCGACGTTAATTGCTCCTATTACTATAGATAATGTTCCATTACAGATAGTTAATAACATAAAAATTTTAGGAGTAATCTTTGATCCTAAATTGAATTTCCACGATCATATTAGTTATATTGTTAAAACGTCTTTCTATAGATTACGACGGATTAGATCTATCTCAAAATCTCTCTGCTCAAAATCATTAAATATTCTCATCCATTCCCTAGTGATAGCCAAACTTGATTACTGTAATGCTCTCTTTAAAGGTATAACACTAACTGAACTTAAACGTTTGCAAATTATCCAGAATGTCTCAATAAAACTCATAACTAAATCTAAAAAATTCGATCATGTTACCCCTCTACTGAAAAACGCTCATTGGCTTCCTGTCATCCATCGGATATCGTATAAACTTTGTCTACTTACATTCAAGACATTACTATATAAGACACCTGCTTTCATTTATAAATTACTAATACCGTACCAACCAATTAGAACATTAAGATCTATTGATCAAAATTTACTGACGGTTCCTTCATTAAAATTTATAAACACCAGACGACAATTTATATTTTCTGTAACAGCCCCACAAACCTGGAATGCTCTTCCAATTTTTTTACGTAATGAACAAGACTTGGTAAAATTTAAAATCCAATTAAAAACATTTTTGTTTAATGATGCTTTTAATACTTAATTTAATTATATTCAAACCAATAATTCCAATATTTTGTACCATTCGTTCTAATGTTTCCCCTTTTGTGTTTCTCCAATGTATCTCTTTTATTCGAAAAATGTATTTCATAAACCCCTCTTACCCAATGTAATGTAATTTATATTATTCATTATAAGTATTTAAAGTTTGTATTGTATGTTTTCTTTTAATTATTTTTTACTATGTACATCGCTTTGAATTAGATAAAGCGATTAATCAAGAAAAATAATAAACTTGAAACTTGAAAAAATTAAAAAAATTTAAATTGAATCAGATTAGGCAGACTGGATGGACCATTTGGGTCTTTATCTGCCGTCATCTACTATGTGATAGCTTCCCAAGCTTCCAGAAAGTCCTGCAGTCTGCCTCTTGTCTTGCATGGGGAGGCAGGATGCCTGATGTCATTGCGACTTCTTGGGCTGCCCCCCCTGGCAGGAGGTGCAGCCCTGGGATTTTTTATTCCCAGAGAATCACTGTCATGGACTCTGAAAAGATGAGGATCCTGTGGAGAAAAGGCAAAAATGGCATGAGCCTTGAAAGGACCCAAGGGCCTGCCCTTTAGAAGTCCTGGGTCTGTGTCATGCGAGCCATGAGGTCAACCAACCCCTGACCAAACAACGTCAGCCAAACAAGCAGAGAGTTTTTCTTGAACTTTAGGTGAAATTTCAGGTGCAGAGAGGTAGATCTGGGAGTCATCAGCATATAGGTGACACTGGAAGCCATGAGAGGAGATCAGGGCACCGAAAGAAGAAGTATAGAGAGAGAAGAGGTCCTAAAGCAGAACCCTGGGGTACACCAACCGCTAGCGGGGTGGCAGCAGAAGAGGACCCACCAACACATACACTGAAGGTGTGTTGAGAAAGGTAGGAGGAAAACCAGAAGAGGAAAAATTCACAGAATCCAAATGAAGACAGTGTATCAAGGAGTAAGCTGTAGATAACAGTATCAAAGGCAGCAGACAGGTCAAAAAGGATGAGGATAGAGTAAAAGCCCTTAGATCTGACCATGAACAAGTCACTGCAGACCTTAGTGAGGGCAGTCTCTGTGGAGTGTTGCGGGTGAAAACCAGATTGTAGAGGATCGAGAATCTGCCAAGTTGAAAGGAAGTCCAGGCTGCAACGGAGAATAGCACGCTCGAGTATCTTGGATAGGAACGGAAGAAGGGAGACATGGCAATATTTGGATGGGAAGGAGGGGTCCAGCGAGGGTTTTTTGAGAAGCGGCTTAACCACCACATGTTTGAAGGTAGCAGGGACTGTTCCAGTGGAAACAGATAGATTGAGAATATGGCAAATAGGAGGGATAACAGTATGTGAGATGGGACAAGTACAGGGGTGGGAATAGGGTCTGAGGGGCATGTAGTAGGCTTGGCTGAAGACAGAAGTTGTGCAGTGTCTTCCTCTGTGATTTTAGAGAAGGAAGAAAAGTCAGCAGTAGTTGACAGAGGGACAAGAGGGCGGGACCAGAGAGGAGAAACTTCCTGAGCAGTTTAGGTGAAGGATGAAGGGGAGATGCGAGATTGAAGTTCAGGAGAGCAAATGGTGGATAGGGGAGAAGGATGTGACTTTGTAATGAATTCAAGAATCTTGTAGACCTTGTCTTGGAAGTAATCAGCCATAATCTGGGAAGAGAGAGAAGGAGGGGTCGGAAGTGGGGGTGATTTGAGGAGGGAGTTAAGCGTGGCAAAGTGACGACAGGGGTTGGAAGAAAGGGAGTTAGTTGGATGTAATAGTCTTCTTGACCCGTGTAAGTGCAGAATTAAAGGAGGTCAGCATAAATTTAAAGTAAAGAAAGTCAGAACGTGTGCGAGATTTGAGCCAATGGCGCTCAGCACAGCGGGTATAGGAACGTAAATAATCGACACTGAGAGTGAGCCAAGGTTGAGGTTTGGTACGCCCAGTAGAACGAGGAACAGGGGTAGAAAGGGTGTCCAGAGCAGAGGAGAGAATAGAGTTGTATGACGAGACAGCCTCATGGACAGACTTGGATAACATAGTGGAGGCAAGGAGAGGTGAAACAGTGGATGAGAGAGTGGAAGAATCGAGGGCTTGAAGATTTCAAAACCTCTTGGAGGTGACTAGGCGTGGCGGAGGGGGAGTAATGGTGAAGGTTATCAGATGGTAATCAGAGATGGGGGAGAAGTGAGGTAGAGAAGTTAGAGAAAAAGACAAGATCAAGGCAGTGGCCATCCCGGTAAGTGGGGGTTGTGGAGCAAAATTGGAGGTCAAATGAGGAGGTTAATTCAAGAAACTTAGAAGCATACTTGTCAGTGGGATCATCAGGGTGAAAGTTAAAGTCTCCAAGAATGAGAGAGGGAGAAGATGAATCAAGGAAGCCCAAAAGCTAGGAGTCAAATTCAGTGAGAAAGGAGGAAGGGGACTTGTTGGGGGGATGATAAATGACCACTATCCGCAGAGGTAAAGAAGTGAATAGGCAGACAGAGTGGACTTCAAGTGAGGAAAGGCTGTGGGATAGAGAGAGAAGAGGTTGGAATCTGCAAGAAGGAGAGAAGAGAAGCCCAACACCTCCGCCTTGACCAGTAGGATGAGGTGTATAGGAGAAGTGGTAGCCACCATGGGAGAGGGCAGCAGCTGTAGAGGAGTCCTCAGGGCAACTCCATGTTTAAGTTAGAGCAAGCAGGTGGAGGAACTGGGAGATAAAGAGGTCATGAATGTAGGGCAGTTTGTTGGAGGCAGAATGAGCATTCCATAGGGCACATGAGAAAGGGAGAGAGGAGAATTGAAGGAGAGGAATAGGTATAAGGTTAGGGCAGTCACACACGGTTTGGATTCACATCCCCAGCAGAGAGCAGAAGAAGGAATAAGAGTGCGCCGAAGCAAAGGGAATAATGAAGGCAATGACAAAGATGGGTGGGGCTCAAAGAGAAAGGAGATGGATGAATGGAAGAAAGAGAATGCTTGAGCGCATTGAATAAGGTAGAAGGCAAGATGGCTGGTGAGAGGATAGGAAAAGGATAAAGGCCAGCTTGCATCCTGGAGATGAATGCTTGGCTATGTGGATGGTGTCGTCAAGAGCATTTTGGCTTTCTAGACCATGGGAAGATCTTCCAAGGGCTGCTGAGCAGGGATGGTGTGCATCTATAAAAAGAAGGGAAGAAGTGCTTTGCCAGCAGGCTGGCTAATCTACTAAAGAGGGCTTTAAAGTAGAAGTGATGGGGCAGGGTGATCAAAGCTCCCGGGCGAGTATAAGCCCTCAGGTAAGAAATCACTTAATATGGATGGGAAAAGGGGGCAATGTCTGGAAAGCAGTATATACTAATGTTCAAAGTATGAGAAACAAGATTCTGGATCTAGAAGCTGTGATGGAAGAAGAGGAGTTGGATATTGTGGAGATCACAGAGACATGGTTCACAGAGAACCATGACTGGGATGTAGTTATACCAGGCTATAATCTGTTCAGGAAAGACAGGGTAGGAAGAAAAGGAGGAGGAGTAGCGTTATATGTTAAAGAACATATTAAAGCTACACAATTGCAGGATCTGCAGGGCAAGGAAGAGACACTGTGGATCAATTTGGAAAGGGGTAATGGTGAATATATTTATATTGGTGTAATATACAAGCCTCCTTCACAGATGGAAGAAGTAGATAGAGATTTAATAGTAGACATTCAGATTGCAAGCAACTTGGTTTGCAAATGTTTTGCAAGACAAGCAAAACATTTGATTAAATTTTAACTTGATATACAAGCAATGTCTTACAATACAAGTACATACAGTATACATGCATCACATCATCACAACTGAGCCAATGGTTCTTCTCTCTCTGACGCTGCAGGAGTGTAGTGACTTTTCTAAACGAGCGAGGTCTTGCAATAGAAGTACATACAGTATACACATATCACAACTGAGCTGATGGTTCTTCTCTCTCTGATGCTGTAAGAGAGTAGTGACTGTTCTAAACAAGCAAAGTCTTGCAATACGAGTACATACAGTATACACACGTCACATCCTCACAACTGAGCTGATGGTTCATCTCTCTCTGATGCTGTAGGAGTGTAGTGACTGCTCTAAATATGCGAGGTCTTGCAATAGAAGTACGTATAATATTTTGTATTAAAGTTTTGGGGTTGTGGAATGAATCGTCTGGGTTTCCATTATTTCCTATGGGGAAATTTGCTATGGGTAAAGCTTTGGAACAGGGTAAAGCTTTGGATTCTTGCCCAGAAATAGCTAAGAAGAAAAAATTAAAAAATTTAAATTGAATCAGGTTGGGCAAACTGGATGGACCATTCGGGTCTTTATCTGCCGTCATCTACTATGTTACTATGCAGAGGTAGTTAACCAGTTTAAAGAGGTTACTACTGTTAATTGTAACATTTCCAATTTTGTGGGCATAGAAATTTTTTTGTTTTTCCTTGGTGAGGTTTTTGTAGTTTTTTAGTTTGAGTCTCCATGCTACTCTGTGCTCCTGGGTTCCAGATTTAATCCATAGTCTTTCTGATTTTCTAAGGTCCCTTTTTACCAGTAGTAGCTCTGAATCAAACCATCCCTCCTAATTTGGAGATCTAATTCTACGGGTTTATATGGGGGCTATTTCATTTAGAATGTTTGTGCTGTCTTTTATCCAGGAGGTCATAAGTTGATCCGTTTCTTCGTTTTGTTTTGTGATAGTTTCATAGTGGGACCAGAATTCGACCGGGTCGATCTTACCTCTAGTGGTGTGAGTTTTGGTGTTTCTTATTTTGCTGGTTTTGGTGGTTTTTTGTTGGCAGTGAATGGAGAAGCTACATAGTTTGTGGTCAGACCATAGGGAGTCTGTCCAGTTATCTTGTTTCCAGTAGAATTTGGGGTTGGTTGGTTCTTTGGCGGAGAATGTCACCAGGTCTAACTGATGACCTCTTTGGTGGGTTTTGATGGGCGGGGGTTTGAAGTAGCCTAGTTGAGAGATTAGTAACCAAAAGTCAGATATATCTGGCTGGTCTGTTTGCTCTAGGTGAATGTTGATATCCCCACATAATAGGTTGTATGGACTTGCTAAAGAGTTAGTTAGTAGACATTCTGCGAAGTCCTCCTTGGCTAGGGTCCATTTTTTTGGTGGGATATAGAACAAAGTGATTGCTAGTGAGGAGGCAAAGGACTTTGAAGTTAGTAAGATGGCTAATATTTCTGAGTTGGGAGAAGATTTGGTGCTAAGTGCGGTGCAATTTAAATGGTCTCTATAAATTATTGCTAGTTCTCCTCCCCTTCCCCAGGTTCTGGCTAGGGATAGAATCTTGAAGCCTGGGGGGAGACAGTCTTTGATAATAATATCTTTGTCTGATTGCAGCCAGGTTTCCGTGAGTAGAACAAAGTCGGGATTGGTTTCAATTAACCAGTCTTTGATCAGAATGGATTTGTTTCTCATCGATCTTATGTTTAAGTAAAATCCTTGAAGGTTCTGGTAGTTAGTGTGGTCTGTTGGAGAGTAATGGGAGTAGGCTAGTTTTTTCAGTGATCTTTGTTTTTTCATGCGAGGCTTGGTTGATCTGTGGGGGGGGAGGAGGATTTAGGGTTGGGAGTGGACCTGTATCTGGGTAGTCATATGGAGTGTGGGGTGTGAAGGTATGGAATTTGGATTTTACCGTGCGGTATGAGGAGTAGTGAACTGGGATAGGAGCAGAATATATTATTTACAATGTCCAATGTGACAAGAGGACATGAACTGTAGCTAAGGGGGGACAAGTCCAGGACAAATATCAGGAAGTTCTGCTTCACACAACGAGTGGTGGACACCTGGAATGCTCTCCCAGAGGAGGTTATTGCGGAATCCACCGTTCTAGGATTTAAAAGCAAACTAGATGCACATCTCCTTACGAGAGGCATAGAGCGATATGGGTGACCAAAATTATGTCAGGTGTACACCTGACTGGGCTTCCGCATGTGTGGATCGCTGTTCTTGATGGACCGAAGGTCTGATCTGGAGATGGCAGTTCTTATGTTCTTTATGTTCTCAGGTAATCAGCTGCCACGGAGTCAGCTTGGTTACTCCACCCGAAGAAGGACCAGAAGAGTCTTGTGTCGGTAATCCACTGCATCCTAAATCTTTAAGCGCCAGCCACACATACTCCAGTTCCTCCACTTTCCTTGATCTCCCATTCACTGTTATCCATAAACCAAAGAGAAACAGCCAGCGGTAACGATGGCCTTCATGCCGGAGCACCTTTGTAACTTCGCAAAAAGCACTCCGTTTTTGCAGCGTGACTAAAGCCAAGTCCTGATAGATTCCAACTGTAACACCGCTCCATTCAAACTGTTGGTGACGCCTTCCCTCTTGCAAGATACGTTCCTTGAGCAAGTAATCCCCAAAACAAGCAATGATGTCTCGGGGTCCATTAAATCAGGTAGGGCCAAGTCTTCTATGCACCCGTAGTAAGATTATATTGAAGGGTTCCACCGGGTTCTCAGCCCCTAAGAGTTTACTGCAAAGGTCTTGAACTACCTGCTTGCAATCCTTATAACGATCAGAGTCTGGGATTCCTTTAAATCTCAGATTGCAGCGCCTCGATCTATTCTCTAAGTCCTCTAGTTGATTCTGCTCCTCGATCAAACTAGACGCTATTTTCTCAGTCACTGCCACTGTTTCTTCCACTGTGGTTGCCAATCGAGACACATGCTCTTCCAACGCTGCAACCCGGCCATCCAGCTCCCCTACATCCGTCCGAAGCTCGGCCAGGGCTGTGTTAACATCATCTCACACCCCCACCATTTCGTCTTTCAGGTCAGCAAACCAGGTTTCCATTTTAGATTGGAACTCAATCACCTCCGAACCCCTTGTTGCAGTGGTGGAGGCCAAAGGCGGGGGCCCCGACCACATCGCCATCTTGTTCCCGTTCGATGGGGAGCTGGGAGAGCCTGCACTGGATTTATCGCTCACACCGCCCACGATTTTAGATTTATCCAGGCGTTTGTAGGTCGCCATGCACTGAACAGCACAAAGGGAACCCAAAAGTTATCAAAAATGCTCTTGGGAAGCCAAACAATCTCAAAAATACTCAAGCACTGAGAGAGCTCAAGAGTTAGGCTGCCATCTTGGTCTGACGTCACTTCCTCCTCTGAACAAATTTTTTTTTTTTTAACACTTCATTTTCTTTTGAACCTGTAATGAAGAATGTAGTCTCAGTAAATTTGTATAATTTGAATAAAATAATGGAAGGCTGGCCATCTTCTAACTTTTCACTTAGTCTTTCTCCCCTCATGCTTTTTGAGTGTGGTAGAAATAAAGTTGAGAGGCAATAACTATTGTCATTCTAGTACAGTTTATTAAACAGAAGCTCATCTTTTCCTTTGACAGGAAGAGAAGAAGAGAAAGCGAGAGAAGGAACAGTGTGACACAGATGCAGAAATGGAAGACTTTGAACCTGGGAAAAAGGTAGAAGTGGAAGCTCCTGCAGACCGTCCAGTTCGAGCCTGCCGGAATCACCCAGGTGAATAGAAAATAGGAAATGCTAAATGCATACTGTTCTTTCGACAGTAGATTTGCTTGATTTGAGATTTTAGAATCAATTGGCATTCACTTCTTTCTAAAATCCATTTTAACTTCAAAATTTATCTTTTTATTTTCTGTTAAAATTCCTGGAAAAGAAGAATCATATATAAATTTTAAAAGACATTTAAAAGCACATTTTTTTTTCAATTGGCTTTTTCAAATTGAAGAAGTAAGTTTGGGACTGTAATCTGTATTTATGTAATGATTTTTTTAATTAAAATTTTTAGTTGTATTAATTAGTTATGGTTTGTTGAGATTTTGATTGTTATAGGATTTTATTATTAGAATTGTTACTATTGAGATGTTGATTGTTATAGGATTTTATGAAAAAAATATAATAACTTTTGCTCTTATTTTTTCCTTTCATATTTTTAAATGGTTCTTTTCTTAATGAATGTGAACTATATATTTTAAACCGCTTGGATCTTTTATAGGCTGTTATGTGGTATATAAAGTTTTTAATAAACAGGGACAGCAAGGAACAGCTTACACTGGTGGCTTCAAGGAAACTCCTTGTCGAAGAGCATGCCTCTCCGAATCATGGAGTGGCTGACTCTCATTACCAATGCCAGCCAGTTCGGCTAGAGAACCTATTGCAGGGACTGCTTAATTCGGGGCCAGCGGACTCCCTGTCTCGTCAGTTCGCAACTCCTCTCTCTCCTTCTCTGCTCAGATCCAACAAACTGCCAAATCCTGTCACTTCCTCCTCTATAATATTACCAAAATCCATCCTGTTCTCTCTGAACATAAGAACATAAGCAGTGCCTCTGCCGGGTCAGACCAGAGGTCCATCCCGCCCAGCAATCCGCCCCCGCGGCGGCCCAACAGGTCATGACCTGCCTTAATCACCAGAAGGGGCCCCCTTGCCCCCTAGGTTTCTCATCGAAGTCGTATCTTCCCATCAATGTCCTAACCCTCCGGCCTTGCACCTGCACGACCTGGTGAGCTGTCTATACTTATGCAACACCCCAGCACCTCCCTCAGTACCCCACGATCCCCTTTTCCCTCAGGAATCTGTTCAATCCCTTTTTGAATCCCTGTACTGTACTCTGCCGGATCACTTCCTCCGGGAGCGCATTCCATTTGTCCACGACCCTTTGGGTGAAGAAAAACTTCCTTGCATTTGATTTGAACCTATCTCCCTTCAGTTTCTCTGAGTGCCCCCTCGTACCTGTCGTCCCTTTTAGTCTGAAGAACCTGTCCCTGTCCACCCTCTCTATGCCCCTAAGTATTTTGAAGGTCTCTATCATATCCCCCCTGAGCCTCCTCTTTTCCAGAGAGAAGAGCCCCAGTTTATCCAGCTTCTCGGCATATGGGCAGTTTTCCAGCCCTCTTACCAGTTTCATTGCCCTCCTTTGGACTCTCTCAAGAACTGCCATGTCCTTCTTGAGGTGCAGCGACCAATATTGAACGCAGTATTCCAGATGTGGGCGCACCATCGCTCGATACAGCGGCATGATGACTTCCCGCGTCCTGGTTGATATGCCCCTCTTGATGATGCCCAGCATCCTGTTGGCTTTCTTCGAGGCTGCTGCACACTGTGCGGATGGTTTCATGGATGGATCCACTAGCACACCCAAGTCTCTCTCAAGTCTGGTGTCTTCCAGCAATCTCCCCCCCCCCCATTTTATACTCGAACAACGGGTTCTTTTTCCCTATGTGCATGACCTTGCATTTATCTACGTTAAAGCGCATTTGCCATTTGTTTGCCCAGTCCTCCAGCTTATCGAGGTCCCTTTGCAGTTCCTCACACACCTCCCTGGTCCTAACTCTGGCGCAGAGTTTGGTATCGTCTGCAAATTTTATAACCTCACACTTTGCCTCCGTTTCCAGGTCATTGATAAATATGTTGAAGAGTAGCGGCCCCAGCACCGATCCCTGCGGCACACCGCTCGTGACTCCCCGCCAGTCAGAATATTGGCCCTTTACTCCGACCCTCTGTAGTCTACCTGACAGCCAGTGCTTGATCCATCTGTGTACATCCCCGCCCACCCCGTGGTTCCACAGCTTCCTAAGCAGACTTTCATGTGGCACCTTGTCAAAGGCCTTTTGAAAATCGAGGTAAATGATGTCTATGGGTTCCCCTTTGTCCACCTGACTGCTTATTCCCTCAAAGAAGTACAGAAGGTTTGTCAGGCACGACCTTCCCTTACAGAATCCGTGCTGGCTTGTCCGCAGTAGGCCATTTTTCTCGATGTGCTCGCAAATGCTGTCCTTGATCATTGCTTCCACCATCTTCCCTATAACTGAAGTCAGGCTCACCGGCCTGTAGTTCCCGGGGTCACCTCTCGATCCCTTCTTAAAGATAGGTGTGACATTTGCCAGTTTCCAGTCCTCTGGTACCTCTCCAGTTTTCAAGGATAGGTTGCAAACATGCTGGATTGCGCCCGCTATTTCCTGACTTAGTTCCTTTAGAACTCCTTGGGTGGATCCTGTCCGGTCCCGGTGATTTGCCGCTTTTCAGTCTGTCAATCTGCTTGAGGACATCCTCCCGACTTACCTCTATATGCCCCAATCTTTTGGCCTGCTCCCCAATCATGAGCTCCTCTGAGTCCGGTATATTGGATGTGTCCTCGCTCGTGAAGACCGACGAGAAGAACGTGTTCAACCTCTCAGCTACCTCTTTATCCACGCTCTTGTCACCTCACTCTTAGCTGCAATGTACTTCTCTCAGGCCTCCTGGGCACCCATCTTTCATCTCTTCAATCCATTCAAAATTCTGCTGCATGACTCATATTCCGTGAGAGCTGCTATTCTCACATTACCCCTCTCAAGTCACTTCATTGGCTCCACATCCATTTCCGAATACAATTTAAACTCCTCTTGCTGACTTCCAAGTGCATTCACTCTGAAGCCCCCCCCCCCAATATCTCCTCAATTATCTCCCCCATATTCTCCCCCCCCCCCCCCGTGATCTCCATTCATCAGGCAAGCCCCTCTTATCTGCACCCTTCTCTTCCACTGCCAACTCCAGACTCCATCCCTTCTTTCTTGCGGCACCATATACCTGGAACAGGCTGCCTGAATCAATATGTCGCACTCCATCCCTAGCAATATTCAAATCCAAGCTAAAAGCCCACTTTTTTAAAACTGCTTTCAACTCTTAACTCCCACTTACTGCTGTCAGATACCTATACCCACTGTATCATTTCCTCTACCATTATCTCCCCAACCCTGAAATGTCCTGTCTAAATTAGATTGTAAGCTCTTCTGAGCAGGGACTGTCTATTGCAGACATGGGCAACTCCGGTCCTCGAGGGCCGGAATCCATTCGGGTTTTCAGGATTTCCCCAATGAATATGCATGAGATCTATTTGCATGCACTGCTTTCAATGCATATTGATTGGGGAAATCCTGAAAACCCGATTGGATTCCGGCCCTCGAGGACCAGTTTTCAGGATTTTCCCAATGAATATGCATGAGATCTATTTGCATACACTGCTTTCAATGCATATTCATTGGGGAAATCCTGAAAACCCGATTGGATTCCGGACCTCGAGGACAGCAGTTGCCCACCCCTGGTCTATTGTATGTTAAAATGTACAGCGTTGCGTACGCCTTTTAGCGCTATAGAAATAATAAATAGTAGTATTAATAGTAGTGGTCCATAAATCATCTGGAGTTCAAAGCCATTCGACTAGCTTTGAAGGCTCTAGAGAGGGTTTTTGAGGGAAAGGGTGTAAGAGTGTTCTCCGATAACACCACAGTGATAGCATATGTTAACAGTCAAGGAAGCACCAGAAGTGCTCCCTTACATTCTGAGGCTCAGATGCTCTACCAGTAGGCAGAAGTCCACTTTCAGGTAGTTCCTTGATCCACAGGAATGGTCTCTATCCCAAAGGGCATTCGATTTCATTGTGTGCTACTGGGGGTAGACTAGTAATGGATTTGATGTCTTCTGTCAAAAAGCACAGTTACTTACCATAACAGGTATAATCCAGGGACAGCAGATGTAGGCTCGCGGTACCTCAGTTCTGTAAGCAAGCTAAGAAGCCAACCAGGGAAAGTGGGTGGGTTGTGAGAATATCTGCGTGCTGTCCCTGGATAACACCTGTTATGGTAAATAATTATGCTTTATCCCAGGACAAGCGGGCATGATATTCTCACATGTGGGTCTCCCTAGCGTACTACAATGGGGAGGAGGGGGAGTTGGCCATTAAGAAAATAAATTTGTAATACTGCTTGGCTGAAGTGACCATCCAGACAGTATTGTGATGTGAATGTATGAACTGAGGACCAAGTAGCAGCTTTACAGATTTCATTAATAGGAGTGGAATGTAAAAAGCAACTGAAGCTGCCATAGCTCGGACCTTGTGGGCTGTGACATGAGTACCCAGTTGTAGCCCAGCCTGAGCATAACAGAAGGCGATACAAGCCGCTAACCAGGTAGAAATAGTTCTCTTGGATACAGGATGACCCAACTTATTAGGATTGAATGTGATGAAGAGTTGAGAAGATGTTCTATGAGGTTGAGTATGCTGTAAGTATTGGCCAAAGCTTGCTTACGGTCCAAAGTATGAAGAGCCATTTCTCCAGCGTGAGAATGAGGCTTAGGGAAAAAAACACCGGAAACACAATTGATTGAGATGGAATTTAGAACATAAGAATTGCCTCTGCTGGGTCAGACCAGTGGGCCATCGCACCCAGCAGTCCGCTCACGCAGCAGCCCCCAGGTCAAAGTGACTACCTATGGGAGGAACTTTGGATGAGTGTGAAGCACCACTTTGTTATGATGAAACACTGAACGGCAGGTCCGCCACCACTGCCTAAAGTTCACTTTTTGAGCAGATGTAAGAGATGAGAAATACCACTTTCCAAGTGAGATATTTAAGTTGAGCCGAGAATATTGGTTTAAAAGGAGGCTTCATTAATCTAGCAAGAACCACATAATGTTGAAAAGTCCTTTCATAAATCTGGATACAAGAGGATGAGCAGTGAGAGGTTTTCCATCAACTGGTCTATGAAAAGCATTGATAGCACTGAGATGAACTCTAATCGAAGTGGTTTTGAGGTCACTTTTGCAAAAATATAATTGGATGATGCCCAAGCTTTTTGGAATAATGCTCTATTTTGAGATGAGTCAAAAATAGAACTCTTTAGTTCACACATAATGGTGTGTGGATGGTTTGCTGTCTCAGGACCTGGAAAACTTGCCATTATTGAAGAAACCATGAATTTTGCAGTGTACCAGAACACAAAACAAGTTGATATCTGAATGGCTGAGGAGAAATAAAAGTTTTGGAACCCAATAGAGGTGCTACCTGAAACAAGCAGTTTCTATGCCCTTCAAGATCCTGAAGGGCATAGAAAAAGTAGACAGGGACAGATTTTTCAAATTAAGGGGCACCACAAGTACAAGGGGGCACTCGGAGAAACTGAAAGGGGACAGGTTTAGAACAAACGCTAGGAAGTTCTTTTTCACTCATAGGGTGGTGGATACATGGAATGCGCTTCCAGAGGCTGTTGTAGACAAGAAAACATTAAATGGTTTCAAAGAAGGTTTGGATAGATTCCTAGAAGAAAAAGGGATTGAAGGGTATAGATAGGTATGGACCACTACTCAGGCAATGGGCCTGATGGGCCGCCGTGGGAGCGGACCGCTGGGCAGGATGGACCTATGGTCTGCCTCAGCGGAGGCAACTTCTTATGTTCTTATGTACAAAACCTATGCATGTGTCTGAATTAAAGCAGTTCGGCACAGAAGAGTGGGCTTAAGATTCTTCATCAATGATATGCAAGATGTATCAAATTATAGGAAACACTTGGTCACAATTATTGCTGCTAAAAGTGATGCAACCTCCAGATATTAAGTTTAGGAGCAGTTACTTTTTCACACGGGTGATAAGGATGTTGAATAACTTTGTTCATTTGTTTTATCCAAATTCTCTTTGTCTAATATTACATTTTCTTTAAAGATTAGAACCTATTCACTGTGACCCATATGCAATAATAGGGGAATTGGAGTAGGGGGTGGAACGTTTTCACATCACTAAGATCATGATTCTAGATCATGTCATTTACATGTGAGGCTCTTCAGTTTTACTTTTATTTATTATTTTGTGCTTGAAATAGGGTTGTGGAATGAAGAATAAACTAAAAATAAATGTGACAGTTATCAGTAGCTATCAATATTTTTTTGTTTTGTGCAACAGCAGAAAATGAGAGCACACCAATACAACAGCTGTTAGAACATTTTCTTCGCCAGCTGCAAAGGTGAGTCTTTTTTAAATGTGAATTAACAATGGGAAGTATGGCTCTTTTCATAGATTACTATAAATTTAGGAAGGATTTTGGTTTCATATGTATATGTGCTTGTGATGATTTATGGAGGAAGTTATCAAAGTGGGTTACCATTAAGACATGTTAATTTACTGTTAATCTTGGTTATTAAAAACTAGCGTTATTGCACAAAATGGGACTTGTGCTAAAATAGCACAAGTTAGTGATAAAATAATGCATCTTAATGGTAGTCCATGTTGATAACTGTTATGAAGTGGTCCATTTGCCAGACTGTCAATAACGCATGCTGTTCCACTAGTAGCAACTACCGTATTTCCCCATATATAGGCCGCGGCCTATACATAGATTTTGCAAACCAGTCTAGTGGGTGTGGCTTGCTTAAATGGGGTGGCCTATACACGGAGCAATACAGTATCCCCCCCCCACCTTAAATAGCTCCCTCGCTGGAAATTACCTTGTGGACCGCCACGCATGCCTCCTCCAAACACGCTGTGCAGGGCAGGAGCGATGTTTGTGATCTCAAGCCTCGCCCTGCATCCTTACTGATTGGCTGCTGTCGCAAGAACTAATGGCAGCTATTCAAGAAGGGCACGGGGCGAGGCTTGAGATTGCAAACATCGCTCCCCTGCACAGCGTGTTTGGCGGAGGCAACCAGCACGGAGGAGGTATTTGAGGGGGAGGAGATGATGCCCCAGGTGGGCTGGGCTCCAAGAGCGCGCAGGCTGCTCGCGCTCCTGCACAAGGTGGTTCTCGCTCTCCCCGTTGCGTTTCTCTTCACCAAGGGATAACCCGCTGCTGAAGCCACCCCCATGTCCCGCTGCTACTGGGTTGGGGCCTGGGTTGGTGAGGAGAGAGACATGGGATAGCCACTGGGGCCGCTGCTACTGGGTTAGGGCCTGGGTTGGTGAGGAGAGACACATGGGATAGCCACTGGAAAGTGCAACCATAGTTGGATTGAGGAAAGGGCAAAAGATCCCTTAGCTGGCACAGCTTGAAGGCAGCTTCAGTGAGGGTCTGGAGAGAGAGAGAGAGAGAGAGAAAGAAAGAAAGAAAGAAAGAAAGAAAGAAAAAAGATAGATGGAGCAGGGAAAGAGAGAAAAAGAAAGGCAGACATCTATTCTAGCACCCTTTATTGTAACGGGTTTAAACATCAGGGGGCGATCCAGCACCAAGGGTGAGCAAACGGGGTTTGGAGGGGAGATGGGATGCGTTTGCCCATTGTGTAGCTGGGCTGGCGTATAGGGGCATGAGGAAAGGGCAAGGGATCCCTTAGCTGGCACTGCTGGAAAGCAGCTTCACTGAGGGTCTGGGCAGGGAGAGAGACAGAAAGAAAGAAAGACAGCGGAAGAGAGAGAAAATGAAAGAAAGAAAGAAAAAATAGATAGATGGGGCAGGGAGAGAGACAGAAAAAAAGACAGACATCTACTCTAGCACCCGTTAATGTAATGGGCTTAAACACTAGTAAAGCATACTTTGCTAGGGAGAAATCACCAGCTGTCTCACAGCTACTCACTGCTTTAGCTAATCTCCATCAGCTCCACTTTGCTCTCTGAGGTAGGGCAGGCTTCCTGGATTTCCATTTTCTCAAAAACCTCTGGAGCATGAATGTTGGAATTGGGGAAACTTTCTTCCACTTCCTGAATCTGCCAATCTAAGGTCTTAGAGTCTACCTGCTCTCTCCAAGACTCCTGCCTTACTTCAGCCTGCTGGAGTGCTTCTGCCACGTCACTCTCCACTCCCCCTACTGCTTCCTTCAGCCTGCCTTTAACCAGACCAAAGCCACTCCCATTCAGCCTGTAGAGGGGGATGGGCTTTGGTTCTACAGCAGGCTGTCTAAGCTTAAGCTTCCCCTGTTGGTTCTGCCTTATTTTCATAGGCACAGCTACCTTGGCTTTAGCTGCCCAAGCTGATGTACTGACAGGGTGCAAATGCTGTGTTTCTGCCTGCTCATAATCAACCTGATCATGTTCACTACTGTTCCTATAGCATGGGCAAGGGAGGTCAATCTCAAGCTGCTCTCTAGAGCTGATCTGGTCAGCTCTTCTGCACCAGATTATATTGCCTGCTCTAGGGTAAAATCAGTGCGGGGGCTGGGTTTGTCACAACAGCTGGGGAGATCATTGCGAGGTTTGGCTGGGTCAGACTCAATGGTTATCCTCTTAGAGAAAATGGCACATCAACAGATGAGAATCAGTCGCCTAGCACTTCAGTCAGCTGAAAAGACCCAGACAGGTAGGCACTAAGAGTGTTCCATTGAAGCTATAGGCCCAGCTGTTTCACTGGACAAAATACCATCTACAAGTCATTTTGGTGATACTTCTAGCGGGAGTTGACAATATATAAGCAGTCTATCTCAGTAGCCTGACTCTGAATCCATAGGAGTGGTCTTTGTCCCAGAGTGCTTTCAACAAAATTGTAAAGAGCTAGGGAAGACCGATGTTGGATCTAATGGTGTCAGCGGACAACAAGGAGTATTCTTGGTTCTTCAGCTGCAAAGTAGAGCTAGAATGTATCAGCACGGACACCTTGGTTCAACCATGGCCAACAAAGTGATAGGAACTCATTTAGAAAACTGTTAAAAACATAATTTGTTGATGCAATTTTCTGAGCATTAATGCTGTTTCTACTTGTCCAGATTTGTTTTAACATTTTATGTATGTAATCATTTTGTAAACCGTTTTGATATAAAATGGTATAGAAATTTTCTAAATAAATAAATAAAATAAACTTGTACGTATTTTCCCTGTGGCCAATGTTAGGCTGAATTATTTGAAGAACAATGACCTAGTAAGGGAGTGATGATTTTTTTTTTGTAGCACTGGATTTTTTTGCAGCACTGGATCTGGTTCAGCTACATAGGATGAATGCCTCGACTACCTATTCACCCAGCGCTTTTATCACAGGGTCCAATTACCCTGGAGAATCCAGAACAACTTGAGCTTCCAGCATGGCTCTTGAGCTTGCAGCTCTAAAAAAATACAAAAAAAATATTTGTAGGAAGTAATAACTACCTCCTGCGATCTAAGCAGCCAGCTGCGGTCACAGCCCCTACTAAGGCTTGGAAGACTTTTTTCAGCACTGGTGTGCGGAACAGAAGGTAGAGCCTTTTGGTCTCCAATTTTCACAGTTCTGTTGTTTTCTTCAAGACAGTCTCAAAAAGGGCGTATTGCCTCCCTCAAGGTACAGGTAGAAAATCTCTTGTGCTTAGGGCTTGAGTGGAGAAAGGGTCTTTGACTTCTCATCCAGATGTATCCATAAGAACATAAGAATTACTGCTGCTGGGTCAGTCCAGTGGTCCATCACTCTCAGCAGTCAGCTCATGCGGCGGCCCCCAGGTCAAAGACCTAACCAAGACCAGCCCTACCTGCGTTCGTTCTGGTTCAGCAGAAACATGTCCAACCTTGTCTTGAATTAGAGAATGACACGGTGGCGGTTTACCCACGGCCACCGCATTTTAGCCGCGGGTCACCGCCGAAAACGGGGAAGAAAACTAGCAGTCGCTGCGGCGACGGGGACAAGGCCATTCACCGCCCGCGGGGCGGTGAATGGGTCTTGTCCTCGCAGTGAGGCATGAAGGATCGCGCGGTCCCCGCAGCTCACACCCGCCTGCCCAATCGATTCTAGTGTTTAGCCAGCTCTCTCCCTTCTCCTCACCTTAGTTTGTAGATTTTCTTTTTCGGCGACCCGCACGCTATCAAAGAGCCACTGCTGCTCAGTTTCGATCTTCTGCTCTGACGCAACCGGAAACAGGAAGTTGCAGCAGAGCAGAAGATTGAACACTGAGCAGCCGCGCGTGTGCGGCTCTTTGGGAAAGCGTGCAGGTCGCTGAAAAAGAAAGCCTGCAAATTAAGGTGAGGAGAAGGGAGAGAGCTGGCTAAACACTAGGATCGATTGGGCAGGCGGGTGGGGGCTGCGAGGACCGTGCGATCACCTGTGTTCCCGGCTCAGACTGTAAGGAGGGAGTGAAAGGGAAAAGGATTCTGGGCCAAGGGGATGAAAACGGAAAGAAAAACCCACAGCAGGAAAGAAAGGGAAGGACAGGCAGGTGAGCCAGATGCTAGAAGCAGGGGGGGGGGGGAAGAAAGAGGGAAAAAAGCTAGATGGGGTTGAAAAGAAGAGACACACTGGTATGGAAGAGGAAGATAGGGGAAATCTGGACACAGGAAGGTAACAGAAAGAGGGGAAATTATGTGCATGGGGCATAGGGACAGAGACAAAAAGGGGACATGCCATGGGGATGGTATATGGACACAGGGGGGGGCAATGGCAGATACATAGGGGAGATATTAGAAATGGGGAAAAGTATATAAAATCGTACCCGTTTGAGGCTTTTATGTATGTGACGGTGACGGGGCGGTGAATGGGGTTGCAGTGGCGGTGACGGGGCGGTGAATGGGGTGGCAGTGGCGGTGACGGGGCGGTGAAGGGAATGACGGTGACGGGGCGGTGCAGAGGATGGTGAGACGGGGACGGGGCGGTGACGGGGACCAATTTTTTCACCGTGTCATTCTCTATCTTGAATCCCTGGAGAGTATTTTCCCCTATAACAGATGCCGGAAGAGCATTCCAGTTCTCTACCACTCTCTGGGTGAAGAAAAACTTCCTTACGTTTGTAGGAATCTATCCCCTTTTAACTTTCTAAAGTGCCCTCTCATTCTCTCTACCTTGGAGAGGGTGAACAACCTGTCTTTATCTACTAAGTTTATTCCCTTCATTATCTTGAATGTTTTGATCATTTCGCCTCTCAGTCTCCTGTTTTCAAGGGAGAGTAGGCACAGCTTCTCTAATCTCTCACTGTACGGCAACTCCTCCAATCCCTTAACTATTTTAGTCACTCTTCTCTGGAACCTTTCGAGTAGTACCGTGTCCCTCTTAATGTACGGCGACCAGTGCTGGATGCAGTATTCCAGGTGAGGGCGTGCCATGGCCCGGTACAGCGGCATGATAACCTTCTCCGATCTGTTCGTGATCCCCTTCTTAATCATTCCTAGCATTCTGTTTGCCCTTTTCGACGCCACCACGCATTGCACAGAAGGCTTCATCGACTTGTCAACCAATGCTCCCAAGTCTCTTTCCTGGATGGTCTCTCTCCAAATACTGCCCCGGACATCTCGTATTCGTATATGGGATTTTTGATACCAACATGCATTACCTTACACTTATCCACGTTGAACCTCATTTGCCATGTCACTGCCCATTTCTTGAGCGTGGTTATGTCACGTTGCAGATCTTCACAGTCCCCCTGGGTCTTCACTACTCTGAATAACTTCGTATCATCTGCAAATTTAATCACCTCACTCGTCGTACCCATTTCCAGATCATTTATGAATATGTTGAAGAGCACGGGTCCAAGCACTGAGCCCTGCGGCACCCCACTGGTGACGTTCTTCCAGTCCGAATATTGTCCATTTACCCTCACGCTCTGTTTCCTATCCGCTAGCCAGTTTTTAATCCACGTGAGTATTTCACCCTCAGTTTCATCCTCCTATGCGACAACCATTCCCAACATGGAATTCTAACATGCTATGGACCCTCAGTAAAGCCCTGTACAAGCCCTTACAAGAGGTGTCACTGATAGATTTGACTGTCAAGTCAGTCTCCCTGGTAGCTATAAACTTGGCAACAAGAGTTCAGAAATTTAGCCTCTGTCATGCAGAGATCCATTCTTCAGATTTATGGAGACTGATGTGTCTCAGTGCACATTGTTTTCTTTTAGGCCAAAAGTGTAAGTCTGACTGCAGGCTGCAGGACTTAGATCCCGCAGGGATGGGTACAAATTGTCCCCGTGTCAAGTCTATTTCCATTCCTATCCCCTGTGAGTTCTGTCCCTATCCCTGCCCCATCCCTGCAAGCTTTGTCCTCATCTGCACAAGCCTCAAACACTTGTGATTTTAAACTGTTTGAGGCCCATGCAGATGAGGACAAAGCTTGCAGGGATGGGACAGGAACAGAACTCGCAGGGACAGGAATGGAGATGGATCCCATGGGGACAAATTTGTCTCCGTATCAGTCTCTACTTGCAGTTGTAATGAAAAGGATACAATTTTGGAGTTGCTAGACATGAGGAGAGTTCTCCGTTTTCTTGAGGTGTTGAATGATTTTTGTATTTTAGTGCATCTTTTGTTCTCACCAGTTCTGGCAGACTAGAAAAGCCAGCATCTTTCTATTTCCAGAGGGATTTGCATGGCAATTTTCTCTGCGTCCATTGGCTGTTGTAAAACAACTGCCAATCTCCTTGAAGGCACATTCCACCAGAAGGGTGGTTGCTTCATGGGCAGAATTCCAAGCAGTTTCACCTGAGGAGATTTGTAATGCAGTTTCATTATCCACTCTCCATTCTTTCACATAGGGCTCCTTTTACAAAGACGCGCTAGGGCCTTAATGCGGGGAATAGCACACGCTAAATTGCGTTCGCTAGCCGCTACCGCCTCCTTTTGAGCAGGCGGTAGATTTTTGGCTAGCGCGCATTAATCCGGTGCATGCGCTAAAACCGCTAGTGCACCTTCGTAAAAGGAGCCCATAGTTTTACAGAATGGATATGGCATCACAAATGGACACCACCTTTGGGTCATCTATGCTAGCAGCAGACTCATCTGCCCCACCCAAGACTTAGGGGACAGCTTTGGTATGTCCCACTGATCAAGGCTCATGTTCCTTTTGCACTGGAAGGGAAGATTAGGTTCTTACCTTGATAATCTTCTTTCCAGTATAAAGGAACATGAGTCTTGATACACACCCTGTCAGATGTCAATTTAGCCTGCTGACTGTCTCAGACATATATGTGTGTCTCCAAATGCATGCATGACAGCCGGATAAAACTCATCTTTATGCTCTCTCGGCTGCTCCAATACAAGTACAATAACTGATGTTAATGATGGTTGCACTCAGGTAGTTGGCTTATATGGTTCCACCTTGTTTGTATTGTTCATGGAGTTTAATTCATTGTCTTTGTTGCAGGGCAGGGGAGAAAAACTGTGGATGATTCCTTCTGCATAATTCACGGGTAAAGGGAAATAACCCACTGGTCAAAACTCATGTTCCTTTATACTGGAAAAAAGATTATCAAGGTAAGAACCGAATCTTTCCTTTGTCATTGTGAGGATTTAAAGGTAGCATGTTTTGAAGCTAAAAGAGCAGTGACCGTCATGTTCTTCAAATATGGCTTCATTTCTTTTTCAGGAAAGATCCTCATGGATTTTTTGCTTTCCCAGTGACAGATGCAATTGCACCTGGTTATTCTATGATAATTAAACATCCCATGGATTTTAGCACAATGAAGGACAGGATCACAGCTAATGAGTATAAATCTATTACAGAATTCAAGGTGAGCCTATACATCTATTGGTCTCAGTAAAGTAAATAGAGATTATTTAAGCAAATGTTTTACTTAAATTAAAATTACCTTTAACAGTATGCATAAGATGTACATCAAATTTTTATTTCACCTTGTATATTTCATTTTTTATTAACAAGCAAGATTGAGTCAGGCACACAAGTGAGTGATGCTTCTATACGTCACTACAATGGAACATCTCTCCCAGAGCTTAGAACTTGGTTTAAAGTTCTGAGCATGTGTACTCCTTCTTGCGCAAAACAGTCCCCTTAAGCTGTTAAGTTTTGTTCTTTCTGTTTATGTATATTCAGTAGAAAGATAAAAATCTTCTGTCTATTAGAGGGGTTTTAAATTAGCTTCTCTCAGCATTGTTTTTCATTGTTTCTTTTATTTTTGAATTTCTTTTATTTTCAGATGTGTATAATGTATATACATATATGTGAAACAATTTCAGTATGTCCCAAAAGTCAACTTGTCATCTCTACTCACTCAAAAATGCCTAATTTGCCTAGGCTCTAAATATAATCTAGCCAAATGTAAGTGCTTTGTTGCATGTCCTCAGAAGCCAAGAGGGAACAGCTCAGCCATCTCTACAGTCATCAGGAGGCAGAAAAGAAACTTATTTTGGCAGAGAATAAGGACAAGTGATCACCTCTGCACAGAGATCTTCTAGTTCAGAGTACTCTTCCAGACAGAGACTCTCCCTAAACAGTTATTTTGCTGCTTTAAAGCATTTTGATGCTCAAGAAAAATAACTGAGGTAGAACCACAAAACACTGATGAAAGAAAGCTCAAAACAGAAAATAGTTGCTGTAAGGGGATTCCATTTTTAACATAACATGCATTACAATTTCATGATTAAATTAAAATGTCTTTTTTCTTTGTTATTTCTGGGCCATAGACCTTAGAAATTGCAGCCTATCCAAACCATCTCCTTTGTTGGATTTGGACTGTGAAAGTTTGCTAATTTATATTCTAATTAGTGATCCTCTGTGTTCATCCCACGCTTTTTTGAATTCCATCACAGTTTTCCTCTACACCACCTCCCTCGGTATTAACTTTGTAACACACTTCAAGTAGTCCAACTGGGTAGCTTAAGGCAAGACAAACCAAAAGCACTGATGAAAGAAAGCTCAAATCAGAAAATATTTGCTGTAAGGGGATTCCATTATTAGAAGTATTAACTTTGGAACACAGTTCAAGGAATCCAATAAAGTGAAATTACTTCCAGAGCCCCCAGCTAGCAGGAGTATCATCCAAATACTGAAAGCCAAATAGACTCATCACAGAAGAGAATAAGGAATCTGGTTGAAAGGACGTACGAGTCCTAACAGACGGTGATAGTCCCATACTTGCCAGTTGATTGCAGAAGGATGAAATCTGCATTCTTCGCTCTGCCTCCTTCTCCAGTGCTGTAGAGCCCCTTTCAGATTGTGAATTGAGAAGGTATGATTCTGGTCTGCTCTGATAATTCTTTATTATTTTCAAGGTTTTGTTGTTGTTTTTTTTAAATCAGAGTTTGAGGCTTTTCGGTGCTAGAGGGGTTCCTTGTGACCCCGGGGCAGCTCTGTCTGGGAGAGGATGCAGACTCTAGGTCAGACATCTGCAGCTGACAAGGTAACCCTTGGAGTTCCTGCCCAGCCGGCCTGCATTGGAACTTGTGCAGCTTGGGGTGCATTTCCCTTGAAGCTAGCTCGCATCCTGTTTTATCAGTGCTTGAGCACAGGCTGTTTGGCTCCAGTTTCAGAGCAACAAAACAGGAAGGAGGGGTCCAACCTTATCTGCAGAAAAAACCAACCAGGAACAAACAAAAACCTACTGCAGATGTGTACAAGATGCAGGCATAATTTATTGTGACAAATATAAATTTATAAAAACCTTTTTCCCAAACAAGGGACCCGACACGGTCCGTGTTTCGGACAAACCTTCGTCAGGGGTCCAATATGCAAAAAGATTTAAAAAATATGCCACAAAAAATATGGAATAAAAAATCATAAACCAAAAGGTCCAATGTGCCGAGAATCGCCAACTCCTGTAAAGCGTCTCACAATAAATTCTGCCTGCATCTTGTACACATCTGCAGTTGGTTTTTGTTGGCTCCAGTTTCAGTCCAGCAGTGCTTAATGTGTGCCAGCTGTATAAATTACTCCTCCCATTCGCGCATGGATCCATGGAGGTTGACATCTCGGTTGGGCTTTAGTCTTAAATGGCAGCCTAAAGATCCCAGCACGTGGAACTGGTTTGCCTAATGAGACAGTGTCTTCTCCATTTTCTGCTTCTGTGATAGCTGCAGCATGTTAACCCAGCACAGACAGTAAATACTGCCTGTAGAGGTCTGTGGAAAAATTGGGGGGAGGAGGGCAGGGGGGATCCTGAATTTGCAGGTTCTAAGAATTTCTTGGGTCTGTTTGTAGGGTCCCTTCACCTCCAAAATCCCCTTCACATAATTTTTTACCCCTGGGTAAGTTTTCCCAGGCTATTTTTGGCGTCACCATTTTGGAAGTTCCCAATTTTTGGTTAAAAGCCTCCATCTGCCTCAAAGATGGTGGTTCAAACTGAAAGGAGCTATAAAAATGGAAACAGATCTTTAGTTAATGAAGGTAAATAAAAGCAATAGAAAAAAGAAATTAATATGGTTCTCCAAACAAGTGGCTTAAAAAAGAAAGGCAAAAAAAAGTTGCATTCATAAAATGAAGAACTCAAGAAGAGGAACCTAGTAAAAAATACTGGATAAAACTAAAGGAAACAAAAAGAGATATGGCTGGCAAAAACACAAGAAATGGCTAGAGATTTAAGGACTTAAGAATTTAAGTGACATTTTCTACTTGGGATTCAGCTCAACTTTCTGTGTTTCCATGCTTCCCCTTATAACTTTGAGAAGTTTCAGTGCCATCGCTCCCGAAGAAGGAGGTTTCCCTCTGAAACGGAGCTCTGTGGAGCCTTTAATTATAGCACGAATGACAGACTACTTGCTATAACATCCATGTTACTGTGTTGTGAGATAAGTATCTGTTTCAATATTGCCTAAGTTTTCTCATATTTTGAAATTTGGATGAAAAGGGGAGCACAACGGGGGAAGTTCAACCTCAAATCGAATATGGATTATTGTAGTAATATATTATTGCACAAAGAGTATACTGGAGAGATCATATGCATTTGTTATTTTTAGTGTGATTTTGCACATAAGGTCCCAGGGATGTTTCACGCTTTTTTGGTTCACACAGCTCTCAACTCGATAAATACAGGCTTGTCCTGACACTTGAGTTGTGCAAATTGAGGACCTATCACAAAATTTATATAATCTTAACGGTATTATTTAGACGTTTGCAGAGATCCCCCAGTATACCCTGCATTTCAGGAAGAATCCTTTTACTAGCTAGAAATTTAAGGAGACATGACAAGACTTATTTCACATATATTAGCAAAAAGAGGAAAGCAAAAAATGAAATTGTAAGACTAAAAGATACTAAGAACTAGAGAGAGTGATAAGGAAAAAGATATGCTAAACAAATCTGTTCAGTGTTTACAGAAGAAATTCCTGGAAGTCCTTGGTTAGCTGAGAAAAGTATGTATGAGAATAGAGTACACCCATTCACTGAAGAAAGTTTTTATGACTTAACTTGAAAAACTGAAAGTGGCAAAGTAGTAGGACCAGAGAGGATCCACCCCTAAGATATTGAGAGGGCTGGCAGGTCCTCTTACAGATTTAATTAATAAATCTTTTGAAATGGGAGAGGTTCCACAGGATTAGAGAATAGCAGATTTCACCTCTTCTCAAAAGTGGTGACAGCGAAGAAGGGGAAACTACAGACTAGTAAGCCTCACTTTGGTGGTTGGAAAAGTAATGGAGGCATTGCTGAAGGAAAGGATAATGACCTTCCTGGAACCTGATTCAACCTCCTGGAGCCAAGGCAACTTGGTTTTAGCAAAGGAAAATTGTGCCAAATGTATCTGATTTCTTTAATTGAGTGACCTGAGAATTAGATCAAAGACTAGATGTAGTCTACTTCGATTTCAGCAAAGCCTCTGAAATGTTCCATATAGGAGGCTCATGAATAAACATGACAGACTGACGTTTGGATCAAAAGTGGTAAACTGTATTGAAAACTGACTGACAGAAGGTAATGGTAAATGGAATTCATTCTGTGGAAAGACACATGAGTAGTGAAGTGCCTCAAGGATCAGTACTGAGGCTAATTCTATTCAACATGTTTGTGAGCAATATTGCTACTTATTAGATGGGATAAAGCAGCTGATCTCCAAATACTGATTCTATAAACTCAAATTGGACCAAATTTCTAACACTTTAGTAATCTGCTCCCACACCGGAACCCACAACTGCTTCAAATTCACACAAGCATACAACATATGAGACAAAGTACCCACAGCAAACCCACAAAACAACATATATTAAAGCCACCTACATTCAATTTTGTGATCTTTAAAGAAGGCCACAAAGCCCGATGGGCTATAAAATACAATAGTTGGGTGACTGCTGCTAACAACGATGGTCTACAGATTCTAGTCCAAAACACTTTGGGGGAAATTCAGTAGGATGCCAGTAGGCAGCTGGTGAGAATCACACACCAGCATCCTATACAGAATCGCGTCACCTAACCACCCTGATTCTCTAACCAGCTTACAGAATCGTGCTAAATCCCTTGCAATCAGCTGATCACAGCAAGGGAATCTCCCTGCTGCGATCAGCTTAGTGGCAGCAACAGGGAACCAATGAAGCCCTCCCCCAACACTGTCCACAGCAGGAGAATGCCCACGGCCTCCTGGTGCTGGCTTCCATCGATCCCACAAACCCCTGACACTCCCAACATCAACCCGACACTACCTCACACCCCAACACTCCCCCTGAAGCCTCCTAACACCCCTCCCCCGGTACTTTAGGAGATGGCCAGCAAGAGGGATGCCCACTTTTCCTGCCGGCATGCCCGCCTCTTCCAAAATGGCAGGACTTCCCCTTACCAGTGCATTCTGGGATGCACTAGGGAGGGGTCTAAGGCTCTGATTAATCCAGATACCTATGGCCCCTCTCTGCCTGACATTTTGGAAGAGGCGAGCCAGCCGGCAGGAAGGAGTGAGCCATCCCTATTGCCAGTCATCTCCTAAAGGTGTGGGGGGTTGTTGGAGTGTAAGGGGAGGTGTTGAGAATTGGGTTCATGGATCTACGGGGTCAGTGGCAGGAGGGAGTGGGCATCCCTCCTGCCAATTGGATTTGTGTGGGGGAGTGTCAGGAGTTTGGGGGGTCGACAGGGTTGGTGGCAGGAGGGTGTCAGAGTGGGGAGTTTGGGGATGGTGACAAAAGGGAGTGGGCATCTCTCCTAACAGTCGACTTGTGGAGGGGGGAAGGTTCTTTTTGGTTTCCTGCCACGACCACTTAGCTGATCGCAGCAGGGAGATTTCTTTGCTGCCATCAGCTTAGCAGCCATATCTATTTGAAATGTAAGCCAGCATTTTGATGGCCTACATTTCAGGCGCCTATCACGGCTCTAGGGAGACACCTAGGGCTGCTTAAGCTCACCCAAGGCCACTTCCATGGAAACCATGTCCACGCCCAGCCTTGGGTGAGCTTAACCTTTTCCTATCGTAATAAATTTTACGTTACGCTGGTTCCAATCGTAATTATTTTAGCAAAGTTTTGTATTATTCACCGTTAACATTTACGGCTATTGTAAACACAATGGCCTAATAGATGGGACAAATGATAGGTAGAAGGTGTACTGTATGTCCCATGCCATGGGACATATGATGGCAACAACATTTTTTGGAATGTCCCGTCATCCGGGACACACGATAGGAAACGGTTAAGCATCCCTAGACGTCTCCCTGCACCCATGACAGGTGCCTACAGTATATGTGGCCTGTCTGTGTGTTGGGTTTTTTTTTTTTAAGAAAACATGTATCTCGATTGGCTGGTTAGAGAGCAGTAGGATGTCTATAGCTGCCTACAGTCGGGACGCCATTTATAGAATTTGCCCCTTTCTGTTTAGTCTTAGAAAGGCTCCCCCCACCCCCAAATCATACTTTCAAAACCTGTCAAGAACATCACATCCATAATCCGCAACTGAGCTTTGCACTCTTACATACAGTAGATGCTGTCTTACACAAATCTTCAAGAGCAACATAAAAATCATCTAACTCAAAGGTTAAGCTTAGTGACCAAACATTTATTTTTGAACACTCTATACAATGCTTCATTTACAGCCACTGAGAATAATGTGTGTATTGTAAATTTTATATTTCCTACTAAGTGTCTCCACTAGCTTAAATTTACAGCCATACAGAAGCTGGTGTAAATACCAACACTGCTATCCAGCCATTGACCAACAGCAACAACTTATTATTTCTATAGCGCTAGCAGACATTCACAGTGCTATAAATTAAACATGCAAGAGACAGTCCCTGCCCTATAGAAATTACAATCTAATTATGACAAGACACACAGGATAAAAGGGTGCTCAAGTAGGGGATGATGAAGTGGATAGGGTGGGGTACTTTGGAAGGAATGACTATCAGAAATGGGTGCTTTACAAGTTGATTAGAACCTAAATGCAGTTTCAAAAAAGTGGGCTTTCAGCCTGTATTTGAATACTTCCATAGATGGAACACGATGCACTAAGCCAGACAGGTTGTTCCAGGCATACAACACAGCAAGGAAGACGGGACAGAGTTGGGAGTTGGCCATAGAGGAGAAGGGTACTGCCAAGAGAGACTTGCCCAACAAGCAGAGTTCTCAGGGGGGTGAGGGGGACTGTAGGGAAAAATAAGAGAGGAGAGATAATAAGAGCTTCAGAGTGAATACATTTGTAAGGCACTAATTGGAGTTTGAACTGTATTTGGAAACAGATGGGGAACCAGTGAAGCAACCTGAGGAGAGGGGTAATGTGAGTATAACGACACTGGCGGAATATGAGACGTGCAACAGAATTGTGCACAGATTGAGGGGGAAAGAGATGACTTAGCTGAAGACCCGTGAGAAGCAAGTTCCAGGCATAGGGGGGCAGCTGTTTAGATTGTAAGCTTTTTCAAACAGGAACTGTCTTTTTTTTTTGTGACTCTGTACAGCACTGTGTACGTCTGGTAGCGCTATAGAAATAGTAGTAAGCAAGTTGCAGTAGTTTAGGCGAGAGGTGACAAATGTGTAGATGAGGGTCTTGGCAGCATGTTCAGAGAAGGAAGGCCTGATTTTAGCGATGTTGTAGAGAAAGAAATCCAATTCACAAAAATTGGTAAACAAATAGAATCTTCTCAACTGGCCCACCAACAGTGGAATACCTTTTGCACCATCAGCTTAGTTCCAAAATAAGGAAAAATTCAAGAAAACAGCAAAAAAATGTGGTAATCAGTACGGGCCAAATTCTCTCTTCGTGGTAACCAATAGCCCTGGGCAGGTATTCATGAAGTGACAAGCACTTAGACAGCAGTCTCAATAAATCATGCCCCGTACATCATTGTGCCTTATTAATTAATAAATAAGCTGATAAAAATCAGGTGCAAACCCCTCGTCCTCCTTACTTGCCTCCCTCCTGCAGGTCATGGGTGTTACCTCCTATGGCCTGCTCCCTCCTCCCTGCCATACTTCTCTTCTCAAGGCCACATCCAAATTAGACTTAGATGACAAGTCCTATCAAAAATGCCCCCTTTATCTCCTATCCCATGCCCCTTGTTATCTCCTAATATAACTTTTTGATATGATAAATGTTCATATATGTGAAGAAGTTCAGATATGGTGTTCCAATTGCAGTCTTACAAGACCAACAAAGGTTCTGTGAATTGTTATCTATTTTAGATATTTTCAGTGGCATCCATTATGCTTTATGTATTAAGAAAAAGGCTGATTGCATTATACTTGCCGAATGAAGTGCCTTGGTAATTGATAATCAAACCTGTTTCCATTGTGCTTCATCTATCTTTATATTTATATCATACTCCCAAGTGCAATAGAATATAATTTGAATCCTGCTTACTAGATTTAGAAGACATAATGCACAACACTCATACTCCAAACTGCTGGTGAGCTTATCACTTCAGAAATCACGGCTACTTTCAAGTCATGCTAGGAACATCCCTATTAGGCAGCCTTGTTTGCTAGTACACATCAGCAACACCTCCCCCCCACATTAGACTTTTTTTTCCCAAAAATGGCTATCCACAACATTTTAATACATTGTTTTCTGTTTCCAGGCGGACTTTAAACAGATGTGTGATAATGCAATGACTTACAACAGACCAGAAACTGTATACTACAAGTTGGCAAAGAAGTTACTGCATACAGGCTTTAAGATGATGAGTAAAGTAAGTTTCTTAGCAATTTTAAAATAGTTTGTCCATTAAAGCATTTCATCTATTTGCTGCTTAGTCTCTAAATAACATATACCATATCTTATTTAAACATTTTCAATGCTGCCCAGTGCCTGTATGGTGAAAGTAACCCTTAAGCAAGGCCCTTATAACTGTTGAAGTCTGCAAAATCTAGCCCAAGAGACCAGGAGTAGGTCTAGGGGGCAATAGCTTAGCCCTTCATTTTCATGTGCACACTGCTTTCCAGATTAATAGGAAAGTGGAAGCATTGCTTGATTCTCTTCCTGCTGCTTAAGGCTTCACTCAGTTTGAATCACACAGACTTAGTTGTAGAAAAGGGTTTTGCTTAAGGCACCATTGCTCTTCTACTACCAAAAAGAGGAAGAGTAGGGTGAATGAGCGGGGGGTGGGGAGAAAATGAGAATTGGAGGGACAGTGGTGTATTTGAGAAAGATGAATATAAGAAGAGGATCAACAAAAGGGAGACGGAAGTATAAAAGAGTGGATTAGCTCATGAAATGTTATCCCAGAGAGAAAATGAACCATTCCTTTCCATCAATAATGTTCTACTCCCAACCATCTCTATTCTTTTTCCTTTTCTCTCATCTCCATCTTTAATGTACTCACCTTTCCTTGCCCATCTGTGATCGTCTCCTTCCTCTCCCAGAGATCCTGCCTTCTCCTATCTTTACAATCCTTTCTAACTTTGGAAATCTGCTTCCTCTTGCATTCATTTGATTCTGTCTTGGAGTCATTAGAAATTATATTTATGAATTGGTCTCTAATAAGTCATAGGAGGGCATCATAAGCCAACCAGAATTGTAGAAGCTAAAATGTACACAGCACATTAGTAGAACTAGTAGAACTATAGAAATGATTAGTAGTAGTATTAAAGATCACTCGGCGAGAGATGTTTTCCCATATACAATGGGAAACTAGAATTCTTGCTGAGACCACAAAGGTAGACTAGGTATATAAAACAGCAATTGATCTTTCAAATACTCTGGTTTGTGAGTATAGAAGACTGCTTATACCAGTAACTGAAAGAAGCATCTTTCCGGAACTGGGAACCATGCAACTCTCCCATCTGCACCATCTTATTAGCAATTGGGCTGCAGTATTTTTTTCCCCCCATTTTGAGATAATACATAATTCTCTCATAATCAAAAGAGAAAGCATATAGATTGTTCTTTTCTTATATCTCCCTCTGGAGCAGGGATCTCAAAGTCCCTCCTTGAGGGCCGCAATCCAGTCGGGTTTTCAGGATTTCCCCAATGAATATGCATTGAAAGCAGTGCATGCACATAGATCTCATACATATTCATTGAGGAAATCCTGAAAACCCGACTGGATTGCGGCCCTCAAGGAGGGACTTTGAGACCCCTGCTCTGGAGAGTAATTAGAAACTTGATGAATTGACAGTCCACATTATAGGACAGGATGAGATAAATCACACAAGAAAACCCAACAGGCAAATCTAAGAACAAATCTTAAATATCATGACACTGGTTCAACATCATAGAATTCTACTACTCCAAACAACCAAACAAAATATACTATTTATTATGTTCCTGCAAAAATATCGGAGAAAGAAAAGAGTGAAGGTGACCAAATGCTGCTGGGATGCTTTTATTCTTCAAAAGACTCAGCATGATCATGTTTCGGCCCTATGGCCTACATCAGGTGTTCTTGTTCTTTATAGAAGTTGCTTTGAAAACCACAATAGCTAATAGTGTTACCTTGCAGTTAGATTGCATCCATCTATATGTATGTATTGAGCAAGATGTCCTTTACAACCAAAATATGAACTTTATTATAATAAAAGTCCCAACAAGGATCCAAGTTTTGTCATCTGATGCTTTCATCAGGGGACACTCAATTGTTAGTATTTTCCAAACCAAATTGAGTGTACACTTTTAGGCTTAGGATGTACACTATTAAGCTTAGGTTTTTACAAATGCATGATTGACAGAGCTAGTGGAAAGAACTCAAAACTCCAATACACTGAATGCAACTGTATTTTTGACGATTCTCAATACATACAAACGAACAGAGAGTACTTGCCTCACAGTTCCCTTGTTTATCTCTGACGCTCAATTTGGTTTGGAAAATACCAACAATTGAATGTCCCTTGATGAAGGCATCATAGATGCCAAAATGTGGATCCTTGTTGGGACTTTTATTATAATAAAGTTCATATTTTGGTTGTAAAGGACATCTCTCTTGCCTTTTCCTTGTTTTTGGTCCTGTCTATCTCTCATAAGGCAAGTACTCTCTGTTCATTTGTATGTATTAAGCATCGTCAAAAATACAATTTCATTCAGTGTATTGAAATTTCATGTTCTTCCCACTAGCTCTGTCAAATCATGCATTTGTAAAAGCCTAAGCCTAAAAGTTTTTTTTTGAATGCATAATTTGACAGAGTTAATGGAAAGAACACGAAACTCCAATACGCTGTATGCAATTGTATTTTTGATGATGCACGAATACAGGATGTCCAGGGCAGTACTTTGAGAGACCTCCCAGGAAAGAGACTTGGGAGTTATGATTGACAAATCGATGAAGCCGTCCGCACAATGTGCGGCGGCTGCTAAAAGGGCGATCAGAATGCTAGGAATGATAAAGAAGGGGATCACGAACAGATCGGAGAAGGTTATCATGCCGCTGTACTGGGCCATGGTGCGCCCTCACCTGGAGTACCGAGTCCAGCACTGGTCACCATACATGAAGAAGGACATGGTACTACTCAAAAGGGTCCAGAGAAGAGTGACTAAAATGGTTAAGGGGCTGGAGGAGTTGCCGTACAGTGAGAGATTGGAGAAACTGGGCCTCTTCTGAGAGGAGGCATGATCGAAACATTCAAGATAATGAAGGGAATAGACTTAGTAAATAAAGACAGGTTGTTCACCCTCTCCAAGGTAGAGAGAACGAGAGGGCACTCTCTAAAGTTAAAAAGGGACAGATTCCGTACAAACATAAGGAAGTTCTTCTTCACCCAGAGAGTGGTAGAAAACTGGAACGCTCTTCCGGAGATTGTCATAGGGGAAAACACCCTCCAGGGATTCAAGACAAAGTTAGACAAGTTCCTGCTGAACCAGAACGTATTCAGGAAGGGCTAGTCTCAGTTAGGGTGCTGGTCATTGACCAGAGGGCCGCCGCATGAGCAGACTGCTGGACACGATGGACCACTGGTCTGACCCAGCAGCAGCAATTCTTATGCTTGATACATACACACAGATGGTTGTAATCTAACTGCAAGGTAACGCCATTAGCTGTTATGTTTTTCGAACCAACTTCTATAAAGAACAAAGACTCATGATTTAGGCTATAGGGATGAAACATGTTCGTGTTGAGTCTTTTGTTTGAAGAATAAAAGTATCCCGGCACTATTTGGACACTTTCACTGTTTTCCTTTCTGCGATTTCTCATCCTGAGAAGGTGATTTCTTCTGTGCTTTTGCAAAAATATCTCCAGTTGTAAGAGTCATAAAATATATATTGACATCCCTGAAGGTATAACACAACAACACTTAACAGGGAAATTGAAGGATAAAAGTAGCATCTATAACCAGTACTCAACTCTTCAAAACCAAAAAGGTTTTTCTTGATAATTGAGTATTCCAGGACACATTTGGAAAGCTCTATATTTTTCCCACAGAAAAGCATAGATTTCTTTTAAAGAAGCTCTTTAATAGTTTCAGGCCTCCCTTCAGGGATCTACAAAATGTGGCAGTCAGGCTGATTTTTAGGTTGAAGAAATACGATCACGTAACACCCTCCTATCGAGTACTGCATTGGTTGCCAATGGAGGCACAGGTGAAGTTTAAGTTTGGTTGCTTCTGTTTTAAGGCTTTGTTTGGTTTAGCTCTCAAATATATAATTGAGCTTTTCTCTTTTGCAACCAACAGACATAAGAGAAACTCACATCTGAATTTTGTTTTTCCGCCTGCTAGAGGATGTAAACTTAAAAAACATCATCAAAATCTTTTTTTCATATCAAGCAGCGTTATGGGGTAAGGATTTAGAACAATTGCTTTTGCTTACTGACACTTATGGGGAATTTAGGAGACATCTTAAGAACATAAGTAGTGCCTCTGCTGGGTCAGACCACAGGTCCATCACGCCCAGCAGTCCGCTCCCGCGGCGGCCCAACAGGTCATGACCTGTCTGAATCACCCCTTGGTTTCTCATCGAAGTCCTATCTTCCCATTAAATTCTTGACCCTTTGTCCCCGCACCCCTTTCAGTACCCTACGATCCCTTTGTCCCTCAGGAATCTGTCCAATCCCTGTACTGTATTCTGCCTGATCACTTCCTCCGGGAGCGCATTCCATGTGTCCACGACCCTTTGGGTGAAGAAAAACTTCCTTGCATTTGTCTTGAACCTATCCCCCTTCAGTTTCTCCGAGTGCCCCCTCGTACCCGTTGTCCCTCTCAGTCTGAAGAACCTGTCCCTATCCACCCTCTCTATGCCTCTCAGGATTTTGAAGGTCTCTATCATATCTCCCCTGAGCCTCCTCTTTTCCAGAGAGAAGAGACCCAGCTTATCCAGCCTCTCGGCGTATGGGCAGTTTTCCAGCCCTCTTACCAGCTTCGTTGCTCTTCTTTGGACTCTCTCAAGTACCGCCATGTCCTTCTTGAGGTGCGGCGACCAATACTGAACGCAGTATTCCAGATGTGGGCGCACCATCGCCCGATATAGTGGCATGATGACTTCCCGCGTCCTGGTTGTGATACCCTTCTTTATGATGCCCAGCATCCTGTTGGCTTTTTTCGCCGCTGCTGCACACTGTGCGGATGGCTTCATTGATGCATCCACTAGCACACCCAAGTCTCTCTCAAGTCCGCTGTCTCCCAGCAGTGCCCCCCCCCCCATTTTGTAGTTGAACAACGGGTTCTTATTTCCTATATGCATGACCTTGCATTTCTCAACGTTAAAGCGCATTTGCCATTTGTTTGCCCAGTCTTCCAGCTTGTCCAGGTCCCTTTGCAGGTCCTCACACTCCTCCCTGGTCCTAACTCTTCCGCAGAGTTTGGTATCGTCCGCAAATTTTATAACCTCACATTTTGCCTCCGTTTCCAGGTCATTGATAAATATGTTGAAGAGTAGCGGCCCTAGCACCGATCCCTGCGGCACACCGCTCGTGACTCCCCGCCAGTCTGAATATTGGCCCTTCACTCCGACCCTATGCAGTCTATCTGACAGCCAGTGCTTGATCCATCTGTGTATATCCCTGCCCACCCCGTGGTTCCACAGCTTCTTAAGCAGCCTTTCATGTGGCACCTTATCAAAAGCCTTTTGAAAATCGAGGTAAATGATGTCCATGGGTTCCCCTTTGTCCACCTGACTGCTTATTCCCTCAAAGAAGTACAGTAGGTTCGTAAGGCATGACCTTCCCTTACAGAATCCGTGCTGGCTTGTTCGCAGTAAGTCATTTTTCTCGATGTGTTCGCAAATGTTGTCCTTGATCATCGCTTCCACCATCTTCCCTATAACTGAAGTCAGGCTCACCGGCCTGTAGTTCCCGAGGTCACCCCTCGATCCCTTCTTAAAGATAGGTGTGACATTTGCCAATTTCCAGTCCTCTGGCACCTCTCCTGTTCTCAGGGATAGGTTGCAAATATGCTGGATTGTGCCCGCTATTTCCTGTCTTAGTTCCTTTAGAACCCTTGGGTGGATCCCGTCCGGTCCCGGTGATTTGCCGCTTTTTAGCCTGTCTATCTGTTTGAGGACATCCTCCTGACTTACCTCTATATGCTCCAATTTTTCGGCCTGTTCCCCCATCATGAGCTCCTTTGAGTCCGGTATATTGGATGTGTCTTCGCACGTGAAGACCGACGAGAAGAACGTGTTCAACCTCTCAGCTACCTCTTTGTCGTCCTTAATCACTCCTTTCCTATCCCCATCATCCAACGGCCCCACCTCCTCTCTCGCTGGTTGCTTCCCCTTTACGTAACTGAAGAATGACTTGAAGTTTTTCGCCTCCCTGGCCAGCCCCTCCTCGTATTCCCTTTTTGCTTTTCTAACCTCTCGGTGACATTCCTTTTGGCAATTCCTGTGCTTCTGGTGATTTTCCTCCGTTGGGTCCTTTTTCCATCTCCGGAAGGACACTTTCTTGTCACTTATTGCCCTCTTTACTTCAGTTGTCATCCAAACCAGGCTTTTTGACCGCTTGTTCTTACAGCCTTTCCTGAAACTGGGGATGTACAGGTTTTGTGCTTCCTGCAGGGTGTCCCTGAATAGGGTCCAGGCGCTTCCTACGGTCTCCATCCTAAAGCTGTTCTTGAGCTTCCTCCCCACCATTTCCCTCATGGCAACATAGTTCCCTTTCCTGAAGTTGAGCGCAGTCGATGCGGTCCTCCTCACTATGGGTGTCCCTCTTTCTAATGTGCATCTGATTGCGTTGTGATCACTGTTGCCTAGTGGTCCTCCCACTTCTACCCCTCTTGCAGGCCCCCCTAATCCGTTAAGGATAAGGTCAAGAGTAGTTCCCCCTCGCGTCAGTTCCTTGACTAGTTGTTCCATGAAGCAGTCCTTCACAGCTTCTACGAATTCCGTTTCCCTGGTGCAGTTGGAGTGACCCGTACTCCAATCTATCCCCGGGTAGTTGAAGTCCCCCATCACTGTTACATTTCCAGTACTGCATTCCTGCTTCAGTTCCGCTTCCAAGTCGTGTCCAACTGCATCCGGCGTACCAGGTGGACGATAATACAGCCCCAGTTTTATGTCTGCACCTTTGGTTCCCGGCAGTTTGACCCATAGTGATTCCAGCCCCTCTGCCTTTGTCGCCGTATCCATCCTGACCGAGTAGATAGAGTCCTTTATGTATAGTGCTATGCCTCCCCCCTTCTTGTGGGTCCTGTCCCTCCTGTAGAGCTTGTACCCTGGCAGCGCCACGTCCCATTGATTGTCCTCTGTCCACCAAGTTTCCGTAATTCCAATAACATCCAGGTCCTCCCCTTTGGCCATGACTTCCAGTTCACCCATCTTGGCCCTGAGGCTTCTTGCGTTCGTATATAAGCACTGTAGGTCCCGGCGTTTGTCCCCCACCTCTGCTTTTACCTGGACCTCCTTCCCTTGAGTTTCGGGCTGTTCACCCGTTAACTGTGCCTCTGCTTTACCCTCATCCTTTACCCTCGTAAATTTCTGCCTCCTCGTGTCCCCTCCACCCCCCTTCCCTGCTTTTCCTCGGAAATTTCCTGCCCTGCCAGCCCCCTCCCATGTTCTTGTCCCCTGGGCCTTGGTTTGATCCCTCTTGCCTTGTGGCTCCTCCTTATTGCCTTCTGCTTGCATTTTGGTTCCACCCCGCCCCCCTGAATCCCCCTGCCACTTAAGTCCCTCACAGCAAGTTGCTGTTACCTGGTGCTTCCCTCGCTGTCTGATCTCGAGCTCCATCGGTTCCCCGTACTCTTCCCTGTAGTAGTCTTCCCGTTCAGCATCCTTTCTGGATACCGTTGTCCGAAGCGTCATCAGGTCTGCTGTCGGCTTTCCCCCTCTCCTTAGTTTAAAGCCCTCTCGATCTCCTTCTTCATGTTGGTTGCCAGTATTCTTGTTCCCACTGTGCTCAGGTGCAGGCCGTCCCGCCTGTAGAGCTTGCTCTTTCCCCAGAAGGACGACCAGTTCCTCACAAAGTGAAAGCCCTCATCTTCGCACCATTTTCTCAGCCACGCATTCACATCCTGGAGCTCGGCCTGCCTCCTTGCATCTGCCCTCGGGACCGGCAGGATCTCCGAGAAGGCTATCCTCTGTGTCCTCCGTTTCAGCTTCCTTCCCAGGACTCTGAACTGGTCCGTTAGCGCAGGCATGCTGAAGTTCCTCCGACTCACATCATTTGTTCCGACGTGGATAATTACTGCTGTCTCCTCTGTTTCGGCTCCGTCCAGGATCCTCTCGATTCTGTCGGCGATGTCCTTTGTCTTGGCCCCTGGGAGACATGTCACTAGCCGGTCCTCTCTCCCTCCGGCCACATGAGTGTCCATCTCCCTCAGGATCGAGTCTCCTACAACAATTGCAGTCTTCCCCTTTCTCAGTAGCCTCCTCTGCCTCAGGTCCGTATCCTTGGTGTATCTTGGTGCTCCTCCCTCGGGGTCCTGGTTCACCTCGGCCCCCTCTGTTTGTTCGGCCTCTCCACTGGGTCCATCCTCCGGTGGGTTGTGGCTCTCATCATCTAGGGACGCCTGTCCGTGATGCTGCTGGTCCTTCTCCTCCACCCTCCTGTAGGCTTCTTCGATGTATCTCTCAAGGTCCCTCACCTGATCCTCGATGGAGCTTGCTGTGTCTGGTTCCTCAGACGCCTGGCCTGGCTCTTCTAGGGCGTACAGCCCTTCCAGCTCCTGGACCCTGGCCTGCAGTCTCCCGACCTCCTTTTTCAGGCTCTCCAGTTCCCGACACCGACTGCATATGTACTCCCGCCTTCCCGAGGGGAGGTAGTCGTACATATGGCAGTCCATGCAGTACACTGGAAAGCTCCGCTGTGATCCGGCTGCCTCCATTTCAGTCTATCTGCTCTGCTCTCTGGTCTTTCTCAGCTCTCCTACTCTGGTCTCCGCTCCCTCCTGCTACTGGTGTCCTCTCTCTCTGCCTGCTGGTGTCTCTCACTCTGCCTGCTGCTGCTGCGTCCTCTCTCCCTCACTCTCTGTCTGCTACTGGTGTCCTCTCCCCGACTCCCCTCTGGTGTGTGCTGACCCTGTAGTGCCTTGGCCCTTCGCAAAGGTGCTCTCGCTAAGGCGAGCGCCTTTGCCGCTCGCCTTCGCCACGCGCCGACGGCCGCGCGCCGTTGGCACGCCCCCTTTTAAGGGGGAGCCCGGGCGCTGACGCTGCCTCTGCCTCTGACGCGGTGGGGGGGGGCGGAGCTAACTCTCGCCGCTTACCCCTGCTGCTAGCCTGCCTGCCCGCCTTCTGCCTCCTTCAGCGCTCCCCTCTCCTGCTCCTCCGGGCCTCTCCTGCTCGTTGCCGCTCTCCTGCCTGCCTGCACGCGGTCCGAGATATATATCTTAAAATATATCTGTTTTCAAAGTATTTAGGCAGCTAATTCGTAAAAATTTTATTATGCACTATTTTGATCTTTTTAGTGTCCCTTATTATTGGCTTTTAACTTTTTTAGTTCTATTCAACTTCTTTTATTGGGTTTTTGGTTTGGTTTTTTTTTTTACTACTGTAAACTGCATAGAACTTTACGGCCTTGCGGTATATAAATTGATTATTATTATTATTATTATAACAACAGATTTAACTTTCCTGCACGAAGGGGGTATCGGAAAGGTGGCCCTAGCAGGGATGAAAACCATAGAGTCTTCCAGAAATGCAGTCAAATCTGTGCTAATTGCTGGACCCAAAACTGCCTGGTCATTCTGAATTTTTCCTGTAGACGAGTAATAACACTTAACCAAAATCTTGTTTTCAGAGTTTAACAAACAAAATACCTCCTTAAAATATTTCACGAAAGGCCTAATTGTAGTGGCCGCATCTCTCAGATCACACAATCTCTAAGTCTTTCCTTACCTGGACGACTACTTGATCAAGGCTGTTTCATCTCAGCAAGTGGTCCAAACAACATCTCAGACCATTTCTTTTCTACAGGCTCTAGGATTCAAAGTCAACTTCCCCAAATCACATCTCATTCCGACTCAATGTCTTCAGTTCATTGGAGCTATCCTAGACACCACTCTCATGAGGGCATTTCTTCCTCTGGATTGACTGAATGCTCTCGTCAGCCTCTGCCAACAGATGTTCTCTCTTCAATCTATCTCTGCAAGGCACATGATGGTTCTTCTAGGCCACATGGCTTCCACTTTGCATGTGACACCACTGGCAAGGCTTCATCGCACTCCTCAGTTGACCCTTGTGTCTCAGTGGTCTCAAGCAACAGATTGACTCTCATATATCTGTAACATCATCTCTTCTGCAATCGCTTCAATGGTGGATGACCTCCTTCAATCTATCCAGAGGTCTCCTTTTTCACTTACCCCCTCATCACAAGGTACTCACGACAGATTCATCTGTTTACGCTTGGGGGGCACATATGGACGACCTTCAAACCCAAGGTGTTTGGACTGCCAGGGAATGGAAATTTCACATTAATTTCCTACAGCTCAGAGCGATATATTATGCCCTCAAGGCATTCCAGCGTCTTCTCTGCCCTCAAGTCCTCCTCCTTCGCACAAACAATCAAGTAGCAATGTAATACATAAACAATCAAGGAGGCACAGGCTCTCTCCTGTTATGTCAGGAAGCCCAGAAAATCTGGACTTGGGCGACTGCTCGTAACCTTTTCTTAAAGGCTGCCTACATTCAAGGGGAGAATAATTCCCTAGCAGCATTCTTCAATCTCATGAGTGAACTCTCAACTCTGCAGCTTTCCAATCCATCTTTGCTCAGTGGGGCACTCCACAGGTGGACTTGTTTGTGGCTCCCCACAATCACAAGTTGCCCCAGTTTTACTCCAGACTTTACTCCCCTCTCCATCTGGAAGCCAATTCATTTCTCCTGGATTGGACGGGCCAGTTTCTCTATGCATTCCCTCCAATTCCTCTCATGTTAAAGACTCTGTTCAAACTCAAACGAGAGGTACCACCATGATTCTCATTGCCCCTCGATGGACAAGACAACATTGGTTCTCCCTTTTACTTCAGCTCAGCTCCAGGGAGCCCATACCTCTTCCAGTTTTTCCTGCTCTTCTTACTCAGCATCAAGGATCACTTCTACATCCCAACCTTCAATCATTTCACCTGACAGCTTGGTTTCTCTCAGGCTAAGTCCATCTAATTTACATCTCTCTCAGCCTGTCCATATTATTATTGACGCCTCCAGAAAAAACAGCCACTCAACAATGTTATCATCAAAAGTGGACTAGGTGTCTTCTTCATCATCATGATCCAGCTTCCTTATCAATGGATTTGGTGTTAGATTATCTTCTTCATCTGTCTGACTCTGGTCTCAAATCTACGTCTATCAGAGTCTATCTCGGTGCTATTACAGCTTTTCATATGCCAATCGAGAGCAAACCTCTTACTGCTCATCCTCTGGTCTCCAGATTCATGAAAGGACTTTTCAATGTTAAACCACCTCTCAAGCCTCTTCCTGTCCCCTGGGACCTTAATATGGTTCTTTCCAAGTTTATGAAGCCTCCATTTGAACCAATGGCCACATGTCATCTCAAGTTTCTCAACTGGAAAATTGTCTTCCTTATTGCTCTCATATCTGCCATGAGGGTCAGTGAGTTACAAGAGTTGGTGGCAGATCCACCCTTCACAGTTTTTCACCATGATAAAGTAGTTCTAAGCATACATCCCAAGTTCCTACCGAAAGTTGTCACAGAGTTTCACCTCAATCTGTCAATTGTTCTTCCAGGTTTTTTTCCCTAAGCCTCATTCTCATGCAGGAGAAACAGCATTACACACTCTGGACTGTAAACGTGCTTTGGCCTATTACATCAACAGGACAAAGCCTCATTGTACTTCTCCCCAATTTTTCATCTCATTTGAGCCAAACAACTTGGGGCATCCTGTTTCCAAGAGAACGATTGCCAACTGGCTAGCTGTTTGTATATCGTTCTGCTATGCTCAGACTGAGCTGGCACTGGAGAGTCATGTCACAGCCCACAAAATCGGAGCTATGGCAGCTTCTGTTGCTTTCCTTAGATCTACTCCCATTGAAGAAATCTGTAAGGCTGCCACCTGGTCCTTAGTTCATACCTTCACTTCTCACTATTGCCTGGAATCTTTCTCCAGATGTGATGGGCACTTCGGCCAATCTGTATTGCAAAATTTATTTTCCTAAAGGCCAACTCTCCCACCATCCCATTCTAGTTAGCTTGGAGGTCGCCCATCATTGAGAATATGCTGACTGCTTGACCTGGATAAAGCACAGTTACCGTAACAGGTGTTATCCAGGGATAACAGGCAGATATTCTCACAACCCACCCACCTCCCCTGGTTGACTTCTTAGCTGGCTTATCTTAACTGAGGGACCGCGCGCCTACGTTGGGCGGGAAGGCATGCGCGGTAAGGGCTGTTGCGAACTTTTGAAGTGGTCCATCCCGGGGCTCCGTAAATGTCGTCACCCATCAATGAGAATATATGCCTTCTGTCCCTGGATAACACCTGTTAAAGTAAGTAACTGTGCTTACTGGTACTTTGTAAGGAAGAAATTTTGTTCTCAACTGCATTCATTTGTTCAGGAAATATTATCAACTTTAATGTCCACTAAACTTAGAAATTGATTCAGTAGTAAAAGCACAACTGAGCTACCATGTTCCTCAATAGTAATTCTGTTACATCTACACAGGAGTCCATACATTAGATGATCAATCCCCAGCCGCAAACTGGCTTTACAGAAGTGTGTCACTCACAGCTTTCAGCACCTCCCTTATTCCCAGTGCCACCTTCAGTTTTTCTTTCTGCAAGTGAACTGTGTGGAGGTGTTTTTAATCTGCTCTGTTTAATTTTTATTTTGGTTTGTCTAAAAAGTCCCCACGGATCATTTTTAGTGGTGGCAGCCATCATGGATTTCAAACTTTTTTTCTGAAGCCTCTATCTCACAGAACGGGTAAGACTCTGGGATGAAGCACTGGACTGCAGTCTTGAGGAAGTAGCACCATTAAAATTACACAAACCTAAGAAAAGAAAAATGGATTTATCCCCCAGACGAAATCATGAAACTTGAGAGAGAAAAGAAAACGCAAAAGAAAATGGAGGAAGTCGGACAAAGACGAGGAGACTAGAAAAGCTTGGTGCGAAAGCAACAGAACCTATATTAAGAAAATAAGAAAAGAGAGAATACCTCTCAAAAAAGATCCTCGAAGCAGGAAACTCAACAAAATCCCTGTATCAGGCAGTGTACAGATTATTAGGTAAAAAAACAGAAAGAAAGAGACCACCACCAAATGCTTTCTAACCAGGGAAGAATTCAGCAATTTCTTCACTGAGAAAAGAAGACAACTACAGAAAGGCAACAGACTAAATGACAACATATCTATAGACAAACACAAAGGGGAAACTGGTGACAAATTGGAAGAGTTTGAACCCATCATGGAATTCCAAGTGAAGAAACTACTGAGAAGAGTGAAACCGGGCCCACCATCCCTCAACACTTGCCTGATTCAGCCGATGAGAGAGCTCGAAGGCCCAGGACTCTCCCACCTCAGGGATCTCATCAATGATTCATTACAGTCCGGCAAGTTCCAAATTCAAACCCTTTATGCAGGGCCACATATTGGGATTTGTAGGTAATTGGAGGGCCTCAGAAAAAATAGTTAATGTCTTATTAAAGAAATTATTAGGATTTCAAAGTTTTATTAGGATTTTATATACCGCCTATCGAGGTTATCTAAGCGGTTTTACAGTCAGATACTCAAGCATTTTCCCTGTCTGTCCCGGTGGGCTCACAATCTATCTAACGTACCTGGGGCTATGGGGGATTAAGTGATTTGCACAGGGTCACAAGGAGCAGCGCGGGGTTTGAACCCACAACCCCAGGGTGCTGAGGCTGTAGCTTCAACCACTGCGCCACACACTCCTCTGACAATTTTGCATGAGGTAAAACTCTTTATAGTTTATAAATATTTCCTTTTGGTTGTCTTAATAATAATATTGTAATTTATAGCTAAAGAGACATATGATCAAGAAACTGTTTTATTTTACTTTTGTGATTATGATAAACATACCGAGGGCCTCAAAATAGTACCTGGAAGGCTGCCAGTTTGAGACCACTGACTTAAATGGAAACTCTCTGTCATTAAGCCCATACTGAAGAATAAAGAAAAAGACCTAGAAAACCTCTCCAACCTCAGATCAGTAGCCAACCAGCTCTGGATATCCAAACTAGTAAACAAACTAGCATGCCAATAAATATCAGATTTCCTGGAAAATTCATCCAAGCTGGACCAAGCCCAATCAGGATTCTGAAGACACCTGAGCACAGAGACAGTGCTAGTAGCGGTGCAGGACTGCATCCTTAAAAATGAGGCAAACGAAAAACACATGACAGAGTTCCTAGACCTCTCAGCGGCTTTCAACCTAGTCCAACACACACTGCTAAAATCACATCTCAGAGAAATAAGCCTCAAGGGAAAAGCCATGGCATGGATAAAATCATTTCTATCAAAAACACTGAGTAGAATGGCAAGGAGATACTAGCAACTGGAAAGAAACTGCCATATGGGTACCACAGGAATCCGCCATGCCGCCCATGCTGTTCAACATCTTCCTCCAACCTTTGGGAAAAATTCATCAGAACACTGGGGTGGGATTTGAGCTAAGCAGGATCTAGTGATACCTGTCTCTGCTAATTGTGCTAGCATGATATCATGATCCACAGTGTCAAAAGCTGCTGAAATATTACGCTTCCAATAGCAGAGAATCAAATGACTGTACTTTGCACTTTTGTGTAGAATTCTAGAGATTTTAATGAAGAGGGGCTTGAGGGGCTTTCGTTCCAACAGAATCAGAATCTTAAAAATAGTTACATAGTTAAAATTTCAACTTGCAAGAGACCAAGATGGCTGCGGTGAGGTAGCACACTAAAGTACGAATTTCTGACAATTTTTATTAAAAAATTTCTTCTTGCTGGTTTAAATACGATAAAGATGGTCAAAAGAAAGGGGAAAATGAGGATTTTTCCTTCAGAATCCGTACATGTAAATGAACTGATGATTCCTCAATGGATCGGAGTCTTGCAATAAGCTTATTCAACAGGAGCAGTCCTTGCTGTCTAGACAGACGAGGAAGTGTCTGCCCAGCTTAAGGCAACTTTGAGCCCTGTCAATCGTGAATCTCCTCCTCCACCAGGGCAGTCTTTGTTATCAATGGGGAAGGAGCTAAGGCTAGTGGCAGAGTGCCTGTTGGAACTACTTTGGGTCAAGCTATTCCTGTGGCTATCTCTCTTTCTCCTGACCCCAGATGTGCTGACGGTTTTTCACTGGGTCAGTTGCAGCATGAGGAATGAATAGAGAAAGCAGAATATTCTGAGGACTCTTCTATAGGGTTAATGTCATCTAGCTCAATGAGTGCTACAGGTTCTCAGAAATTGTCATCTCTGGTGAAGCCTGCTACTGTGACTTTGGAATTGATTTGGTCAGCCTTGATATCTTTGGAACAGGCAGTTAATGGGAGAGTAGCTTCTTTGGAAGGAAATGTAGGGAGATTGGAAGATTGTCAGAATACTCTTGAAGGAACAGTCTCTATACAGACAACAAATTCATGAGATGTGTCCCTTTATTACATTATTACAGGACACTAAACTTGTTGTGGTAAGACTTAATTTCAATCAGGAATAAATTGGAGCTTCTGGGGAAAAAAAACTGAGAATCTTGAATTTAAGAATATTGAACTTTCCATGTTGTTCCATGTTGTCCTATGATGTACCCATTTAAAAAAAAGTTGCTATTTGGCGCTTTTTTTAACACTATCAGCACTTTCAGACCTGTCAGAGATTTCAGAGAGTTTCAGAACGTTAAAAACCAGTTCTTCATTTTGTGCATCATCTGGGCATCAATTGGAGTGCTCATTTTAATATTGATGAGCACATTGTAATGCATTTCCATTTAATTATCTGAGGCTGCTATAAACCACGGAAAACACAGCAATTATCCATTTTGGGCAACGATGGCTGAAATACTTTGATGCTAAACTGATTAAAACTGGTTTTGTGTCGATGGTTAAAGGCAGGGTTAGTGGTGTAGCAAGAGTGAGAGGCGCCCGGGTTGGTGCCTCCCCTCTCCCGCCCTCTTCTCCACCCCACCCCTCCCTCACCCCCTCTGCTCCTTCCCTGCACCTCTTTAACGTTTGCGGCTCTTCCTCTGATGTCACTTTCTAGGCACGGGTCCACGAAGTGACATCAGAGGAAGAGCCGATGCTGGCGAGATCAGCAGGTTGGGGTTGCTGCTCGTGCCACGAATGTTAAAGAGGTACTGGGGAAGGGATTGGCGCACATATGTGGTAGAAGGTGAAGGGGAAGATGGCACCTGGGGTCAACCCTCACCCCCCTTCCCGAGCTTATAGGCCTTAAATACCAGATGTGACTCATTCTGTTTTGGGAACAGCAACAATAGAAAAACTTTGGCAACAGCCAAGGTAACTGAGCCAGCTTGCTCATACCAGATAAGCTTCTGTTTTCCCCTGCACATAAAGGGAGCAGGAGTCAGGTTTAGGGAGGATTTACAGTATTTATTATTAGGAACTGAGGGGGGGTCAGCGAAAGTATGCAAGAGGAGGAGGGGAGGGAATCAAGACATGAGCTGTAGCAAGTTGCCAGTGTGCTTCTGTTAAGACATCTTAGCGAGCAGCAGATGAAGAGAGGAAATGACTCCAATACACACTCTCTGTACACACTAATTTGACTAGCATAAGACTGAAACCCAAAAAACTTAATGAAAATGGTAAAGATGATATGGGTATTCCACATGTGTAACTTGGAGTTCATCTACCAATGCCAGAGGAGACATGACAAAGGAAGGAGAAATTCATGGGTTACTTATGGCAGCACACAATCAATAGTGGTTATCTGCAAGCTGTGTGTGTTGCAAAGCTACCAGCTATGCACAGGTTTGTAAATTACTTTTTAAAACCATTGTACTTGCTGGACCACTGCTATGATGGGTCCATGTGTGTCTTCATCCTCTCCTTTTATTTAAATATTTGGAAGAGACTGGTGTATTGCACAACATTTTTGTTAATATATATTTGTCTTGGACTTGGAAAAAGTTGAACAGTAGTACCTTAGATTGATTCTCCTCTGTGTCCTTCTGGATGTAGAGTCCATTACTCTAAATGAGGTATCTCAAATGAGTTAAACAGAAGTAGCACCATCTCCTTTTTTCCTACTAGTTTATTACAGTGAAGACCTTTAAAACATCAGATATCACCAATGGCATACCAAGGGGAGGGCGGTGGACAGTCTGCCCTGAGGGCTAGTATCATTGTCTGGGAACTTCTTTTGGCAGCTGCCACAGCAGCATTCACAATTCGCTATTCTGCCAGCATTGGGCCTTCCGATCTGCTGGTTCCTACATTCGTGGAAACAGGAAATAGGTGCAACCTGGCAAAGAGAAAGGCCGACGCCGGCAAGATCAGCTAGTTGTGACAGCTGTGCTGCCAATGAGGGTGTGTGTGTGGCAAAGAGAGGGGGAGAGAAATGCTGCAATCGATTGGGGAGAGGGAGGGAGAAGGAAGACCAGGGAGAGGAGAAGAAAGATTTGGAAGGGTGGAAAGGGAAGGAAGGAAAGGCGATGCCAGACCATGGAGGGGGAAGGGGAAGTTGCTGGGGCATGGAGGGAGGGATGGGGGAAGGGAGAAATGCCAGGGCACTGAGGTGAAGGAAGAAAAGGAAAGGAGATGCCAGAGCATGTAGGGGAAGGGACAGAGAGGAGAGAGATGCCAGGGCATAGGGAAGAAGACAGATACCAGACCAGGGGGAAAGGAGGGAGAGGTGATGCCAGAGCATGGAGGGAGAAAGGAAGGGAGAGATGGAAGGAGAGGAGAGAAATGCCAGGACATGGGGTGAGGGAAGGGAAGGAGACAGAAATGCCAGACCTTAGGGTAGGGTGGGAAGGAAGGAAGGAAAGAATAGGGAGATGCCAGAGCATAGGTCAGGGGATGAAAACAGAAAGAAAAATGGAGAGGGAAAGAAGCTGAAATGAATCATGTGCAAAGGAGAGAGGGGCACAGGATAGGCAATTTATGGAAGGGACATATAAAGTGGGAAGATACCATATGGAAAGGGGAGAGAGTAGACAGTAGATGAAAGAGAGGAAGAGGGTGGGCAGTAGATGGAGGAGAGCAAGAGGGCAGATAGTTTATGGAAGGGACAGAGAAAGAGGGCAGATGCTGCATAGAAGGGAAAGAGAGGACAGATACTGGATGGAAAGAAGAGAGTGAAGAGAAGATTAAAGTAGAAAAAAAAAATATGTTGTTGCTTTAGAATAAAGTAGTATTGTGGCTGTGTCGATAAACATTTATAATGGACTAATTTTAATACATTTTTCACTAACTTTCAGAGACCAAAGCCCCCTTCCTCAGTTCAGGACAGGATACTATAACAGCAGTATACTAATTGAAAATTGGATTAGTTTAATAAACTAGTATTTTCTTATTTTCATTTTTTATTTCTTAATTTGTAAGAAATTTTTCTGACAAATATTTCTTAATTTGTAAAGTAGTAATTGTTGTTTGTCAGATTTTTTAAAATTTACATCTGCTATCTTTATATTTTGCACAGTATTTCTGTGGTGTTGCATTGTATGCAGAGTCTATCTTCTTGGCAGTTCAGTTTAACTTTTGTCTACATATTTCTATTTTTAGTTTATGATTACTTATTCCAGTACTGGGTGAGGGTGTATCTGTGTTCTGTGTGTATGAAAAGGACATGGTTTTCTGTTAACATTGACTGTGCAGGATCGATCTGTATTAATCTGGCTTGTTTATTGATGTTCCAGTGCTGACTGCAGTGTTTAAGATGCTGCCTTTTCTTAGGTGCATCCTTGTTGTGTGACTTGTGGATTATTACCAAAAATAAAATTTTTTTGTATAGAGGAAGGGGGGTGTTAAAAGTGATCGGCCCTGGGTGTCAAATATACTAGGTACGCCACTGGATATCACATGTAGATTTGTCATCTGTTAGTGCTTATCTGCACTGATACCAGCGGGTGTTCTCCAGCAGAGCAGAGCACAGCTCCGCCCCTCCCCCAATCAAGCAGGGGAGCACTTTAAAAAGTCTGCAGCACCGTCGGGAGCTTGCCTGCCCCACATCGATACCAGCAGGCGTTCTCCAGCAGAGCAGAGCACAGCTCTGCCCCTCCCCCGATCCAGCAGGGGAACACTTTAAAAAGTCTGCAGCACCAACGGCGCCTGCCTTTGCGAAGCGTCTGCGCGAATCGTCTGAAACCCTGTCCACACGAAGAGTGTCCTTCTTTACTACTACAAAAAGGACAACCTGCAGCTACCGCTAGAACCCATAATTACAGCCTGCAAGTATAACATGTTTAGCATGTATAACCGGCAAAATGCAGTGATCAGACTAATCTTCGGGCTAAAGAAATTTGATCATGTGACACCTTACTACCGGCAGTTGCACTGGCTGCCCATGGAAGCACGCGTAAAGTTTAAGTTCGCCTGCCTCTGCTTTAAAGTACTATACGGACTAGCCCCTAAATACATAACTGACCTTTTCTCCATCTCAGCCAACAGACACAAGAGAAGCTCACATTTGACCTTCGTTTCCCCCCCAGTTAGAGGATGTAAACTGAAAAAACACCATCAGCACCTTCTCTCACATCAGGCAGCATTATGGGGTAAAGATCTAGAACAATTGCTCTCACCCACTACTTATGAGGAATTCAGGAAGCGCCTAAAAACATATCTGTTCCTGAAATATCTAGACAGTTGACCCATACATCTCTTTCTCCTCAATAACGGTTCTCTTGACCTATTAACCACTTTCTTTCACCTCTTTTAAGTTCAATCAATTTGTACCTTCTTTTAATCTTATGTAAACCGCATAGAACTTCACGGTCCTGCGGTATATAAATTGTTGTTATTATTATTATTATTATTATACGCATGTTCAGCCTGTGCAACCTGCATGCATGCATAACCAGCGCACCTTGTACAACCATAATTATAGTCTGCATGCACAGCCTTGTGAAATCTGCATATGTAGCCTATATAATTTATATCTATAGTATGCACGTTTAGCCTGTGAAATCTGCATATGTAGCCTATATAGCCTGTGAAATCTGCTTGTGTAGCCTATAATTATTATCCATATGTACAGCCTGTAAAACCTGCATGTCTAACCTGTGAAATCTGCATCTGTAGCCTGTGTAGCCCGCCACTCACACATTTACCGATACTACGCTCCTCTACCCGATACGACTTACTTCCCTCTACACCTCACACAACATGGCAATTTTTAACAAACACCAACTACTCCTAGGAATATTGTACCTAATCTGCTCTAGATGCTGGGGTAACGAAGACAAATCCCCTCAACCTATTCATACTTATCCCTCTTGGCACAGACCAGGCAAACTAACCAAAGCAACAAACTCCCCACAACTCCAAATAAACCTTCCAGAACAAGGCCCACTTCTAATCCCAGTGATATACACCACCCGCAAACACCGCAAACCACTCAGAAACAAGAACAATAACCTAAAAAAACTCTGAAACATACTCTGAAACTCCAACCCCAACCAGCTACGATAACATTAGAGGATACTATCTGAATACCCGCTCCATGAGAAACAAAGCACACATAATATATGACTGGATATTACAAACACAACCAGACTTTCTATTCCTGACAGAAACATGGTTGGTCTCTGACACAGACGTTATCATGAAAGAAATCCTACCACAGGGATACAAAATACTCCCACTATCAAGAAGCTGGAAAAAAGGAGGTGGCCTAGCGATTATACTAAAAGAACCCTTTAACTACACCAAGACAGACTCCAAAACTTCAGAAAACCTAGAAATACTAACTTGCAAAATCACTAATGCTCAATTAGAAGACTCACTGACAACAACTCTATTTTATATCCTACCCAAAAAGTAGTCAAACACCAGAGAAGAATTCTTTGAATTCCTAACCGTTAATACCCTAAAAGGCCTGTACAATCTACTACTAGGGGACATAAACATTCACTTAGAACAAAAGGGAAAGCCAGAAGTAACCGAAATTGCCAACTTCCTAATGTCACTCGACTTCCCTATTCCAGACACAGAGATAACCCATGAAAAAGGCCACAAACTTGACATAGTTACCCTCTCTCAAAAAGAAATCCTAGACCCCAAAATACAAAATATACAGGGCCCTGGGAAAAATTTATCTGGTCGGACTACTATATTGGCAATTTCCACTTACACTGGAAAAAACAGAATTCCCAGCTGAAACACAAAAGCAAAAACACGAGGTACTATAAACCCAATTATAAACCCAGCTGAGGTACTATAAACCCAATTGAATTCTGGGACCACTATGAGCTTCGCCCTATAACCGATGAAATACAGGAATTCCCTATAAGATGGAAAAAATTCAGTAAAGAACTCTTAGACCAAATAGCTCCTTACCAAACATACAAAAAGAAAAATAGATCACCAAATGAATGGTTTGACTCAGAATTACTAACCAATAAACAGGAATTAAGAAAGCTGGAGAGAATCTGGAAAAAAAACGAACAAAGAAACAGATAAGACAACCTGGAAACAAAAAATAAAAACATACAAAAATATGATCAGAGAAAAATGCACAAAACACTACGCACAAAAAAATAGGTACAGAAAAAATAAACAGCAAAGAATTGTTCAAACTAGTAAAAACACTAACAGACACAACAAGAATCCTGAAAAAGGACGAGAGCAAGCCCTAGCCAATTTTTTTAAAAACAAAATCACAGACCTAAGAACAATTCTACCCACACCCACAAACAATATCCTCCACTATCTCGAACCTCACGACCAGAATACCAGAGCAGACATGATCTGGGGCCACTTCGAATTCCCAAATTGACATCAGTTCCTAAATTTATTCAACAAATACAACAAATCAAACTGCCTACTCGACGAATGTCCTCCTAAAATCATGACAATTGCCCCTCCAGAATTCAAAATGGAACTATTCACTTGGCTAACAACGGCCCTTACAAACGGAACATTAAACAAAGACATGGGTCACATACTGATTACACCTATCTCCAAAGATCAGAAAACCTCTACAGCACTGACATCCAACTACAGACCCATAGCAAGCATTCCCCTCTTCACAAAACTACAGGAAGGATTGGTTAACCTCCAACTGATAAACTACCTAGACAAGTTTAACATCCTCAGCGAACATCAATCAGGTTTCAGGAAAGGGTATAGCACAGAAACGGTCATAGCCTCCATACTAAACCACCTCTATGATCTATTCAGCAAAGGCAGAATCAGTGCGCTTTTGCAACTAGACCTTAGCAGTGCGTTCGACCTAGTAGACCACGAAATCATGCTACTATGCCTTGATGCAATGGGAATCTCGGGAAAGGTAAAGAAATGGTTTCAAGAATCCTACCAAGTAGCCAGCAACAGAAATCACTCCAACCCATGGAAAAACCCATCAGGGGTACCCCAAGGCTCCCCTCTATCATCTACATTATTCACATCTACATAGCATCCTTAGGTTACCGACTACAAAAATTAAACTTATATAAACGCCAACGATATATCCATCCTAATCCCCTTAAATGACATCTCAACTGAAATTATAGACAACCTCTCACACATTATGACAGAAATCGAAAAATGGACCACCAACTTCAAACTGAAACTAAACACAGAGAAAACAAAAATCTTCTTGGCAAGCCCCAATGACAAAATAACGAGAACATCACTAAAAATAAACGACCACGAATATCCGATTTCCAAAACCATAAAAATTCTGGGTATCACATTAGACACGCACTTGACCATGGCTGACCACACAAACTTAACAGTGAGGAAATGTTTTTATACCCTGTGGAAACTAAGGACTATTAAAAAATACTTTGACATAACATCCTTCAGGTTATTGGTACAATCGCTGATCCTATCCATCCTGGACTACTGCAACATCGTCTACCTGGGTATCCCACAAAAAACAATAAAGAAACTGAGATTAGTGCAAAACACTGCAGTTCGCCTAATCTTCGGACTGAGAAAAAAACGACCACATTAGCCCATACTACAAAAAACTGCACTGGCTACCAATAGAAGCGCGAATACAGTTCAAATTTGCATGCATCTGCTTCAAACAAATCTAGGGCCTAGCACCTTCCTACCTGCAAACACACTTCACTCTACACAACCTCACACGAACAACCAGAAACAAAAAACATCTACACCTATCCTAAAATCACTGGCTGCAAATACAAATCCTTTCTTGACAGAACCTTCATTTTCCAAGCTAACAAACAACAATCCTGGCTGAGAAACTACATAAATAAAACCAGACAGACCTACAACGCATTCCGAAAATCAATCAAAACCACTCTGTTTGACAAATTCATCACCTAAACAGACCGACCTTCGCTCACCACGTTTTTCCCCCTACAAACCCGAAGTAATCTCTCAGGCAATCCCTCTCACTTCCCTCCCCTTACAACCCCTCTTACTTTTCCTCCCCTTACTACCCTTTTCTTCTGTAACATTCCCCCTCATACATTTGTAATTTGTTGAATGTCCAGCCTTCTTTCGATGTGAACCGCCTAGAAGTCGTCTGACTATGGTGGTATGGAAAAATAAAGTTATTATTATTATTATATCATAGTGCTCATTACACATTAAATTTTAGCTGCTGATCTCTTAATCCTTTTTATGATTCAGAAAAAAAGCATTTGGTACTACTGCTGCTTGTACTGTACCTGTATTTTGGATAGAATCCTGTGCCATTGGTCTGTTACCTTTCACAAACAGTAAATGAGATACTAAAATAATAAGATTGTCTGTCTCATTAAAATGTAAGAGAAACAATGTTTTAAAGAAAAATAAAATGGATATTTTTCACAGATAGGCATTGACTTTCATGTGTAGCTAATTGGTAAGGTGAAGAGTTGAATAACTGTGTCTATGAGTATTTTTTTTCTTTTTTCTAAAGTTGGGACTGTGAACTGGCCAGTTTGATAAACATTTTGGTACTATGCTACCATGATCAAATCATACTGCATGACCATTGGAGACTAGCCATTAGGAATGAGGTAATGCCATTCCCATCCCATCCCATTATCAGAGCACCTTGGCTGTGAGGGAGAGGTAAAGTCCCTGCCACTCTGTGCTTTCTGATTCTAGGAACGGCTGTTAGCTTTGAAGCGCAGCATGTCGTTTATGCAGGACATGGATTTTTCTCAGCAGGCAGCTATTTTGGGAGACGAAGACACAGCTGTTGAAGAACCTGTTCCTGAAGTTGCACCTGTACCAGTAGAGACTGCAAGGAAATCCAAAAAGCCAAGTAAAGAAGTTATTAGGTAAAGGTTTACAAGCAATGGTTTTATGTGTCCCTCTTCCCTTATCCACAGTTGATTAATTAGTGTATAATATTTTGCAGTGGTTATATTGACTACTTGGTGGAATCTCGTGTTCATCTTTTTGTTGGCTAGAATGGAAGCCCCTCTGTTGAAGTTTTTGGTGATACATGTTGGACTAAACTGTCTTGGCCTAAATGCTAGTTATATCTTCTACACAAGGTCCTCAAATCAAGTCCTCAATGTCCATAATCCAGCCTCGTTTTCAGGATTTCCACATTGAATGTATGAAATCTGTTTGCATGCACTGGAAGCAGTGAATGCAAATAGATCTCATACATATTCATTTTAGAAATCCTGAAAAAACAGTCTGGGTTGTGGACCTTAAGTACTAGTTTTGAAGACCTCTGTTCTACACTATAGTCTTACCAAGTATGATATTGATTTATTGAAGTCTTGTTCAAAAATAAGTTAGCCCTACTATAATATTTTAGCTTTTTAAACAAAATAGGTAAAATCAAGTATTGATTGCTAGGGATCAGGAGATCATTTTTCAAAATGTATTATATATTTTATTTGTAAAACTTAGGGCTTGTTTAACAAAGCCGCGCGGCAACAGCCCCAAAGCCCTTTAAATCTCTATGGGCTTCGGGGCCGTTACCGCTCGGCAGCCGCTAGCGCAGCTTTGTAAAACAGTCCCTTAGTATACTATACTGCCTTTCAGAGAGTATCAAGGCAGGTTACAAGATGATAAAAAATAATGGTCATTTACATAATAAAAGCAATACATCACAAAAAAAGCAATAATACATGAAAGACAGAACATTCAGGACATGAAACAAAAGAAAGGATAGTGCTTGCACAACAATTTTTGATAAACAATATAAAATAAATATAAAACTGAAATATATAGGTAAAAAGAAAAAAAATAGACCCCTTAGAACTCTTAGTTCAATAAATTGTCTCTCAAATCATTGTGGAAAAGGCATCCCTAAAAAGCCATGTTTTAACCTTGATCTAAATTTCTCATAACAGGTTTCCAGCCTCACTTTGGACAGCATAGAATTCCAATAGGCAGGGGCTACAGCACTAACATAGTGACTATAGGACAAATGCTGGTAGGGATCATTACTTAATCATAGTAAGATATGTATTTTGGAGTGAATCAGGAAGTACAGATTGCTTTGCTTGTGGTTTGGGGTAATTGGGTTTGAAATTTGACATCAAGGGATGGGACTTTATAGGGTAGGTGGCATTTCTTGTATTTGAGCTCCAGTTTGGGCCCGAGGTGTTACATGGTGCCACTGGGCCACGAGGAGATTGATTTTCCCTAGTGGGAATCTTCTCGCATATAAACATAAACTATATGGTCTTTATTTGTCATCATTTTTTATTTAGTCTGTTCATTTCTACTGTGATAGAGGTGGGCAGAGTGTTCCGAGAAGGGTTGCACAGACGGACAAACAGACCACACTCTGGGCATTCAAAAAAAACTCTTTAATTAAACAGTAATGCAGAGCCTGTTTCTTCACAGGCTCCTATAAGTTTGTATTCTTCCAAGAAACTAAGTAGGCTTTTCCACAGTCTTTTTCCCAAACACAAGTCCCAGTCTCTGTAGGGCTTGACACGCCCCAAACAGTCTTTATTTTAGGTGTCTTTATTTTAGGTGTCTTTATTTGGGACCAAAAGCTAGGCAGCATTTGGTCCCAAGTCTTAGTAGGCACAAAGGCAGGGTTTTTAAATGCAGTAGAGTCTTACCTCCTACAAACTCTGTCCATACCAAGCCCTTCCAACCAGCTTCTCCAGCTCCTATGTTCCCTCTAGCACACCTCCTCTCCTCCTGGGTCTGGCTCGGCCTTTTAAGTTCCCCTGAGTCACTTCTTGGTTTCCTACTTTTCTCCCCTCCCCCCTCCTTGGGAGAAACTCTTCCTCAGTGCTGCTTTGGTTGTGAGACAAATTAGCCAGGGTGGAGAGTGCCGGGTTTTCCTGAGGTTTATTCTGCATCTGAGCAGTAGTGTCACACAGGGGAAGTGGCAGGGTTTCATACACTCTATCAGACCTACCATATGCTATCTCTTCATCTCCCTTTAGAAATCCAGTGTGCTTGTCCCATGCTTTCTAGAAATCAGACAAAGTCTTTGTCTCCTCCACCAATGGGAATTCATTCTATACATCCACAGAGAATAAGATAATTCTGTATACCTTCATTCCTATGTATTCAGTGCTTCCTAATTCTTATGATTCCTTCCTGTTGAAACATGGTTGCCTCCATGCATTTATGCAATAGATGTATTTAAATGTCTTTATCATATTTACCCTTTCCCGCCTTTTTTCCAAAGTATACAAATTGAGATCTTTAAATCTATCCCCATAAGCTTTATGATGAAAGAGGAAGAGTGGAGGAGAGTGTATTGTAAGGGTTAGAGCTACAGCCTCAGCACCCTGGGGTTGTGAGTTCAAATCCTGTACCACTCCTAGTGATCCTGGGCAAGTCACTTAATCTTCCACTGCCCCAGGTACATTAGGCAGATTGTGAGCCCACAGGGACAGATAGGGAAAATGCTTGAAGTACCTATATGTAAGCCACTTTGAGTGTGGTTGTAAAATTACAAAAAGTTTCAAGTTTATTAAAAGATTTTTTAAACCGCTTAATCAGGTTTCTAAGCGGTGTACAATATAAAATTTACATAAAAATATATTAAAACTGGGGATATTGGATAAAATCCAAGTGTCATAATAAAGCACTGATAAGACATATAGACCTACTTCAAACAATAGGAAAATGGGGGAGAACTACAATCGTAGAAGAAAAGTGCAACAAAAAAGGGAAAATACAATAGGTTAGGGTAAAAAGTAATAATTTTGATTTAATTTTTGTCCTTAAGAGGACAGTTGTTGTTCAAAAGCATCCTGGAACAAGAATGTTTTTAATTTTGCTTTAAATTGTTTTATATCGGATTTACTACACAAATGGTTAGGCAGTGAATTCCAGAGAGTAGGGGCAGTGACGGCAAAATTATTGGAACACCACGTATTGATTAATTTTAAAGAAGGTATGACGAGAAGATTCTGAGACATTGAACGTAGAGATTTTAAAGAATTATAAGGAATTAAAAGTTTGTTAATGAACTCTGGTTGATTGTTTAATTTTGTTTTAAATGTTAAAAGTAAGATTTTATAACTGATTCTATGTTCGACTGGTAACCAATGTGCACTAATCAGAAGAGGTGAAACGTGATCGTATTTCTTTGCACCACAAATTATCTTAATAGCTGTGTTTTGTACAATCTGAAGCCGTCTAATTTCCTTTTTTGTAATGCCCTTATACAAGGCATTACAGTAATCTATACAAGAAATTACTAGGATGTGGATCAATGTGTTCAAGGAGGCTAATTCAAGTAACTTTTCAAGGGAACGTATCATCCTGAATCGATAGAAGCATTTCTGAACGACCGTTCTAATGTGAAAATGATAAGAAAATTTACTGTCAAAAATAACTCCAAATAGTTTTAGAGTAGGGACAATTTTGATGGGGAGCGAGAATGCCTTCAGAAGGGCCTTCAGAAGGGGCAAGTCACTGCACAAGCAGCAGACAGAGAGAGAGAGAGGACACTAGCAGCAGACAGAGAGAGAGAGGACACCAGCAGCAGACAGAGAGTGAGAGGACACCAGCAGCAGACAGAGAGAGAGAGGGGGGGGGGGACACCAGCAGCAGACAGAGAGAGAGAGAGGGGGGACACCAGCAGCAGAGAGAGAGAGGACACCATCAGCAGACAGAGAGAGAGAGAGAGAAGGAACATCAGCAGACAGAGAGAGAGAGAGAGAAGGAACACCAGCAGATAGAGAGAGAGAGAGAGGGGACACCAGCAGGGGAGAGAGAGAGAGAGGGGACACCAGCAGCAGACAGAGAGTGAGAGGACACCAGCAGCAGACAGAGAGAGAGAGGGGGGGGGGGACACCAGCAGCAGACAGAGAGAGAGAGAGAGGGGGGACACCAGCAGTAGACAGAGAGAGAGGACACCATCAGCAGACAGAGAGAGAGAGAGAGAGAGAGGGAACACCAGCAGCAGACAGAGAGAGAGGGGACACCAGCAGCAGACAGAGGGAGAGAGAGAGGACACCAGCAGCAGACAGAGGGAGAGAGGACACCAGCAGCAGACAGAGAGAGAGAGAGAGAGGACACCAGCAGCAGACAGAGAGAGAGGACACCAGCAGCAGACAGAGAGAGAGGACACCAGCAGCAGACAGAGAGAGAGAGAGAGGGGGGGGGGACACCAGCAGCAGACAGAGAGAGAGAGAGAGAGAGGGGGGGGGGACACCAGCAGCAGAGAGAGAGAGGACACCAGCAGTAGACAGAGAGAGAGAGGACACCATCAGCAGACAGAGAGAGAGAGAGAGAGAGGGAACACCAGCAGCAGACAGAGGGAAAAAGAGAGGACACCAGCAGAGAGAGAGAGGACACCAGCAGCAGACAGAGAGAGAGAGGACACCAGCAGCAGACAGAGAGAGAGAGAGAGAGAGAGAGAGGACACCAGCAGCAGACAGAGAGAGAGGGGACACCAGCAGCAGAGAGAGAGAGAGAGAGGGGACACCAGCAGCAGACAGAGGGAAAAAGAGAGGACACCAGCAGAGAGAGAGAGGACACCAGCAGCAGACAGAGAGAGAGAGAGGACACCAGCAGCAGAGAGAGAGGACACCAGCAGCAGACAGAGAGAGAGAGAGAGAGAGGACACCAGCAGCAGACAGAGAGAGAGAGAGGACACCAGCAGCAGACAGAGAGAGAGAGAGAGGACACCAGCAGCAGACAGAGAGAGAGAGAGAGAGAGGACACCAGCAGCAGACAGAGAGAGAGAGAGAGAGGACACCAGCAGCAGACAGAGAGAGAGAGAGGACACCAGCAAGAGAGAGAGAGGACACCAGCAAGAGAGAGAGGTCACCAGCAAGAGAGAGAGAGGTCACCAACAAGAGAGAGAGAGAGGACACCAGCAAGAGAGAGAGAGGACACCAGCAGTAGACAGAGAGAGAGGACACCATCAGCAGACAGAGAGAGAGAGAGGGAACACCAGCAGCAGACAGAGAGAGAGGGGACACCAGCAGCAGAGAGAGAGGGGACACCAGCAGCAGACAGAGGGAGAGAGAGAGAACACCAGCAGCAGACAGAGAGAGAGAGAGAGGACACCAGCAGCAGACAGAGAGAGAGAGAGAGGACACCAGCAGCAGACAGAGAGAGAGAGAGGGGGGGGGACACCAGCAGCAGAGAGAGAGAGGACACCAGCAGTAGACAGAGAGAGAGGACACCATCAGCAGACACAGAGAGAGAGAGAGGGAACACCAGCAGCAGACAGAGAGAGAGGGGACACCAGCAGCAGCAGAGAGAGAGAGAGGGGACACCAGCAGCAGACAGAGGGAAAAAGAGAGGACACCAGCAGTAGACAGAGAGAGAGAGGACACCAGCAGCAGACAGAGAGAGAGAGAGGACACCAGCAGCAGAGAGAGAGAGAGAGGACACCAGCAGCAGACAGAGAGAGAGAGAGAGAGAGAGAGAGAGGACACCAGCAGCAGACAGAGAGAGAGAGGACACCGGCAGCAGACAGAGAGAGAGAGAGAGAGAGAGGACACCATCAGCAGACAGAGAGAGAGAGAGAAGGAACACCAGCAGCAGATAGAGAGAGAGAGAGGGGACACCAGCAGCAGAGAGAGAGAGAGGGGACACCAGCAGCAGACAGAGAGAGAGAGGGGGGACACCAGCAGCAGAGAGAGAGAGGACACCAGCAGTAGACAGAGAAAGAGGACACCATCAGCAGACAGAGAGAGAGGGGACACCAGCAGCAGAGAGAGAGAGAGAGAGGGGACACCAGCAGCAGACAGAGAGAGAGAGGGGGGGGGACACCAGCAGCAGACAGAGGGAGAGAGAGAGGACACCAGCAGTAGACAGAGAGAGAGAGGACACCAGCAGCAGACAGAGAGAGAGGACACCAACAGCAGACAGAGAGAGAGAGAGAGAGGACACCAGCAGCAGACAGAGAGAGAGAGAGAGAGAGAGAGGACACCAGCAGCAGACAGAGAGAGAGAGAGGACACCAGCAAGAGAGAGAGGTCACCAGCAAGAGAGAGAGAGGTCACTAACAAGAGAGAGAGAGAGGACATCAGCAAGAGAGAGAGAGGACACCAGCAGTAGACAGAGAGAGAGGACACCATCAGCAGACAGAGATAGAGAGAGAAGGAACACCAGCAGCAGATAGAGAGAGAGAGAGGGGACACCAGCAGCAGAGAGAGAGAGAGGGGACACCAGCAGCAGAGAGAGAGAGAGAGAGAGGGGACACCAGCAGCAGAGAGAGAGAGAGAAAGAAAGAGGGGACACCAGTAGCAGACAGAGAGTGAGAGGACACCAGCAGCAGACAGAGAAAGAGAGGGGGGGACACCAGCAGCAGACAGAGAGAGAGAGGGGGGACACCAGCAGCAGAGAGAGAGAGGACACCAGCAGTAGACAGAGAAAGAGGACACCATCAGCAGACAGAGAGAGAGGGGACACCAGCAGCAGAGAGAGAGAGAGAGAGGGGACACCAGCAGCAGACAGAGAGAGAGAGAGGGGGGACACCAGCAGCAGACAGAGGGAGAGAGAGAGGACACCAGCAGTAGACAGAAAGAGAGAGGACACCAGCAGCAGACAGAGAGAGAGGACACCAACAGCAGACAGAGAGAGAGAGAGGACACCAGCAGCAGACAGAGAGAGAGAGAGAGAGAGAGAGAGGACACCAGCAGCAGACAGAGAGAGAGAGAGAGGACACCAGCAGCAGAGAGAGAGAGAGAGAGAGAGAGAGAGAGAGAGAGAGGACACCAGCAGCAGACAGAGAGAGAGAGAGGACACCAGCAAGAGAGAGAGAGGACACCAGCAAGAGAGAGAGAGGTCACCAGCAAGAGAGAGAGAGGTCACCAACAAGAGAGAGAGAGAGGACACCAGCAAGAGAGAGAGAGGACACCAGCAGTAGACAGAGAGAGAGGACACCATCAGCAGACAGAGAGAGAGAGAGAGAGAGAGAAGGAACACCAGCAGCAGATAGAGAGAGAGAGAGGGGACACCAGCAGCAGAGAGAGAGAGGGGGGACACCAGCAGCAGAGAGAGAGAGAGAGAGAGAGAGAAAGAGGGGACACCAGTAGCAGACAGAGAGTGAGAGGACACCAGCAGCAGACAGAGAAAGAGAGGGGGGGACACCAGCAGCAGACAGAGAGAGAGAGGGGGGACACCAGCAGCAGAGAGAGAGAGGACACCAGCAGTAGACAGAGAAAGAGGACACCATCAGCAGACAGAGAGAGAGGGGACACCAGCAGCAGAGAGAGAGAGAGAGAGGGGACACCAGCAGCAGACAGAGAGAGAGAGAGGGGGGACACCAGCAGCAGACAGAGGGAGAGAGAGAGGACACCAGCAGTAGACAGAGAGAGAGAGGACACCAGCAGCAGACAGAGAGAGAGGACACCAACAGCAGACAGAGAGAGAGAGAGAGAGGACACCAGCAGCAGACAGAGAGAGAGAGAGAGGACACCAGCAGCAGACAGAGAGAGAGAGAGGACACCAGCAGCAGACAGAGAGAGAGAGAGAGGACACCAGCAGCAGACAGAGAGAGAGAGAGAGAGAGAGAGGACACCAGCAGCAGACAGAGAGAGAGAGAGGACACCAGCAAGAGAGAGAGAGGACACCAGCAAGAGAGAGAGGTCACCAACAAGAGAGAGAGAGAGGTCACCAACAAGAGAGAGAGAGAGGACACCAGCAAGAGAGAGAGAGGACACCAGCAGGAGACAGAGAGAGAAATAGGCCACTAGCAGCAGAGAGAGAGAGAGAGAAAGGCCACTAGCAGCAGAGAGAGAGAGAGGCCACCAGCAGCAGAGAGAGAGAGGCCACCAGCAGCAAAGAGAGAGAGGCCACTAGCAGCAGACAGAGAGAGAGAGAGAGAGAGGCCACCAGCAGCAGAGAGAAAGAGGCCACCAGCAGCAGACAGAAAGAGAGAGAGGACACCAGCAGCTATGGAAGCAGAAGACAGGAGCAGCAAGATGAGCTACCCAGTTTTCTGCACCGTCTGCCATAAGTATGATTACCTCCCCGTTTGGGAGGTGGTCTTATGTATGGACTCGGTGGGGAGAACTGGAGAGCCTGAAGAAACAAGTTAGACTCCTAGAGGGCAGAATACTGGAACTAGAAGCACTTCGAGAAGTGGAAGAGGAGGACAGAGATGCAGATAACGTCAAAACAGAGGAAAACCATTGAGGATGAAGTCTGGAAGCTGGAGAAGTTCAACGAGGAGGCATACAGGGAGGCCGTGGAAAACCACAACCAACAGTAGAACTATCAGCCAACAGATACACCTTCAGGGAGTGAGGATCGCCAGGAGAATAGCCACAAGGAAGAAATGGGTGACACAGCAGTGAGCTCTGGAAGCAGCGGAGCGAACCCGCAAGAAGATGAGTCCGGTGCAAGCCAATGCCAGAATGAGGGAAGATGGAAGTGCACGGAGGACACTGACCTAGGGCTGGAGAGATGGACTCACACCAGGGACACAGACCTGCGCCTAGAGAGGCAAGAAAAGATAGAGAGGACAGCAATCGTCATGGGAGACTCCATCATCAAACAAGTCGACAGCCACATAGCAGGAAGAAGGCAGGATCGGCTGGTGACCTGCCTACTGGGAACCAAGGTAGAAGACATAGTGAGCCGCATCGATACGATCATCAACAACGCGGAAGAGGAAGATACGGCGGTGGTGATCCATGTGGGAACTAACAACGTGAGCAACAGGAATTACAGCAGGGAAGTACTGAAGGACCAGTTCCGGAGCTAGGAAAGAAGCTGAAGACCAGAACGCAGAGGATAGTGTTCTCAGAGATCCTGCCGGTACCCAGGGCTGATGAGAAGAGGCAGACGGAGCTGCAAGCAGTCAATGCGTGGATACGACACTGATATGAGGAAGAAGTATTTCACTTTGTGCGCAACTGGACGACGTTTTGGGGGAAGAACAAGCTATTCAGGAAGGATGGACTCCACCTCAGCGGAGACGGAACGAGGCTTCTTGCAAGCAACATCAGGAGAGAGATTGAGAAGTTTTTAAACTAGGAAGAAGGGGGAAGCCAAAAGTCAATGGTTCGGGAATCAGTATACCCAGAGGATACTGTGCAAGAAGTTAGCGGGGAAGACTCAGCGGACAGGACAGAAATCCGGATGGATCTAATGGGATGCAAGAGGGAAGAAAGTGCAAGAAAGTAACATGCCTCAAACGCAGATATATATACACGAATGCAAGGAGTCTAAGGAACAAGATGAGTGAATTAGAAACTATGGCACAAAAAGAGAACCTTGACATCATCGGTATCACAGAAACATGGTGGAATGAGGAAAACGTCTGGGACACTGTGCTACCGGGATACAAGCTATACCGGAGAGACAGTGGATCAAAAAGGTGGGGGCATTGCCCTGTACATCAAAGAGGGAATAGAGTCTGACGGAGAGAACATGCCGGAAACAAAGAATAAGTTAGAATCTCAATGGGTCAAAATTCCCAGAACAAATGGAACGGAAATGAAGATCGGCATCTACTACCGACCCCCAGGGCAGTCCGAAGAAATTGATGAAGAAATGATGACTAAGATTAAACACAACTTCAAAGGAGGAAATGCAGTTATCATGAGTGACTTCAATTATCCGGGGATAGACTGAAACCTAGGCACCTCCGGCTGCAGTAGGGAAACCAACTTCCTGGATGCAGTGGGCGATTGCTTCCTGGAACAACTTGTCAAGGAAAACACGAGAGGAAATGCAATTCTGGACTTACTTCAAAATGCACTACGAGGATCGGCGCAAGATGTAGAAGTAGAAGGGACGCTGGGAAGCAGTGATCATAATATGATCTGCTTCAACCAGGACACAGGGATGAAACAATGATCCAGAACGACAGCCATGGCGCTGAACTTCCGAAAAGGGAATTACGAAGGGATGAGACTCATGGTAGGGAAGAAGATTAAGAAAAGGATAGGTGCTGTAAAAATGCTAGAGCATGCATGGTCCCTTTTCAAGGATACAGTCACCGAGGCGCAAAATTTATATATACCACATATCGAGAAGGGATCCAAGAGAAAAAGGAACAAGGAACCGGCGTGGCTCACTGTAGCAGTGAAAAAAGCGATCAGAGACAAGAAGATTTCTTTTATAGTATGGAAAAGGTCAAAAACGGACAAAAACTAGAAAAAGCACAAGCAACATCAATGCAGGTGCCATAAGGTGGTAAGAGGGGCCAAAAGGGACTACGAGGAAAAGATTGCCAAGGAGGCGAAAAACTTCAAGTCATTCTTTCAATATATTAAGGGAAAACGACCTGCGAAGGAAGTGGTGGGGGCCGTTGGATGACTATGGAATAAAGGAAGTGCTAAAGGAGGACAAAGCCATAGCCGACAAACTGAACACGTTTTTTGCATCTGTATTTACAGAACAGGATATACGCAACATACCGGAGGCTGACAGGCTATACTTAGAAAAGAAGACGGGAAACTGACTGGGTTGACGTTCAGTCTAGAAGAGGTATGCAGGCAGATTGACAGGCTTAAAAATGACAAATCTCCGGGACCGGATGGCATCCATCCGAGGGTAATCAAGGAACTGAAAGGGGTTATAGCTGATCTGCTTCAAATAATAACCAATCTGTCGATCAAATCTGCAAGGATCCCGTAAGACTGGAAAGTGGTGAATGTTACACCGATCTTCAAAAAAGGTTTGAGGGGAGATCCAGGAAACTACAGGCCAATAAGTCTGACCTCGGTACCGGGAAAGATGGTAGAGGTGTTGATAAAGGATCGCATCGTTGACCACCTTGACGGACACAATCTAATGAGGACCAGTTAGCACGGTTTTAGATCGTGTATGACGAACTTGCTGCACTTCTTTGAGGGAATAAACAGACAGATAGACAAGGGCGACCTGGTCGACATTGTATATTTGGATTTTCAGAAGGCGTTTCACAAAGTTCCGCATGAACGACTGCTTCGGAAAATTGTGAGCCATGGAATCGAGGGTGAAATACTCACGTGGATTTAAAACTGGCTGGAGCATAGGAAACAGAGAGTGGGGGTAAATGGCCAATACTCGGACTGGAAGAGCGTCACCAGTGGGGTGCCGCAGGGTTCGGTGCTTGGACCCATGTTCTTCAACATCTTTATAAACAGTCTGGACATTGGTACGACGAGTGAGGTGATTAAATTTGCAGACGATACAAAGTTATTCAGAGTAGTGAAGACATTAGGGGGATTGAGAAAATCTGCAACGTGACATAATCAGGCTCGAGGAATGGCATCAACATGGCAGATGAGGTTCAACATGGATAAGTGTAAAGTGTTGCATGTAGGTAATAAAAATCTCATGCACGAATACAGGATGTCAAAGGTGGTACTTGGAGAGACCTCCCAGGAAAGAGACTTGGGAGTTATGATCGACAAGTCGATGAAGCCATCCACATAATGTGCAGCGGCGGCGAAAAGGGCGAACAGAATGCTAGGAATGATAAAGGAAGGGATCACGAACAGATCGGAGAAGGTTATCATGCCGCTGTACCGGGCCATGGTGCGCCCTTACCTGGAGTACTGCGTCTAGCACTGGTCGCCGTACATGAAGAAGGACACGGTACTACTCGAAAGGGTCCAGAAAAGAGCGACTAAGATGGTTAAGGGGCTGGAGGAGTTGTCGTACAGTGAAAGATTAGAGAAACTGGGCCTTTTCTCCCTCGAACAGAGGAGATTGAGAGGGGACATGATCGAAACATTCAAGATACTGAAGGGAATAGACTTAGTAGCTAAGGACAAGTTGTTCACCCTCTCCAAGGTAGAGAGAACGAGAGGGTACTCTCTAAAATTGAAAGGGAATAGATTCCATACGAACGTAAGGAAGTTCTTCTTAACCCAGAGAGTGGTAGAAAACTGAAACACTCTTCCGGAGTCTGTCATAGGGGAAAACACCCTCCAGGGATTCAAGACAAAGTTAGAAAAATTCCTGCTGAACAAGGACATACGCTGGTAGGATAAGTCTCAGTTAGGGTGCTGGTCTTTGACCACAGGGCCACTGCGTGAGCGGAATGCTGGGCATGATGAACCACTAGTCTGACCCAGCAGCGGCAATTCTTATGTTCTTATATAATATGTATGAGATGGATCTGCATTCACTACCTCCTTGAAATGCAAATCTATCTCTTGCATATTTATTGTGGATATCCTGAAAACCTGATCTAGCTCCGGCTCTCGAGGACTGGAATTGCCTACCCCTGTCCTAGACAAACTTGGTACATACGATTCTTCAAGAAACCCCTAAACCAATTCTGAATCTGCCCTGATATATTACCCCAAAGTCTTCCTCTGGAAAAGCCACATGCCTTGTTGAGAAAGGGAACCAAAGAGCAGCTGCCCTCAATTCCTCTAGGAATAGTCTTTTATCCATAAAATTTACACCATGTGACCATATGGAAATTCCCCAAAATTCATATATACAGTCATGTGAAAAAATAGGACATCCCCGTGAAATTGTCAGTTCTTTCTTAGGAAAGTTCACGTCGATGTCAAATCTTTTTTTTTATTTATCTCTGGAAAAGAAAGTGATGTAATTGCAGATAAACAACAAAGATTTTCCTTGATTTACTCATGAAACAAAAGATATCCACAAAAATGTGTATTCTAACTGAGGAAAAATTAGGACATCCTACACCCTAATAGCTAGTGTTACCCCCTTTGGCTGAAATAACTGCAGTGAAACGCTTCTTGTAACCATCTACCAGTCTCTGACATCAGTCTGAGGAAAGTTTGGCCCACTCCTCAATGCAGAATTCTTTCAGCTAAACTAAAACTTAGCTTTATATACTGGGTCTTCAGCCAGAAAGGAGCTCGACTCGGTTAACGGTAACTAAAAAAATACTTTAAAATGTAACCATCAGAAAATATTAATATGTGAGATGTTTGAGGGTTTCTTGTATGTACAGCCCGTTTCAAATCACCCCACAGCATCGCAATGGGATTAAAATCAGGGCTTTGACTCAGCCACTCCAGGACTCTCCATTTCTTAGTTTTCAGCCAGTCCTTGGTGGATTTACTGGTATGTTTTGGGTCATTGTGATGCAGGGTCCAGTTCTGTATCGGCTTTAATTTTCTTACTGATGGTCTCACATATTCCTCAAGGATATGTGGGGGTATCCTAATTTATTCTTCAGTTAGAATCTTTTGTTTCATGAGTAAATCAAAGAAAATTTTGTTGTTTACCTGCAATTACAACTCTTTCTTTTCCAGAGATAAATTTAAAAAAGAACTGGATATTTCATGGGATGTCCTAATTTTTTCACATGACTGTATATGGCAAGACAGATCGGGTGGGGTGTACTGGAGTTAGCTGTTGCGGCATCCCCAGTCATGGGGCGGTATAGTGGTGCCAGACAGACTTCTACGGTCTCCGTCCCATATGTGGCAAAAACGATTAAGAGCAATTATATACTACACTAGTCTTTAAGCCCGTTACATTAACAGGTGCTAGAATAAATGTGAGTGTGTGTGTGTGTGTGTCTTTCTTTCTGTCTCCCTCTTTCCTCGGCTGTCCACCACCACCACCCCTTGCCTGCTCCCCCTGTCCAGCAGTAGCGCTTCTCCCTTCCTTTTACCTCCCCCGTGTCCAACAGCACCCCTTCCCTGCTCCCCCTGTCCAGCAGCAGCCCTTCTCCCTTCGTTTTACCTCCCCCCTGTCCAGCAGCACCTCTTCCCTGCTCCCCCTATCCAGCAGCAGCCCTTCTCCCTTCGTTTTACCTCCCCCCTGTCCAGCAGCACCCCTTCACTGCTCCCCCTGTCCAGCAGCAGCCCTTCTCCCTTGGTTTAACCCTCCCCCCTGTCCAGCAGCACCTCTTCCCTGCTCCCCCTGTCCAGCATTAAGCCTTCTCCCTTCCTTTTACATCCCCCTTGTCCATCAACACCTCTTATCTGATCCCCCTGTCCATCAGTAGGCCTTCTCCTTTCCCTGATCCCTCTGTCCAGCATCCGCTGTCCCAGGCAGCCTCGGGGCTTTTGCTAGGCCAGCCCACCTCGCATTATCAAAGTGGGCCGGCCTAGCAAATGCCCTGCGGCTACTGCGTTTGCTGGTCCAGGGGTGAGAAGAGGCGTCCCGGCAGCAGCAACAGCGCTCAAATCGCTGCACACTCTGCAAGCTGCTCCATGGGCCGCAAGCCGTCTCACGCGCCTGAAATCAAATTAGGCACAGAGGCACACATCACGCTGTCAGGGAACAAGGCGTTGTAAGTGCGCATGCGCGCTTAGGGTTTTATTATAGAAGATTCAAATCATCTGAGTACAGGTCTTCATGAGCATATTTTTCCTTAGGAAGTTGATGTCACTTATGTTCATACTTGCTGCACAAGTGAGGTCTGTTTTTAACTTTACCTGTCCTAAGAATAAACCTTATTGTTTATTTTGTTCAACCAGGAACCCCTTTTAATGGTTTGTAGAAGAGAAGAACATAAATAGGCAGCTTCAATAAAACATTTGTTATAGCATTAGTAAATTAAGGCTGAAGAATTTATTTCAGTTGATGTTGGTTTTCTTAATTTCATTTTCCAAACTCATGTTCTTCGTTTTTAGTTGTATATTTGAACCAGAAGGTAATGCTTGCAGTTTAACAGACAGCACAGCAGAAGAACATGTCATGGCTTTGGTGGAGCATGCTGCAGATGAAGCTCGAGACAGGATCAACCAATATCTCCCTAATAGCCAGGTATGTTTTAATTAAAAAGTGTTCTTATTATTTGAACTGTATAAGGCTCTTTAGTCCTTCAAACCTCCAGTTTGTATGGTTTTTAGATCTACCTAAATAATGTGTTAACTAGAATTTTAGACCAAAGGTATGGTCGATATCATACCCAAAAATTCCAAAACATATATGCTCTTGAGGACTTGAACTGCCTACATAGTTAATGCCTAGTTTTTGTTTTATTGTAGACCCAAGATGCATCTTGAAATACAGTATAATAATATTAAGGAGCAAATTTTAGATGTCTCATGCACTATTTGCAAGTATAAATAATGGATTTATTCATGCAGATTGGAATAGAGGCACATAGAGTAGTTTTATGTAGCATTTTCTTTAGGCTGTTTTACATTTGGAAGAGGCCTTTTATAAAATTGTACATCTCCATGCATGTGTAAAAAGTAGGCAAATGGAAAAAACACATACTTTAACACAGTCTGGGCATACATTTTTCCAGGGTGTTGTTTGGGTGATATGGAGGTAGAGTTGCAGTGACCTTGCATATTTTATAAAATACATAGATATGATCTTAGAGTAAACGCACTGTTTTCAGAACAGGCGTAAATGTGTGCATGGGTGTTGGTCCTGGGAACCTGTTTTATAAAAACAGGTACCCATGCTGTCTTTATGAAATAGTCTTAAAATAGGTGCCTTTTATAAAATTACCCTCCAAGAAAATTGAATACAGGGATTCTTCATAAATTCTTTGTACAGAATGAAGATTAAATTTGGGTGATCTTTTGCAGTTTGTGTATTTTGTATCTGAAAACATTAATACATGCATGTGTTTTATACACAGCCTGATAATGTGAATTATGTCAGAAGAATTGCCATTCTTAATCAGACTAAAGGTACACTTAGTTAAGCATTCTATTTCTAACAGTGGCCAGTCCAGGTTATAATACCTGGCAGGATCCCTATAAAGTAGTTAGATTCTATGCTATTTACTCCGAAAATAAGCAGTGGCTTTCCCCAGGTCTGCCTTAACAGTTTATGGACTTTTTGTCTTTCAGGGGTTGGTTTTTGGGTTTTTTTTAACACACCTATGCTAAATACTTTTACCACATCCTCTAACAGTGAGTTACAGACCTTTATTCACTGAAGGAAAAAAATATTTTCTTTGAGAATAAACTGGATACTTTTGTAGGAGATTGATCAGTTCCTACAAATGTATCCTTTATGATATGGCTTTCTACACCTGTGTTAACTATAGGGCTCCTGTTCTATATTACTTTCTGACAGATCTCACTTGTGAGTTCCTGAATGCTATATTTTTGCATATTTACAGTTTCTGGTGCAAAAGGTAGATCAGTCTTGACCAGTAGGTTGTTTTCCTCTCTATGAGTTGTATAGAAGACTTCATCTAACATTTTCAGCTCTGCCTACTTATTCACTGGGCTGTGATGTAACTTCTCAGTCTTTTCTTCTACTGCAAGTTGCAAGATGTCTTTTTGATCTGCTCTGAGTGTACATAATTATTTTTGGATTTTTATCCAGATTTGAAGGCTTTGCAGTGCTTAAGAGGTTCCTTGCATCCCTGGGGCAGCTCTGCCTGGGAAAAGACACAGACTCTCTGAGTAGAAGTCTGTAGCTAACAGGGCTCGGCACTATCTGCAGGTGCCGAGATTGATGGTGGCGACCATAGAGGTATTCATTGAGCAAAAGCTCATCTTTTCCCTCTTCAAAAAATACTACTGTCCCACTGGTCTCCATAGGCAGATTGTCTGAAGAAGCCACTAACCTGGTGGTGGAGTTGCGTTGAAGTTTACGTCAGTGGCTTCGGCCAGAGTCAAGAAAAAGGCTTGCCTCTCCACTTATCCTCTTGGGTGATCCTGATGTCAGATACCAGCCTTTATGGCTGGGAAGGTCATTGTCATTACCTGTTCAGGGCTACTGGTCGACTCCATAGAGGAACAACAGCTTAGAGACGCAAACCGTTTGACTGGCCCTACAACCGTTGGCGAACACCCTGGATAGCAAAGTGTTGGGGTTTTCTCGGACAATGCCACCACGGTGGCCTTTGTCCATGACATGTGCATTTCAACTATTGCAGCCTGAAGACTCCAGCCCCAGGGGAGTAGTCTCCGTCTCAGAGAGCTTTCAACAGCATTGTGAGCCCAGTCCCAGCGAAGTAATCTCCATCTCGGAGCACTTTCGACAGCATTGTGCGCTTTTGGGGGCACTCAACATTCAATTTTCTGAAGTTGGCAATTCCCCCCCTAAATCAGCAGTGCCAAGAGAAAGGGCTATTGTGCATTTTTCTGCGTGATCCATGGTGGGCTGAGCCATGTGAAGGTTAGCGAACCATCCGGGGTTGGAAATACTGGTTGCTCCAGACTGGCCGCATTGACTGTGGTATGTGAATCTGGTTTGCCTATAGAGAGGCAAGTGGCTCAAACTGCCACTGCACCCAACTCTTCTTTCACAGGGTCCAGTTACCCTAGATCAGGGGTAGGCAATTCTGGTCCTTGAGAGCCAGAGCCAGGTCAGGTTTTCAGGATATTCACAATAAATATGCATGAGATAGATTTGAGTTTTGTTGTGATTTTTGAATGCTGAACTGAATCTATTATTACTATGATTCCTATTTCTCAGGCTCTATAATAAATACTAACAACAAAGAGGCACAACCAGTCACAACAGGGTTTGGATGGGGGACGCCCAGGGTAAGCTACAATCCTAGCCTACAAACTCCACTTAAGAATTAAAGGGCGCTCTCAGTGTGAACCATCAGCAATGGGAGCAGAAGCTCCGATACTTCACTTCTGGGTTGAGGCGGGAAGCCTCCACCACCACACCATCATTGAGCCCCCTAAGTGTATATAATGAAAAACACCTGCAATAAGGCCCTAAATAAATAATACAATCTAAGCAACCCCGTGAGCAAATCAAACTCAAACGGTGGGATTATAACCTGAGCGACCCCCACACAAACCCTGCCAGCCGAAACCCGCCAAGCTAGAAATAAAGCAATAAAGAACAATATCAACAAATGCTCAAATACAATCACAAATAATACTTATCTGAACCAAACTACCACGAATGAAAATGCCAGGAGCCAAAGTTCAACCACGCTGGTTTCGGGGAGGAGCCCTTCTTCAGGAACCTAGCCCCCGACCAAAAACCAAAAACAAAGAAAAAATGCAAAAACGCGAAGCGGGACGGCTGGAGCCGCTTCGCGTTTTTGCATTTTTTCTTTGTTTTTGGTTTTTGGTCGGGGGCTAGGTTCCTGAAGAAGGGCTCCTCCCCGAAACCAGCGTGGTTGAACTTTGGCTCCTGGCGTTTTCATTCGTGGTAGTTTGGTTCAGATAAGTATTATTTGTGATTGTATTTGAGCATTTGTTGATATTGTTCTTTATTGCTTTATTTCTAGCTTGGCGGGTTTCGGCTGGCAGGGTTTGTGTGGGGGTCGCTCAGGTTATAATCCCACCGTTTGAGTTTGATTTGCTCACGGGGTTGCTTAGATTGTATTATTTATTTAGGGCCTTATTGCAGGTGTTTTTCATTATATACACATAGGGGGCTCAATGATGGTGTGGTGGTGGAGGCTTCCCGCCTCAACCCAGAAGTGAAGTATCGGAGCTTCTGCTCCCATTGCTGATGGTTCACACTGAGAGCGCCCTTTAATTCTTAAGTGGAGTTTGTAGGCTAGGATTGTAGCTTACCCTGGGCGTCCCCCATCCAAACCCTGTTGTGACTGGTTGTGCCTCTTTGTTGTTACTATTTTAGGATTTTTGGCATACATATTGAGTGTAGTGTTGTGTCTATAATAAATACGCCAGAACCTTCTGCTGCCTAGACCACTGCCCATCCACCATCATGAGAGCAGCCCCCACCCTCCTCAAGGCCATGCTCTTCGACTGGATCGCTCATCTAATGGCAAACGGCAAATTCCCAACCCACCTTGGCCACATCCTCTTCTCGCCCATTGTAAAGAACCAGAAAGACCCCATATCAACAACATCCAACCACAGACCAGTAGCCAACATCCCCTTCTTCACCAAACTGATGGAAGGTCTGATCAACACTGCCCTCACAAACTACCTAGATACATTTTCAATACTTCACGAATTCTAGTCAGGATTCCACTCACACCACAGCACCGAAACAGACTTAGCCTCCATCATAGATCACATCGCACAATGACTCAGCTCAGGGAAACACGCACTAATACTCCAATTAGACCTTAGCAGCGCCTTTGACTTGGTGGTCCATGACATTCTACTCAACCGTCTAGATGCCATAGGTATCTCAGACCACGTACTCAACTGGTTTAGAGGCTTCCTAAAAAACCTATCCTACCAAGTCATCAGCGAGCAAACCTACTCCCAGGCTTGGACCAACCCCTTTGGAAACGCTTCCATTTATCCCCCACCCTATTTAACCCAGGAACTATCCAAACTGAACCTTCAATCATACATCTACACGGATGACATTACAATCATCGTTCCCATCTCTACACTGGCAACTGAAACCAGACACTTCTTCTCATCAATCATCAACCAAGTAGAACAATGGTCAACAAACTCCAAACTAAAGCTAAACCTAGAAAAGACCAAGATATTTATGGCCTCCCCAACAAACAAGCTAACCAAATCAGCTATCAACCTAAATGGAAGGAACTTCCCAATTAGCCCTACCATCAAAATCCTAGGAGTCACCCTAGATCATCAACTTGAAGCCCATACCAACATCCTAGTTAAAAAATGCTTCCACTTACTATGGAAACTACACACACTAAAATCATACTTCGATTTCACATCATTCAGACTGTTGGTCCAGTCTCTGGTCCTGAGCTCACTGGACTACTGCAACATAATCTACCTAGTATCTCACAAAAAAACCATCAAGAAACTGAGACTTATCTGTTCACTGGCTACCTATCAAGGCCAAAATAATCTTCAAATTTGGTTGCCTCTGCTTTAAGACTTTTTTCGGCACTGCCCCCACCTACCTCTTGAAACACTTCACCCTACAGAACACACTCCGCTTCTCTTGCAGAACATTATTGTTCACATTTCCTTTTCCCAAAGGATGCAAATTCAAAAGATTCCTCAACAGGACACTCTCCTTTCAAGCAGGGATCTGCAACAACACCTTAAGCAACCTAATCCTGAACGCACTAACATATTCATTCGGAAAATCACTAAAAACCCACTTATTTGACAAATTTATCTGATCCTTCAATTCTGCTCAACACCTACCTCGTCTTACATGTTCCTTCCTCCTACCCTATACCTCCTGTCACTTAACTGTCTTCTTCACCTTCCCAAATCTAACTGATGTTACCCCGCTGTCCTTACAGCACCTCTTGTTGTACACCATCTTGAACTGAAAAGGTATGACGGGATATAAATAAAGCTATTATTATTACTGAGAGAGCAGTGAATAAACTGTATAAAGAATTGCACCAGTGCATACCAGGCTACTAAACAACCTTGCTCAGCTGAGGTTTGTGTGCACTGGGCCAGGTCACTTGCATCCAGCTTGGCTGCGCCCAGTCACAAGATATATAGATATATATTCTGCCCACTAGGGTCACTTGTGGTCTTCAGTACTTCAAAGGGAGCCGTCTAGTGGATTACACTAACCCCTCAGCTCTCAGTTTGGCATGTTGTAAATCACTAAGGTGTCTTTACTGCAGGCACAGTTTTAATATATTGTCTATGCAGCTGTTATAATCTTTTTTTCTTTTCTTGATGAGCTACTCCTGTCCTGTCGCATTCCAGGATAGTATAAGCAGTCTATTCATTGTCATTATTTTTAGAGAATATATCCCAGGCCTAAAGATATCCATTCACACTCCTCATGAATCCAAGTTCACCACTTTGCGCACACAAACACTACTGTCTTATACATCACAATATTGCATCTCTCAACACTCATCACACTCAGTACTATCCCCATATTGTCTAGTTGAGCCTCATTACAATAGGACAAAGAATCCAAAGTTTCTCAGCATATAAATATTTAAGCCTCCTGAGAGGTTCTCCCAAATACCCCCACCACCCAGCTCCCCCCAATCTCCAAATAAACTGTAACTCAAATCAAAAAATAGAAAATCCTCATCCAACACTGCTCTCAACTTGGAGAAGTAGTAGTAACACCACACCAGTTAAAAATAGGTATGTTGTCTACTTACAAAGAGCTGATAGGATATAAGTAGTATACTTTGACACTACATCCTTCAGGTTACTGGTGCAATCGCTGATCCTATCCACCCTGGACTACTGCAACATCGTCTACCTGGGTATCCCACAAAAAACATTTTTAAAAAACTGAGATTAGTACAAAACACTGCAGTTCGCTTAATCTTCGGACTACGAAAACAAGACCACACCAGCCCATATTACAAAAAACTGCACTGGCTACCAATGGAAGCGCGAATACAGTTCAAATTTGTATGCATCTGCTTCAAGCAAATCTGGGGCCTAGCACCTCCCTATCTGCAAGCACACTTTGCTCTACACAACCCCACACGAACAACCAGAAACAAAAACATCTACGCCTATCCTAAAATCACTGGCTGCAAATACAAATCCTACCTTGACAGAACCTTCATGTTCCAAGCTAACAACAATCCTAGCTGGGAAACTACATAAATAAAACCAGATAGACCTACAATGCATTCCGAAAATCAATCAAAACCACTCAGTTTGACAAATTCATCACCTAAATAGACCATTCTGTGCTCTCTACGCTTTTCCCCCTTCAAACCCTAAGTAATCTTCAGACAATTGCTACCCCCTCTCACTTTCCTCCCCCTTTTTCACCCCTCTTACTTTCCCTCTCCTACAATCCTTTTCTTCTGTAACATTCCCCTCATGCATTTGTAATTCGCTGAATGTCCAGCCTTCTTTCGATGTGAACTGCCTAGAAGTCGACTGACTATGGTGGTATAGAAAAATAAAGTTATTATTATTATCTAATATAATAAAGCCCTAAGCGCGCATGCGCACTCACACCTGCGTGCTCCCGTTTTCTGTGCGCTGTAGGGCACCGCTGGTGGGAGTGCGCATGCGCGAGAATCCCCCGAAGCAGATGTTGGCCGCCGTGGCTGTCGGCGGCTGCAGGCCACGGTGGCGGCTGCAGGCCGCAGCGGTGGCTGTCGGCTGAAGGCAGCTGAAGGCCAAGTGATACTCTGTTGACATGGAAATATGGCCAATGTGCTCCGGATGGTTGCTCTGACATTCCTCCAAGCCTGTAGGTAACTGCCCCCTTTCCCAATCCTACCACGATAGGATGACTGTGACCAAAGAATAGCAATCTTAAGAGCTGGACTAGCTCTCGCCCTTGCCCCGCACTTCCCCAGCTGTCTTTCATTGGCTCCCCAGTCCTATTTGCTCAGAGTCATTTCAGTTAAACGATAATAAATAAATAAAAGAGCTAAAACCAAAAAATGTAAATGCAAAGAAAGCGGAAGCTATCCCAGAGCAAACTAACGTGCTAGCTCTATTAACCATTATACTTTACCCATGCCAAAATCACTAAACAAAACAGGTTGTGTAAACTCAACAATGGGGGCAAAAATAAAAAAATACCCCCTCCATTTATATGAAAAATTCACAAGTAAATTAAAATTCCATGCTTTACTCCTGGTGGAATTCTGCGCAACTGTGCAGTGCAGAATTTGCACAGAATTTCCCATCCACATAGAATTCTGCACAAGGTATGCAGAATTCCGTGCAGACCACAGAAGGGAGGAGGGTTGAATTTGGACAGGAAGGGAGGAAAAGGGGGTGCGTTGGCACAGGAAGGGAATGGAGAGACAGGAACATTGGTTTGTTAAGTATGTCTTGGGGAAGAACAGAAGGGGACAGGAAAGAGAAATGGTAGGACCACTGCTGCTTTGGGACACTGAGGGAGGAAAAGTTGCTACGTCAGGACTGCTGCTTCCGCCTCGGGTAAGTAAAGACCCTGTCAGGAGGGCCAAAAGGGTACAAAGGAAATGGTGAAAGGTGAGGTGGTGGGACTGGGATCAGTGGGAGGCAGGATCCGGGCATGATAGAGGCGGGGCATGGGTGGGGTCAGAGTCAGGGTCAGGGTATAGGTGTCGCTATTCTAGCACACGTTACTGTAAGGAATGTAACGGACTAAAATACTAGTTATTATTATAAATGGTATATTAATAACTAAAAAATAAAGATTAAAAAAAGAGATCTCATCAGTACTGTTGGCCCCATCAATATAAAAACACAAGCCAGTGCAAACTAGAGTCTGGTCTACTATGTGCATAGCACTTGCATCCAGTGCTATTCTCTGATTCTGTCAGGTTTTCTGTTAGTGTTCTCCAAAGAATTGATGAAGGATTGAACCCCCTCTTGCGATATTAAACCAATGCACTGAGCCTAAAATGGGAGACCTTTAACTTTGCCAGGAAAAGCAATTTGAAGCAGATGTTGCGATTTATTGGCCACTATTGTCAAAATGTCCTGGAAAATCAATATTTTACAGTTCTCATAGTGGAGGTTTTTACAGTAGGCCTAAGGTACTGCTTTCTTCTGCTTATGGTTAAGACAGTGCAGAATTACTGCTCTCAGCTTTGCTGTATCAGGCTTTGATTGTCTCAATCCATAGGCACATTCAGTTTGTAACTGATGCATAACTGTGCAAAACCCAGCCCTCGTGGTAACTAAGTTTCCAACTAGACTATAGGGAGTAGTGCTGCCTGATTCAGGACAAAAAAATTTGATTCGATTCAGCAGCCGTGTGGAGAGGAGCAGCGGAGCGGAGGAAGCAGAGGAAGCGCAAGTGAGCAGCCGGTGGGGAGAAGCCGGGAAGATAAGGAGAGAGCTACCAGCGGCGGCGGAGAGGAGCGGGTAACGGCGAGAGGAAGCTCCGCCCACCCCCTCCGCATCATCAGCGTCATCGACCCGACTCCCCCTTAACAGGAAGGGAGCCAGGGCACAAAGGCCACTTCAGCAGCCGCGTGGAGAGGAGCAGCGGAGCGGAGGAAACAGAGGAAGCGCAAGTGAGCAGCCTGTGGGGAGAAGCCGGGAAGATCAGGAGAGAGCTACCAGCGGCGGCGGAGAGGAGCGGGTAACGGCGAGAGGAAGCTCCGCCCACCCCCTCCGCATCATCAGCGTCATCGACCCGACTCCCCCTTAACAGGAAGGGAGCCAGGGCGCGAAGGCCACTTCAGCAGCCGCGTGGAGAGGAGCAGCGGAGCGGAGGAAACAGAGGAAGCGCAAGTGATCAGCCGGTGGGGAGAAGCCGGGAAGATCAGGAGAGAGCTACCAGCGGCGGCGGAGAGGAGCAGGTAGCGGAGAGAGGAAGCTCCGCCCACCCCCTCCGCATCATCAGCATCATCGACCCGACTCCCCCTTAACAGGAAGGGAGCCAACGGCGCGCAGCCGTTCAGCGCGCGGTGAAGGTGAGCGGCAAAGGTGCTCGCCTTAGCGAGTGCGCCTTTGCGAAGGAGCCTTAAGAAGGAGACAGGAAGTTAGGTCGCCCAAAAGAAAGACCAAAAGCATAAGTTACAAGGCTTTTCTTACCTAGCCACACAGTAGGGAACACTTCTTGCACACCACACACCTAGAACAAGCACTCACCTAAAACACCCAAAGCACAGCAGCACCAACAAACTCACTACTAACAAGAAGACAACAACAGGAAGTCGGGTCACACACAACCGACAGAAACAGAAGGTTCACATACAGCTCAGACTTCAGAAGGGAAATGATCGCCCATGGTACCCAGAAGATGGGCTTTCCAGTCTTCTGCACTGGCTGCAATATGTATGACTACCTCCCCTCGGGGACTAGGGCATAAGTTTGCAGTCGGTGCAGAGAGCTGGATAGCCTGAAACAACAAGTCCGTATGCTGGAAGGAACAGTGAGAGAACTGGAAGAACTCCTCACCTGTAAAGAAGAACCCAGCAAGCAGGAGAAGTTGCTTGTGACGTCCAGTGCCAGCGAAGAGATCGAGGAACTTGAGAAATTCATCGAGGAAACCCACCAGCAACATGTGGAGGTCCCAGGGTTGGAGAGCTGTACCCGAACTACCCAAGAAGAAGGCCATGGTGAGATGGGTGGAGATACCACTACAATTGATGAAGAGTCGGAAGCGGAGGTTGGGGATGTGTCACAGAAGAAAGAAGACAGGACCTACACCATGGACGTGGACTTGCGACCCCCAAGAAATCCTCGAATAGAGAAGATAGGGATCATCGTTGGAGATTCCATTATACGCAATGTAGACAGCCACATCACAGGAGGAAGAGAAGACAGACTGGTCACCTGCCTGCCCGGAGCAAGAGTGAAGGATGTGGCCAGCAGGATCATCAGGATCATAGACAGCGCAGGAGGGGAAGACACTGCTGTACTTATCCACGTGGGAACCAACGACGTGAGCGAACGGAAGTATGATAGGGAGGAAATGAAGAACCGGCTCCGCTCACTTGGAAGAAAACTGAAGGTCAGGGAGGTGACAGTGGCATGTTCTGAGATCCTCCCGGAACCGAGAGCAGATGCGAAGAGGCAAGATGAACTGCGAGAAATCAACGCCTGGATGAGACGATGGTGCGAGGAAGAAGGCTTTGACTTCGTGCGCAACTGGACGACATTCTGGGGAAGGAGCAGGTACTATAGGAAGGACGGACTACACCTCACCAAAGAAGGGGCGAGAATATTGGCTGGAAACATGAAGAAGATCATTGAGAAGACTTTAAACTGAAGATCAGGGGAGAGCGGACAGTCGACAACCAGTCAATGGCCCGGACAGCAGGAAATAAGGACATCCGCTCAGATGAAGGGGAAGAACTTGCAGCAAATGAGGGAGACAACAATGGAGCACAAATAGAGCACAAATAGATGAAAGATACAATAAGGACTGTGAAGCCCAGAAAGTCCAAGAAAGCAGCACAAAGGGAGCTTAAATGTATGTACACGAATGCCAGAGGCCTGAGAAATAAAATGGGGGAGTTGGAAACACTAACAAGATGCGAAGAAATGGATATCATTGGCATAACAGAAACATGGTGGAACGAGGAAAATGAATGGGATACAGTACTGCAGGGATACAAGCTTTACAGAAGAGACAGAACAGGGCAGAAAGGGAGAGGCATTGCCCTATATGTCCAGGAAGGAGTAGAATCTACTGGAGAAGGGAAGGCGGAGGAGAAAAAGAAACTGGAGTCCCTCTGGGTAAAGATCCCCAGACAGAACGGAGCAGACACAAAAATAGGTCTCTACTATCGACCCCCAGGTCAGACGGAAGAAACAGACTCTGAGATGATAGAAGAAATAAGACATGAATGTAGGATGGGCAATGTAACGATCATGGGAGACTTCAATTTCCCAGGAATAGACTGGAACCTAGTTACCTCAAGCTGCGGCAAAGAATTAAAGTTCCTGGAAATGATGGGTGACTGCTTCCTAGAACAAATGGTAGGAGAACCGACAAAAGGAAACGCCACCTGGCATAACTGGGCAAACAAAAGAAGTAGAAGTCACGGTCCCGCTGGGGACGAGCGATCACAGTATGATCTACTTTAAACTCGACATCGGGAAGGGGAAGCGAACAAAGACCCTAACCACGACCTTTAACTTTAAAAAAGGAAGATACGATAACATGAGAGCCATGGTAAGAAAACGGATCAAGAAAAGGATAGCCGAAATCGAAACAGTAGAGCAAGCATGGTCCCTACTAAAAAATACTATCACCGAAGCACAGAATCTATACAACCCGCAGATAGCCAAAGGAAGGAAAATTAAAGCCAAAAGAGAACCAGCTTGGCTAACCAAAGAGGTGAAGGATGCAGTTGGGGAAAAGAAGGACTCATTTAAAAAATGGAAATGCGAGAAAACAACTGAGGCTTGGAACAGTCACAAAGACTACCAGAAGAAGTGCCACAAGGCTGTGAGAGAAGCCAAAAGGGCCTATGAGGAAAAGATAGCCAAAGAGGCCAAAAACTTCAAACTCTTTTTTAGATATGTTAAAGGGAAGAAACCTACAAAGGAGACAGTGGGCCCTCTCGACGACCAAGGAAGAAAAGGATACATCAAAGAGGACAAACAGATTGCAGACAGATTAAATTCCTTCTTTGCTTCTGTCTTTACCAAGGAAGATGCCACATCAATACCCGAAACAGTGAAAGTTTTCAAGGGGGAAATAGAGGAGAGCCTCACCACAGTGAAGGTGGATCTGGACCAGATATACTATCAGATTGACAAACTAAAAAGTGACAAATCCCCTGGCCCAGATGGAATTCACCCGAGAGTATTAAGGGAACTAAAGGTGGAAATCGGAGAACTACTAACATGTCGCTAACATGTTAGTAACTAACCCTCGCTAACATGTCAATTAGAACCGGACGGATACCAGAAGACTGGAAGATAGAGAATGTCATCCCAATCTTCAAAAAAGGATCAAGGGGAGAACCGGGAAACTATAGACCTGTGAGTCTCACATCGGTCCCTGGGAAAATGGTTGAGGCTTTGATTAAAGATAGCATAGTACAGCATCTGGATAACCATGACCTGCTGAGAGGTAGTCAGCATGACTTCAGGAAAGGGAAGTCGTGCTTGACAAACTTACTTCAGTTTTTCGAAGGAGTGAACAAACAAGTCGATAGCGGAGAACCGGTTGACATAATATACTTGGACTTCCAGAAAGCGTTCGACAAAGTACCTCATGCGACACTTCTCAAATAACTACAAAGTCATGGAATAGAAGGGGATATACTAAGATGGATAGGAAAATGGCTAGATAACAGAAGACAGAGAGTGGGCATAAATGGGAAGTACTCAGACTGGAAGAAAGTAACTAGCGGTGTGCCTCAGGGCTCGGTTCTTGGGCCTATCTTATTCAATATCTTCGTAAATGACCTGGAAGAAAAAACGACCAGTGCTATCATCAAGTTTGCAGATGACACAAAGCTATGCGGGGCAATCAGGTCACAAAAAGACAGCGAAGAACTCCAGAGAGATTTGAAGCAACTTGAGAGATGGGCAGAAAATTGGCAGATGAGTTGTAATGTAGAAAAATGCAAAGTGATGCACCTGGGCAGCAAAAACAAGGAGCATGAGTATAAACTGTTAGGTATACCATTGGGGAAGAGCGAACAAGAGAAAGACCTGGGGGTACTGATAGACAGGACCCTGAAGCCGTCAGCTCAATGCACAGTGGCGGCAAAGAAAGCTAACAGGATGTTAGGCATAATAAAGAAGGGAATCACGAGTAGATCAAGGGAGGTCATAATGCCGCTGTATAGAGCAATGGTCAGACCACACTTGGAATACTGTGTCCAACACTGGTCTCCATACCTGAAAAAGGATATAACACTGCTGGAGAGGGTGCAGAGGCGAGCGACAAAGCTAGTAAAAGGTATGGAGAACTTGAGCTACAAAGATCACCTCAGAAAACTGGGATTATTCACCCTTGAGAAGAGAAGACTGAGAGGGGATCTGATAGAGACTTTTAAATTGCTAAAAGGAATCGACAAAATGGAGCAAGCTCACTCACAGGCAGGGGCAAAGGATGGTGAGCAAGAAACAGAGTTATTCACATTGGCAAATGTAATCCAGACTCGGACCAGAGGTCATGGCCTGAAGCTGAGAGGGGACATGACCAGGACAAACGTCAGAAAGTTCTGCTTCACACAGCGAGTGGTGAACGCCTGGAACTCTCTCCCGAAAGAGCTGGTGGAGGAAACCACCATTCTAGGATTTAAGGGAAAATTGGACGCACATCTTCTTGCAGGAGACATTGAGGGATACGAGTGACTAATGTATTCACCAGGGTACACCTGGCTGAGCCTCCATGTGTGCGAATCACCAGACTGGATGGACCCCGGGTCTGATCCGGTGCAGGCATTTCTTATGTTCTTATGTTCTATCGAATCGATTATTCGATTCGATTTTCCTGCCAAGTGGATGTTTTTTCAAATATCCTGGTGGGTTTATTTTATAGTCTCTTCATCCCAGTCTTTTCACCCACTTTGCCCTCTCCTACCCACACTTGCGCTGTGGTGTAAACAAAATAAACAAACAAAAAAGACTAAACCTCTCTCTCTTAAATCCTAGCTCACGTTCGTGGTCTAACACCACAAAATAGAAATAAAATTATTTTTTCTACCTTTTATTGTCTGATCATTATTCAGATCTTATCGGTCCCCGGCTCCAGTTGTCTTCTGATAAACTTGCTTGCCAGGGTCTCCTTCTTTCTTCTTTCTCCATGCTAACCATCCATCTTCTGTCTCTGTCCTCCCCTTCCGTTTCCCTTCCCTCCCCTGGAGGTCTGGTATCTTTCCTTTTTTTCATCTTCATCCACCTTTTCTGAATTACCCTTTCATCCTTCATCTCTCTCTCTCCTTCCCCACCACCCCAGGGTCCACCATGTCTCCCTTTCTCTTCACAACTACCCTCCTATCCAGTATATGTATCCCTCCCCTCCACACCATTCCTTGTGTCCAACTTCTCTTCCTTTCTGTTCCTTCCCTCCCTAAATCCCATTGTCCACCATCTCTCTCTCTCTCTCCTGTTTTTAGATTTTTATTTCTTCTATCCTTCCCCTCATCTCCCCTCTCCATGATCTCCCCTAAGTCCATCTCCCCCCTCCACCAAGTTCATTTCTCCCATCTATCTTCTCCCCTCTCCCTCCATCTGCCTTTTTTATTTTTTTATGGCACTCCTAAGCCCCCACCACCACCACACCACCGCACCTTTCCCAAAGAGAGTCCGGCAGGTAAGAGGTCTGCCCTGACAGTAGCGATCCACTCCTGCCAGCACTCCTCACGTCTTCTCTCCACTGCAGCCCGCCCTCAGTGAAAACTTCCTGTTTCCGCTTGGGCGGCCGAATGGAGAGAAGACGCCTGGAGTAGCGGCAGGGTAGTGAGTCGCATTTGCTACCGCCACTTTTGCCTGGCTAGGGAGGAGAGGAGAGAGCCTTGCTGCTGGGAAGGAGAGAGCCTTACTGCCCCGAGCTGTACGCAGAGACCCATTCGGGATTTCCTTCTGCCAGAGTCCTTGCTTCGATGTAACTTCCGTTTTTTACAAAACTGGAAGTTACATCAAAGCAAGGACTCCGGCAGAAGGAAATCCCGAACGGATCTGCGGTGGTAGCAAGGGGCCAAAGAATCGGTAAGTCTGATTTTATGCAATAACAAACCGACTCAAATTGATTCACCCAAAGTGAATCGGAGAATCGATTTGAATCGCGAATCAGGCAGCACTAATAGGGAGGTCTCCTCAAACACTCCTGTTAGCCACAAATTGTTGTGCAAGAATGATTCTCAAGGTAGTAAAAGAGCAAAAATGATATCGCCTTAGATATCTGTTGTGTTACAAGCTCCTTGCACACACAAACCAATGATTGTGGGCCAGCATGCACTGGAACTCGAGTGAGACATGTCTTTATTCTCATACTGTATCACATGTTCTCCCAAGATTTTAATATGTGTGGGTTGTAACATGTCCAGTGTGGCATAGATCTTGTTTTCAATCCCAGTGAAGGCAAGTACCAGTACCAGCAATTTGCTTAATTTGTATATCCAGCATTTCTAGCGCTGTTTTAAATGGCATTACTCAATATAGTGACTGAATTTCACTGTTCCATGTAGTTGATGCCAGCCACTTAAGACAGGATTCTGGAACTCAAATTATTGCACTGTTTTGTAAATGATTTTGTTAGCATATTATAATTTGCTGTTCTCCCTTTGGCCTTTGTAACAGCTTTCTTCCATGGTGCACCATACTGAATGGAGCCCTTCATGGGATCTGTTTTGATTTACAGATTGGTTACTTGAAGAAGAATGGTGATGGAGCTTTAGTATACTGTGTTGTCAACCCATCAGATCCAGAGGCAGAGGGTAAAACTTGTTGGTTTGTTAAGACTTGTACTTTAATTTACATTTGTATAAACTGTCTGGATACTGACATGCTGTACAATTGTAGTAATGAAAAAAGTATGTATAACTGCTTCTGGGGAAGCTGCAGACATTGAGTACTATCCTTATTCCAAAGGGAATAAGGATAGTACTCAAACTTTAATCAACAATAAAAAGTCTGTATTGATCAACGCAAGAGGCCTCCAACTCAGCTCAATACTAAACTCCTTTTCATGAATGAGCATGGGATTGGAGTATTTTCTGAACCTAGTAATATAGTATGAGGGGTCCCTTCTACATCCCAACCTCTACTAATTGGCCCTCACAGCCTAGATGTTGAAAGTGTTGTTTCACTCTTTAAATCTGCCTGAGACTGTCACCAAAATCTTAATTGCTTCCAGGTGTTATTGTTTTAAATAGCGAAGGTTTGCCATCTGGTATGAGGGCAAGACACTAGATCTTCTCTCCTTCCCCTTCACAAAAATTTCTAATATACCTCCTGCATCTCTGAGTCTGGTTTGAAAACCAGTTGTGTAAGGGAGTTTTTGCGTAGGGGATAAGCCCATCTGTATACAGCCTCTAGTTTGATTCATTAGAGCTTCATGTTATGGTTATCTTAATTTGATATACCACCTTTCCTCTGCAGTTTACAATATTGAACAATAAGCAGATACTCTTAAGTAAGAACATAAGAATAGCCTTACTGGATCAGACCAAGCCCAATAGCCCGTTCTCACAGTGGCCAATCCAGGTCATTAGTACCTGACCAAAACCCAAGGAGTAGCAATATGCCATGCTACCAATCAAGGGTAAGCAGTGGCTTCCCCCATGTCTTTCTCAATAACAGACTATGGACTTCTTAAAACCAGCTTCTCTATCCGTTCTTATCACAACCTCTAGCAATAGCTTAACTATTCTCTGAATGAAAAAAAATTTCCCCCTATTGGTTTTAAAAGTATTTCCCTGTAACTAGTATTTGTAATTTTTGATGGAATGAAAAATCGATTCACTTGTACCCATTCTACTCCACTCAGGATTTTGTAGACTTCAATCATCTCCCTTCAGCTGTCTCTTTTCTAAGCAGAAGAACCCTAACCTTTTCATTCTTATACAATCCCTTTGGAGGCTGAGCTCAAGGGTTCTTGTATGTCTAGTAGCTTCTGCTACTAGACATACAAGATCTCTCCCCTTTGGGCTACCTGCCCAGGAGTTTCCTGTCATGCTCAGTTTTGTCCCTGCAGCTTCTCTGCATGGTTGAAATCAGTTTCTTCTGCTTGTGATTTGTTTTCAATTCCTAGTCTTTTATTTATTTATTTCACGGGTTTGCCCACATGCTGCGGATCAACTCTGTGCGAGTGATCCTTCAGCGGGAGATCAGACATTTAAAATTTTGTCTGCTTCTGGAGGGTGCTCTGAAAGCTTAACCTGCAGTAAGCCCTCTGAACAGCCTGCAGATTGGATCGGGTCTTCGGGCCATCTCTCCCCTGCTTCATCCACAAAGGGGTAGAGCACAGGCTGCTGCAGTTCCGTGGAGGTACGCCGGGATCGGAACCGCACTGCGTGTGTTCCCTGATTTCCCTGAGGGGTCCTAGTGGTCGTGATCTGAGGTGACAGGGAAGGCGAGGCAGTCAGAAGACCTGAACAATCCAGGTTAATCAGCTCCTGAGGTACTGAACTCCTTGCTTGTATTGTGTATTGCAGGCTGCCATAGGCTTTCATTGCAGCACATGTCTCTGTGGTGTCTGTGAGTCATACAGTTTGCTGATTTTGGGGGGTGCCGTTCTTCTGGCCGCCAGCAGACTTCTTCCTGTCCTCTCCCGAGGGAAATCCAGACAGGCCCAACAAGGTGCACACTACAGTGCGCCAGTTACTGGATCTGGCAGCCATAGAGCTGGTCCCAAGGGACAACTTAGGCTCCGGGAGATACTCGATTTACTTCATCATGCCAAAGAAGGACTCCGACGATTGCAGACCAATTCTGGGCCTGAAAGCAGTGAACGCATTCTGCGAGTTCACGTTTCCGAATGGAAACGGTGCGTTCTGTCATAGAAGCAGTGGCACCCAGAAGCGTGTCTCCACATCCCGATATTCCCAGATCATCGGAGGTTCCTGAGGTTTCATATTCTCAGGAGGCATTTCCAATTCATGGCGCTCCCTTTCAGTTTGGCATCGGTGCCCAGATCTTTTACCAAGATCATGGTGGTGGTGTCTGCCCATCTTCATTCTCTGGGTGTGCTCATGCATCCATACCTCAATGACTGGCTAATCAGAGCTCTCGTGGGAGCAGGGCCGCTTAGCAGTTTGCCAAGTAGTGTCTTTGCTGGAACATCTCAGATGGGTGATCAATCTGAAGAAGAATCGCCTCGAGCTGACCCAGGACTTGGAGTACCTGGGAATCCGGTTCCACACGGGTCTGAACCGGGTACTTCTTCCAGAATCCAGAAAACTCAAACTCAGGCCCCCCTGAGATTTGGGACTGCTTTGATACATCCCTCGAGTTCAGCCTCCAGAGGGATTGTACAAGAATGAAAGATTAGGTTTTGTACTTCTGCTAATCTTCCTTCTTATAAATCTCCTCTGAAGGTTGAACTCCCGCCCATCTGTTTTGTCCAATTCGCAGGTCGCCTCTTCAGTAACTGGTAAGCTGGATTTCTGTCTTTGACCAGCCTCCCTAAGAATTATATGCGTATTCCCCTTTGTAAGGTTTAAGGGTTGATGGGTTCCCGAGAGGGTGCCCCTTCTGATCTTCAGGCTGTGTCTACATTCCATAAATTTCCTATGTTTTGCAGTTTTATAATGTTTACATTATGTATTTGGTTACAGTTGGCCTTTTTTAGCCGTAGTTTTTAGTGTACTAATTTCTTGAGCAGAATTGACTGGTAACGGGAGTTCCCACGCCCTCTCTTTCTTTTCTTCTGTTTCCTGTTGTCATAGATCTACCTGGCTTTTCTACTAACTGAGCATGACAGGAAACTCCCGGGCAGGTAGCCCAAAGGTGAGGGATCAAGTTTTAGTAGCCCTGCAGCAGAAGCTACCAGACATACAAGAACCCTCGAGTTCTTGTATGTCCAGAGGAGATTTACAAGAAGGAAGATTAGCAGAGGTAAGAAACCTAATCTTTCAGTCTTTTTTCATACGAGAGGAGTTCCATCCCCTTTATCATCTTGGTCGCTCTTCTTTGAACCTTTTCTAATGCCACTATATCTTATTTGAAATAAGGCGACCAGAACTGATTGCAGAACTCCAGACGAGGTCACACCGTGGAGCGATAGAGGCATTATGGCATTCTTAGTCTTGTTAACCATCCCTTTTTTTTCATAATTCCTAGCATCTTGTTTGCTTTTTTGCCACTGCCACACATTAGGCGGAAGGTTTCATCATATTATCTACGATGACACCCAGATCCATTTCTTGGGCACTAACCCCCAAGATGGACCCTAGGATCCGGTAACTGTGATTCGAGTTATTTTCCCCAATGTGCATCATTTAGCATTTGTCCACATTAAATTTCATCTTCTAGTCTTCCAATTTCCTAAGGTTCGTCTGCAATTTTTTACAATCCGCATGCATTTCAACAACTTTGAATAGTTTAGTGTCATCTGCAAATTTAATCACCTCACTCGTCGTCCCAGTTTCCAGATCATTTATAAATAAGTTAAACAGCACCGGTCCCAGTATAGACCCCAGGGGCATGCCACTGTTTTCTCTCCTTCATTGAGAAAAATGTCTATTTAACCCTTCCCTTCGTTTTCTATCTGATAACCAATTCCTAATCCACAACTGAACTTTGCGACCTATCCCATGACTCTTTAATTTTCTCAGGAGCCTCTCGTAACTTTATCAAAAGCTTTTTGAAAATCTAGCTATACTACATCAACCTGCTCACCTTTATCCACATGTTTATTGACACCTTCAAAGAAGTCGAAGCAAATTGGTGAAACAAAATCTCCCTCGGCTGAACCTATGCTGACTCCGTCTCATTAAATCATGTTTGTCTACATGTTGCACACAATTTTATTTTTTATAATTGTTTCCACCATTTTGCCCGGCACTGAAGTGAGGCTTACCTGTCTGTAATTTCCCAGATCTCCCCTGGAGCCCTTTTTAAAAATCGGCGTAATAGTGGCCACCCTCCAATCTTAGGTACTACAGACGATTTTAGCGACAGGTTACAGATCATTAACAGCAGATCAGCAATTTCATGTTTTGAGTTCTTTTAGTATCCTGGAATGTATACCATCCGGTCCAGACAATTTATCACTTTTTAACTTGTCGATTTGGCTTCCAGATTCATCGAGATTTCTTTCAGTTCCTCCGCATCATCACCTTTGAAAACCATTTCTGATTCAGGTAGATCTTACATCTTCTTCCGTAAAGGTCGAAGCAAAGAATTCATTCTTTCTCTCCACTATGGGCTTATCCTCTCTGAGCGACCCATTTGCTCCTTGATCATCCAACGGTCCCATAGATTCTCTCACAGGTTTTCTGTTTCTGATGTACCTAAAAAGATTGTTATGAGTTTTTGCCTCTTTTGCAAGTTTCTCTTCATATTCTTTCTTAGCTGTCTTTATCAATGTTTTTCATCTAACTTGCCAGTGCTTGTGTTTCTTCTTATTTTCTTCATTCGATCTTTTTTCTATTCTTTAAAGGATGGGGGTTTTTTTTGCTCTAATAGCCTCTTTCATGTCACCTTTTAACCACGCCGATTCTCGTTTCCTCTTTTTCCACCTTTGCTGATAACGTGGAATACATCTGGTCTGTGCGTCCACGATGGTATTTTAAAAAAACATCCACGCCATTTAGCTTCTTTTAAACTATTTTCCTCATTTTATCATAGTCGCCCTTTCGAAAATTAAATGCCTCTACGGTAGATTTTTTTTGCAGCGTCATTCCTGGTATCAGCTCAAATTTGATCATGTTATGATCGCTGTTTCCCAGCGGACCTAACACAATTAACTCCTGTACTATGCCTTGCATTCCACTAAGGACCAAATCCAAAATAGCTCCCCCTCTTGTTGGTTCCCGGACCAGTTGCTCCAAGAAGCAGCCATTTATGACATCTAGGCATTTTATCTCCCTAGCACTCTCGGGTGTAACATTTAACCAGTCAGCATTGGGGTAATTGAAATCACCAATAACTTCCAGTATCTTACTCAAATCAAAAAATAAGGGCTCACTGCCTAACACCCACAAACTAATAACTGATCAGTAACAATCCCTATGTTGAGGAAGAGGCCTTAGTTGAGCTTCATAGGCCAAAAAACTCCCAAACTTCTGCTAATTTTAGTCACATAGTTTTAGAAATGATTCTTCAATTGATATCGAACATTCTTCAGTAGCTTCAGTATGATATGCAGGTAGTATGTCCCCAAACATTCAGCATAGCATAGCAGTGGAAATATATCAAAATCAACTTAGCTTGCTTAAATTCACAGCCGTGCTCCTTCAGACCCTCATCAGCTGTTACCAGCAGCATCTCCAGGACTTGTGATGATCACATGGTGTTTAACTGTCATCTTGCCCAAGCACAGGGTAAGCCAAGTTTGGTTTCAATGTTCTGGTGTCCATAAGCAACCAAAGACATCACTGGGAGTAACTTGCAGTGGAGTATGGTGAACTAGAGTAGCCTCTAATTGGAAGAACAGAGTCTGGGTGATTAATGTCACCTCAGACGCCGTGTCCAGTAATCTGGGGCACGAGAGAACATGTTGGAGGAGCATGGGCACGGTATACCTTCGACATTTGGCCATGAGCTTACCCACCCATGCAGGAAGCATCTGTGCATCACCATACACATCACTGGAGTATGGGGACATAGTCTCTGGTGTGGCAACAGATGATGGCACATGAACAGAAAATATGGTTGCAGAGGGCTGAGAAGTTTGATTGATTAGTCATAACGTGTCTCCAACTGTGTTCTTTGATGGAGAGAATTGGTCTTCATCAGGAGAAGGTGATTGTTTCTGCTCCACAGAATGAACAGAACGTGTACCAGAAGCAGGTTTGTGGTATGGCTTCCTATTTTTGAACTTTGGTCATTGGCTACCCCCGGTCTGCGGGGATGGGCGGGAAGTGGCAGCAGCAGCCAGTAGCAAGGTCATGAATTTTACCAACTGCTCCTCTAATGCTGCAATCTTGTCTAGGGCAGACCTCCGGTGGTTAGAACATTTGCGTCTGTGTTATGCTTGTCTTTCACCTGTAGTGGGTGAAGGTGGGTTGGCTGACCTAGAAGGTGGGCGTGGTGCAGAGGAGATAGGTATCGAAGAGGCCTGAGGTGTGGGTTCTAACGACAATTCCAGACTGGACTGCGCAAACACTGTGCTTGGACACCTTGGGCTTGCTTTGTTGTGCAGGCTTGGAAGTCACAGTGGCACAACCACACGCATCAAAGATGTCCTCAGCTTGTTTGAGCAGAGAGGAAAATTTGTCATGTTTCCCAGCAAGAGGAATCTTCAAGTACTCTGGTAACACTTTTAAGAACAACATTCTAAAATCTCCGCACTCGACATCAGCGGCTGGAGATACACCCTGAAAATTATCCTGTTTCATCCGGAAAGCAAATTTCCGTGGGCTTTCCTTGGGTCCAGAAAGCATTTGGAAGGCTGCTTTCCATGTTTCAAAAGCATCAGAATAGTGACCATAGCGTTTCTTCACCTGCTGTTCAATAGTAGTGAGGTCAGACGTGTCTGCTAGGATTGCCCTAAGGGTATCCTGACACTCATCAGCGAAGGACAACTTGATCACTTGTCTGCCTCAGTTTGAACATCAAAAGTAAAGAATAAATCATGGACCGTAGAAAGATGGGCTTCAATTGAAGTACCCTTGATAGGCTGAAACGGGGTTAGCATGATCCTAAAATTCTTTATAAGTTGGGGGGTTACCTTAGGTGAATTAGAAATGTCCAGTGGAGATTTCTTGCAGGTTGTAGATTCAAGTCTGCAACTCAGTTCTTCAAAGCTTTACAGATGACTCAAAATGCTGTGGCGTGCCTGATGTGTGGTAGAAATAAACTTGAACATGTTACATCATGGTTGAAAAAACTTTATTGGTTGCCCGTCAACTTTAGTATTGTTTTAAAGTCCTTGTGTTGGTCTTTAAAGTGATCCGTCTGGTATTTGACACAATTGATGCCACTTTACCAACCTCCTAGATCTTTAAGGTTTCAGCTCAAGATCCTTTTATACACATACGGGAGGTGGGTGGGGGGTGGGCTTATTTTTAGGGGTTGGGGGAGTAGGTCTTAAGTTATTTATGTATAGTTTCTTGATGTTTTCTGAACATAATAATCAATTTTTAAAATAAATAAGGTCAGAGGGAGTGATGCAATTATCAACAGATTATCAACTTATCAAATTATCAATAAATTCTACATGACAAAGATAGCAATGTAGAATCCATATGGATAGAAATCTATGAAGGGAAGGAATATACAGGTAGGACAGAATAAGCAGAAAGATGAAGAAATGTTTACAGAAATTAGGAAAGCTGACAAATTTGGCAACAGTATAAAAAAAAAAAAAGATTAGGTTCTTAACTTGAGTGTCTTTTCCAGTAGATAAAGATGCTGAGCCATAGGGTTATCTATCTGTGCTCGCGTGCATACTGCAGAAGATGTCAATCATAGCATTTCAACTCCTCCTTCTCCACGGTCTCTGTTGCCCCCTTCAGTTCATACCAAAGCCGGCGACAGCACTACAGTAGGAGACTGGATAAGGAGGGATATGGGGAAATCCCAGAAACCAGGAGTCTGATCTGTTTAGATGAATAAACAGTAGTGTAGTAAAACATCAACAAGCCTCTGAGAAGAACAATGAATTCATGAAACATAAACAGCCTGTACATTTATGGAGCTCAATCATTCCTCTTTGTAATCCAATATACAGTCTCTACGTAATCTAATAGTCTGACTGATAGTGAAATCTTATCTATGGAGCTGACCATTAAGTTTGAATAAAAAGAAGGTGCATTAGATAAATTGCTGGATGGGAGGTTCAGCATTCCATTCCTATCTACTGTAAAAAGATATTATAAAGGTAAGAACCTAATCTCTTTTTCCAATGCAATAGGGAATGGTATGATGAACCATAGAGACATAGCTAAGCAGTCTCCAAACTCTAAGATAGAATAGATAGCACCCTCCTGTGTTGCTATTTATTTATTTAAAAAATTTCTAACCCACTTAAACCTAAGTGGCTTACAAAATACAATTACAGTGGTGCCTCGCACAGCGAACGCCTCGCACAGCGAACGCTGCGCACAACGAACTTTATGTCTTGATTCGTACAACGGACTTCGTTTCACACAACGAAGTCCGGGGTTCCTGCGGGGTTGGATCGCAGCGGGGTTGGTCGAGCCGCGAGGGTAGTCTCCTTCTCCTTAACTGCCCTGTCGCAGCACACAGCCGAACGGAAATCTTCCCGATGTCAGCGCTGACGTCGGAGGGAGGGCTTAAGCAAAGCCCTCCCTTCCTCCGACGTCAGCGCTGACATCAGGAAGACTTCCGTTCGGCTGTGTGCGGCTGCGGCAGGGCAGGTAGGAAGAAGGCAATGGCGAACGAAAGAGGGGGGAGGGGGCGGTCCGCCCCGAAGAATGTGCACAGCTGGTCAGGTCCCCCGATCGACCGACAACAGGCCCGGCCGACAAACCTCCCTGCCCTGTAGCCGCGAATCTAAATTACCTCTTACAGCAGCTTCAATAATCCAGCTGCTGTAAGAAGGTAATTTAGATTCGCGGCTACAGGACAGGGAGATTTGTCTGACCGGGCCTGTTCTGTTGTCGGTCGGGTGCAAAAGCGCCACAAAGGTGGAGGCAGGGAGGGAGGAAAGGTGGAGTGGAGAAGAAAAGACGCTTAAGGGGGGAGAAGGCCGCTGAAAGCACATGTTGGAGCAGGGGATGAGAGGGAGGGAGAGAAGGGGAAATATTGGACAAGGGCAGAAGGGATGCTAAATCATAGGGTGACAGGCAGAGAGAACAACAGGAAAAAGAGTGGAAGCAATCTTGAACCCTGAGGGTGAGGGCAGAGAGAGGTGGTGAGATGATTGATCATGGGGAGAGGGACAAAAGGGAATAGAGATGGGATAGGAAGATAGTGGAAGTAAAAGGACAGGGAGATGTATGTTTTTAGATGTATCTAAATAAAAATAATAACAAAAAATTTATCTTTTTTATGTCATCTTAGCATATTTTATGCTGCAGAACAAATTATTTTTTTTTACATGTATTCCTATGGGAAAACGCGTTTCACATAACGAACGTTTCACATAACAAACTTGCTCCTGGAACCAATTAAGTTCGTTGTGTGAGGCACCACTGTATTATACCCTAATAACAGTGTCCCATTGATTCTCCTTCTTCCACTAGTTCTCTGAGATACCTATTACCGTGTTTCCCCCAAAATAAGACACTGTCATATTAATTTTGGGCCAAAAAAGGCACTAGGTCTTATTTTTTTCAATCTCTCCCTTCCTCTCCTTCACCCCAATTCTTTCTATTTCCTTTCTCTGCCCCACATGTGCAGCATCTTTCCTCCCCTCTCACCCATCCCCATGTGCAATATCTTTCTATCCCTCCCTACTATCCCTTGTGCAGCAGAACCCTTGCAGCTTCTAACCCTCCCTCCTATCCCCTCCCCCATTGACCTGTTCATCTCTCCCCCTCCAACTGCAAGACCGAAATGCTGCGAACGTTAATAGCTTTATTTATATTCTGTCATAACTTTCTTTCAAAAAGATGGTTTACAGCAAGAGGCTGCAGGAATGCAATGAAGTTACATCAAGAGCATGAAGTAGGAGTAAACATAATTATATATATATCAGAAGGCAGGAGCATGCAAGTAGACATAGAGGAAATCATTTGAGGAAGTTTAAATGAATTTATCAAATAAATGGGTTTTCAATGATCTTCTGAATGATTGGTATGACTATGAGTTAAGGAGTAAATCACTTAGAGTATTGTTCCACCGTCCTGCTTGGAAGGAAAGTGTCTTGTCGAGGAATCTTTTGAATTGGTATCCTTTGGGATTTGGAAAGGCGAATAATAGTGTTCTGCGTGAGAGGCGAAGTTTGTTCTGGAGAACAAAGTGTTTCAGAAGGTAGGTGGGTACAGTACCGAATAGTGTTTTGAAGCATAGACAACTGAATTTGAAAATTATTCTGGCTGCTACTGAAATATGGAGTGATATGGTCAGATATTTTTCAGGTCAAAAATCGATCATAAGGTTGTGTTTTGGATTGTTTTCAATCTTTTGGTAGCTTTTTTTTGTAGGATCCTAGGTAAATGATGTTGCAGTAGTCCAGTGAGCGTAGGATTAGTGATTGTACTAACAGTCTGAATGATGCAAAATTTAAATATGGTTTTATTGTACATAGTTTCCATAAAAGGCAGAAGCATTTTTTTACTAAAATATCAGTGTGGGTGTCGAATGTCAGTTGTTGGTCTAAGGTCATTCCTAGGATTTTTATGGTGGGGTTAATAGGAAATTTTCTCCCTTGTAAGTTGATTGATGGTACTTTGTATTTGTTCGTTAGGGTGGCCATGGATATTTTGGTTTTTTGGGGGTTAAATTTTAGTTTGAAGTTTTTTGTCCATTGTTCCATGTGATCAATGACAAATGAAATGAAGTGTCTGGTTTCAGTCGATAGTGTAAAGGGGATGATGATAGTATTGTCATCAGCGTGTATGTGTGTTTGGAGATTTAGTTTGGATAGTTCATGACCTAGTGAAGACATGTATAGATTGAACAGGGTTGGTGATAGTGGGGAGCCTTGTGGGACACCACAGGAGTTGGTCCAAGATTGGGAGTAGACGTTTTCACTGATGACTTGGTAGGATCGGTTTTTCAGGAAGCCTTTAACATGTGGCCTGAGATGCCTATGGCATCTAGATAGTTTAGTAGTGTGTTGTGGTCTACTAGGTCAAACGCACTGCTCAGGTCAAATTGGAGAACTAGTGCAAAGTTCCCTGAGCTGAGTACGTGAGAAATGTAATCTACAATGGAGGCTATGGCTTTTTCGGTGCTGTAGTGTGTACGGAATCCTGATTGATATTCGTGCAATATTGAGAATTTTTCCAGGTAGGTCATCAGATCAGTGTTGATCAGCACTTCCATCAGTTTGGTAAAGAAGGGGATGTTGGCTATGGGTCTGTAGTGAGTGATTGTTTATATGGGATCTTTATGGTTTTTTATGATGGGTGTGATAAGGATGTGGCCAAGGTCGGTCGGAAATTCACCGTTAGACATTAGTAGTGAAATCCAGTCGAAGAGCATGGCCTTGAAGGAAGTGGGAGCTGATTTCATGATTATGGGTGGGCAGTTGTCTAGGAGGCAGTAAGAACTGGCATATTTTTTGTATAGCTTGAGAAATTGGAACCAGTTGGGATTTTCAAAGTGATTCCAGTACCTGTCTGCTGGGGTTGAATCTATGTGTGTGGGGATGTGGTTGATAGGGGGGGTTTTGGAAGGAGGTTCTAAGTTTGAGAACTTTTGTTTGGAAGTAAGATGGGTATGATGGTATCTATCCAAGACGAAACTATCCAAGACTGCGACCCAAAAAACTTCATCTCCCACTGGAAAAATGTATCCACCAACATCCTTGATGATCTGGCCCCCCTACAAACCAAAACCAGAACCAGCAGGAAATCAGACCAATGGTTTGATAATGAACTACTCCAACTCAAAAGACAGTGTAGAAGATTAGAAAGAAAATGGAGAAAAAAGAACCAAGATCAAACAAAAACCGACTGGAAAAAAATCAACAAACAATACAAAAATCTACTAAGGGATAAGAGGAAAAGCTACTATACTAATCTCATAGGCACGGAAACCCAAGATTCCAAAAAAATATTCCAAATCCTGAAAGAATTAACAGACACCAAACCATACACTACCACCACGAACACCCCTCCACCATCACCCACCCTCTTAGCAGAACACTTCAAGAACAAAATTACCAACACCAGAGCCACTCTCATCCTTAACCCATCCCATCAAAACCCAATCACAATCCACCCTACAGGAAAAGAGGCAACCGCAGCAGACAGAATTTGGACTCAATTCCCCAACATACAATGGTCAGAATTCAACAAATTCTACAAAAAATACAGCCATGCCTCCTGTGACCTCAACCATTGCCCCTCATATCTCCTTACCACCTCTAGTGTAAAATTCCGCACCATAACTCTACAATGGATTCAATTCACGCTCACAGAAGGCACATTCCCTGCTGACCTCAGCGAAATCGTCATCACCCCAATCCAAAAAGACCCAAAAGCACCCATCTAACTTTAGACCTATAGCCTCAATTCCGCTATATGTCAAAATTATAGAAGGCCTAGTAGCCAAACTCCTCACCGATTACATAGATGACCACAACCTACTCCACCCCATGCAATCAGGCTTCAGAACAAACTTCAGTACAGAGACACTACTAGGCTCCCTTATGGATACCGTCAGACAACAACTTAGTACAGGGAAAAAAATGCTTCTCATACAACTGGACCTAACTGCGGCATTCGACTTAGTGGACCACAACATCCTTCTACAGATCTTAGATGCAATAGGCATCTCAGATAAAGTATACTCTTGGTTTGAAGGATTCCTAAAACTCAGAACCTACAGTGTAAAATCAAACAAAGAAAAGTCAGAATCCTGGTCAAACCCCTGCGGCGTACCACAAGGATCTCCACTATCCCCTACCCTCTTCAATCTCTACACTGCTTCTCTAGGAACGCATCTGGACAATCTGGGCATAACCACCTATAGTTATGCGGATGACATCACCATCCTCATCCCATACGATCATTCTAAACCTACCATGACAGACAAACTTCACCAAACACTTGAAACAGTCACAACCTGGATGAAAAATCACAAACTTAAACTCAACCAAGACAAAACCAAATTCATCCTCCTCGAAAATGACAAGGTCCAAACCACAACCAACCTAGATATAAACGCAATCAAATATCCCATCCAAACCACCATAAAACTACTTGGCATGACCATAGACAGATGCTGCACTATGCAACCGCAAATAAATAAAACAATTCAGAAATCATTCGCAGTCATGAGAAATCTGAGACAAGTCCGAAAATTCTTTGAAAGAACACAATTCCAACTTATAGTACAATCCCTAATACTAGGTATATTGGACTACTGTAACATCGTCTTCCTTCCTTGCCCTTCAACTACGATAAGACAACTCCAAACAATCCAAAATACAGCTTTGAGAGTCATCTACTCATTGAAAAAACATGACCACATCACTGAAGCCTTCATCAACTCACATTGGCTTCCAATCCAAGAAAGAATCCAATTCAAATTCTACTGCATATTATTTAAAACCCTACACGGAGACAGCCCATCATACCTGAACAATCGCCTCATCCAAGCACCCACTACCAGACACAGAAAAACGCACTCCCCATTCATACCCCCCCCCAATCAAGGAAGTAAAAAGAACAAAACTACACGACGGCCTCCTAGCCACTCAAGCCGCAAGGCTGGACAACCAGATCTCCAACCTTCTGATGACCACCCCAGACTATAGGACGTTCAGAAAAGAAATAAAAACCACACTTTTCAAGAAATTCCTGAAGCAGCAATAACACCACGACCTCTTAGTAACTCTAAAACTGACATTTGATCTACCCATTACTGCACTAATAATAACAAAAGAATCTCCACTATGACCACCTATTAACTCTCTTACAAACCACCTCACCCTCAACAACCCGCTAAATGGTTATAAAATCTACAACTTACCTCTCTAGCTAATCATTGTAACTCTGTTTTTTGTTTTTTTTTTAAATTAACCTTTTGTAATCCGCCTTGAACCGCAAGGTAATGGCGGAATAGAAATCCCTAATGTAATGTAATGTAATGGTAATTGGGTGGAGGAGGATCTTTGAGTTGGTCTATCTCAAATAGGGTGTTAATTAATCTGAAGAATTCTTTGGTATTAGTTGTGGAGGATCCTATTTTGTTAGAGTAGAAGGTACGCCATTTTTCCTTAGTGATTCTTTTGTACTCATTGCCGTTTGTTACTAAGTAATCTAGACAGGCTGCTTCAGGCCTTCTCTCGCCGGGGGTTCTGTTGCCATATCACTGATGTCTTCAGCGGTGCGGCACACAGAATCCCCGGCTAGAGAAGGCCCGAAGCAGCCTGTCTAGATTGCTGCCGACATTGCCATTTGTTACAAGATATTTCGGTCTCTTGATTGGCAGGGGACAGATGGAAGGGTCAGTGGCAGGGGGCAGGGTGGGGGAAGTGCTGCTGCCGGCGACTAGGGCTTATTTTCAGGGGTAGGGCTTATATTAAGACCTACCCCGAAAATCATGCTAGGGCTTATTTTCGGTGTAGGTCTTATTTTTGGGGAAACACGGTATATCTACTTCATCATTATTTCTGCATTCCAGAAGGATTCACGTAATTGTATAGAAATTAGAGTTAAAGTGGGATTTATACTTGGGTCCCACTGTTCAGAGTTCACTGCACGGACCACTAGGCTACTCCTTAAACTTGTTTGCTGCTCTATTAGGAATGGCCATAATACCTGAAGCTGTCATAGCCTGTTATCCACTGTCACTTTCATTAAGGGGATGGAAGGTGGTTGGTAACCACTGGGAGATTAAAGAGGGGTCATGCCTTCATCCATCAATTGCTCAAGCATGGTATTTTTTGTACCTGGGATGTGATTGAAACAGGTCTAGATAAAAAGTTGTCTTGGAGATTTCTTCCCATTCCATTATCACTAAAAGATATCCTAATTTTGGGCCCACCCTTGTCCCACCCAGATTATGCCTCAAACATGCTTTATTGCTGTTTGGACGAACTGCAGTTAAAAAATTCCAAATTCTGCCTTTCAAAATCATGATTTGTTCATTTTCAGCAGATGGCAGTTTTTGGCTATTTTAAGGTGTAAATTAGGTGTCCATGTGCTTCGAAAATGAGTCCCATAGCACAGTGTTCTTCAACCTTTTTACACCTATGGACCGGCGGAAATAAAATAATTATTTTGTGGACCGGCAAACTACTAAGACTGAAATTTTTTTTTAAAACCATCTCCACCCTGTCCTCGCGAGCTCGGTCCCACAAATCATCTGATCCCATCCGCACAAGCCTCAAATAGTTATGATTTTATATTGAACATGTTTTATTAAAGTATAAAGAGAAACAATATTCTATACAATTGTCATTTTATAAATACAAATAATACAGGGCAAAGATCAACAAAACCCCTGTCTCCCCTCCCCTTCACATATATCCCCTCTACTATCAAGAAAACTGAATAAGCCAAATTATTACAGAATGCTACACAAATATCATGTAACAGAATACCACAGTCACACATGACAGGAATGGTGTTAGGGGACTGGAACTAGGGCAACTGCCCCCCTGGTCAGAGAGAGCCCTAAGCCAGCTGGAAGCTAAAGACACACTGCCTGGGCTTTGCACTCCCCAGTTATGTCTAGCAAGATCCATATTTCAAATCTGATATATTTGAATCACAAGATAGAAATAAAATTATTTTTTTCTACCTTTTGTCGTCTCTGGTTTCTGCTTTCATTGCCTTTTCACTCTCTTCCATCCAGCGTCTGCCCTAAGAACATAAGAATTGCCACTGCTGGGTCAGACCAGTGGTCCATCATGCCCAGCAGTCTGGTCTAAGACCAGCACCCTAACTGAGACTAGCCCTATCAGCGCACATTCTTGTTCAGCAGGAACTTGTCTAACTTTGTCTTGAATCCTTGGAGGGTGTTTTCCCCTATAACAGCCTCTGGAAGAGCGTTCCAGCTTTCTACCACTCTCTGAGTGAAGAAGAACTTCCTTACATTTGTATGGAATCTATCCCCTTTCAATTTTAGAGAGTGCCCTCTCGTTCTCTCTACCTTGGAGAGGGTGAACAACTTGTCCTTAGCTACTAAGTCTATTCCCTTCAGTATCTTGAATGTTTCGATCATGTCCCCTCTCAATCTCCTCTGTTCGAGGGAGAAAAGGCCCAGTTTCTCTAATCTTTCACTGTACGGCAACTCCTCCAGCCCCTTAACCATCTTAGTCGCTCTTCTCTGGACCCTTTCGAGTAGTACCGTGTCCTTCTTCATGTACGGTGACCAGTGCTGGACGCAGTACTCCAGGTGAGGGTGTGCCATGGCCCAGTACAGCGGCATGATAACCTTCTCTGTCTCTTCAGTCCAGCATCTGCCCCTTCCATTCACTGTCTGTCTTTCCCTGCCATCTCTCCTCCTGCCCCCCCCTCCCAATTTGGTGTGGCATCCATCATCTTCCTTCTGTTCCCCTCATGATCTGGCATCTCTGTCCTTCCCTCCCCCCTGTGGTTTTTAGCATCTCTCTCTTCTCATTTCCTCCACTCAAATCTGATATCGTTCTCTGCTCTCTCTTCCCTTTTCTTCTCTGGTCTTCCTGCTCTATTTTCTGCCTCCATCTAAATTAAATTCTTTCTTAGTATTTAGTCCTGTTTCCCTTCTTTTCACTGTGTCTACCCACAGCTTGTCACCCCTTTCCCTCACCCCTCCATTATTTTACTATTTTCTTCTCCCTTTATTTATCTCCTCCTTCCATCCAGTATGCGTTCTTTCCCCACTTCCATTCAGCATCTGCTCTCTCCTCTCAACTGACATCCATCTGCCTTCTGCTCTCTCTCCCTTCTTCTCACTTCCATCATCTGTCCCCTTCTCTCTCTCATCTCCTCCATTCCATCATCTGCCCCTTCTCTCTCTCTCACCCCCCCAACTTCCATCATCTGCTCCCCTTCCCCTCACCTTTGCGGGTCACTTTCTTTCCCCTGAGGGTGGCTCATGTCAGAGGGGAAGCTTTGGCCGAGCAGAACCGCTTGCAAGGAACAGTGGAACTTACTTGATGTCGATGCTGGGGCCCGTTGCCATTTGAAGGGAAAAAAAAGGTGGAAAATAGGGACCTGCAAAGGTGAGAGGAAGGGAAACCTCCAGGACAGCTGCTCTTTGCCCTCCTTCAGCGGCCCAAGAGTCTTTAGGCAAGCGGCAGCTCTGTGTGCTTTTAACTTCGGCACAGAGCTGCCCCTAAGTAGTAATTTAGCGCGGTTTCATAAGGCAGCCTCGGGGCCTTTGCTAGGCCGGCCCACATCGCATCATCAAAGTGGGCCGGCCTAGCAAAGGCCCCAAGGCTGCCTCATGAAACCACTCTAAACTACTTCTTAGGGGCAGCACTGTGCCGAAGTTAAAAGCACACAGAGCTGCCGCTGCTGGTCGGGAAGTGCGGAGACAAGGCAGGAAGCATACGCGGCAGGAGTCCTGGCACAGCCACGGCAACAGGAAGTTGCAAGTCGGCTGACGCCGGCACCTTTCGTTGCGGCGAGGACCCGAATCCTTCGCGGATCAGCAAGATTTTTTTGCGGACCGGCACTGGTCCGCGGACCGGCGGTTGAAGAACTGTGCCATAGCATACAGATATTTATACCTTCAGAGCAAGATAATCTGTGCATTGGCAGGGCTGGTTCTGAGAACATATTTTATAAAGCTACATGGTCATCTAAGTTGCCTTTTTAAAACATGTTTCTGAACATTGTATATAGGTGCTGTATTATGAAATTACCTACTTGAGAACTAAAATGTGTATTCTGAAGATAATAAGTATCCATTTCCTATACCAAATTTTCTTGCAGAAGATGAGACCCATCCAGTGGATTTGAGCTCTCTCTCAAGCAAATTATTACCTGGTCTTACCACATTGGGTTTTAAAGATGAACGCAGAAATAAAGGTGAGTAAAAAAGTAAAAACTGTACATCTTATATATTTTTTTCTTAAAGACAAGCAGGTTATCTAGTGATGATATCTAATGGCACTAACACGGAACACTTTTATTTTTTTCAATAGCTTTTGATTTGAGTGTTTGTAAACCTCTATGAACATGATAGTGTGTCATTCTGGATGGACGAGTAATATCCCAGTGTTCACGAGCCATACAGAATGCATCCATTCCAAGCTTTTGAATCCCTCCTACTTCATCAGAGGGCTCACCTACCTCCTTAGGTTTTTCCATTCTGCATGCGAGCCTGAAGGAGTTTTTCTGATCTGCTCTGCTTATTTCTTTATTTTTGGCAGTGTTTTTCAGTCTTTTTGCTTCATCTCGGTGCTAAGCGCTCCCCTACTCGAGGGTACAGCTCTGCCTGCATGGAGGAGAAATAGACTGAGGTCTGCAGCTGACAGGCTAGCCTTCAGAAGCATTTTTGGAGCATTCCCCGTGTAGCATTGCTCACCTTCTGCATTGCAGGAGCTTGAGTGCAGGCTGTTAGGCATCCTTAGGGGGCTCACTGATGTCTCACAATGTGCCGACTGGATTTCACCTCCGCAATTTTCACTTTTGCAGGTCCGCAGGGGTTGGGGACTCAGACATTGGTCAGAATAACAGCCCAAAGATTCAGGGCTGGAAGGACATTCAACTGTGAGGCAGTGATTTCTTCTCTCAGATCCAGCTACCTTTGGAACCGAGACAGGCTGCAGCACATACAGCCTATGAAGGGGCAGTCCGGGTAACGACGGGTGAAGGGGGTGTTGGCAGGAGGTGGAACTTTTTTCCTGCTGCTCTCCCTGCCAGTTAATCAGCTGAGCCTGCAGGACTCGGGGAGGCCTGTGGCTCAGTTGATTGGAGTAGGGAGAGCAGCTTTGATGGGAGCAACGCGTCTGGGCCTTAGGCCACGCCCCAGTGCATCATGTGATTACGGGGAGGGGCCTAAGGCCCTGATTGGGCCAATAAAAATAAAAAATTTAAAAAAGCCCCTGATTGGCACTTAAAAAATAAGAAAAAGCCAGGAGAAGCCCTGACAGCAGTGACAGGAGCCTGCTTCTCCTGTCATAAGAACACTGAGCAGTGAATCAATTGCTATTTTAAAATTGGCCAGGAATCAGCCAACAGCAGTTATCTTTCGTGAATCTGGGCCTAAGTAGGACAAACCACCTTCAAAATGCTGATTAACGATGTTCTAATCATGTGCTCCTGATATGATACACCTGTGTGTAATTTGAGCCACTTTAAGTGGGAGGATATGTGGAGGTGTCCTAATTTATTCCTCAGAATATACATTTTTGTGGATATCTTTTATTTCGTGAGTAAATTAAGGAAAATGTTTTGTTTACCTGCAATTACATCACTTTCTTTTCCAGAGATAAATAAAAAAATATTTGACATCGATATGAACATTTCTTAAGAAAGAACTGAATATTTTATGGGGTGTCCTAATTTTTTCACATGACTGTATTCTTTATAATACTGTTTAAATGTTGTATACCATATTTACAAAATCACACACATACACACAAACATTCATTTTGAAGCCCTAAATATACACACTTCATAAACACAATACACTTTTATGTACCACTTAAAAGCCATACTTATTTGATATATTCTTTTTATTAATTTCAAATCTTACTAAAAACATTATGCTAACAAAGGCAGAAAGGAAAGACAGGTGCAATAGAGTGGGGCAGCTTGCTCAGAAGAAGGGTTGCTTAGCTGGACAGACAGACCACACTAGGGGCATTCAAGAAAAAAAACCTCTTTTATTCAATAGTAGTGCAGAGCCTGTTTCTTCACAGCACAGGCAACATGGCTTTACAAAAGGTAAATCGTGCCAAACGAACCTGACTGAAATTTTTAGAATTTCAGATTCAGGTGTGGTCTTACGCACAGTCCTATCTTTCTTACCAAAAGTGTTTTCCAGCTTCCATATAAACCAAGAAGTGCACTTGTTTGCCTTCACTCTTGTGATCGAGAAAGAGTGATAAGATGTTAAAATTGTTGGATGTGCGCAGAGTATTTCTGCGTTATCTGGATGTTACAAATGAATTTTGACTGTCAGATCATCTTTTCATACTGGCTGCCTATAAAGACCGACCAGCCTCAAAACATACCATTTCAAGATGAATCTGTATGGCCATTTCTTCAGCCTATGTCAGAAGTAGAAAGCATCTGCCTATATCCATCAAGGCGCACTCCATTGGAAGCATGGCTTCCTCATGGGCGGAATCTTCAGCAGTATCCCCAGAACAAATCTCCATATGTTCACAAAGCTTTACAGGGTGGAAGTAGCTGCCAAAAAGGACTCATCCATTCTGTTAGCAGGCTCATTTTTTCCATCCTAAACTCAGGGGATTGCCTTGATATGTCCCACAGGTTCAGGAATAAAGTGTCTGTTGCACTAGAAGGAAAGATTAGTTTCTTACCTCAGTAATCTTCTTTCTAATAGACACACACTTTATTCCTGAAGCTTTCCCTATCAGATGTTCCTTTGCCTGCTTACTGCCTCGAATGTGCCGGGGAATGCATCTTGTTTCTTTCCTTTATCCAGCTTTAACAAAGTTAGAGGACATGACTGCCACATTGAATAATCTAGGGGGTATCTGTAGAAATCACCAACACTCTTACTGCAGGTTGCTCTCAGGTTGGTGACTTGTTTGTTTTCACCATGTTATGTATTACAATGGTTAAGTTTTGTTTTATCTGTTTTATGATAATGATATGAGCAGAATAGACATGTTTCTAGGGGGGAGTCCCCATTCCCTTCCCTATTCTATTTACTCTTCAGGGCTGACCATCTGCTTTGGTACGAATTGAGGAATTAGAGGACAGCCCAGAGGGATGGGAGGCAGAGCAAATGAATGCTAATGAGGCTATCTATAAGAAGTCTTACGAGAAGGGATTGACTACCTACAGGTTCAGGAACAAAGTGTTTGTCTACTAGAAAGATTACCGAGGAAAGAACCTAATATTTCCATATTTCACTGTTGACTAAGGTGTTTTGTGAGCTTCCTGGGTATACAGACTTAATAAAAATATTTTCAAAGCATATGCTATGATTTCAGATGCTTTGTATCTTGAGGATGGGGGGAGGTGAAATCATAAAGTTGATAGCGAAAAAATAATGCTAGTTCCAGTGCAATAGGGATGATTTGTTGAACCATAGAGTTGTCCATGCCTACTTATGAGCAGTGAGCAGAAGATGTCAATCACAGCTTTTCAGCTGCTCAGTCTCTCTGCCCCCTTCAGTTCTTCTTCTGCAGGCAAGCATGAAGGTGTTATGCTGATCTGCTCCCTTTATAGCTTTATTTTGTGGTGTTTTCAGATTTTTCATTTGTTTGCAGTTTTTATGTGGTGCAAGGAACTGCTGTGCCTGCTTGGAGAGTAGTAGACTTTAGTCTGAAGATGGAGGCGAATCCTTCAGAGACCTGTGCAGCTAGCCTGCTGAAGATTGATGGAGCTCAGGGTTCTGGGCCCTCAGCATTTGCTCACTTCATTGACTTGGTCAAGAGTTTGAGCACAGTCACTTATGGTACCTGCTGCAGTTTTATCTCACCCTCCTCCTTTTGGCATTTGTTGTGGCCCTGAGGGGGTGGAGACTTAGTCCAACTGACTGGCAGCCCAAAGATCTCAGCGTGGCAGCTGACCAGCAACTTGACACAGAGAATCCCTCCAGTTCCAGCTACTCTTTCATGGAGTTAAAGCAGGCTGCAGCACCATTTCCCTAGCATATATTCTGTGAGTACAGACTGACAGCCTACAGGAAAATTGGGGGGGGGGGAATGTCTGAAAAACTGTGTTTTGATTGTTTTTTTTTTGTTGTTTTTTTCCCAAATCTTTATTCATTTTAAAAACCATCATCAAGTGCAACATATCAAACAATTTACAAAATAAAGCAGCACTTAATTCCATCAATTGATATAATAAGTACATATCCCATCCCACCAACCCTTTCATACAGTATAAAGACAATCAAGAGTAATACAAATGACCAAGATAAGCAAATTACAATTGAAAAATAAATTAAGTACATATTCCCCCCACCCCATCCTTCCTGGATGTATATAATCAACGGGGAAAACTAGTAATCAATCTTTACAAAATTTTGTCAATGGGTCCCAAACCTCCTTGAATTTCTTATAATGTCCCAATTGTATCACACTCATATATTCAAATTTATAAGTTTGGCACAAAGATTCCCACCAAAAGCTATAGTTTAACCTGTCCCAATTTTTCAAAATAAGCTGTATGGCAACTCCCGTCATGATAAAAAGTAGTCTATTGTTATGTGGAGTTATTGAACTCTTGGCCCTCAATAACATACCAAACAGCACTACTTCATACAGATATCCAAAAGAAGGAATCCAAAAGAAGGAAAAATAAAAACAAAGGAGAACCAGCTTGGCTAACTAAAGAGGTGAAGGATGCAGTAAGGGATAAGAGGAACTCGTTTAAAAAATGGAAACGCGAACACACAACAGAGGCCTGGAACAGTCACAAGGTCGACCAGAAGAAGTGTCACAAGGCGGTAAGAGACGCTAAAAAAGCATATGAGGAAAAGATAGTGCAAGAAGCCAAAAACTTCAAGCCCTTTTTTAGATACATAAAAGGGAAAAACCAGCTAAGGAGACGGTGGGCCCTCTCGACGACCAAGGAAGAAAAGGGTGCATCAAAGAAGACAAACATATTGCGGATAGGCTAAACTCATTCTTTGCGTCTGTCTTTACTAAGGAGAACACTGCATCAATGCCAGAAACAGGGAGAGCATTCAAAGGAGAAATAGAGGATAGCCTAACCACAGTGAATGTGGATTTGGACATGATATACTATCAGATTGACAAACCAAGAAGTGACAAATCCCCTGGACCAGATGGAATTCACCCGAGAGTGCTAAAGGAGCTTAAGGTAAAATCGGAGAACTTTTACAATCCCTAGCTAACTTGTCAATTAGAACCGGGCGAATACCAGATGACTGGAAGATAGCGAATGGCACTCCAATCTTCAAAAAAGGATCGAGAGGAGAACCAGGCAACTATAGACCTGTGAGTCTTACGTCGGTTCCTGGGAAGATGGTTGAAGCACTAATAAAGGATAGCATAGTGCAACACCTGGAAAACCACGACCTGATGAGAGCTAGTCAGCATGGCTTCAGGAAGGGGAAGTCATGTTTGACAAACTTACTTCAATTTTTTGAGGAGATGAACAAACAAATCGATAACGGTGAACCAGTGGATATAATATACTTGGACTTCCAGAAAGCGTTCGACAAGGTTCCACATGCAAGGCT